>NC_089503.1:269587588-270196088 GCF_036850995.1 Saccopteryx leptura | reverse complement strand
ATATTTCTGCAGAGCACTCAGCACCGAACTGTCACACTCCAGGAGGAAGGTGGGCGCTTGGTCAGCATGCTCTGGGAGCCTGTAGGGAGAGACAGCAGCACATGGCGGCAGGGGGATAAGGGGGTTGCAGGGCATTGTAATGCAGAGCCAGGCCATGGCCCCCCAATTCTCTGGTTCCAATGTACAGTGTGGTGCACACAGGTGACCCCCCCAGCCACCACGGGACTCCTTTGTGCCCTTCCCACCCGGCCATGAGCACAGACACAAAGTGCCAAGGGCCAACATGTGGAGAGTGGGCCCAGGGACCACAATGGTGTCCCATGCTCAATGTGAGGTGGGAAGGTGCCATCAGTCACCCTGAGAACAGGACCCGCCTCCTCCTGCCCCAGGAGCCACCGAGAAACCAGCATCCTAGGGCTAGAATAGGGGAAGGGGAGTGAGCGGAGGCGCATCCAGATTTCAGGAAAGGCACTCTGAACCCTGAGGCCATACCCAGCCACACTAACCTACCCCTTTCCCAAAGCAAGCCCGAGAGCCATTCTAACCCACACTCCAGGCAGCCCATGTCCATGTGATTCAGCCCAGGGTTCTGATGTGCTGGCCAGGGAACCGGGAAGCTCCTCAGACAACAAAGCAAAGAGGAGAGGCTAGTACAGCCTGAGAAAGGAGGAAGGGTTGGGGCAGGCAGGGATAGATGGATCTCTCCAGGCACAGCTGGGGTCCCAGCTGCAGACGTGGATTGAACAACATCCCACTGTGGTGGCAGCTGAGATAGGGAAGTGAGTAGGTGAGTAGGAATTCCTGGAGCAGGGAGAAAAGGAAAAGGTGATCAGCTTCCCCCAGCCTCTCCCAGAGCCAATCAACTGGTATGCCAGATCTCAGTGGACCCTACACACATACCCTGTTGTGTCCATATCCTCGTCTCACATAACCAGTGGCCATGGGTCCACTAAGGACAAAGTAATGGTGTGCAGAGAGTGGGGAAGGACACCTGCTACAGCAAGTCGGGCGGACCCCTCACTGTAGGAAAATGGCCATAGAATGCTGCCCTGAAACAAGTCTTTGGTGCGGACTTAGGAACGTCAAATTTGGCGGGGGCAGAATGCTGCCCCGGCAAGCACTAGTAAGATTGTTTAAAGGAAGCAGCTGATCTCTATGGCCTTTTCCCAACATACCTGAAGGCTAATTTGACCCAGGCTCTGCTAATTTGCTTGATGAGCAAAAAATGAATAAATACGATGAGGCTGCAGAGATCTGGGCTCTCAGTCTTAGAAGCTGGGAGTTCCCTGTACCTATCTTTTCTCTATGTTGTGTCTTGTGTGTGTGTTTTCTTAAGTCCAGTAGCACCTTCCCTTCGTGCACACCCATTGCTGAGCTGATCTCAGCACTTCACCTCTTAAATGTTCTCACACAACGCAAAAATAAGATCAGCTGAGCAGCCAGAAGTAACAGCTAGAAGAGTTCAGAGGAGTTTATGCAAATAAGCACAGAGAAAGAAGTTCATAGTCATTCCTCCGGCCTTAAGCACAAATCAGAACCAACAGGGACACCAGACAGTCGGAACAGCTGAAATAAAAACAGTACCACCCCACGCTGGTAAGTACGTGTGATGCTGACCACTCAGTATTGCTGGCAAGAATGTAAACACAGCAGCTCCAGGAAAGAGTTGACAGGTCCTTATACAACTAAACATCAGCTATCACCTGACCCTCTACTGCACTCCTGGGCACTTAACCCACAGAAATGGAAACTTGTGTTCACACAAGAACCCGTCTGTATACAAATATTAGTAGCAATTTTGTCCAGAACAGCCAAAAAGTGACACCAAACTGCCCTTCAGAGAGTGAAAGGTTAAACAGACTGTGGTTCATCCCCTCTACTACACTCAGCAAGGGAAGAACCATTGATACCAGCTAGACAGAGCTGAAGGGCACTATGGGCAATGACCATTTGTACAACATTCCTGAAACACCACAATCAGAGAGATGGCGGGAGAATGAGCAAGGGGCTGTTGGCCTGAGGGGATGGCAAGGGAGACTGCCTACAGGGGGTAGGAAGGAGCCTGGTGGATATAGCTTAGCTGTGTCTTGATTGAGGTCACATGGGTAGTACACAGGTGTGGTCAAATCGCAGAGACCTGCACTTGTACACGCTCAAGCACCTGGAATCTGAGGAACCTGAGGTCTCCATGGTTGGCCAGTGTCCATCCCCTGGACACTGCAGGTAAGATGCTGCCACTTGAGGTACTAATTTCAGAGCATAGGACCTCCTGTACTTTTAATTTTTTTTATTTTTGCAGCTTCAGTGACTCTATATCAAAATAAAAAGTTTTTTAAAAAGGAGCTGCCTCTGGGGAGGATGGGTCCATGTGGGTGAAAAGGGAGGCAGCACTTTCCATGCTAAGCCATTTAACATTCTTAGGGTTGTTTTTTTTTTAACCATGTGGATTCATATTTTTAAAATCTTGGGTAGAGGTAGAGACAGCATGACTGGAAACAAGGGAGGGGGGAACCATCTGAACCCAGGCAGCAACTCAGACAAAACAGCCCTCAGAGACTGACACACAGACATCAGGGCCTCCCACAAAAGCCACAGTAGTTGGGAGCATTGTGAGGAAGGCCTCCATCAGGAGGTGGGAGACCCAGAAAACCAAACCCATGGTCAGAATAAGAAAACATCTTCAAAAACTATAGCCCTGTCAGAGAGGAGACAGGCCACAGACTGGGAGAAAAGATTTTAAAAGTCTTTTCTGACAAAGGACTGCCATCAAGAACACACTAAAACCAGTTACACCCAACAATAAGAAAATAAAAAACCTGATTAAAAAGTGGGCCAAAGACCTTAACAGACACCTCACCAGAGATGTACACAGATGGCAAATGAACCATAAAGATGCTCCCCAACACATGTCCTCAGGGAGTTAAAATAGCAAGCTATCATGTGACACCTATTAGAATGGCCAACATCCAATATGGGTGAGGATATGGGGCAACAGGAGCTGGTGAGAAGACAAACTGGTGCAGCCACCTTGGAAGACAGGTGGTTTTCTTACAAAATTCAACATACTCCTATGAGCAACTGTGCTCCTTGATATCAAAGGAGTTGAAAACTTATGTCCACGTAAAAACCTACACACAGATGTCTACTACAGCTTTGTTCATAATAACCAAAACTGGGGAGCAACCAAGATGTCCTTCAGTAGATGAATGGATAACTAAACTGCTACAACCATGCGATGGACTATTATTCAGCACTGAAAAGAAGTCAGCTGTTAAGCCATGAAAAAGACGTAGAGGAAACCTAAGTGTGTATTATTAAGTGAAAGGAATCAACTGGTGATGGCTGCCTACTGTACAATCAGGTTATCTGACATTCTGGAAAAGGCAAACACTAACCCGCAGTAAAAGATCAGAAGCCCCCCCACCCGAAGGCCCCTGCCCTGGAGTGCCTCTTCCGCCCGCTACCCATCTCCCCACACTCCGCGCTCACCCATAGAGGATGACGTCATACAGTGTGCGTCCCTGGACGTTGAGAAAGTGAGCGTAGGCCGCACGCGTCTGGGACGAAGCCGCACCGTTCGCAGGACCCGGAAGCGGCAGGTCATTGGTCAGCAGCCCCAGGAGGAAAGGGGCCGAGTCCGGCCCACGCACGCGCACCAGGGCACGCTCGTCCAGCGGGAAGTAGGCCCAGGCCACGCCGTCAGCACGGTTTCCGCCGGGACCACCCGAGCCGTGAGTCAGACGGTACCTTGAGACTGCGCGCAGCCGCCAGCGCCAGACAGGGCCGCCTTGCCCTAGAGCCGCGCCCCGAGACAGCACCGCGGCCGCCATCTTGGGTACAAGTGAGGCGGCGCGAAGGAGCTGCCCGGGTGGTGGGTGGGTACCGTAGCGGCCCCTGGCGGCGGGCGAAACATGCGCGGGACGTGGGTGGGTGGAGCCTCGGGCTGTCCGTTAGGCCACGCCCCGCCTCACCCGTTCCCTGGACTGGATGCTGTTCCAGGCTTTGGGCGCACCTGTGCTGGCCTACCTGTGGATTTTCAGGTGCACAGGTCAGGGATATTAAGCGCATCCCCACTGTCGTGCAGCCATCCCCACTAGCCAGCACTTTCTCATTCTCCCAGATTGAAACATCATACCCATTCAAGTCTACTCCCCACCCTTTCCTCAGTCCCTGTTACCCCCACCACCCACTCCACTTTGTCTTGGTGAACCTGACTCCCCTGGAGACTTATATATGAGAGGAATAACGTGGTATTATTCTTTTGTGATTGTGAGATGCCACTGTGAATGATGTCCTCCAGGCTCATCCTCTATATGTCAGTTTTTCCTTCTTTTTAAAGCTGAATAACAACCCCTTATGTTTTATCTGTTATCTTGTTGATGGACACTTGGGTGGTTTCCACCCCTTGGCTACTGTGCTGCACGGGTGTGCAGATATCTCTTCAAGACCCTGCTCTTGGTATTGTGTAAGGAAACTGCACATATCTGTGTATAGTTTAACACTTATGACACTTCTGATCACCAAATGTGTGGGGGTGGGGGTTCCACACACAAAGCACTTCTGCAACACAGCTAGGTGTCCCATAATTTAAGCCACTTGGGACTCTATCTGTAAGGCTGGTGCCCTACAGGTTCCCATTGGATTCAGGCAGACTGTGAAGGAACTGAGGAGCTGGAGGATGGAGGGCCATTCCATTCATTAGAGTCTTGCAACAGCAGAAGAGAAGCAGGCAGGGAAAACTGCTTCCCTCTCTCTCTCAGGACCCCCAAGCAAAAACAGGCTGGGGAGGGGGGGCTTTCTCCGGCAAACAACAGCAAACAGTGGCCCCTCCCAAGCAAGCAGGCATCCATAATCTACAATCTGCCATCCTGAGGGCAAGCACCCACAGCCTCACATAGACTATACACACGAGGTGCTGCCCTGTGCTCATGCGCCAATCAGGCAAAGTACAAAGTGAGCAAACACAGCACACTTGTTTGCCTCACACTGTCTAGAGATAGCATAGATTCCACAGGTGAGTGACCTGTGCTTCTGATTGGTGGTCCCCACAAATCTGTCTTGGGTTCCATTAATTCGCTAGAGTGGCTCACAGAGGAACATTCACCCGCTTATCATAGAGAATGTAACTCAGGGACATCCAGATGGGAGAGATGCACAGGGCCAGGTGTAGGGAAGGGACGAGGGACTTCCATGTTCTCTGAGCCCACCACTCTTCCTGCATTTCCACATGTCCAACAACTGGGAAGCTCTCCGACACCCATCCTTTAAGATGTTCATGGAGGCTTCATTACAGGCACAGTTGATTAAATCACTGACCATTGGTGACTGATTCAGCCTCCAGCACCTCTCCCCTACCTCCAGGTCAACAGGTAGAACTGAAAGTTCCAAACTTCTAATCACTGGTTGGTTTCCCAGCTCCCATCCTTAGGGGTTTTACAAAAGTCATTTTGTTAATATAATAAAAGACACCTTTATGGCTCTCATCACAGGAAACTCCAAGGGTTTTAGGAGCTCTGTACCAGGAACAGTATAAGACCAAATATATATTTCTTATTGTAAATCACAGTATCACAGGTATATACCCCAAATGGAGTTGCTGGGTCATATGGTAATTCTGTGTTTAATTTTTCCAGAAATCTCCATGCTGCCTGACCTGTGGTGGCGCAGTGGATCGAGTGTCGACCTAGAACGCTGAGATTGCCAGTTTGAAACCTGAAACCCTGGGCTTGCCTGGTCAAGGTACATATTGGAGTTGATGCTTTCTGCTCCTCCTCTGTTGGTCAAATAAGTTTGTAAAATATGATTTTTATGTTTGCTTGCTTATAGTTTGCATTGGGGGCTGGGCAGCACCAGATATATGTGGTCTGTGAAATTGCAAATTACCTTCCTGCTAACATGTGCTGGAGGAGAGGTTTTCACACCAGAAAGTTTTAAAAAGGAGAGAAGAGGCAGAAAGAAGCCATGTTTGCAGAGTTAGAGCAGAGAGAATGCAGAGTGCTGAGAGAGAAGCCATGTTGGCAGGGAAAGAGAAGGCGTGCAGATGGGGAACCAGAGGTGAAGGGCTTTGCGAGCTCTGCTAAGACTGGTGGGGCTTTTGATTCTAGGAGAAACCAGAGAAGATTCTCCTGGTTGTGGAACCAGATAATGTGTCAGGGCTTTGTGAACTCTGAATGAAGAGGGAAGTGTTTTCCCTGTGTGTTTGCTTGTTATAAAGTACTGTACCCCAGATTCTGAAAGGCCCCATACCTCACTCCATCAGGTTTACGTAGAAACACCAAGTCCAGATGAATTTTGGAGAGTTTTATTAAAGGAGATTTATTAAATAAACCAGCCACATATAGCTTACACGGGGCAGCAAACCCAAATCGTGTGCCCCCAAAATATTTCAGGAGCTGTTTATATACCCTTGATCACACACGGGTGGAGGAGAGCATGACATCATGGCACAAGCTCACAACATTTGTTTAGGAGATATACAGAAACATTAAGACTTTCAAAGTAACACAACCAAAGATATTTACAAATCTTTTAGGGTTCCTGTTCCCTCACTAGCCTAGAGGTATTTTACTCTCAAGATTCTAGGAAGGGGGAGGAACTACAATCAATGTGAGGTGGTATGTAAATTCTGTCTCCCATTGAAAGAGAAGAAGTTTCTCCATTAACCTTTATTGTAGATTTAAAACTAAATGACCCATTGTTCTTGCAAGCCAGAAACTTCTACGTTCTTCTCCCTTCCCTCCTCAAAGGAAGGAAAGGAAAGCCTGACCTTTCCTCCCTGAATATCAACATTAATTTTTCAGCTTTCTAGTACCTTACAACAGCTCATCAGCTGGTGCGAGACTTTAATAAAGGAATGATCCACCATTTTTTGGCTCCACTGTTTCTTTCCCATCTGCCCGAATCCAATGTGAACCTGCATGTACATGGTCACGACTATGGCAACTACTGGCCATAAATACTCCCTTCTCTCTCTCTCTCTACCTCTATACTCTCTAAAATAAATAAGTTAAATCTTTAAAAAATAATTTTGAAAAAATCTCCATGCTGTTTACCTGTCTCAGCTCAGGCTGTATAATAAACACTACATGTGCTTGGTGGCTTAACAAGACATTCATTCTCTCCCAGCCCAGGAGGGAAGTCCTGGGCTGGGAGAGAATGTCCAAGATCTGAGTGCCATCAGGGCAGGTTTCTGATCAGGCCTCTCTTCTGATTGTGCACAGATAGCCCTCTCTCACTCCTGTGTTTCTTCTCGTAAGGACACTAGTTCTATTGTATTGAAACAGTGAAAACAGACATTTTGCCACATAATTAAGTAGCCAAATTAAGAAGTCTTTATTTTAAAGCCAGCAACCACACAGAGACCTAAGTCATTCAAATCATGCAGCCCCAAGCACAATTTGGGGCTAGCTTTTAAAGACAAATTCACACACTGGTTGGGGTATGGGAAGGAGGGGGAGCTCAGCGAAGCATGGTACAAAAGCAATAAACCATATTTATTAATCTCACTAACAAGCTCATTAAATTTTACTGTCTTGTTACAATGTTTATCCATAGGATCAATTTAAAGGAAAAATATTTCTACATATTACGACTATAAACTTTGAAGGTGATAACACAGCAGTGATAAATGTTTCATATACCTAACAAAAACATTTCTAAACATTCTAGGATGTACGACCCACCCCTGACACCTCTGCAATTTGGCGAAACTATTGTAAGGTACCAAAAAGCTGAAAAATTAATATTGATATTCAGGGAGGAAAGGTCAGGCTTTCCTGTCCCGTCCTTACTTTAGGGAGGGGAGGGAGAAGAATGTAGTGTAGATGTTTCTGGCTTGCAAGAACAATGGGCCATTTAGTTTTAAATCTACAATAAAGGTTAACGGAGAAACTTCTTCTCTTTCAATGGGAGACAGAATTTACATACCACCTTGCACTGATTGTAGTTCCTCCCCCTTCCTGGAATCTTGAGAGTAAAATACCTCTAGGCTAGTGAGGGAACAGGAACCCAAAAAGATTTGTAAACATCTTTGATTGTGTTACCTTAAAAGTCTTAATGTTCCTGTATATCCCCCTAAACCAGGGGTGGGGAACCTATGGCTTGAGAGCCAGATGTGGCTTTTTTGATGGCTGCATCTGGCTCGCAGACAAATCTTTAATAAAAATAATAATAACGTTAAAAATATGAAAACATTCTCATGTATTACAATCCATTCATTTCCTACCACTCATGTTCATGGTTGTGGGTGGCTGGAGCCAATCACAGCCGTCTTCCGGGACAACACCAAATTTTTATTGGATAATGCATAATGTACATGGGTCGTTGTGAGGTCAGGAAGTAAACTTCCCTCCTTTTAATTAAGTAGTCAACTAGCTAATTGCAGAAACCCTTTTGACGAAGAAGATGGCTAAAAGAAAAAAAGATGAGGAGTATTGTACTTTCCAGCAGGAATGGACAGAGGAATTCGCCTGTATGGAGAGAGCAGGTTCTGCAGTGTGTCTAATATGCAATGATAAAATTGCATTGATGAAACAGTCAAATATAAAGCGGCACTTCGATACACGCCATACTACATTTGCATCAAAATATCCAGCAGGGACAGCAGGAAGAAAGCATGTGAAGAGCTACTGTGCAGAGTGCAAGCTAGTCAGCAGCAACTCCGTGTTTGGACCCAACAAGGTAACTGAAATTTGGCTAGCTTTGCTGGTGCTTTAACAATTGTGAGAAACGGAAAGCCATTCACAGATGGGGAGTATGCCAAAACATTCATGCTTGATGTTGCCAATGAACTTTTTGACAACTTTTCGGATAAAGACAAGATAATCAAACAAATAAAAGACATGCCTCTGTCGGCAAAAACTATTCACGATCGTACCATCATGATGGCAAATCAAATTGAGGCAACACAAGTGAAGGTGAAGGACATAAATGCAGCACCATTCTTTTCTCTTGCTTTGGATGAGTCAACAGATGTAAGCCATTTATCCCAGTTAAGCATGATTGCAAGGTATGCTGTCGGTGACACACTACGTGAGGAAAGTCTTGCTGTTTTGCCTATGAAAGAGACAACAAGAGGGGAGGATTTATTCAAGTCTTCCACTGAGTTCACTAAAGAAAAAAATCTACTGATGGATAAATTTATTTCAGTGTGTACTGATGGTGCTCTGTGCATGGTGGGGAAAAACAGAGGATTCTTAGCGCTTCTTCGTGAACATGAAAAGAGACCCATCCTAAGTTTTCAATGCATCCTACATCAGGAGGCGCTTTGTGCTCACATGTGTGGCGAGCAGCTTGGTGAGGTGATATCGCTGGTCATTCGGTTGGTCAATTTATTATTGCCCAAGCTTTAAATGATCACCAGTTTAAAACACTGCTGGATGAAGTTGGGAATAATTATCCTGGTCTGCTTCTGCACAGCAATGTGCATTGGTTGTCAAGAGGGATGGTGCTCAGCTGTTTTGCAGCTTGTCTGCGCAAAATCCTGAGTTTTCTTGAAATGAAAAACGTTGAGCATCCTGAGTTAGCTAACACTGAGTGGCTCCTGAAGTTCTACTATCTCGTGGACATGACTGAACATCTGAACCAGCTCAATGTGAAAATGCAAGGCGTTGGAAATACAGTCTTATCTTTTCAACAAGCAGTGTTTGCATTTGAAAACAAGATGGAACTCTTCATCGCTGACATTGAAACGGGTCATTTACCACACTTTGAAATATTGGGAGAGTTTAAAGATGCATGCACAGTAAGCGACTCTGCTCAACATCTTGATCTCCAGCACCTAGCAGGCTTCACATCTAATCTCCTGCAGTCATTCAAAGCACGCTTTGGAGAATTCTGTGAGTGCACTAGTCTTTTTAAGTTCATTACCCATCCACAAGAGTGTGCAGTGGACAGCACCGACCTGAGTTACATCCCCAGTGTCTCCGTCAGAGATTTTGAGCTACAATTGCTGACCTGAAGGCCTCAGACATGTGAGTGAATAAGTTCAAGTCACTGAATGGAGATTTGGAAAGACTTGCATGACAGCAAGCAGAGTTGGTGAGCAAACATAAGTGGGGAGAAATGAAAAAACTTCAACCCGCGGACCAGCTGATTGTCAAAACTTGGAATGTGCTTCCTGTCACATACCACACACTGCAGTGTGTGAGTATTGCTGTGCTGACAATGTTTGGCTCTACGTATGCATGTGAGCAGTCTTTCTCACATCTAAAGAACGTTAAGACCAACCTACGATCACGTTTAACGGATGGAAGTCTCAACGCCTGCATGAAGCTTAACCTCACCACGTATCAACCAGACTACAAAGCCATCAGCAAAACCATGCAGCACCAGAAGTCGCATTAATGATAAGAAGTACTTTATTCATCATTGGTTAGCAACAGCATAACAACGTTATTAAAAAGAATTCAGAGATTTATTGTACTTTAAAAGTGTTGGTCTTACATAAAATGCACACATTTACTTGTATTTAGTATTAAACATATTGTATGGCTCACATGGAATTACATTTTAAAATATGTGGTATTCATGGCTCTCTCAGCCAAAAAGGTTCCTGACCCCTGCCCTAAACAAATGTTGTCAGCTTGTGCCATGATGTCATGCTCTCCCCCGCCCATGTGTGATCAAGGGTATATAAACTGGCCCCTGAGATATATTGGAAACTGCATGATTTGGGTCTGCTGCCCTGTGTCACCTATATGTGGCCGGCATATTTAATAAATCTCCTCCTTTAATAAAACTCTTCAAAATTCATCTGGACTGGGTGTTTCTACATAAACCCAATGGAGAGAGGTATGGTGCCTTTCAGAATCTGGAGTACGGTACTTTATAACAAAACTAACTTCAAGGCCAGAGATAGGGAGTTTTAAACTTAAGTTCTGATGTTATTTAGAGTTTAAGATGAAAGCAAAGCTAAATGAAGTTACTTATGCTAACAGGCTTTAAAGTTACCTATTGCTAAAAACCTTTCTTTTCTATATTTCACTATGGGATTGGGCTCCACCCTTATCACTTCATTTAAGGTGGTACCTTGTAAAGCCAGTGGCCATGACCGTCATCATGCAGGTTCTCATTGAATTTAGGCAGTCAGTAAAGGAGCCAGAAGATGGTGGGCTGTATGGCCAGTATTTGCGGCCATCATCACAGCTGCCTGTCCAATGCAGGTTCTCATTCAATTCGGACAGACAGTAGGGAGTCAACAGGGTCAAGAACTGGTGGTCCATTTTTCTTTATTCTAGACTCACACTTGGCCAGCAAGTAAAAACAAACACACTGGGCTCCAAAAGCCATTTATTCAGTGCTCACAAAGCTACTGACTCATCCGAGTTTTCCTAGAATCAAAAGCTTCTGCGTCACCAATTTTATTCACCTCT
The DNA here is from genome assembly GCF_036850995.1 of Saccopteryx leptura. NCBI lineage: Eukaryota > Metazoa > Chordata > Mammalia > Chiroptera > Emballonuridae > Saccopteryx > Saccopteryx leptura. The sequence continues at coordinate 270,184,716 of NC_089503.1, read as the reverse complement.
GTTCCCCATATCCTTTTCCACGAACTGGCTTCTCCTTTCCCCATTCCACCATTTTGGCTGCCTCCTCCGCTCTACGTGGCCTCTCTCTCTCCTGCTATAGCTTGGGCTCCTCCTCTCTATAAGAACATGGCCACTCTCTTCCAAAATGGCCTCCTAGTTCCTTTTAAAACCTTTTGGCATGAAAGCCCTCCCCGAACAATAAGCATAACCACGTCCCTTCTTCAGCAAGAAGGGCATTAATATTATCACCTGGGCGACGGGCAATGCCATCTTTAACAAAAAGAGTGAACAAAACCAGCTAATAACAGATTTTACAACTCATTTGCCCAAGATGGGCCATTTTGTTTATTAAAGTCTCCTAACGGTGGATGAGCATACAGGCAGGAAGACTGCTTTCCTTTCTCCCATCTCAGGACCCCACCAGTCTCAGCAGTCCCCAGCCAAATAGGCCTGGCAGAAATCAAGGCTCCCAAGCCCAGCTAGGTCTCTGCTTCCACAACCTGGACTCATTCTCTGGACTCTCTGCACTCTCCAGCAAAACAGGATAAAACCTCTTCTCCAGCAAACAACCGCCCCTCCCAAACAGGGAGGCAATCTGCAATTTGCAATGTGTCACCCTGAGGGCAAGCACCCACAGCCTTCCATAGACTATACACACATGGCGCTGCCCCAGTGCAAGTGAGCAAACCTAAAAACATTTTTTGTTTACCCAACATACTTCATTTAAGGTATCATTTCCTAAAGGCTCATCTAAATACAGTCACTCGGGTTTAGGGATTCTGCAAGTGGATATTGGGAGACATAATTCAGTCCTTAACACCAAGCACAGTTTTTGAGCACTCCCCCCATTATCTATAATATAATCCCTAGTTGTTTGCACCCTGTATGGCCAGTAGCTGCTATTGTGGCCATGCAGTTGCAGATTCATGTTGGAATCAGGCCGACAGTAAATGAACTGTGGAGCCAGAAAACGGTGGGCCATCCCATTTATAAAGTCTGCTAATGACAGACAAGCAAACAGGCAGGGAAGATGGCTTCCCTCTCTCTCCAGACTCACCCCGACTCACAGGCCCCCACCAGCCTCAGCACTCCCCACCCAAACAGGCCAGGCTGAAATCTCAGGGCTCCCAAGCCCCTCAGTGCGCTTGCTGGTGCGTGCGCGCGCGCTCTCTCTCTCTCTCTCTCTCTCTCAATTTCTCTGGACTCTCCAGCAAAGCAGGCTGGGGGGGGGGGGGGACCATTCTCCAGGAAACAGGGGCCCCTCCTAAGCAGGCAGGCAATCTGCAATTTGCAATCTGCCGCCCTGAGGGCAAGCACCCACTACCTTCCGCAGACCACACACACAGGGCCCTACCCCATGCCAGTGCAAAATACAGGGGAGCAAACCTAAACACACTTGTTTACCGAACACTCCCCTTTCAAAGAAATTCGGAGAGCCCATGTGTTGTCCCTTAACCCAACCTTTTTGGGGCCACAGACCGGTTTAATGTCAGAAAATATTTTCACGGACCAGCCTTTAGGGTCGGATAAATGTATCATGTAACCGAGACAAGCGTCAAGAGTGAGTCTTGGCCTGACCTGTGGTGGCGCAGTGGATAAAACGTCGACCTGGAAATGCTGAGGTCGCTGGTTCGAAACCCTGGGCTTGCCTGGTCAAGGCACATATGGGAGTTGATGCTTCCAGCTCCTCCCCCCTTCTCTCTCTCTCTGTCTCTCTCTCTCCCTCTCTCTGTCCTTTCTAAAAATAAATAAATAAATAAATAAATAAAAATTAAAAAAAGAGTGAGTCTTACATGGATGTAACAGAAGGAATCTGGTCATTTTTAAAAGATAAAACATCGTTCAGACTTAAATATAAATAAAACGGAAATAATGTATGTTATTTATTCTTTCTCTGCAGACCAGTACCAAATGGCCCATGGACCGGTACCGGTCCACAGCCTGCAGCTCAGAGGTTGGGGACCACTGCTTTAACCTACTGTCTCTGACATCCACTCCTGGTCTCCTCAGGAAACCGCAAGATGTCAGATTGAAACCAGCCACAAACGCCCATAACCCCTCCTATGCTGTACCCGTCCGTCCGTATCCTCTCTCTCCCATCTGATTTTGTTATAAAGTATCGCACCCCAGATTCTGAAAGGCACTGTGCCTCATTTCATCGAGTTCAAGTAGAGACACCCAGTCCAGATGAATTTTGAAGAGTCTATTAGAGGAAGAGATTTATTAATATGCCAGCCACATGTGGCTAACACGGGGCATCTGCAGGCCCAAATTGTGCAGCGCCAAAAATAGTTCAAGGGTGGTTTATATACCCTTGCTCACACACAGGTGGGTACAAGCTGACAATATTTGTTTAGGGGATACACAGAAACATTTAGACTTTTAAGGTAACACAATCAAAGATACTTACAAATCTTTCAGGGTTCCTGTTCCCTCACTAGCCTAGAGGTATTTTACTCTCAGGATTCTAGGAAGGGGGGAGGAACTACAATCAATGCAAGGTGGTGTGTAAATTCTGTCTCCCATTGAAAGAGAAGTTTCTCGGTTAACCTTTATTTTAGATTTAAAATTGAATGACCTATTGTTCTTGCAAGCCAGAAACGTCTACATTCTATTCCCTCCCCTCCCTAAAGGAGGGGCGGGACAGGAAAGCCTGATAGGAAAGCCTGACCTTTCCTCCCAGAATATTAATATCAATTTTCAGCTTTTGGTACCTTACAACAATTTTTCTGGGCTCTGTCACTCCCTGTCACTTCCACCCAAGTCCACTGGTTCAAGACCTTCGAAGTAGAGGTATGCTGGCCTGTAGTGTAAGATCAGGGTGTCCTTGGGGAAGTTTCCACCTCCCTCAACCTCACCACCTCATCCAGCTCCATGATTTCATAGTGTCCACAAGCGAAAGGCTCCAATTAATGCTTGCAGTTCAGGCATTTCCCCCAAAGTTCAGACCCCGTTGCCTGTTTAGCACTCTGCTGGCATGTTTGGTATTTGAACTGTGTGTGTACAAGCCTGACTCCCACATCTCCCTGCAGCCCCGCTGCTCTAGCACTCAGTAGCTCGCCTTCCACTGGGCTCAGTGTCACCCGCACACCCCTCATGACATGTCACCTGGCCTCTTCCCCCACAGAACTCACAGCCCTACACTCCCCTCCAGGCTCATCAAAGTCAGCTCTGCCTCTCTCTGGCCTCCCACCCGTTCCCCCCAATAGACCACCTCCCTTCCAAGCACACGACATGCCCCACCTTAAGACTGGGCCCAGATGCCACCTCTGGACCATCTGTGGATGCATTTCTCCAACTTTGTTTGAAAAAAAATTTTTTTAACATTTTATTATTTTAATCTTTATTCACTTTAGAGAAGGGAGAAAGAGAGAGAGAGAGAGAGAGATGTGGGGAGGAGCAGGAAGCATCAATTCCAGTATGTGTCCTGACCAGACGAGACTGGGGGTTCAAACCGGCGACCTTAGCATATCAGGTCGATGCTTTATCCTCTGTGCCACCACAAGTCAGGCTCTATTTGAAAATTTTAACCTACAGTAATTGTGAAGAGTAATAAACTGCACTAACCTTCACCTAGATTCACTAATTGTCAACATTTTTCCCTGTCTGTCTGCTATCTGCTTGCTGGTCCTCTGCTTGTGCAGCTCCCACTTGTGGGGCTGGACCCTCCTTGGAGTCACGCTGCCTAAATCCCGAGAGTCCTCATTTCTCAGGAGAACCATCTGCATGGTGAGGGGCGTGAGCAGCCTGTCTTGAGCCCCCTGGTTCTGCTAAGCTGGCTTCCCGGCTGTGACCAGCCAGGACTTGTATGTGGCTCCCTTGGATGCTGGCCCTTTGTAGAGGAGGTTTTCTTCTGACAGCTGGACATTCCAAAGGTGACCCAACACCTCCCTGCCAAACCCTGAAGACAACACAGGATGGGGGACACATTCCTCCAGCCTCAGGTCAACTTGTACTCCAGCCAGCACAGACACCTGCTTCCCAGTGGCCCTGCCACAGGAAAGGCCAGCAGGCAACCTGGGGCCACCTGGAACCTTCCTGACCTCCCAGTGCAGCCTGCTTCACCACCCAGTCTGTTCAAATGCAAACTAATTCAAATGCTGTATGTCAAATGAACCTTCCATCTCCTCCCCACATGGCAACACTGATGTGCCCAGAGACACACATGGCAGTGGATGGAACAGATGGCACCTCCCAACTATCCTGGAGTCTGCCAGCTGATGCCACCTTGGGTCCTCTCCTCCAGGAAGTTTTCCTGGATCTCTGCAGCAGCCTGGCCAGCTTGCATTAGGGACCCTGGCACATGAACACCACCTAACTGCTGCCCTTTCTCAGTCCCCTCTGCTGCTTCTCATGTCACAGCTCTGGGCCACGGAGGGGCTGGAGCACAGATGGATACAAATATGTGCTTTCCACCCTCTGAGGCCACAGGACTGGAGTCATCAGGAGGGGTGGGGAACTGAGAGCTGGAAAATGGCAGGTGTGGGGGTCCAACCCCACTGCCCAGATGCTGCTGAACCAGGGTTGGTTTCCTGTTATTCTCTCCTCGTGGCCTACTACCTTCCCAAAGGCAGGATAAGGAAGCTGCCCTGTTCTGGTGGTGTCATGGCACCCCCTCCCTGCAACCTTCTGTGGTCTCCCTAAGCAGCCAGGGAGCTGGCTCCAGCCATGGAAACGGATGAAAATGAGACAAGGCCATTCTATCTGATCCTGCCCCAACCTGGACCTGGGCAGACCCCACACAGCCCAGGGACCCCAGCAGGCACTGAGACTTACCTCGCTGGCCTGCTCCTGAGCCAGGCCAGAGGACAGGGATGGGCAGGGAGGACACTCTGTGCCTAGGTTCAGCTCTTCATCCTTATGGCCATCCCACATTGACATGGAAACGGAGAGGGGTTTCCTTTAAGTAGCTAAGTGAGCACAAAGTACCATGTTGAATGATCAGGCTGGGCTCCACCTCTTGGCGTGAACAAACTTGAGCACCCGAGACTCCATGTCTGAGGAGGAGATGGCCACCCTCATTAAGGTATCTGCTGCGGACCAGCACGGCTCCTAAAACGGTGTGGAATTAAGGAAACACACTTACCAAAACAAAAACGATGGGACCAGGAGGACTCTTCAAAATGCCTGGCAGTATCCAAGTGCCCCATAGCCCCAGTTTGCTTTATTATATAGCCATAGGCAAATCAAGGACCTTGATAAAGGTTGCACATCCAAGGCTAAGACAGGAACTCTCCCAAGGCAAAAACAGGATACATTAGTGAAATCTACCAACATCTGAAACAAAGAGTCAGAGGAAGGGCATGTATATTGCTTCCAGCAACCCAAGGAAGCAAGTGGAGTGGGTGCAAATACTCAGCAACATAGCCAAATATGGAGATGGAGGGGGGAGAACTTAGCCTTTTGCTAAGCCTCAAATCTAAAATGGCTTTTTGCCATTTATGGTCCACAACAGGTATCGGTTCAGGCATGAGATGGTAGTTGTGTCATAGCATCAAGGAATTGATCTTAGAGATGGGGACCATGGATGACACAGAGGTTGGCTCCCCAGGCCTGGGACAGCCAGTGACAACAGAACCACCATCAAAAGCTCACAGAGCTCTTCCAAATACAGGAGGCCTGTGCCTTCCTCCATGGTGGTCGCAGTGTCAGTTGGCATATACCTTTGGTTGGAGCCCTAATGCCCAGGACCTCAGATGGGGCTGTATTTGAAGATGGAGTCTTTAAAGAGGTAATTAAAATGAAATGAGGACTGAAGGTGGCCCCTCGTCTTATATGACTAGTGTATCCTTAAAAGAGGACAGGACACATGCACACAGAGGGATGACCATGGGAGGACACAGGGAGGAGATGGCCATCCACACACCAAGGAGAGAGGCTTCCAGGGAACCAGCCCTGCCCACACCTGGGTCCAGGGCTGCCAGCCTCCAGGACTGGGGAAAATGTCTGTTGAAGCCCCAGTCTGTGGTATGTGTTATGCAGCCTGAGCTGATGGAGACACTTTTCCGAATAGAGCCTTTATGGGCAGCTTCCTCTTAGCTGGATGCCCATTAGCCAGCCCTGGCTGGTAGGGTGTGTATTAGTCAGGGTTTTCCAGAGAAACAGAACCAATTTGTTATGTACAAAGATTTATTACAAGGAATTGGCTCCTGCAGTTGTGAAGGCTCAGAAGTCCCAGATCTGCCATCTAAAAGATTCAGGAAGATTCAGCTTAGGGCAGTGGCCTAAGCTCCGGCCTGAGTCCAAGTCCAAGGGCAGGAAAAAACAAATGTCTGGACATCCTGTTTAGAATGCTCAAATCCAGAATGTTCTTCCCCAAACACAAATCTGCCCAGTGTCTCCCCCGTCCACTGGGCTTTCTGGCTTCTTTTCAGATGGATGCTGGGGAACCCATGCCCCATTTCCCACCCTTGTGGGCTCTTTCACCAGCAGGTATGGGAACCTTGACCTTCAGGATCCAGGCCAGCCTCCTGGCCCTGTTGAGATTGGATGCCTGCCTTCCTCACTGGCCCTCTCCCACCACTAGGGCTGTTGTGAACCCCAGGTTCCACTGTTCCCCACCTAGATGCCCTTGAGGTCCTCCTGGGCCTCCACCGAGAGGAGAGCCATCTGCAGGAAGCTGACCTAGGGGAATGGAGAGAGCAGGGGGGTTGCTGGTCTATCGCTACCAGCTCAACCATTCACTGCGCCCATTCGCACCCTTGGGGGCCAGGCATGGCTGGACAGCATGGTCCAAACACCAGGGACCTATCCTTCCTGGTGAGGACCCTGCCAGGAGCACAGCCCCAAGAGCAGAACTGCTGGAACCATGGGTTTTCATATTTTGGAGAGGTGAGCTGTGTGCCCCTGCTCTCCATGCAGATTGGCATCATCACCCAGGACTTCCTAAAGCTGGGTTCCCCTGGGGAAGGGGCTCCTGTGAGGGTAGGGCTCTCCTGGGGGCAAGACTCCCCTGGGAACAGGGCTCACCTAGGGGTGGTGCTCAGCCAGTCTGACCCCACACAAAAGAGGGACTCCGCTTGTCTTTGGCATCTGACCAGAGAGGTAGGCTGCAGTTGGGGTCAGGGTTCAGCCCCAACTTGGAGCTTGGCCCTAGAGCAAAGAGAGGGTTTGACAGCTGGGAGAGTCTGTCAGGACCTGCCCTGAACATGAGGGAGGCTTGGAGACAGCTGGGGTCACGATAGTGGAGACCAAGGTGGTTCCTTGCTGGTAGCAGCTGATTTCCCCTTCCCACCTCACCCCCTCCTTTGCCTGCCTCTGCCCCTCACCAAAACTACCACTGCAGACTCTGCCCACCATCCAAATCGTGCTGGGGCCTGAGATGGCAGTGCCCCTCTGTCCCCTGAGCAACAAGCCAACCTTAGCTCTGAGTGTTTGGACCTAGCCTGCTCTTTGTTCTTACCATCTGCATCCTTGGAAGTGCCCGCCCAGCCTTCTGCCTGGCACTGAACTGCACTTGTGTCTCTGAGAAGCCTGGAGCTTAGCTGTGTCCCTGGAGGACAATGATGGACATACATGCATGCGCTCACCACGTGAATACACATATGTGCTTGTACATAGCACACATGCACACATTACATGCACATACCTATGCGTGCATACACATCACACATGCACACATACAATTAAAAGTTAGTTTTTTATTTTACTCTTTTTATTTGGGAGGCTGTATCTGAATTAGGAAGAAGGCTAGAAGACAGGGAGACCTTGGGCAGGAGCCCAGAGCTCCTTCCCCAGCACAAAGCTGCGGCCCCTGACCACCACCGTATTGGTCCCAGAAGCAAGGGAGACTGACATCTTTGAGAAATGTGTCTGTCTCAAAAGTAAAGCACCAGCCAGGCAGCTTCAAAACTTAGAGGGTGTGGCCACAGCTACACCTACCCCTCTTTCTGCTTTCCAGGGCCTCAGCCCAGCCAGCTGCCTGGGCAGAAACCCTTGGCAGGATGCAGACCCATTCCAAACTTGTGGGAGGAAGACAAGCAGCCAACGCGCTGGGACCCAGAGTTCCTAGGTGGGAGGAGGCGTAGCCTACAGCTGCCTTGCCTTCGCTAGGGCAAAGGTGATGAGAAAGGAGTCCCATTGGCTGTTGCAGGGAGTAGGGACAGCACTGTACCCCCAAAGCCTAGACCAACACCCCTGGGCGTCACACCTGGCCTGCTGCAGGGAGCAGGGAGGAGGCCAGGCATTCTATCCACAGCCTTGGTTCTGAGGTGCTGGCCAGGTCCCAGAGAGACTAGGAAGGAAGAACTGGGCACCTGAGCCAGAGCAGCTCAAGGTAGCTCTGTATCAGGTGGGAGGTGGAAAGCAGTGCTCAAGCCACAGTCCAGCCCACCCCTCGGGGTTTACTGATCAGAGCTGGGAATTCTTGTGGTTGCCAGGCCCGTCACACACACACACCCCTTACCCCCCGGACAGAGAGAGGCTCAGGTTGGAAAGGGCAGTGATATAGAGCAGACCGTGCCCTTCCCTCTCCTGCCCCTCACAAGGGGGAGGGCGGCCAACCGAGGAGGAGGAGGAGGAGGAGGAGGAGGAGGAGGAGGAGGAGGAGGAGGAGGAGGAGGAGGAGGAGGAGGAGGAGGAGAAAGGGAAGGAGGGGGAGAAAGAAGAGGAGAGGGAAGAGGGGGCAGGTAGTGCTCTGCGTGCAGCGTACAGTCTCCAGCGTTATCCTGAGTCCTACCCGGTGCTTGGCATGAAGGGAAGATTGAGAGCACTGGGGGCGGGGTCTCAGATCCACACAGTGGTCTTCCCTTCCCTGCTGCTGGCGCTGCCCTTTTCGGAACCCGCTCTGGGCTTGGCACCCGACTGGCCCTGGCCCCCGCCCGTGCCCTTTGATGTGGCACTGCCTGACCCAGAAGCGGACGCGCCAGCCCTCCGGGGCCCACGGGTGGCCGCGAGGAGGCTGGGGCAGGGCGGGCGGTCCTGGTCCCCGAGCGCTTGCCCGTCCCGCAGGGCCCGCAACGCCAGGCTGGCCAGGTCTTCTTGGTCGTGGGCGCGCGCGCGTTCCGCCGCTCGCACCACCAGGCTGTAGTCGGGCGGGCAGGCCAGGCCCGCGGGTGCGGCGGGGAGCAGGCAGGGAGGCGGGCGCTGCGCGTGGTTGGGAGCAGTGGGTGCAGGGCGACGTGCGCGCACCGCGTCCTGCGCGCTACCCAGACCCAGGTGTGCCATCTCGCAGAGGTTGAGCAGCAGGCAGAGGCAGCTGACCACGTACATGATTAGCAGGAAGACCGTCTTCTCCGTGGGCCGTGACACGAAGCAGTCGACAACGTGGGGACAGGGCTGGCGGCTGCATGGGAAGTAAGGCGGCACCTCGAAGCCATACAGAAGGTACTGGCCCACGAGAAAGGCCACCTCGAAGGCAGCCCGCGCCACCAACTGGGCCACGTACACGCGCATCAGGCCCTCGCGCTGGATTCGCCGCCGCCCGTCGTGTGGTTCACTGGGGCCTGGCGTCCCCGCAGCCTTGGCGTCCCCACCAGCGCCCTTGACTGCGCTCACATCCTCCATCTCGTCTTCCTCGCCCAGGCGCTCAGCTGCCCCCTGCTCTTCATCGTCCTCGCCCAGGCCCAGCATGTGGTCCTCCTCGCCCAGGTCGATGGGCTCGGGCCAGCTGGGGTGGGACGGCGGGGACAGTGGTAGGGGCGCGGGAGGCGCGCGGGGCCCGGGGCTGCGGCGCGAGACACGGCGGCGCTCGTACTGCGCGGCGCGGGCTAGGCGGTGCACAGCATACCCAAGATACATGACGGAAGGCGTGGAGATGACCACGATCTGGAAGACCCAGAAGCGCACGTGGGATAAAGGCGCGAAGGCGTCGTAGCAGACATTGTCGCAGCCCGGCTGTCTGGTGTTACACGTGAACTTTGCTTGCTCGTCCGAGTAGATGGACTCGCCTCCCACAGCAGTGAGCACGATGCGGAAGACCACCAGCACTGTGAGCCACACCTTGCCCACGAACGTGGAGTGGTGGTGGATCTCCTCCAGCAGCCGGGTCAAGAAGCTCCAGCTCATGTTGGTCATAGGGGCGGGGGGCGGGACCTGTGGGCCACAGGAGAGCTCAACCCTGGGTAGGGGATGTGAAGGAGCAGAAGGGGGGAGAATAAAGATCAACAAAGGGCCAGTAGGAACGCTGGGACAGGGGTATGGGGCAGGGATCCTGGCACCTGAAGCCAGGGCTCCAGAAGGGCCCTCAGTCACCTTCCACTGAAAGAACAGCCCCTCCAGGAACGCAGCTCCCACCCTAGACCCTAACTCTGTCTGTGGGGTGCATACACGGAGAGCTTGGACTTGGGTGGGCCAAGGACTGAGCCCAGGCGGACAGAAGACAGGCTGCCTTGCTCCAGTTGACCACTTATCCCCGCCACCTCAGACTTGATCCCAGATCCCTGTGGCCTGGAGTGCCTGGTGCCAGCCACTCATGCTCTCCCCTAACCCCACAGGTAAACCTGACCCTGTGCAAGCCCTGCCCATCCTTTAACAATGGGGACACCAGCTTAGGCCCTGAGAGCCACAGGGAGTCAACTGGATGAGACAACTTAGTGGAGTCAACAGGCAATCAGAGGCCAGCACCACTCAAAGTCTGGGGACTGCATGGTCTCAGGCCACATGGAGTCCTGCTTGGAGCATGGGGTGAGGGGCTCCAGTTTGTCCAGCCCTCTAGTGCCTCACCCAGTCCAATTCCCCCATTGCACACACACCCTGCAGCTTCATGGGCTCCTAGGCCCCCCAGCAGTGCGGCCCTCCCCACTCCATACCCTGCACAGGGGCTCTGGTCCCTCTGCCTCTGCATAGGACCCACAGGCTCCTGTATGCCCTCCCTCTGGTCCAGCTGCACCAGAAGCTGCCGTCCGACTCTCCAGGCTGCGCCTCCCTCTCATGGGCACCCTCATGTCCTCTGCAAGCACAGCGGGAAGTCTTAGCCAGGTAGTGAGGTCAGACATCTTTCATGGGTGGAATCGTGTCCATCCAGGCAAAAGTGACCATAAGGCACCTGTGACAGAGTTAGCCATGGGCCACACACACTACATCCCAGACCAGTGCCCTTTCCAGACCAGCTGACCCTTGTGTGGGCCTGTGCCCAAGAGAAGGGGCTCTTTGAGCAAGGCCATACAACGCCACCCCCTGTGCCTCCAGGGAGGCAGGGAGGGGCTGCACCTCCAACACCCACCTTCCATACTCCACAGCTAAGGCTAGTACCTGCTCCTGGATAGTTGGAGGAAGGAGACCCCTGAGTGCCTGAAGCTTCTGGCCCCTTCCCTCCTGGAACAGGCCTGGGAGACAGTATGGGCAAGTGTGGGATGGAGAAGCAGAAAGGAGCCCTCTTTATGCAGCTGGGCCTCTCTCCTGAGGGGGAGGAGGAGGGAGGAAAGAGGGGTAGCCAGGGTTCCTGGGGAAGTGACCCCACTTCCTCACATTTGTGTGCACGGTCCATCTCAGAGCTACACATATGCAGTGTAAACACAGATGCACACTCACGCATTCACTCAGACACATGCATGCGAGGTGTACACCCAAACTCAGACATGCTTGTACACTCACATATGTGTACACATATAAACAAATACACTCGTGCAATTACCTGAAACACACACTCAGATACATGTACGATGAACTCACAGACATGCATACTCAAGTATGCACACTCTTATAAACACAGGCACACATCACCCCACACACACATGCAGTCAGACATGTGTACACAGACATGCACACTCAGATGTGCACATACACAGACACTCAGACTAATGCAGACCCGGCCCTCCAGGGCCACCTTCTCCTTGACTCTGCCTCAGGGACACTGTTGAAGTGTCCTCAGGCCTGAGGCTGGCTGTTCTTCCTCGGTGCCAGCCTTCACTCTCCTCCAGGACCTGTTCCAACCGTGACTTGACACATCATAGGAGGTTGAGGCCTACACTACCCCTGCGGGAACCCAGAAAGGGGATGGCAGAGCAGCCCCAACTTTTTCCCTTTCCCCTCAGAGATGGGGGCAGTCTCAGGGTGCAGGCAGACCTGACCTGTGCTTTGGGGTTCAGTGTAAATAACTGGTTCTCTGGGGGACAACTTTGTACCATGTTTGGCAGTTCCCATGGTAGAAATGCTTTCCCCATGCCCTTGACCAACCCAGGAGATGTGGCAGGGGGCTCAAGACCAGCTCTTGCTGGGCACAGGTCAGACTTTTCCCTGGAGGGCTCACTAGGTGCAGTCAGGACCAGAGAGAACAGATGTGTGAGGATGAGAGTGGCCCTGTGGGCGGTCAGCTAAAGGGCCATCCTGGGCAGCAGGAGGGGCAAAGAGTAAACCTTCTCTCTCTGTTCTTTCAGCACCATGCAGGAGCTCAGACAGTCTCTGGGCAGGGGGTAAAGGCTGTGGCTTTTCAGACCGGGTGCAAGGCCATGTGCTTGTACATGTGTGTGCAGGGTCTGTGTCACACATGCAGTCAAGGTGCAGTCATTCCACAGTTGAGGGGTTGACCCCACTTGGGTCTGATCTGGACAACCACGTGCCCTGGTCTCAGTGAAATGCATGGGGGTCCTCGAATTCACACATGGTTCAGCAACTTAAGAAATGTGCCTGCTGGCCGTGGCCGGTTGGCTCAGCGGTAGAGCGTCGGCCTGGTATGCAGGGGACCCGGGTTCGATTCCCAGCCAGGGCACATAGGAGAGGCGCCCATTTGCTTCTCCACCCCCCCTCCTTCCTCTCTGTCTCTCTCTTCCCCTCCCGCAGCCAAGGCTCCATTGGAGCAAGGATGGCCCGGGCGCTGGGGATGGCTCCTTGGCCTCTGCCCCAGGCGCTGGAGTGGCTCTGGTTGCGGCAGAGCGACGCCCCGGAGGGGCAGAGCATCGCCCCCTGGTGGGCAGAGCGTTGCCCCTGGTGGGCGTGCCGGGTGGATCCCGGTCGGGCGCTTGCAGGAGTCTGTCTGACTGTCTCTCCCCGTTTCCAGCTTTGGAAAAATGCAAAAAAAAAAAGAAAAAAAGAAATGTGCCTGCTGCATCTAGTGGTGCCAGAGTAAAGAAATGCTAGCAGGGACCCACCCCACCCCCAACACTGCCAGGAGTTCACAGAAGGAATTCCTGTGTGTGTCCAAGTCCAGATTAACTTGGGCAATAGAGTGAATAAAATAGTAATATAAGATTGGGTTATAGGTTATTACCAAGGTATAAAATAAACAAGTCCTACTGATACAAGTAATTGAATAAATAACTAAATGGGGAGAAGAAAATTCTAAATAGTTTTTGCAGCCACTATGCCCTCCAGGAGGGGAGTCGTCCACCTCCCTATTCCTCAGGGGTGGCTACCCAGAGCTCCCCTACCAGAGCATGCAGCAGGAGGGGAGAGAGGAACCTGGAAGTATTCCTTCAGGTGGGCACCAGCAGTGAAAAACCGGGTTAGAGCATGGGCTGTGCTATAATGTGAGGAGGAGAGCACTGCTCCTGTTACCTTCCTCGTAAAACCTCAGCCCAGATGACGGTGAGACAACAGGAGACAAGGTCCAGGAGGGGATCCTACGCCAGACCTGATCATCAACACAACCAACGACATCAGGCAAGGGGCTCTGAGAGGCCGAGGGGTCCAAGATATGCATGCTACATGGGACCCCAGGGTGAAGTGAGGACCACATGCCTCATAGGGGAATTGGGGCAGCAAAGGTCTTGGGAAAACTAAAGAATCCAAGGGAAGTGTGGGCTGTGGTTTGGACAGCATATCATTATTGGTGCATTGACTGTGACAAGTGTGACATGGAGAATGGGTGTGGGAGCTCACATGAGAACTCTTCCTGGTCTCTATAATTTCTCTGTAAAGCATATGCTGTAAAATAAAAACCTTAATTGAAATAATCCCTGCCTGGCCCTGGCCAGTTGGCTCAGTGGTAGAGCATTGGCCCAGCGTGTGGAAGTCCTAGGTTCGATTCCTGATCAGGGCACATAGGAGAAATGACCATCTGCTTCTCCACCCCTCCCTCTTCTCTATCTCTCTCTCCCTCCTGCAGCCATGACTTGAATGGTTCAAGCAGGTTGGCCCCGGGCACTGAGGATGACTTCATGGCCTTCACCTCAGGCATTAAAATAGCTCAGTTACTGAGCAATGGACCAGCAGGCCACAGGTGGGCAGAGCATCCCCTGGTAGGGGGCTTGCCGGGTGGATCCGAGTTGAGGCGCATGTGGGAGTCTGTCTCTCTGCCTCCTCACCTCTCAATAATAAAAAAAGAAAAAGAATTCTTGCGCTATCATTCCAAGCCCCTTTCCCCACATTTCTCCCTTGGCCGGCATGTATGTCTGTCTGGAGGCTATAAGCTCAAAGTAGGGATTTTGGCTGGTGACCTGTCCTGGTTTCAGGGGGCCTGTCAGTGCTGCTGGGAGGCTGCAGCCAGCAGGGGCTCAGCTGGGCCACTGGGGAGGGGGTTGCCGGCCCTTCAGGGATCCAGGTACTGGGGGTTGTCTGGGACCTTTGTTCACAGAGAATATCACCAAAGCACATGTAGGTAAGGGCTGCTCAGGGATCCAGGATGAGGTTTCGGGGGGTACCTGGGCACCTCTCAGGGGTCAGGGTCTGGGAGGTGACAGATCTTGAATAGTCAGCAAGGGTGTTGCGAGGGAGAGATGACTGCTCAGCCAGGATGGCACGAACAGGGACTCCCCATGATGACCAGTCATCTCCTCCCAGACCCTGGAGGGTGGCCCCTGTGGGCCTCAGTGGGTGTCAGGATGTTCTATCCTGGGGAAAGCTGGCCTGCTACTCCCAGTCCAGACCCAGAGGAGGTCTGCAGGGTTTGGAGCTGGGCTCTCTCTGCTTCAAATACCCCATTCTGACGTATGAACAAAGGTCCTGGGGGTTGGAAGGAGGGCACGCACAGCTGAGAGCCAGGCCATCCTGCAGTACAGCATGCCATGACCTGACCAGCAATTTCCTTCCCATGCCTGGCCAGACTTCCTCCCAGCACCGCTCAGGGCCATGCAGATGGGACTTCCTCTGCTGAGGTGAGGCTGTGGGTAGGGTCCTAGTGCTCAGCTCACCATGCCCCACCACACAGCAAGGAAGCCCTGACCTGGGAACCTTGGGGCACTGAAACAAGGAGTCTCAGGCAGTGTTTTCCTCTCCCTGAGGATATAGGGACCCTGCATGTACCTGGCTCTGACAGCCCTAATCCACAGGTAAGCACCCAAGAGAAACTCAAGGTAGATCTGTCCTGTGTAGCTGAGGACTTAGTTGGAGCCCAAAGCATGCCTGCACCTACCACCTTCTGAAGGGTCCTGGGGGTATAGGCCTTGCTCAGGCCTGGTGCTGCACGCCCACCTTCCATCAGGACCTTAGTACTCGTCCCAGGTCTTGCTTTGTCAACTCTGCAGTGATTCCATGGGGTTCTGTCTTTCCACGCCCTCCCTAGGACACTTCACTCCTGTCCTGGAGAACTTCTACAATTGTACTGCAGTTCAAATGCATACTACAGCCACCCCTGCCCCCAGCAGTCCATGGAGGGTTATAAACCCTGACAGATTGGGTCCAAGGGAGCCCATGCTCTCAAACCCCTCATTCTTACAGGGTCCTTATGGACGGCCTCGTCCATGTCTTGACTCTGACTCACACACGTGTGCACACTCACATGCACCCGCCTTCCCTTCTGGTAAGCTCCCTCCATGACAGGAAGGTTAGTCCCCCCACCCTGTGTTCAGCAAATGCAGAGGAGTGAAGACACACCTGAGCTCTGGGAAGGGTGGGTACATCTGAGGCAGACTCCATTCCCTCCCAGGGCTATGACAGTGCAGGTAGCTGGGCTACGAGGGACCCCAAGGGAGCAGAGAACCGCCGAAGCCCTGGGGCCCCTCTTCACTGTAGCTGAAACTGGGAAGTGAGGGGGAGTTCTTCCTGAAAAGGTGGAGGTGTGGTGGGGGTGAGCCTGGGGAGTGACTCATGGTGGTAACTGTGCACCCTCTAGATTTCCCTAGGCACTGGTAGCCCAAGGCAGAATGCAGAGCCCCCACCCACCTCTGCATGGTACCCACACTCCACTCCTAACCCTTACCTCCACTTCCCAAACTGCCCTGGGTAAAGCTGTAGCAGCCAGCATGCTGCCACTATTCCCAGTGAGAAGCATACCTCATTCCTTTTCCTCTGCTCTCCCTAACTCCTACAATGTCCACCTGCTCCTCTAACAACCCAGCACACAACAGACCCGAGCAGGTGTAGGTAGCCCTGTCCTGTGCAGCAGCCCTGACCACTCCTCCACCAGCCGCTGATACTTGCTGGGCCCTCTGCCCACTTCCACTCACCATCCTTCCCTGGCAACTCAAACAACTTACATCTGTAGCACACTGTGGGGCCTCTCCTAGAGGATATGGGTCTGTTCTACTAACTGCTGACTCCTGGGGTCCAGACCTTGAGGACCTGGGACCCACTAAGACAGAAGGGAAGAAAGCCCCAGAGGCTGGCTGACGATGGGACTGGAGGTATTGAGGGTAGAGAGTTGTAACCCCAGCTTGACTGTTTATGTATAGGGGAGGGGCTCCCAGATTTCCCCCAGGCCGGAACAAACTGAGGCCCCAAACTCTGGAAAAACTGTAGCTGTCTGATGGGCTGGCCAGTTCCACACAGTATGAGGGGACCCTGCTGTGGGGGGAGGTGCCGGGCACACACCACCCCTCCCCTCCCCCTCCCCAACTGGCCTAAGCAGCACAGCTCTGCCTCCCCCCACCCACAGGTTTTGTGACATCAGAAGACACTGCTGGTCAGGACATATCCATGAACTTGAGAGACCCCCAGAATGAAAAGACAACTAGCCAGGCCCAGCACCTGTCACCTCCTGGGATGGCCATTTCAGAAGCCACACAAGGCCTGAAACCCCAGCCAAGAAGGAATGGTGATACTGCTCAGCCCCAAAAGGCACCCCATACCTGGTCCCCTGGACAGCACCCTACCTACCTTTTTCAAGTCACAAAATGCAAGTCCCTCTGAGCCCTTCCACCTGCTGAACGGTCAGACACTGGCCTCCAAGGGTGTGCAGCTGGCAGAGTCCCGTGCCCGACCCAGGGCTACCTCTCACCACCAAGCACAATGCAAGGGGAGGGTTTTCAAGGGCCCCATTGTTCCCCCCAAGGCCCAGGGTCTGAATCCCTGATTGTCCCTGGAGCTGTATGGGGCCAAGAGAAGGGGCCTCCTCAGACTGCACAGTGGGTTGGGAGGCAGCTTGGCTTCGCCTCACCTTTGCTGGGGCCTGTCCAGTGCCCCTTTGCTCACTGCTGTGTCCAGGCCCAACTCCCTCCAGGCTTCTTCCATGTATCTGGGTGTACAATGCCCAGCCTCCCTATTTCTGCCTGGGCTCCCTGCCTTCTCCACATGTGTCCACTGTCTTAGTTCCACCTCAAAAGCAGGGCCTGGGCAAAGACTATACTACAGGCAACCACAGCTGCCTTTCCCCAAGACAAGTGGCAAAGGAGGTGTCTACTCAGATGCCAGGGAGCCTGGAATCCCAATAGCAGCCCCCAGGTACCCTCCCTCAGCTGACCTCTCCCTGACCATCTGGCCAGTTGAGCTCAGTAGGCTGTGCTTAAGGCTGAGAGAGCACATCCCACATATAGGCCTCTAGCCCCTGAAGCATCAGCTCCTCCAAGTCAACAGCGTCTGTTGCTCGCCACCCTCACCTGGCTTAGGGACCAGGAGGGCTGGCTGGGGCAGGATGAGCCCCCAGTACCCTGAGACAGTGGGAGAGGGGTGTGCTCTCTAGTAACCGCACCGACCCCTATTCCCATCTGTGCCTCAGGGCAAGAAGCAGCCCAGCCTTAGGGGACCCCCAAATTTGAAGATGGCTCCTGTTGGCCTTCCAGACATGAAGTTGGGCTATGAGGAGTCTGGGGGACCCCCTAGTGTCCCTGGACAGGGCATCCCCGCTGGTCACCAAGATGTGGAGCTGGAGCAGGTGGGAAGCCTGTGGGAAGTAGTGTGCGGTTGGGGAGCAGCCCCACTGACTAACAGCCCAGAGCAACAGATATGAAGTGGAACCCACTGCACGCAATCCTCCTGGGGCTGGCTGTTTGAGAGGGCTGCCAGGAGTGGGGGTCCGGCAAGAAGGATGCAAGGCCAGGAAGCAATCCCTGGGCTCAAAGACACTAACCAGCAGCTCTTTATTAGGCCGGACCAGCTCCCACGTGAGAGTGGGACTGATCAGAAATGGGCATGGGGAGTGAGGCAATAGCTGCAGGCAAAGCCACCTTGCCGGGGACACACTGGCCACCAGATTGGGTGCAGACACCGCTTAGGGAGGGCACAGTTGTTGGCATTCTCAGGAGCAGCCAGTTCCTTGGACCTTCTTGATTTCCTGTAGGAGAGAGGAAGAGGGGCTTGCCCTGGACCCCAAGTCTCCTGTACTGGGCCCTTGCCAGCATAGCAATTTAGACCTGTCCCTGGCGGAGCCCACCTCCAAGAGCGCCTCCTTCAGGGCTGAGTAGGCCTTGTCTAGGCTGTCGTTGACTATGATCAGGTCAAACAGGCCGGGCTCCTTGCCTGGGATGAAAAGGGGCAAGGCCAGTGGAGGCTCACTGAGAGGTGGGGGAGCTGCAGGTGACAGCTCCTGCCCCTGCCTCTCACCTCCGGCAGAGGAGTTGTCTGCTATGGCAGAGGGTGGGGGCACTGGCCACTCCTATACACTTACTGCTTTCCATGTCTGCCCGGGCAGCAGCCAGCCGCTTGGCCAGACTCTCCTCCGTCTCTGTGTTCCGCTGCCGCAACCTCTGCTCCTAAGGTGCCCAAGGAGGGTCAGAGCCTGTGGGCAGCCCTAGCCCTCAGCCCACCCCTCCTCTGCCTGGCTCCCTGCCCCCACCAGGACTTCCAGTGAGGGTGGCTGCACAAAGATGTAGATGGGCCTCAGGTCGGTCTTCTTTATGCTGTGCACCCCCTGGAGGTCCACATCCAACACACAGATTTGGTTCATGGCCTGCACCATACGAACAGCAGCTTTGCTAAGGAGGCAGGAGGGAAGGGACCACTCAGTCAGGGTTCCTTGGGTGCTACCACCCCCACCACCTCCACTGCTGTCCCCTGGGGTCCTGCTTCTGAACCTGGCAGGAAGGGGGAGCCTACAGGGGCCCATCCTGACTCCAGTATCTGTTCCCCCTTTCTGGAAGTACTTCCTCAGTAATCCTTGCATGCTGGGCCCTCTGCTAGGCTGGGGGCAGCAGCGGGGAGGGACAGATGGCCCTGGCTATCTGTGCTAGGCTCAGGGGTGCCCACCATTTAAGGGTAATGGCAGCCTCAGTAACCCCCTTTGAGGGGCAACCACCCTTGCCAGCTGCACCTGGGGTGGAGCATGACAGTCCCGTGGGGTTCAGGTACAGGCTGTGGACAGCAAGCCAGGGGGTCGCCTTTGCAATGCTGATGCTCTGGGTATGTGGGGGGCAACTGTTGCTGGACTGGAGACCTTCCCAGGCTGCCCTACTGGTTTGAGGGAGGTGAGGGGACCTCAGTGAAGCCTGCAGACCTCTGAGACCCAGGTCCTCTAAGTTTTTACTGCACACCAGTCCATCACATGGTTTCCTGTTCCCACAGTGGGCTGGGGCAGAACCAGAAGAGCCCAGACTGCTGACCCATCTTGACTACTGTAAGGCCGGGTCCTTCACCTGACAGCCACAGAGAAGCCCTTGGCTAGGCTGCTCACTCTAGGTCCCTGGGAGGTCTGGAAGGAGAGTGCGTGCCAAGTGTGGCTCACCTAGTCCCATACAGGTTCCCCGAGAACTCAGCGTGTTCGATGAAGTCCCCAGCAGCAATGTCCCGCTGCATCACCTCCTTGGTCACAAAGTAGTAATCTGCAAAGAGCAGGAACTCTTGAAGCTACTCACAGCCTGACCACCAGGACCTGTGCAACCTTACATAAGCACAACTAGCTCTGTCCTGGGTCTGTCGGCCCATCTGTCCACCCACACCTACAGCTCTTCTAGCCACTGGGCAGGGAGATGTCTGAGAAACGGACTAGCACCACTTTTCATACTGTCCTTACTGAAGGGGGCCTGGAGAATCCCAGCTTCCACAGGGGAGATTGGGGGGACTTCAGAGCTCTGCCTCAGAAAGGTGCAAACATTTTACTAAGATTACAAAAGATGCTTCTGATGTCATAGAATCCTAAATGCGCACGCTAAAACCTCACCTACATGACTATACAGAGTGCAGCACACATGCCAGGAGAGGTGCCCCACAGCTGCCTGGTACTGGGATCAGAGCCCCCACCAGCCTCTCACATGGACATCCGGTGTTAGCATGAGATTTGATGCCTATTACCTAACTAGCCTGCCCATCCTGGAGGAGGGCCCCCACCAGATGAAGAGAATGAGGCCTCATGCATTATCCTGACAAATGGGGTGGGGCACTAAGTGGCAGGGCCAGCTCACCTTTGCCATTCTCCTCTCCCGGCCTTGGGTCCCTCGTAGTGTCTAAAAACAAGCACCTGTGACCCACCTGGGACATCTAGAGCCTGCACACCCCACCTCCAGGGCTTTTTCACAGGGCCCAGCTCAGCCTGTGTGTGGGGCTTAAAGGGGGGGTCAGCATATCTCAAGTGTGTAAGGGAGGGTCCCTGAGAGTGACCCCAGCATGGGCAAGTCCTATATATGGTATATATGGGGGGTGGGGTCCCAGGGGGGTGAGCAGGGACCCCCAAACCCCTAGGACCTCACGGGACACGCTGAACCCGAAGATGCTGCCATGCTCCTGCAGGAGTCTCTTGAGCAGGGTGCTCTTCCCGGCTCCAGAAGGTCCACTCAGGACGACAGGCCTTGGTCCGGACATCACTGTGGATGAATGAGAACAGATATCAGTGAACCAGAGGGACCCCAGTGGGTTGGGATGGCTGTAGTCGCACCCTCCCAACTCTCCTCAGGAATCAAACAGAGCTGAGGGCCATACTCAAACCCTGGCTACAACTCCCCAGTGGGTGGGTGACCTGGTACCACAAACACACCACCTCCCCAGCTGTGGAGCCTGGACTCTACCCCACCTGTGGAGCCTGGACTTCTGCTGCTGGGAGGGAAATATCTGGGTCCCCACCCCTGCATCTCCTGGCACCCTGCCTTAGAGGTGGCCGATGTCAAGGTCAGCAGAACTCAAGCCCTGTTCTGGGAACTTCCATCAGGAAGTGAGGGGTTGACCCAAAAGACCACAGCTTCCTGACTACCTTCCCCATCTCTGAACTCATTGGAAGCCAGCAGGATAGTGGTGGTCCCTCTCAGCCCACAGCACAGGGCTCAGACATCTGCCACAGGAGAGAGCAGATGAAGGGGGTGAGTTTGGCGAGGCATCACCCAGCCAGCTCTGTACCAACCTGACACCCAAGCTCCCTATCCAGGATAGGACCTACCTCCTGGGTGGGGTTCGGCCACTTCAGTCACCCTGGGCTGCTCAGGATGATCTGAGAGAGGTGGATAATCCCAGTCTGCCCTAGCTTCTTAACACTAAACTCCTCCCAGGGCAGTTAGCCCCACTCACTCAGTGCCTTGGGGAAGAGAAGGCTGGCTGTTCACAGCCCTTCTGAAGTGGACTGCCCACTCATCCACGGAGCTTGATGGCAGGAAGGCCAGGTGCAAGTGCGCCCCACCAGAGGGAAACCCCTGGTGGGCATGTGGGAGCTGAAGCAGCTCCTTACATGTGCCTGGCCCTGCAGGTTGACTGGGAGGCCCCTGGAAAGGTCAGGAGGCCCCCAAGATGCAGTCAGTGGCTAGCAGACCAGTAATCAGGCCCAAGAGGGATGGGCTACTTGGCTCAAGGCCACCCTACTGCAGCAGCACTGCTTTCCTAATCTACAATGTAGGCCAGCTGGGTAATCTCACTAAAGCACTGCTATTCTGGAACTATCACACCATATGCATGTTCCCTGGAGGATAAGATGGGAAACACACAGGAGGAAGGAACCCAGATGACCCCATAAACACTCATGTGCCATCTCCAAATGACTTAGATCCTTGGCCACCTGTGAGTTTACTATTACAAAAGCCCCTCGTTCCCATATGGAGGTAATCTCAGTGGACTCCCAGCTCCCCTCTGGTACCCTGGCTTTCCCACAGAAATATATGTACCATATACACACCTGCAGGCCCGAGCACCTGGCTCCAAGCCCATGGCCACTGCCCAGTAGCAAAGTGCAGCCCTGTCCCTCCCATACGGCCCATCTCTCCCTCACTGGCACCCTTCACAAAGCCACGCATTTTGCAAGAATGTCCCACAGGCATCCCAGCCTACTCTGCTGGGTCTGTCCTGACTTCCTAGGCACTGGGTGACCAGTAAGGGGAGTAGAGGGAGAATCAGCAAGGCATCACCAGGTTCCAAGAGCTGAGGAGGGTAGGGACTAACCTCCACACGGCCCAGCCTCAGGCCAGGCACCTGGGGTTGTCCAGTGGCCTAGAGCTCCCAGACATGATGGTGTGGTTGGCGCTATAGGAACATGAACTCTTCCAGGGCAGGTGCAGCCCCAAGAGGAGACATGGTGATGGCCACAGCAAAGGACAAGAAGGCCTGCCCAAGTTTTTTTTTTCTCCACCTGAGTCTTGATCACAGCAGCAAACTCTCAACCCAGTAGGCACTCAACCCCGCAATCTACCCTCAGGGAGGAGAGGACTCAAAGGTTTATCTACCCTCTTGTCAGAGACATTGGGAAGCACCATCCAGGGGGCTGGGAACACCGAGAAGGGAGAGTAGTGCATCCTACCTGCTTGCACAGAAGTCCTTTAGGGATGCTGTGCTGTTGTGTGCCTGTCATTATCCCACCCCCACTCCCCCACCTCTCCCACCCCCTATGGGCACCTGCCAGCCCCTAACTGTAACCTGGCCAGCAGGACCCAGTGCTCCTTCAACATGCTTCTCTGGAAGTTTCTGCCATTCCCCACAACTGCAGTCAGGTCACACTTCCTGGGCACGAACTCTCACACCTGGAGACTTCAAACCTGCACAGGACTAGTCTTCAGCCAGTATCAAACACACACTGAGTCCTAGCGCTGACACCCACACAGTGTGTGTGGCACAGATCCTACCTGTCACCTCACATCCAAATGCACTTCACCCTGCAGTGGGACATGGGGGATGGGGAGCCTGTCCCATCAAGCTGCACCTCCAGACCATGGGGGAGCCCTTACCCCCAGGCCCACTACCTCCCTGCACTGGGCCAGCAGTGAGCAAGGGGTGTGTCTGCACAGGACTGGCTGGCGGCTGCAAAGCTCACTTCCTGCCTGGTTCCATATCACCATGCCTCTAGCCACTCCACACAGGGCTGAGCCCCCAACTACATAAAGCCTAAGCTCTGGGCCCCCAGTGCAGCCATCACCTGCCCTCCTCTGTAATCTCATACTGGCAGGGTCGAGCCTGCTCAGCCTGACTAAGGATTTGTGTGCCGAGTCTTAACAAATCCCACGTGGAGGCTGGATCCCAGAACACAATGGCTGACCCACACATACCACACTGGGGTAGCCTGGCCCTGCATAAGTGCCTAGGGAGCTGCTGGGGACAGGGCTCTTTCTAGTTACCATGCAAGAGAGCTCTCACTAAAGTCACTTCCACAGCTCACCCAGCATGGGACAGTGCTTTGGCCTCGAGGCCTCAACAATCAAGTAAGTGAAGATTGACTCTGGCCCCAGTGCCAGTAGAACCAACCAACTGAATGTGTAAATAGCAGAAGTCCTCTCTTGGGCAGACAGAACCCTCTTAGCTGGGGGCGTTTTCTCCACTCCTTGACTACCCTGGGGCATTCTGTGTTCTCCACTCCTTGACTACCTCATAACCCCAAACTCTAGCAGCCTGGCAAGAAATGGGAAAGCACACAGGACTGTGATAAAAACCCAAGATGCAAGCCAGTGCATTTTGAAATGTCCTCTGCTGGAACCCTGCCCAAGGAGCACCCACTGCAGCCAGGCAGCCTTCTTCCAAGAAGCACCTCCTCTTTCTGGCTTCCAATTTCATCCTGCTCTGTCCCAAGAACCACCTCCCTCCCAATCCTCCACAAGACACCCAAGATAAGGTGTGACCTCTGAGAACACGGAGGAAAGGCCATGTCCTGCTAGCCCTCTTGTAAGCTACAAACATGATGGGGAGGAATCTGGCTCAGGACAGCAGGGCATGTCATACACCCCAAACAGGCACTGTGGGGCAGTGCTGTGTGTGGGGGACATACCCTGGCCAAGTAGCCTTGACAAACAACTTAGACTTTGGGAACACGGCTTGAACTGAGATAACCACAAAGTGGTCAGCCATTTCCTTCTCATGTCTCCCCAAAGTGGGGTAGGGACTATTCCTCCCATGAGAGAGGAAGCTGACTCCTCAAAAGCGTGGGCAAGAGCCATGCTGTGCCTATCTCGGTGCTGTGTGGCTTATCTGGATCTCTTTCCATAAAGGAGAAGGACCAGGATTCAGTCCTGAATCAAATCCCAATTCTGCACCATGGGCAGGGGGCAGAGGAAGCACAGGAGGGGAAGGGTCCCAGGCAAGCAAGCTATGAAGCAGAAGGAGCACAGGCTCAAAAGAGAATCAGCCTTATCCTCACAGAGAGAAACTAAGACTCACAAATGCAGGGTTAGCAGAACGTGGAGGAGACCGAGGCCCAGCACACAATTGGTCAGCAGGGCCTGCCTCCATTCTAGTGCTCCCAATGGCTCACCCTCTTTTTTTTTTCTTTTTTTTTCTTTTTTTATTTTTTATTTATTCATTTTTTTTTAGAGGAGAGAGAGAGAGGGAGAGAGAGAGACAGAGAGGAGAGAGAGACAGGGGGGAGGAGCTGGAAGCATCAACTCCCATATGTGCCTTGACCAGGCAAGCCCAGGGTTTTGAACCGGCAACCTCAGCATTTCCAGGTCGACGCTTTATCCACTGCGCCAGAACAGGTCAGGCGGCTCACCCTCATTACTGACCTTCTCTCCTGGAGGGCTGGATTCAATTCTACCCCCAACCATATCACAATATTCCTTTCATGTCTATACCTTCTCAAATCAATTGAACATATTTTTCTGCACAAGGCTGAAGTTCACAGCTAGGTGAAAAAAGAAAAAAAGTAATTTTGTATGGCTGAAAAGTAGTGAGTCCACTACTATAACTCCTGGAATCTGCTCCTCAAAGAAATTGCTGATATAACCCATCTCAGTCAAAGATCAAGGCCCAGGCCCTGGCCGGTTGGCTCAGCAGTAGAGCGTCGGCCTGGCGTGCAGGAGTCCCGG
This sequence comes from Saccopteryx leptura, assembly GCF_036850995.1. NCBI lineage: Eukaryota > Metazoa > Chordata > Mammalia > Chiroptera > Emballonuridae > Saccopteryx > Saccopteryx leptura. The sequence continues at coordinate 270,159,553 of NC_089503.1, read as the reverse complement.
GTTCAATTCCCGGCCAGGGCACACAGGAGAAGCGCCCATCTGCTTCTCCACCCCTCCCATTCTCCTTCCTCTCTGTCTCTCTCTTCCCCTCCCGCAGCCAAGGCTCCATTGGAGCAAAGTTGGCCCGGGTGCAGAGGATGGCTCTGTGACCTCTGCCTCAGGTGCTAGGATGGCTCTGGTCACAACAGAGTGACGCCCCAGATGGGCAGAGCATCGCCCCCTGGTGGGCATGCTGGGTGGATCCTGGTCGGGCACATGCAGGAGTCTGTCTGACTACCTCCCAGTTTCCAACTTCAGAAAAATACCAAAAATAAGTAAATAAATAATAATAATAATTATTATTATAATAATAAAGGATCAAGGCCCAGTTCTAAGTGAACTCAGAAACTAAACAAAGTCCAGACACAATAGACCTGTCAGAGTTGTGGCACTGACCTTGACATAAGTGAGCTTGGTGTCGCAGGCTGTTGTGTGGCATTCTATCAACAGGAATAGAGTGGGGACTCATGTGGCAGGAAATTAAGTGGTAAGACAGGACACCTCAGTCATCCCAGATCACTCTTGGAGGTGAAGGGGAGTTTTCCTGAATCCCTTACAGCAAATCATGAATCGGAAGGTCTAAGAGTGACAGAAAAGTCCACATTTGGACAGGCATGCTACCTAGGAGACTCACAAGAGGCTGACTACTAAGGGCAAGTCTTGGTCCCCTCTTCCTGTTCCTGGGGGCCCCACCACACACCAGGCAGCTATCACCTCAGCTTACAGTTTCCCTCTACCCCAGTGAAAAACAGTGGTAACAGGTGAAGTGACACACCTCACTGTTCCTCCCCAAACCAGCACCTGGATGAACTAGGCTCATTCCCTCTGTTCCCTAAAGAATGTCTAAGGATAGCAGATGGGACAGCTCCAGCAACCTAGACTTAAGTGTCTGGGCCTGAGGGAAGCGGAACATCAAATTACCACACCCACAACTCATGAATGCCTGCCCCAAAAGTCCTGCTCTTGGATGCAGTATCTGCACTGGCCAGTAGTGCTGGCCGGGGCAGACCAGAAACTTGCAGTCCTGGGGGTTCCCACGAGCTGACAGGGAATCTGGAGACTCTGCCATACCAGGCTCCTCGGGCGGCCACGTCATGGCCTCTCATCTCCCAGGGTGTTCGGCTCTACCGTGTGGCCCACCTTGGGGAGGAGTGTCAGGCTGCTTCCCCGCTCTGCCCCTCCACATCTCTCAGGGTCCACAGTGACATCCACAATTAATCCTCATGCTGCAGGGCTTTTACAAGCTGTGTGGGGCTTCGCGCCAGGGGAATTTCCTGCTACCTTTTGAGAACTGAAAGGAGGAACCAGTTTTTCATGTGTCTAAGTAAGAAAAATGGCCATCAAAAGCACCTTGAACACCCAGACACACAAACACACAGGCTACAACTTCAAAACGAAGGGCGACTCTTTTCAATGCAGTCAATTCACCTCCATGAAACACGCACTACCCTCCTCGTACCACCCGCTCTCCTCGCTAGGACTCTCTGATGAGCCAGCCCTGGAAGCCACTGAAACCCGCCGGGGAGTTCCGGTGGCTGTCCCACGAGGCCCGCTGACGTCCGGGCGCAGGAACCGCAGCGAGACCCAGGAAGGCCCCCGGAACTGCGCGCCAGATGCTACTCACCCTCTGAGGGGGCGCGGCCCAGGACGGCCGCCGCCAGCCCGGCCAGCGGGCGCCGCAGCATGAGCGCCACCGCCCCCACCCCCGGAGATTACGTCACAGCGCCGCGCCGGCGAACTTCCGCTAGCGGACACGTCAGCCCCGCCCCGCCCCTGACGGCTGTACGTCAGCGCTGCTCGACAGAGCTTGTGACCGAGAGGTGGGGTGCCGGCAGTACCCTCTGCAGTGACTGTGCGCGGGGGCGGCACGCCCCCTCCCGCTTGGCCGGTGCTCTCCGTCCTCCTGGTCCTCGAGACCGCCTCGGAGCTCAGCAAAGGCGGCAGGTTGGTGCCGCGTCGTGCGTGCGGGAGGGGCGTCCCAGAGGGCGGTCTCAGGTCCCGCTGGCATCCACTTGGGAATCTTGCAGCATTCCCCTCTTCTGTTGAGTCATTCCCTAAGCGGAGGGAGGGCTGCAGATGCCCTGCCTTGACAAATAGGGGACACTGAGGCAGACCTGTGCTTTCCTGGCAGTAGGGTCGTTTCTTGGGAGTCTTAATACCTAGACCTCAGGCATTTGGTTTTGAAACCTAATACAGTGTGTCCGTAAAGTCATGGTGCACTTTTGACCGGTCACAGGAAAGCAACAAAAGACGATAGAAATGTGAAATCTGCACCAAATAAAAGGAAAACCCAGTTTCTGTAGGATGGTGTGGCAGCATGTGCGCATGTGCAGATGGCAACATAACACCGTGTATACAGTGGAGCAGCCCACGGCCATGCCAGTCGAGAACGCTACAGAGGAAAGTTCAGTGTGTTCTTTGGCTCGCTAAATTCGAATCCGTGACCAAAGTGCAACGTGAATATCGGCGCGTTTATAACAAAGCGCCACCACATAGGAATAACGTTACCTGGAGGGATAAGCACTTGAAGGAAACCAGCAGTTTGGTGGAGAAACCCTGTTCTGGTAGGCCATCAGTCAATGATGAGTCTGTAGAGGCTATATGGGATAGCTACCTAAGGAGCCCTAAAAAATCTTTGCATGAGCCCACATCGAACTGCACGGAATAGGTATGAAACTGGGAGAGTTTTCCTTTTATTTGGTGCAGATTTCACATTTCTATCATCTTTTGTTGCTTTCCTGTGACTGGTCAAAAGAGCACCATGACTTTACGGACACACTATATCGCCGCAGAAACCGAGGCACAGACAGATGATTCACTGGTAGTCAGGGATTAGGAACGTGACTGTGGGCCACAGCTCCCTCCACGTGCCGCAGGGGCCCATATCTAGCTGGATTTTGTAAGAATTAAATGACCTTGGAGCCTGACCTGTGGTGGCACAGTGGATAAAGCATCAACCTGGAAACGCTGAGGTTGCCAGTTCGAAACCCTGGGCTTGCCTGGTCAAGGCACATATGGGAGTTGATGCTTCCTGCTCCTCCCCCCCCTTCTCTCCCCTCCCTATAATGAATAAATAAAATCTTAAAAAAGAAAAAAATGACCTTGGAAAACAAAGTGTGAACCAATCTCATTGTACGTTGCACTTATTCTCAGGGCAGCTTTCTGGCTCCCTAACTCACCAGAATGGGTCCAGGTCCAGCCCAGACTTATGAATCAGGATCTTGGGGAGTACAACCTGGGCATCTGCAGTCACAAACCTTCCCCACGTGATCTAATGCAGGTCAGGGCTGAGAGCTTGACTGGTTACTGGGAGAGACTGTCAGGGACCTGGGAATAACACGCCTATTAGGAGATGTGTTTGGGTCTGCAGCTTTTTTCCTGTCTGGGATTTGGCAAGGATCAATTATGTGGAAAAGCCTGCCTATTAATACGTTTCTTGTTCAGCAGGTCACTCACCAGGCCAGTGATTGACTTTGGGTGTCTACATGCCACAGTGGTCCTCAGGAGTAATGGCAGTTGTGGGCAACATGCTTGGGTAAGCACAAACTTCCAGCCCCTCTTGGATTGCTGTCATGGTGCCACCCAAAGGAACGTCAACTCGGGAGCCTCAGGCTATGCTGCTGGAGGGAAGCCTCCCGAGCCAGCATGTTTTTCTGGACAATATACACAAATACACATGTACAGACACCTTGACAGGGTCTTGAGAGAGGAATAGAAGCAACTCATGACTGCTTAGTATCAAATAGACATTGAGAGTCTAGCAGAGGAGATAGGCCCTCAGCCCTGGGTTTCAAGTAGGAAGTGCAGAGGGTGGGTCTGAACCCAAATTTGCATAAAAGCCAGGTTGGAGGGACGTTGGAGGTCATAAGGCAAGGCCCCAAGTGGGTGAAAGATAGGGGTGGGGCTCTGGCCTTGCCTCAGAGCACTTGCTCTGCCCTGTGCAGGAGGTCTTGGGTATCTGTGGTGTTCAGAAGCGAGTAGTTGCCACAGGTTTTGATATGCTCTGGCTGCCCCAACAGAATGCCACAGAGCAGGCAGCTTATTTCCCATGGCTCTGGAGATGTTCCTCTTCCTGTTTTATAGATGGCTACCTTTTTAGAACCAGTTTCCATTTCTTATAAGAGCACCATTCCCACTGTAGGAGCCCCACCCTCATCTCATCTAACCCTAATCACCTCCCAAAGGCCCTGCTCCTAATGCCATCTTATTGGTAATTAGGGCTTCAATATGTGAATTTGGGGTAACAGTTCACAGCACCAGGTCTGTGTTACCCTAAAAGGCAGCTTCCTGCTCCATGCTCGCATCAGGGCTTCAGACATCTAGAGACTGCGATACTAAGCCCTCTGTCCTCAGTCTGGAAGCTTTGTGTGCTTCCCCCCCAACTTGGCCTCTTGACTTCCCCCCTGCCCCTGGCTTCTATCCCCTTGGCTTGTGGAATTGGAGTTGCTATGACCATATCCCAAACATAGGAGGTCACTGTGAACCTCCACAGGAGCTAGCTGACCTGGGCTCAGGGGGCACACTGTTCCTAGCACTTGCTGTTCATTAGCATGTGTCTCTGCAGCCTGCTGCAACAGCATGTGGTGATGGGGGCTGCCCCAGTAAGCCGCTGCCTGCACATGTCCTCCTATCGGGCTGACAGCAACAGAGCCTTGCTCACTCGTGTGCACAGACAGGCCTATGCACGCCTCTACCCCGTGCTCCTGGTCAAGCAGGACGGCTCCACCATTCACATCCGCTACCGGGAACCCAGGCGAATGCTGGAGGTAAGCTTAGCTCCCTGGAGTGTAGGGCTGGGCTGGATGGGGGAGGGGGGGGAGGGGAGGGGAGGGCAGGCAAGTCATGGAACTCATTCCACATACTAAGATAGACAGCAACAGCAGACTGTGTAAAAAAAAATGTTCTGGGTGAACAAGAAGAACTTTCTTTAAAGAGTAAAAGCTTTGAAGCGTGAGAAGCAGACATCCAGAGAATATCCTGGTCCCTTCCACTGAGCGAGTGCCCACCCTTCCTCCTTCCACAGATGCCTGTAGATCTGGATGCCCTGTCCCCAGAGCAGAGGCGGGCGTGGTTCAGCAAACGTGAGGCCCGGTTCCAAAGGATAAAGGAGGAGCCAGAGCTCCTTGATGACTTTGACCTGGAGCAGTACAAGCAGTTTTGGACCAAGAAGTGACCGTGCCCACAAGCTTCCCTGGCTCAGTATGCTGTAGAAAGAAGAGGAGAGGCATTTGTCTTCAATGAGTATCAAAATTTTAAATCCACCTTGTCTGTCTTTCATACACCTGCAGGAGGGAGCTATCTGCAACTGAGCCCACTGCAGAGCTTAGAACTGAGTCAGATTGTGGTTTTAAGAGGCTCAATGGGCACATGAACTGTTGACATAAGTTGTGGGTACTCCTACCACTGCAGGAAATGCCTGTTACTGCCCAGCCACTCATCTCGGCTCTGGATCCCCATTAGCACTGTCTTTGCCTCAGTACCAAGGGCTCTACCCGAGCACTGCAACATGGGGAATGGGTGGGATCCAAGGATGTTAGCACTTAATCTGCAGCTCTTCTGCTCTTGTTCTCTCCAGGGCTTCCCCAGCCCTGCCCACTGGCAGTGGGAAGGTGCTGCCTAACAGGACAAAGGGAGCATCCAGCCCTGTTGCTAACTTTTTAGAACTTAGCTACTAGCCACAGTGGGCTGCCACCTTCTGCCCAAGGAGTAGGTTTCATACCAAGGGGGGGGGGGGGAGGCGTTCCTGCAAGACCCAAGGGGTAATTACCAACTTTTACATACAAGCAGTTGACTGGGCCTTGGGCTACACCTTGTCTTGTCCTGCAGGTTGATCCTAGGACTTTGGCTGTTAGGCTTTCTCATAAAACTGAGAGCCTGTGGTAGAATACTGCTATATAGACAGTGGGAGCCTGACCTGTGGTGGCGCAGTGGATAAAGCGTCAACCTGGAAATGCTGAGGTCGCTGGTTCGAAACCCTGGGCTTGCCTGGTCAAGGCACATATGGGAGTTGATGCTTCCAGCTCCTCCCCCCTCCTCTCTCTCTCTGTCTCTCTCCTCTCTAAAATAAATAAAATAAAAAAAATTTAGCCCTGGCCGGTTGGCTCAGTGGTAGAGCGTCGGCCTGGCGTGCGGGAGTCCCGGGTTCGATTCCCGGCCAGGGCACACAGGAGAAGCGCCCATCTGCTCCTCTACCCCTTCCCCTCTCCTTCCTCTCTCTTTCTTCCCCTCCTGCAGCCAAGGCTCCATTGGAGCAAAGTTAGCCTGGGCGCTGAGGATGGCTCTGTGGCCTCTGCCTCAGGCGCTAGAATGGCTCTGGTTGCAACAGAGTGGCGCCCCAGATGGGCAGAGCATCACCCCCTGGTGGGCATGCTGGGTGGATCCCGGTCGGGCGCATGCGGGAGTCTGTCTGACTGCCAACCCGTTTCCAACTTCAGAAAAATACAAAAAATACAAAAAAACAGACAGTGGGGAAGGTGTTCCAAGTAGAAGCCTGTGGCATGTGACCCTGCCTCTAATTACAGTCCTAGCTTACAGTCATCACCCCTGGCCCACTGAGCACCGAGCCAGCCATGTGCAGCTCCTGGATTACTGCCCTCCTAAGATCTGCCAGCCCTCTGGCCTGGTCAGGGACATACCCACCTGGGCAGCCTCCTGGGATCCCTCATCCTTCTAGCTGCTGTCTCAGCTCACTCTTACCACTCACCTTTAGGGAGACACCCAGTAACAGTGTCTGTGCTCACTGTTCAGAGCAAAGTTATTCATGACACTTGTTGAGTAAGGCAGACCTTAGGGTAGGGCTGTGGTGGTAGGTGCAGTGGAGGAGAGCGGCTGAGTGTCTCATGGAAAAGTAGGGCAGGGGTCAGTGATAGGAAGTTACTAAGAGTGCTGACCCATGGGTGTCTAAACCCACCTAACAGGATTGCTGCCAAAGGCAGGCAGGCAGGCAGACTTCTGTGGGGGATGAGGAACCAGATACATGGGGGGGGGGGGGGTCTTGCCCGAACTAACAGTGTAGAGATGTACCTAGAGGCCCAAGTCCTGATTGGAGAACTCTGGGAACAGAGTGGACGAGCAGAGTCAGAGTACTATCTGCCCTCCCTCCATTGGGGTGGGTGGAGGGCTCCTTATTGCTCCTCAGCCCCTCCCATCCCCCTTATCCTGTCAGCCTAAAATGCATCAATGCTGATTACTCCAGTATTCAGAGTATGATTGGGCCTTCCTCAGGTTCTGAAAGAATTGAGGGAGAAGGCGTAGAGCTAACCCTGCTGCTCCAGATTGCCTCCATACCCCCCAACCAGCATCTAGCCCTTGTCAGACATGGCAGTACTACCTCTGGACCCACCGTAGCTGCCCATGGTGCCCCATACCTTCCACCAGGACACTGCTGTGCAGCAGAGTCGCGACCCTGCAAAGGGCACACCTGTGGCTTTGGACTTGCTGTCCCAAACTGGAGGCCCCTTAACAGGGGCAAGTCTGGAGCTCTCATGTGGGGGAACTGAGGCTCAAACTTGACTGTGGTAGTGCACTTCAAAGGTAGGTGATCAAGTCCTGTCAACTTTCCATTGTGGTATTCCCCCAAACCCCAAAAAGGCTAGTGAACTCTGGAGACGGCTCAGGAGAGAAAGTAGAGGCCTCTCCATTGTCTTCCCACTGAGTACCTGCTGGCCACGTTAGGGGTACGTGCTAGGGCAGCGTCCTGTGAAAGAACCCTTACAAGTAACGCAGGGGACCTAAAGTCTCAAGCCTGCAGCCACACTACGGAATGGGCTCTGCAAGCATTTGCCCATTGTCACTGAGTTGGGTTTCTGACCCGTGGTGGTGACAGCAGTGAGCGCCAGGTGCCCATGCAGAGCCTTCGCCAGCTTCCAGGCAGTTCTGTCTGGTGTTGCCGCGGACCAAGCACGGTGCCGTGCACGTTCAGGCCCCTCCCCACCGTGACCACAGTAAGGTCCCAGCGCTATGTCCACGGCCTGGGTCCCACAGCTGTGGACGTGATGGTAGAAACTACGGTGTGGCTGGAGACTCGTTTTCCCGAATGTTCCTTGGGGGTGCCTGTTTGCGGGCCCCAGTACACGGGTCACATCAGGGACGGTGACTTTCGGGCGCCGCCTCTGGATCTCTGGCTCAGCACATAATGTGACTTAAAATTATGGCTATTGTGCCAGTAGTGCAACCTTGCCGGCTTGCGCCCTTTCCGGAGCCGGGGAGGGGCAGTAATTAAGTACGCGGAGGAAGCAGTGCGTAGGCACGGGCGGTGAGGCAGCACGGCGCGGATCATAGCGTCGTAGCGCGCGAGGCAGAATGCAGAGCAGCAGTCGCCGAGGTTGGAAAATGGCATGCGAAAGAGAGGCGACTGGAGGCCCAGTACCAAGTTCGGCTCTGCCGAGGCTGCCTGCGCAGGGGACCGGATCAGCTCAGGCGGAAGGACGTGAAGACCGACAAGCAGAGAGACTACTTGGGTGAGCGCGGAGCGGTGTTGCAGGACCTAGGAGGAGGGGGGCGGAGGTCGTGGATGCGTTGTCGTTGTCGACTAGCGGTCAGACTGGCCGCTGTCCCCTCAGGCAATTCGCTGATGGCCTCGGTGGGCCGCTGGCAGAAGCATCGTGACCTCATCTCGTACGTTAAGGATCCGGTGGGTTTCGCGGGGAAGAGCCGGAAGGAACAGGAGCTGGCGCTGTGAGTGCGGAGGACGGGAGGGGGGTCGAGGCGTGGCAACTACAAGAACGTGAGTGAGCAGCTTACCGTCCAGAGCAAGGAGGTGAGGGGGGTCCCCCCGGGGTGGGAGTTTGATGGGTCAATGCACCGCCACGACCGTTTCCCCGCCCTCACACAGGACTGTGGAGGTCTGCGAGCGGGAAGGAAGTGACTCCTAAGAAAAGGGAGTAGACCGGCTCCATGGCCTGGGCAACTCCCAGGTGTGGGTTGGGTATTCTCATGATGGGTGGAGGGCTCACAAAGAACCAGGGTGCGGATATTAGGGGTTTGGCTGTGTCAAACCGGTGCGGATATTAGGGGCTTGGCTGTGTCAGACCCAGTGGAAGCTGGTACCTGCTAGGAAGGAGGGAGGATAGGGAGGGTTTAGCTCACTCATATGAATGGCCTTGTCCCGAGAAGACAAGGATAGCTAAGCTGGGGCTGTGTTCACAGTAACCCAACCACAAATGTCTCAGGATCTCAAGGGTGGGAGGGGGTTGAGTGTCTCTTCCTGATGAAGGCTGGGGATGTGCCATCTCCTCTTGGGGATCCCCCCAGCTCACTGGCCCAGGAAACTAAGTTTGCTGTCCACTGTCAGGGTGCCCTACATGCCCCCAGGAACAGCTCCCTGTGCAGCACCACTGCATGGAGAGCAGTCGGCCAGACTCTCCCACCCAGAAGCCAAACCAGAGAAGGCAGAGCTGGTATAAGGGCTGGCTGAGGGTCCTGGAACCCAGAGGGTACGGAACTTAGGGCTCGCAACAGACCTGCCATCTCTCTCTTGGGTCAGTGATGTTCCTGGCTCCAGACCCCTTTTTCTACTGGGAGATTCTCTAGGTTGTATGCCCATGGCTGTCCTAGAACTGCCCACTGGAGCCCAGGGTGATCATGCAGTCCTTATGATGTGAGATGCCAGGTGCAAGGGGCCACTTGTATGAGCCCCGTGCCCCACATACTTCTCTAGAGGTCCCAGAATACTGTGCGGATTAGCAACCATTCTAAAGGCCAAGTGAGAGTGTGGTGTATAGGAGGGAGCATTACCTGGTGGTGAGTGTGCTAAAGAGGCCATGAGGTCTCACAATTTTCTATCTGAATGGGAAGGCCCCAGAGCTGCCAACAATGCCAGCTACTAAGGAACTTCACATAGTGAAAAATGGCAGTATGTGGTCAGTGGTTACTATGGTGGCCCCACAGTAGCCTCCCCCCCCCAACACACACACACACACACACACACACACACACCCTAGTTACAGGAGAGCAGGAAAGGGAAAAAACACAAGAAAGAAAAAAGCACAGGATCAGAACAGCTTCTTTGCTGTCCCTGGCTTCTGCCAGGTAGGTACAGCAGCTCTGCCTGTGGTGCCAGGCCAGATCGTAGGCAGCCTCTCATACTGGTCATTTACCAGTCTCTCCTGGGCCCGCCCATTGCAGGCCTGACTCTCACCCCTTACCCTGCTGCAAGAGGAAGGAAAGGCAAGATAGTGACTGAGGTGCCAGGCCCTGCCTACCAAGAGGACATGCCTACTCAGGAGAAGCCCACATGCCTTAGGCTCCAAATACTGCTACTTCTATTTTTGTTAATTCACCCTTTGTACCCAAATAAACTTTTTTTTTCTCTGAAATAAGAAGCAGGGAGGTAGACAGACTCCGCATGCACCCAACTGGGATCCACCCGGCATGCCCACTAGGGGGGCAATGCTCTGCCCATCTGGGGCTTTGCTATGTTACAGCTGGAGCCATCCTCAGCGCCCGGGTCCAACTTTGCTCCAATGGAGCCTTGGCTGTGGGAGCGGAAGAGAGAGATAGAAAAGAGAGAGGGAAGGGTGGAGAAGCAGATGGACGCTTCTCTTGTGTGCCCTGGCTGGTAATTGAACCCAGGACTTCCACATGCCGGGCCAACACTCCGCCACTGAGCCAGCCAGCCAGGGCCGCCTAAGTAAACATTTTAAGCTAAAGAATACATGTTGTAATACAAAGTGATGTGTGAAAATGCGCAAGACCACTTGAGACGTCATCTCATTGGTAAGAGGACTCCTGGTGACCAGCAGAGAGGTACCAGAGATGGCCTTATACCCAGAGACATCCTTGTTCCTCAGGAACTCTGGCCCCATCCCATGCCTCCCACTTTGCCTGCTGAATCTCCTCTACTTCTCTTAGGCAGAGCAGAGCTCCTGGCACACCCCACACCCCGCCCCCACTGCAGCTCCTCAGCTACAGTGGGGAAGTATGCCTACAGTCATCACCATCTCATCCACAAAAGAAATGAATACTTACAGTTGCATCTGAGTAAAGACAAAACTCAGGTGTAATACATTATGAAACATGCTGAATTTTGCTTCTGATTTTTAAATAAATAAAAAGTAAAGGCAATTCTTCTATCTTCAGAGCACTCAGGCTTGCTGCACACAGGGCTGGATGCCTCTGGGTGAAGGACATTTGGACTTTGGCTTGGCCAGATAGTGGAAGTGTCCAGAAGGGCTCCAGATCAGAGGGACACCCCCAAGGAGTGAGCAGTGGGGACTGGACTGCAGCAGAGAAAGACCAATGAGGAAGGCCCCCAGGGGTCCAAGGACCTATCCACACGTGTCCACAGGGAGGTGGGGGGAAACTGGTCTGGGGTGGGTCACACTCCCTGTGCCATCCCTGCCCATGTCCCAGGAGGCAGCTTCAGTCAGCAGAAACCAAGCACTGTAAAGACGTGGAATAGTTAAGAGATTTTATTCTAATAGCTATAATTACAGTGCTTGTCGAAATGAAAAACTGAAAAGTATACAAAACAGTTGATTACTAATCGTGTATTGAAAGCAGTAAGAGGTTCCACGACACTAGATAAACCAGTTCTGGGGTTTTCCCCAAGATAAAGTTTAACAGCTCCAGCTTCAGTATTTATCAAAATACAAAAGAAAAAAGTAGAGGTGGTTGTTTTTGATGTCAAATCTGACCCTTGCAGGCTGAGGGAGTGAAAGCACATGTCGACGGGAGCTCTGAGGAGCTAGGCTCTAAGATGACCAGCCACCTGTCCATGCTCCTACTGGTGATACCCAGACAACCTGGAGCGAGTGAGCATGGGGACCATGGGGGGGTTCCTGCTCTGGCCAGGACTGGTCCCACCAAAGCACCTACGCTGACACAAGGGAAGGCTGGAGTTAGTGAGTGGTGGCCACAGCTCCCAGCCTGTCCCCTGGGCCATGGTATAAGCACAGGTACAAGCACAAATGCTAAGTGATGCAGATGACCCAGTGAAACAGAGCCTATCAGGGACTAAGTAATCATGCAGAATGTATTATGGCTGGTTCTGCCCATCACACGCTCCAGATGGGAGACAGACCACAGAACTCAAGCCATTATTGTAGAACCTACACTAGGCACATTTCTCCCATCTGTGTGTTCGAGTGTCTCATCTTTTAACTATTTTTTAAAAATGCACTGAGTTTGGGTTAAAAACCAACCACCAAAATGAATCTCAACACAGATCTAAAGCCCAGAGAAGCGTTAGGCTGATCTGACAACTCCTTAGAGGCCCCAGGTGCCTAAATTCCCTTCTCAGTACTAAACAGTGAATTGATTCTCTTTTTACAATAAAAAAAGCTGAGTAATATTGCATAGGAGTACCAGAAACTGCCTCACTGGAAACAAGAACTATTTACATTAAATAAAAACCCGGTTGCAGGCTGCGTCTGCACATGTACAGCATGATGAAGCACACTGGGACCGACCATGGAGACAGCTTCTGGCACTCACACCACAGGGGCACATCTGCCACATGAGAGGAAAGCAAGGGTGAAGGAGGGAATGGGGGGGAGAGGAGTGCGGCTCACTTCTGGTTCCGGAGCTGATTGGACAGCCAGTCCAGTCCCTCATAGAGCCCATCCCCACTGGTGGCACAGGTGGCCTGAATGTACCAGTTCCTGTGGCGCAGAGAATGCAGGCCCAGCTTGTCTGTGATCTCAGCTGCGTTCATGGCATTGGGGAGGTCCTGGTGGGAGAGGCAGGGTGGCATGGTAACCATGAGTTTTCAAGAAGACTGGGATCCCTTCCCACCTGACCTGTGATCCCTTCAGATCCCCTGCCCCTTGGATGGCTTCTTCACACACAAGCATGTACCTGCTTGTTTGCGAACACGAGCAGGACAGCATCCCTGAGCTCATCCTCTGCCAGCATCCGCATGAGCTCCTCTCGGGCCTCGTTCACACGCTCTCGGTCATTGCTGTCAACCACAAAAATGAGACCTGCCAAGGAACAGGTGTCAGTGAAGATACCGAGGACATGCCACCTCTCTCACAGGCCCTGGCCCCTAGCCTCACCTTGTGTGTTCTGGAAGTAGTGGCGCCACAGAGGCCGGATCTTATCCTGGCCACCCACATCCCAAACAGTGAAGCTGATGTTCTTATACTCCACAGTCTCCACATTGAAACCTGCAGGAACATGGGCCCATGTGAGCCAAACCCCCCAGCTGCTGCCCCAGCTCCCTGTGGCCCAGCCTCCTCACCTATGGTAGGGATGGTGGTCACGATCTCACCCAGCTTCAGTTTGTACAGGATGGTGGTCTTTCCCGCAGCATCCAGGCCCACCATGAGAATCCTCATTTCTTTTTTGCCAAAAAGGCCCTTGAAGAGGTTCGCAAAGATATTCCCCATGTTGTAGACCAGAGGGAGAGACACTGGCCAGAGAAATCTGCAGAGGCAAGGAAGAGGTCCCTGGGTCTCTTTCTGTGCTACCCAGAATCACAGCACAAGAGTAGCTTAAAGGGCCCTGGCCGGTTGGCTCAGTGGCAGAGCGTCAGCCTGGTGTGCAGGAGTCCCGGGTTCGATTCCCAGCCAGGGCACACAGGAGAAGCGCCCATCTGCTTCTCCACCCCTCCCCCTCTCTTTCCTCTCTGTCTCTCTCCTCCCCTCCCTCAGCCAAGGCTCCATTGGAGCAAAGTTGGCCTGGGCGCTGAGGATGGCTCTGTGGCCTCTGCTTCAGGTGCTAGAATGGCTCTGGTTGCAACAGAGCATCGCCCCCCTTGGTGGGCATGCCGGGTGGATCCCGGTGGGGCGCATGTGGGAGTATGTCTGACTGCCTCCACGTTTCCAACTTCAGAAAACACACACACACACACACACGCACACAAAAAGAGTAGCTTAAAGACCACTCACCCTCCCACTATGAATGGGGACACAAACACACTGCGTCCTTCCAAAAACCCCATTTTCAGTTCCCAAGCTATAAGAAAAAACCCTGCCTGCTAGGCCTCTCAAGCCACCCACCAACCATCACCCCTGGAAGGGAAGTCTGGGAATCTTAGGAACAAAGCTGATTGTGTACCACCTACCATCCATGGTTTCAAAGGAATCCTCTCCAATTTAATAACTTTTCAAGGGGGCCAAAACCAACCAAACCAAGGCCTCAGTGTCTCTCAGTAGCCCCACCAAACCCCAGTAAAACACAGCCCACACAAGATGACGAACACACAGGGAGTGAGCTACCCCCCAATTCCAAGTATGAACCAGAAGCCAACCTTTCCCAACTTGCTGAGAGCTCAGCACTTGCCCTGCAGCAGAAAGGACACAGTGACCAACAACACCTGGGCACCGAGTCCAAGGCACAGTAAAGGCCCAGGGCAGCACTGCTGAGGGGGCTCTTTCTCACCAGTGGAGAGGGCCTGTGTAGTGTAACATTCATGTGTCAACATTTGTACCATGTCCAGGCCACACTCCCCAGACTCCTCTCCCTCAGCATAGAAGAATCACTGGGGCACCATCTAGCCAAGTCAGAGAGAGGAGAGGGCAGGAAGGGACAGGAGGCTATTAGAGGCCAAGGGCCAGGCTGGGAAAAGCAGGTTCTTGGTCCCAGATGGTTCCCAGGGCATGGGAGCTGCCTAGGCCTGGCCTCTCCACAATGTAGCACTTTCACAATTTTTTTTTGGACAGAGACAGAGCAACAGATAGAGACAGACAGATAGGAAGGAAGACAGATGAGAAGCATCGATTCCTCATTGTGGCACCTTAGTAGTTTATTGATTGTTTTCTCACATGTGCCTTGACCGAGGGGCTACAGCACAGTGAATGACCGCTTGCTCAAGCCAGCGACCTTGGGCTTTAAGCCAGCAACCATGGGGTCATGCCTATGATCTCATGCTCAAGCCAGTGACCTCAGGGTTTCAAAAGAAATAAGTGGTAAGCTTCTACTCTGGAAAACACAGTCAAGAGAAGGAGACACATTTGCAAAAGACATCTAACAAAGGACTGTCATCCAAAACACACAAAAACCAGTCAAAACCCAACAAGAAAATAAACAATCTGACTAACCAGATACCACTACACAGCCATTAGAATGGCTAACACCCAGAACACTGACATCAAATATGGGTAAGGATGTGGAACAATACAAAATGGTGCAGCCACAGCCACTTTGGAAGACAGTTTGGTGGTTTCTTACAAAACTCAACACACTCTTACCATATGATCCAGCAATTGAGCCCCTTGGTATTACCAATTCAAAGGACCTGAAAACTTACATACACAAAAACCTACACACAGATGTCTACTGCAGCTTTGCTCATAATAACCAAAACTGGGGAGCAACCAAGATGTCCTTCAGTAGATGAATGGATGGATAAATAAACTGCTACAACCATGCGATGGACTTTTATTCAGCACTGAAAAGAAGTCAGCCGTCAAGCCATGAAAAAGACGTAGAGGAAACCTAAGTGTGTATTATTAAGTGAAAGGAATCAACTGGCGATGGCTGCCTACTGTACAATCAGGTTATCTGACATTCTGGAAAAGGCAAAAACCACAGAGGCAGTAAAAAGATCAGTGGTTGCCTGGCGTTGGGGGGGGGGGGGACGGGAGGGCAGAGCACAGATGATTTTCAGGGCAGTGAAGCTACTCCTTATGATACTACATGGTGGATACATGTCATAATCCATTGGTCCTAACCCACAGAATGTGCAACACTACAGGTAAACCTAAGGCTAACTATGGGCTCTGGGTGATGATGTGTCCAGTAGATTCACCCCTTGTAATAAATGCACCACTCTGGTGGGAATGCTGGGTGAGAATTTCCCATACCACAAGTACATGGGAAATCTGTAACTTCATCTCAAGTTTGCTGTGAACCTAAAACCACTCCCCACAAAAGTAAAAAAATCAACATCTAAGACTGAAACACATTCAAGGCAGACTAAATTCCAGAACACCAAGAGTCAAAGAACTTTAAACTTAGCTTCTAGAGAGATCAGACAGAAGCAGTACTGTGAACCTGTAAATTCATTTTACTCAGTCATGATATCATTACTGTTATTGCTAAGGCCAGAACTTGTGATATCAAGGGTTAACCTTTACCTTCCAAAACAGACATGCTCCTTCATAAATATGAAAGTACAGCCAAATGAGGAAAGAGTCTGTGCCTGAGAAGCAGGATGGAGGACTGCTATTTATGCCTGTTTTATTGTTAAAGTATCCCCTTCACAGAAACCAACATAAAAATTGAAGCACCAAGGGGTTAAAAGGCTATCTGTATCCTCCCCAATCCCCATTAGGACAGAGGGAACATCTCCAAGCAAACCCCCCATTACTGGGTGTGGCCTCTGCATGCATAATCCCTGCCCCACCACCATGTCTGTGGGCCCAGATTACTAACATAGTCCCCACCCTCCCCACTGGGTTTTAAAACAGATCAAAGTCACTGATCCCCACAGGGGTAATGAGTCACCCTTGGTGGCAGAGCCAGGATAAGGATGAGCACCAATCTCAGATTTAAGACACTGTATGATACACAGCATATGGTCTTCCCTACTACAAACATCTGTACCTGCTCTGCAACTGGTCCAGGGACCCTGGTGGCTTCCTGGCCTGTCCCCTCAGCACTGTTTACTGCTTCGTCAGAGGTCCAGACCTAACCATACCTGTCATAACAGAAAAGTTCAATACTGGCCACGAGAGTTGTGCCACGTTTCTTGGCACAGATTCCACCTTGTGAGACACCCAGCCCATGCACTATTTCACCTTTTGCTCCACCAGAAACTAACATGCTCAAGTCAAAACCTGCTTTTCAGGTTCATTGTATTAGTAAGCAGAAAAGACACTGACTTGCTCAGTAGAACCACTTCTCCCCATCTTGGAGTCTGCACCTGACTTATCTAGAAGATGCAAGGGTAACTAACAAGGGAGCTTCTCGGCCCTAGACAGCCTCTAGGGTGGCATTCCAGCATGAAAGCCAAGAACAGAACACAATTCCCATATGCAAAGATCTACAGGCCAACAAACAAGGCCAATAATGGGGTCTCCCTGAGGAAAACATCATCCCACTCCAATAAACGACTGCTTTAACTGCTAAAGGGATGTAAGTGTGCCTGTGACCTCTACCTGTGCCCTCTGCACCTCCATTAAGCCTCAGTGGTTTCCCAAGAAGCAGGGACAGCCCAGGTTTGCAATCAGAGTTGTGCAACTTGTCTCTGCAGAAGGAAAGTCTGTCAGGTTTTCTGAAACCATCAGAGCTGGTCTATGTAACAGAATCTGTACCAGTGAACACCTAGATGACTTGAACTGTTGGGATCACTAGGAAGACGACACCACCAATGTGGAGAGTAGCTTAGAAAACAAAAATGTGACCTAGGAAACAAAAAGTGAGACCTGACCTCTACTCTGTGCTGCAGACGTGAGGGGCTGCATTGGTCTCCTCTGTAAATGGGTGTTCAGATGGATGAATTCCCTATTCAAATAAAAAGCTGAGTGACAGCTTTTTTCTTTTTACCTTTTTAAAAGTCAAGTTTATTAAGGTGTAAGTACATATGGTGAAATGTACAACTCAAAAGTTCATGTTTTAGTATTTGTGGAAAATTAGCAAAGTGAAGATTTCCCTAAGGAACTCAGATACATTACAAAACATTTTAAGTTTTATGAACAAGCAACTGCCTCTGGCAGTCACATATTCGAAAACCCAATTCATCCCTCACACACAGTATTTAAATTTAAAGGTGGCTCCCCCTATGTTCACAGGTGATGTGGGCACATGGTGTAACCACATGCTATAACTGTGCAAACTGCTTTTGGCGTATCACCTTAGTACTCTAGCACACCAATAAAAGAAAGCTTCAAGCCATTAATTAACTCTGCCTGTCAGCCCAACATTCAATTTCTGTAGCTCTAACAGTGGTCTGCAATTGAGTGTACTACATTTTGTCAATCAGTATTTAATAAAAATTTGTGAAAGAAGAAAACTGAATATGCCAATACTAGTGATAAGCAGGTATACCTCACAGGCCTAATACAACTGTGACAAAGATATGCATCAACAACAGGCTCAGGACAACATTCAGCCTAAGACACTCAATAGATCTAATTAGGTTGACAGAACTTTCTTTTCTTCCCACTCAGATATAATTGAGCACCACAAAAAGTCTAGATAACATCCACTTCACGTAGTTAAAAATACTTTCCTTACCCTGGCTGGATTACTCAGTTGGTCAGAGCGTTGTCCTGAAGCACATAGGTTGCCTATTTGATTCCTGGCTCAGAGCACATACAGGAACAGATTGATGTTCCTATCTCTCTCCCTTCCTCTCTCTTTAAAATCCATCAATAAATAAAGGCCTTGGCCAGTTGGCTCAGTGGACAGAGCATCAGCCTAGCGTGTGAACATTCCAGGTTTGATCTTTGGTCAGGGCACACATGAGAAGCAACCATCTGCCTCCCTTCCTCTCCTTTTCCCTCCTCTCTCTTCCCCTCTCGTAGCCAGTGGCTCAACTCAGAGCATCAGCTCCGGCTGCTGAGGATAGCTGGGTTAGTCTGGTCTCAGGTGTTGAGTTTGAGCACGGGCCTCAGATGGGGGTTGCTGGATAGATCCCTGTCAGGGCGCATGTAGGAGTCTATCTCCCCTCCTCTCATTTAAAATAGATAGATGACTTTTTTGAGATGAGGTTTAAGATCTCTCCGAACTACTTTCACATGTACAATACGGTATTGCTAACTAAAGCTACCACCCTGTACATTAATTATTGTATGTACTGGTAGTTTGTACCTTTTTACACGCCATCCCCTCCTAAACTTTCAATAAATAAAATTACATGCAACAATATTTTACAATAACATCATTCCAGACTATACCTAAAGGTGAATACTCTATTTCCCTATGTATAAGACGCATTCCCCCCCAAAAATTTAGGGTCTAAAAACTGGGTGCATCTTATACAGTGGTTGTAGATTTCAAATGCCATAGATGGAACCTAGGAAAAGGCAATATATGAAGACAGTGATTCATCATCAGACACAAGATGAGGACAAGCTAATGGATGGGAGTTTTGATAAAGATGAGGAGTTGTATGAATTTTATGAATAAAACTTGAGTTCAGCAACTTTATGTAATATTTTTTGCAAATTTCAGGCCCTAAAATTAAGGTGCGTCTTATACATGGGGAAATACACTACCTTAAAAAAATTTTTAATTGATTTGTTAGGAGGAAAGGGGAGGAGACATTGATTTGCTATTCCACCCATTTATGCATTCACTGGTTGATTCTCACTATGTGCCCTGACTGGGGACTGAACCCACAACCTTGGCATACCAGGATGATGCTCTAACCAACTGAACAATTTGCCAGGGCTAAAAATGAGTTTCAGTAAGACACTGGTTTTGTTTTGTTTTTTTTCAGAAAACTTTCAGCAAGTTATACAGGAACCAGTTAGGCACAAGGTTTGGCCTCAATGCAGGATTTTGCAACCCCCCCCCCCCCCACACACACACACACAGACACAAACATTCCTGAGGAAGGCCAGCATCCTTAAAGTGGAGGGCTGGTCTCTAACACACCCTTTGCACATACCTTCCACACCTGAAGAAGGGTATTACCTGTCAAGTCTGATTCTTAGGAGGAGCAACCAATGAAATTTAATTTAGATCATTCTTTGGCAGTTTAAGGATGAAATCCTTAAAATGACAGTTAGAAATGAGTTTCATTCATGTATATGCCTCTTGAACACCCAAGAGCCACCGTCACTGTCTACTGAACAGGCACCCAGCAACCACAAGACACATGCAAGAACAGCTTAATGCAATTAATCCTACTCATCACTATCTACAAAAGCCAAAGCATTTAATTGATTACCATATTTGTTTCGTAGTTCCCCTTTATTCAGTCTTAAAGTTTTACTTATCATTTAACATAACTGTACTCAAAGCACTTTACCAAACAGTTAATATTTTTCTGAAATCTACAGATGACAAATACCCAGATGGACTAGAGAGAATGAAAATAATATCCTGGCCCTGGCTGGTTGGCTCAGTGGTAGAGCGTCGGCCTGGCGTGCGGAAGTCCTGGGTTCGATTCCCGGCCAGGGCACACAGGAGAAGCGCCCATCTGCTTCTCCACCCTTCTCCTTCTCCTTCCTCTCTGTCTCTCTCTTCCCCTCCTGCAGCCGATGCTCCATTGGAGCAAAAGATGGCCCGGGCGCTGAGGATGGCTCCTTGGCCTCTGCCCCAGGCATCAGAGTGGCTCTGGTCGCGACAGAGCGACGCCCCCTGGTGGGCGTGCCAGGTGGATCCCGGTCGGGAGCATGCAGGAGTCTATCTGACTGCCTCCCCATTTCCAGCTTCAGAAAAATACAACAACAACAAAAATCCACATAGGACACTGAACCCAAATGTCATAGGGCCTCTACTGGAGTGAAACCAGGATGCAGGAGACCCAGAGCTGAGGCTTTGCTCAGAACTGCATGGATAACAGCTCTCACAGCTCTGTGCACCTGTCCTCATGGCAGAAGCCTGCTCCTCTGTATTTCCTCTTCCTGACTTGTCCCCAGGCAGGTTGTCCAGAATAAACCTACATTCCTGTTTTCCTGGAGCCGTGCAGGCACGTCTGAGTATTCTGGCCTGGGGAATGGGGCAACTTCCAGGCCCTACAAGCCTGGTGGTGGGAACTTGGCCCCCTGTTGAGGAGCCACCAGCACCCTACACCCCAATGAGCACTTCTACTCTGGCAGTAAGGTACAAATACCCTCTGTCTGACCCCAACTGCAGTTAAGTCTGAAGGACCAGTTTGTTACTAGAAGAAAAAATTTAAAGACCAAAAAAACAATTTGTGTTAACCCACAACAAATTAAACTGAAAATAAAGAAAACTAAAGTAATTTATGACTAAAATACAAAGCAGAATTTAAGAAACCATGGGCAACTCTAAAGCACCCAGACACCATGAGAAGTGTCCTACTACCAATCACTTATTAATTTTATAGGTTATTAGTAGTCCTTTGGAAATCAATTAGAATTCTTTCAATCCAACCCAGTGGGAACCAGAGCACCAGTAATTTGGGACTGGTTTGAAGGGCCTCAGCAAGGTGCTTGGGCATGTTCTGACCCCAGCGGGGTACCAGTCCCCTCACCACACCCATTTCTCCATGCTGTGCCCACCATGTCCTTTGCTCAATCTCTGAACAAGCTCAGCTGCCACCACTTTCCACAAGGAATACCCTTTCCTTTGTATTTTTCTCAGTGCACCCTCAACACACCAAAGGGCTAATAGTCACCACACTCACAAAAGGAGCTGTGTGAGAACAGTGCTGGGCACACAGAGTCCAACAACACTCAGTGAATCCAACTGACAGATGGCCAATAAGTGCAACAACAGTGCCTGTGCCTCCAGTCTCACCTCATTGTAAACAAATTCTTTGAAGCCTCTGGGTTAAGCAACATCAAAAGCTGCTTGTCCTGCCCTGGCCGGTTGGCTCAGTGGTAGAGCGTCGGCCTGGCGTGCAGAGGTCCCGGGTTCGATTCCCGGCCAGGGCACACAGGAGAAGCGCCCATCTGCTTCTCCACCCCTCCCCCTCTCCTTCCTCTCTGTCTCTCTCTTCCCCTCCCACAGCCAAGGCTCCATTGGAGCAAAGATGGCCCGGGCTCTGGGGATGGCTCCTTGGCCACTGCCCCAGGCGCTAGAGTGGCTCTAGTCGCAACAGAGCAACAGAGCGACGCCCCAGAGGGGCAGAGCATCGCCCCCTGGTGGGCAGAGCGTTGCCCCCTGGTGGGCGGGCCGGGTGGATCCCGGTCGGGCGCATGCGGCAGTCTGTCTGACTGTCTCTCCGCGTTTCCAGCTTCAGAAAAATACAAAAAAAAACACCACAAAACAAAACAAAAAAAAGCTGCTTGTCATCTGACTGGGGCCCTCCCAATGCAGCTAGAAGCTTCAGTTCCAGACACACACCCCCCCACACACTCTGGACAGAGAAAAAGGTGGGTGCCCACCCAGGATGCGCAAACAGTCCTCGGTTTCAGGTCTAGCAATAAGAACACGAAGAGAAAAATTATTCAGGATTCTGATTTCTACTGTGAAGTAAATCACATTCCTTTTGTTTCTGTCACTTCACTCCTTTTGTCATGTGATCATGACATGCCTCAGCAGTCTCTGGTCTGGTGCTCTGCTCAAAGTGGCCATCCAGGCCCACCGTGTGGACTCAGACCCTCCACCAAAATGAGGGCTGGGCTATGAGACCCCTCTCCATACCCTTGAAGAAAAAGAGAACTGCAACAAGGAGTCCTCAGAGTCCCCCCTCCTCCCAGCCTCAGAATGCCAGGAGTTCCTGGGGCTTTGGTGAGGGGTTAAGCCAATATCCAGACCTGATTTTGGCCTTCAAGGAACTTTCATTTTGAAAACAATTTTAAAAAAATCACTGCCCCATCTCTTTTACTGAGGTTACAGGCTTTTGAAGGATGCAGAAAAGGAAACTGTATTGGGTTAAGAGCCTCTGTTGGATCCCCCCACCTTTGGGACAGGTCCCTGCCAGACCTGCCCTTCTTCCTGTGACCTCTGTCAGGGTAGCAGCCAGTGCCAGCTCAGAACATTCAGAGACATGGGGGCTCAGGATGGCCTTCACTTCACCCTCCAAAAAGCTGCTCTTGCTCAAGGTCACAGCAATCTCTCAGCAGGCCTCTTCCAACCTCTGGTCACACTTGAGACTTATGTACTGGTGTCAAGGAAATCTCATTCACACACCTGCTCATACCATCCCCTATTTAAAATCTCCCAAATCCCTGCTGCATCTGGCACACTGCTCTACTCCGCCATTTACTTCCAAGGGAGTGCAGCAACCAAACATGCCCCCATATTTCTATTCCCAGCTAGACTCCCTTCCTCGCCTCCAGGCCCCATTTTTCTGTCCCTTCCACACAGAGATCTGCCAGTGAAATCTAACCCTCCAACATAAAGGGCTTGCCCTTCCCCACTTTAACACTAAACAACTTTCTTTTTTGTGACAGAGACAGAGAGAGGGAGCAATAGGGACAGACGGACAGGAAGGGAGAGAGATGAGAAGCATCAATTCCTCGTTGCAGCACCTTAGTTGTTCATTGATCACTTTTTCATACGTGCCTTGCCTGGGGGGCTGCAGCAGACTGAGTGACCCCTTGCTCAAGCCAGCAACCTTGGGCTTCAAACCAGCAACCTTGGGCTCAAGTTGGTGAGCCTTGCTCAACCTGGAGACCTTGGGGTTTCGAACCTGGGTCCTCCATGTTCCAGTCCAACACTCTATCCACTCCTGGTCAGGCTACAGTACACTAAGCAACTTTCTTACAGTTTCTAAGACCCAAACCTCAAAGACAGACACAATCTTTTTCTTTGTCCCTCTCATCCCCAAAACCACATGCCCGTGCCTAGGCAGCCACCTCTTCTCCACCCTGGCATTCCAACAGTCTATAGCTTCCATCCCACAAGGTGTTCTCAATGCTAGTGACAGAGGCCTGTAGGACAATTCAGGTGACTGAACAACAGTCTGATTCGGGGCCCTTACATATATCAGAACAGGCATTTCACAGTGCTACTTCCAATATCCCCCCAAAGAAGCTAACAGACAACCCAACCAACACCTGCACCAACTGTAAAACACCCATTACGTTGCCCAGCTGTAATATACAGTATAGGGGAAGTGAAGGGCAGTGACTTAGAACATTTCAAGACTAGGTATGAGCATACCACCAGTTCAGGCAGGCTGTCAAAGAATCACCTCAGGCCTGACCTGTGGTGGTGCAGTGGATAAAGCGTCAACCTGGAATGCTGAGGTTGCCGGTTCAAAACCCTGCACTTGTCTGGTCAAAGCACATATGGGGAGTTGATGCTTCCTGCTCCTCCCACCTCTCTCTCTCTCTCTTCTCTCTGAAATGAATAAATAAAAAAAGAAAAATTAAAAAAAAAAAATCACCTCAGGTGCAACACACTGCCAGAGCCTGTACCAGCAGCTCAGGCCCGGGGACTGTTGTGTCCATGAAGCAGGAAGAAAAAGCAACTCGTAAGATTCTGCAAAGAACAAAACGCAGACCTTGCCCCCCGATTTATAAGGTAGTTGGCTTTGCTGGAAAATTCAAAACATTTATTAAAACCATGCAAAGAAAAACAAAATGTTGACTGTGTACACAATGCAAAATTAGTTCTGAGACATGACAATCACAGAGAATGTGCTCTTGCTGCTCTCACAAATTCCCCAAACACCCTTTCAGGGGAGCGAGCCCTCCAAGGTCCACTGACGCACATCAGACTTCCCTCTGCTCTCTGCTCCTCACCCACTTTGCTCCTGGCAAGTCTCCAAAACCACCCAGGAACTCTATACACTCACTGTTCCCCTGCCTAGGAGAAGCTTCCTGTTTCTCCCACAGACCCACAGGACCCCTGCCCCCTTGCACCTCTTCTCATCCCCCATGGTAATTCCTTATCCTCCTAATAAGTCAAAGTCACCCCTTTCCGGTGTCCTGTTGCCCTGCCTTACCTCTCTGCTCACTGCCAAAAAGAGCCTCCATCTCCACTCGGCCCCACTCTCCCAGTGGGACCTCCTCTACTCAAAATTCACCATCCTCCTCACACCTTCACCATCTTCCTCTATTGGGTACCTCTCCTTTGGAGATCAAAAGGATTCACCAGCAGGGAGAAAAGAATTATAAAAGAGTACTTACCCAGGCCCTTAGAAATTAAAAAGCAAAAATACTAATCATGCATGTCTACAAATATGCTTCCCTAAAAATTAATTTGTTGGGGAATACTTATCAAGTCAACAATAAATTTCATGCTGGTTTAAAAGCGTATGTGAGTGGTGTGTTCTCAACACTCCTCTGACTTTCTAGAGAGGAAACCAGGGCTCTGGAGACACTGTGACTAGGCAGGGCAAAGGTGATCACCTCAGCAGTATCCAGTACACGGGAGGGGTGTGTGCAAAATCTGCTTCCTACACCTGCCCTTAGATGCCTGCAACTGGTGACTCAAATATACTGTTCACAAAAATTAGGGGATATTTCAAAATGAATATGAAGCAATCTAATATCCCCTAATTTTTATGAGCAGTATAAATACATTTTCATTGATTTCCCCAGGAATTAGCAAGATCGTATATCACTGACAGAAAAGAAATGCTAACAGCTAAAATTACTTTAAGCAAAGTTTCACCACCCTAATTGACAAAAGATGTATTTTAAATATAAATAAATGAATCTGATCAGTTAATTAGGTACTGCATGCTTACTGACACAGAAAACTTCACCGGAAAATACACTGTTAATTTTTAAAAGACATTCTTTAGCCTGACCTGTGGTGGCATGGTGCATATTAAGGTCACCAGTTGGAGGCTCCGAGCTTGCCCAGTCCAGGCACATGTGAGAAGGAACTATTATGAGTTGATGCTTCCCGCTCTTCCCCCCCTCTGTCCTCTCTCTAAATATCAGTAAATAAAATCTTTAAAAAAGAAAAACAAAACAAAACAAAAAAATTCTTTGTTCTAAATCAGGGGTCGGGAACCTTTTTGGCTGAGAGAGCCATGAACACCACATATTTTAAAATGTAATTCCGGGCCTGACCTGTGGTGGCGCAGTGGATAAAGCGTTGATCTGGAAATGCTGAGGTCGCCGGTTAGAAACCCTGGGATTGCCTGGTCAAGGCACATATGGGAGTTGATGCTTCCAGCTCCTCCCCCCTTCTCTCTCTCTAGCTCTCTCTCTGGCTCTCTCTCCTCTCTAAAAATGAATAAATAAAGATTTAAAAAAAAAAAAAAAATGTAATTCCGTAAGAGCCATACAATGATCCGTATACGTTACATATTATCCAATAAAAATTTGGTGTTGTCCCGGAGGACAGCTGTGATTGGCTCTAGCCACCCGCAACCATGAACATGTGCAGTAGGAAATGAATGAATTGTAATACATGAGAATATTTTATATTGTTAACATTTTTTTTAATTAAAGATTTGTCTGCGAGCCAGATGCAGTCATCAAAAGAGCCACATCTGGCTCGTGAGCCATAGGTTCCCAACCCGTTCTAAATCCTTTGATCAAAACGCTGGCTCTTCTAACTCTGCCTGTATTCCTACTCTTCCTAAATGGGTCTAGACAAAGTGTTAAAAAATTTTTTTGGCCATTTGTATTTAAGTCAAAGTGACAGGACACTACAAAAACAATCTTGATATATAACACAAATTGAATGATGCTAGCTTTTTTGCATTACGACTTGCTAGCATCCCTCTAAGGATCATTACTTACTAATCTGATTAAACATTAATTGATGTTTCCAAAAATGTACTATACACACTTTAACTTCTGAAAATGATCATGAATCATACCTAGGCCTCCCATTAATTTATGCCATATACTAAGTCACTCTGTGGTCTCGGATATGCAAAAACGTTTGCCTCCTAAAAAAGAATCACTCCCAATTGCTATGTGTGTAAAATCTGTTATTCCCCATCTCATTCCTTTCTGTTTGTCGGTGACATGTTGCCAAGCTCTTGTTGCCACTGTGTGCAAAAAAACAAAACAAAACAGGAAATAAGGGTCTATTAGGGACAAGGAGGCTAGGTTCCTGCAGAGACTCACCATTCCTTCCAACTCATATAAGGAAGCTGGGGCGATAGTATCTTGGTTGAGCATCTAAAAGACTTTCCTAGAAATAAGAAGCTTTGATATTCTATGTTAAATCAGTGGTAATCAACCTGGTCCCTACTGCCCCCTACTGGGCATTCCAGCTTTCATGGTGGGCAGTAGCTGAGCAACCAAAGTATAAATAAAAAGATAGATTTAACTATAGTAAGTTGTTTTATAAATATTTATTCCGCCAAACTTAGTGAAAATCGACATAAAGTACTTGGTAAGTAACTATTATTATATGCTTTAACTTGTTGTAACTCTGCTTTATAAATTTTATAAAGTCAAGTTACTTCCCTACTTTATAAATCACCATTACTGTGGAACCAGTGGGCGGTTAGAAAATTTTACTACTAACAGAGATACAAAAGTGGGCGGTAGGTATAAAAAGGTTTACTGTCCCCATGTTAAATTTTGCCACATTTCCCCCTGCTAATCAGGTCATCTGATCCAACTGAGAATTCGGAACTACATTCCAGAATAGTAATAGAGCCGTAGTCACAACAGGTGTAGTGCAACTACGTTTTAAAGGGTTTCTAACAAACACAAGAGGATAGAT
This sequence comes from Saccopteryx leptura, assembly GCF_036850995.1. NCBI lineage: Eukaryota > Metazoa > Chordata > Mammalia > Chiroptera > Emballonuridae > Saccopteryx > Saccopteryx leptura. The sequence continues at coordinate 270,132,397 of NC_089503.1, read as the reverse complement.
CCTAAAGATGAAGGAAATGAGCTAAGATGTTTTATGTGATCTGAAATCAACCCCCCCATACATACACAAACACTCTCTCTCTCTCTCTCTCTCTCTCTCACACACACACATATTCCTAAGGTGCCCTTTATTTTCCAGTAAGAAGGGTTACACCCAACCCACTAGTAGAGCGTATCGTTTCCAAAAGACCACTTCAGATAGTGCTGGAAAGACCTCTCTAACACCACCCACCTAGTGAGGTACACACAGAGCACAAGACAGAAATTCTTATCTAATTTTAAGATCCCAAATAGAAGAAAAATTTTCATTCATGTTTCTCTCCCACCCACCTCTGACAGATGTATACTTTTATTTCTTTTCATTCTCCTAATTTCACAAAGGTTGGAAGGTCAATGAGAAGAATTTCAATGGGACAATGTGCAGATGGTCATAAACAGTAGTGGCAAGCCCAGGCTAGCTGAGGTCTGAGCACTGGCAAGGTAAATGATCACAGCCCTTAGGAAGACTGACCTTATGTGATGAAGAGCACATTTAAATACATATTTTAAGGCAACATTCAATTTGGTAAATATAAAGAAAACTGATTGAAATCTCTGAAACCCAGTTAACATATTATTAATGACCTTGTACCAGGTTTTCCCCTTGGTTTACTCCTGAGCCCATCTGACTCTGCATATCATCCCTGTGGGCAATGGTCCACACCTAATTCCACTGAAGTCTACAAATAAGTCAAAATGTACCTTCCTATATAGTTTCATGTCCATCTGGTCTTTGGAAGGGGCAGCTTAGCATATCTGATCATCCTCTTCATATTGTGCAAGAAGGCAAACCAAATAGCTAGACCATGTGATTTAAAAACCACAACTGTGAGAAGCACAGAACTAATTTTTGCTTTCTACTAACTTTTTCTTAGTGAATATGAGAGTCAGCTATTATCCAAACCAACTATTTTAAATCTTTTTAAAGTAGCAATTCTGAATACCTGTCTTTGAAAACAGCCCTCACAGGAAATAGCATGTTTCTTATGCCCAATTAATATGAATTTACTTTCAATAGGCCTTCTTGAAGATGGTGACACCAATGAGTTGGCACAGCTACATTCTGCAGATTAGAGGGAAAACTTCTATGACAAGAACATAGTACACCCTAACAAGTGACCAGATTTGAGATTAATATATACACATTCAATTCCTCTTAATTTTGAACCCAGCTAGCTAGCAACACCATGCATTCAAGTTCTTAAACAGTTCTGGCTACTCAAGGAGGTTGCTCAAAAACTCTGAGGACACTTGCAGCCCTATATATTAAATACTAGGAATTGCCCCCAGCAGAGGGCCACAGTGCACCCCAGGATCTCACACTCCTTCAGATACACAGTTGGAAACAGAAGACCCATAATGCTAATAGCTGGCAGAAAAAGTGCTGCCCACTAGTTCTGAAACTAAGAGCTGACCACTGGAACACCAGCAGTGGCACCGACACAGCTCTCAACAGTCACTTCCCCAACCCACTCCTCCAAAAGGTTTGAATTCCCTCCGCTCCTGCCAATAACTTCTTGTGCAATTCCTCTCAATTCATTTAAACAACTTCGTGTTTTTGAAGAAAGGGGAGAGTGCCACCTAGCTCATAAGTGCCATCTGGGTTGACTAGCTAATATTTTAAGTACTCTATAATTGGCATGGCTTATTAACAAAGCTACAATTTTGTACGCCTTAATATCTGGATTGTGCAACAAGAAAGTGTTAGAGCATTCTTTGGAGAGTCCACCCGACCCCAGACCAGTCGTTCTATGGGTAAAGATTCACCAGCTCGGCAGTGTCCTTATATTTCTGCCAACGGAGCCAGGGAAGCAACCCCGGCGTTGCACCACCTCTTGATCAGGAGACTCTGCACTGGCGTTCCCATTCAGACCTAGGACCTCGGCCTACAGCACAGCCCAGGAACCCGGGCACTACTCTGACCCCGCCCTCGGAGCAAACAGGAACTGGGCTCAAACCCTGGTCATCGCGTGACCTTGGCCGCGTCCCGGGCCACGAGCCTCAGTTTCTTAGTCCTCGAAACCCCAAGGAAGGAGGCGGAGCAGGAAGCGGAGTTTCCTGGGGAGCCCGCAGCCTGACCGGACTTCCGGGGCCCTCTCTGGCGGCTCCGGGAGGCTCGGGGCCGAGACAAATGCTAAGTTGGAGGCTGACCCTCGACCCAGTCCGATCTCAATTCGTTCACAACCTCGACCTCGACTTGACTCCCGGGGCGGGCTGACACCAGCCCCAACCCCCACCTGGCCGAACGAGACCTCCATTCCAGCCCGACGCGCCCGCCCCGCCGCACCTAGGTCCTAGAGCCTGGACTCGATCCTCACCGCCCGGCTTCGTCTCGGTCCCCAACTTGGCCTCTCCTCGTTTCCGAGTCGGCCCTCACTCTGGCCGCAGGCCCTGCCTCACGTCGCTTCAGCTTCGGCCCTCATCACGGCTCCCGGCCTCACTTTCGCCCTCCCTGCGGCCCCCGACCCGGCGTCGGCCCGCCCCGCCCCTGCAGCCGCGGTAGGCAGGACCTCGCGTGGCCCAAGCAGGTCCCTGTCTCCCACCTCACCCTCGGCGGCCACGGCACTGTTGCTGCTCGGAGCCAGGCGTTGGTTTCGCTCCCACAAGATGGCGGCTCTGACGGCAGCCACGTCAATGCCTACTGCCGCGGTGGACGCTGGGGAATGGGGCGGCCCGCCTGCGGTCCCTCCCTCTCCACGCTGTGCGCAAGCGCAGAATTGGGGAGCGGGAGCACAGTGAAGGAAATGCTCCGCCTACCGCTGCACGTGCCCGTCCCTCCTCTGCGCAAGCGTGTTCCCGGGACCAAGTCTATCTACGCCTGTGCCGGGCGTTCCCTGAGAAACCGGCGTGTTGAACATAGGAGTCTATTTCGCAGATATAGGGACTGAGTCTGTCGAACGGATCTTGGGGTTCTGGAGTGGTATCGCCAGGGTGCCAGATTCCATTGCCGGTCAGGAGGTCCCCGCGGACGGCCTGGCCGCCGGTATTGTGGAAATCGTTGCCACCAGCAGGCGGCTATCGCGGGAAGGGTTTCCGGGTCGTCCGCCCTTTGGAGACGCTCGCTGCGACCCACGCAATCCCGTCTGCGCCTGAGGAGCTGCTACTGGGAAGCTGGCCGCAGATTAAATAAAAAAATGTCAGTAGTAGGGGCCGGGCAGGTGTTGGGGGGGGGGGGGGGCAGCGCTGCCTCCAGGGGGAGGCCGTTTAGCTACATTCCCGCTGACAAGAGTGGGCTCCCTCCTCCAGGAAGCCTCTCTGGGCTGGCCGTCGCAGCCCTCTCCGCGTTCTCCAGGCTCGAGGCCAGACTGTGGCTCTCACTAGGAACCTTACGGCTGCCGACTTGAGTCCTCCACTTCTGCTACCTGGGCTTCTCCCAACTCCCCTCGTGTTGCTGCGTGGGGCCCCCAATCAAAAAGCATTGAGACTGGTGGGGGTGGGGTGCTCTTCAGCCTCGTGCCTTTGTGTAGGGTGCAAAGCAGAGGCATTACCTAGGCCTTGGCCCAGGGGCCTGCTTGGTAGAGGAAGGCCTGAGGTGTCCCTGGTTGGGGGGGGGGGTGCGGCAGGCGGGGCGGGGTCTCCTGCAGCTCTCTCACTACCTGCTCCCTTTGGGCAGATCCCCCTCACTGAACTGGAGCGGCTGGGACCTCACCAGCCTCTAGTGGCCGCCCGACCTCCCAGTCAGCCCCAAACACCGATAACCTCTTCTGAGAGGCTGGGATTTTCGCCCTGTGAGCCAGGAACGCTGGTCCCCCTGGCGAACCCCAGCCCTCTGAGACTTTGCCACCTATGTGTTCCAGACCTCGACTCTGAACCCCAGTGTCATAAACACTCCAGAATTGCTCAGGCAAAGTGCCTCAGGGGTCTGTATCTCCAGGGAGGAGCACAAAACCTTCCGATGGTGCTGGCTCCCAGCCTTGGAGAACTGACTCGTGGCCAGTTGTCTGCAAGTGCTCACCCATGTGTACTTAGAAGCAGTCTTTAAATTGTTTTTTTAATTGTGAAATATATAGGCAGGAAGGAGCATGTGACAGATACACAGTTTAAAAAAGAACAAGATGGCTTCCTGTGTACCTGCTGGAAGGTTAAGGAATTTACCATCCTGATGGGGGAGGGGGACAGCAGGGGCGTCCTAGTTTGCCCCCCTCCATTGGGAAAAGGAGGCATCTTCAGGCCATTACAGATATGGAGGTTCCAGCCATGACCCAAACAGATCTGTCAGGGAGGTAGGAAGTGCCAGGCAGTTTCCTGGGAACTGAGGCCTTGCTGTTTTCCTGAGGTTACCTTTTGAGCCAGAACCACTCATTGAGTGGGGAGCCTGCCCAACTTTGGACAGGAAGGGTTGAGGCAAACTGGCTCGATGGCCACCAGCCTGGATTCCTCCACTGTCAGACTGAACACTCCAGTGCCCAGATCCTCACTCCATCTTGACCACACAGGAGATGGGGACCTGGGGTTGAACTCTTCCCATCTAGGGGTCCCTAGGCCAAGGACTAAGTTATATACAGGTATGTTGAACAGTAAGCACCCCCCCCCCCAAGGATGGTGGCTGCAAGAACAGGACAGCTGGAGCAAAGGGGCAGGAGGGGGAGTAGGAAATGTTCATACTCTCCAGGACCCAAGTTGGCAGTCAGCTCTGCACCTGTGTGCAGCACCTGTGAAGTGAGTAATGTTAACCGGCTATGGTAAGGGCTCAGAGGGGTTACGAGCTCATCCAAGGTCACACAGCTAGGGTTGAGCCCTTAGAGATCCAGCTTCACAGCATGCCTGTTACCACACCTTTGCTCTTCTGCCCCACCAAGCCTCACAGAACACTGAAGTGTCGGTGTTTCTGCAGGCTGCAATATTGCCTTGGACTCCTCCAGTGACAGGGAGCTCACTGCTTAGTTAACACACTCAACATTCAGCACCTAGTTGCACATTATCCTCTTAAAACTTTCCCTGGATGGTGAAGAGAAAGGTGGCTCTGGCTCCCTGTGCTTTGCCATATACTTCTGGCCCTATTGGGCTGACCTCTATGGACCCCCTGAGCCCAGAGCAGACTCGAGACTGGTTTCTGTCCAAACTGGGATGGGTGGGGAGAGGGCCCCCACTCTTCTTTCTGCTGTACCCTACTTTCTTATTCTCTTCCAGGTCCATCCCCAGAGCCTACCCTTTTGCAAGCCCCTCATAGTTGCAGGCTGCAGGAATTATGGCCATAAGGGGGCCTGCACAGCCTCCATACCCACACTAAATTCCCTGCTTCACCCCAGGGCAGCTCATTTCCTCCACCGGGCCTGGGTTGGGTTCTGGAGCCAACCAGGTCTTGACTCCATTACTCTCATGCAGAAATCTTGAAAACCTGCAGGCCACCTGTAGCCACACAGCAGCTGAGGGCAGAATGCAGGCCACAGCCTAGTTTCATGTAGATGACAGGCCTCTCTCACCTCAGGGCCCTCTAAATGTCACCTGTCTCAGTTTCCCCATTTTTATGCCAGTCCCTCCTTTCCCTGCATCCCTGTTATGACCCCCTGACCCTGGCTTAGCTCATGGAGCTCCTTCCTGTTCCTGAGACAGATCAGGATCTTTCCCTGAGGGTTCTGTTCCCTCCACCTGTGATGCTCTTTGGGGTAGCTTGGCTGGGCTCTTCCAGACACTGGCTGTTCCTGGAAGGCTAGTTCACAGGGCAAGGGTGTTTCCTGCCTGAGTCTGAGTCTCAGGCTCCTCCCATACCTAGGTAGACAGCAGGTAAGGTGACTTTGGGGTGGCCTGCTCAGCAGGGCTTACCCAGGGTTGCTGAAAACAGCTTTGCTTTTAGGAGGACCTTGTAGTTGACATTGAGCATTTCCTCCCATTTGGAATGTAGGCAACATTCCCAAACACTATGGTACACAGGATGTATGATGTCAGCAACAGAAATGTCAGACATTTTTCTGTCATGTCACGTCTGTTGCAGGAACCATAAGATATTATTTTTGCTCCCTGCTCAGCTGAAATTATGAGGTTGTCCTCTGGCCTTGTCACCTCCAGTGCTGATAACTAAGGCTGACATCCATGACTGTCCTGCACCCTGTGCCCACTTTCTGCACAGCACTTCCATGTTTCTTGGCCTTAAGGGGGTGCAATAGGACACAGCTGGATGCACTGGAGGTGTGCGGTCTGGAAAGTTGTAATCACATTTGGTACATCTCAGTATCCTTGCCTCCATAAAGGCAACAGAAACCTGCAACTGCTGGAGTCACATGCCACAATAGTTTTATAGCTTTTGATAACTGAATCTGTTTCTTTGAAATGGTCTTTTATTTTAGGCTGGCCCCTGCAGATGAGCCGGGTAGGAGGCTTGGCACCAGAGCCCCTCCCCCTATCATGTGCATGCAAACACACACACACACACACACACACACACACACACACACCTCCTTATACTCTGTAGCCCTAGTGCCTGTGTGGGCCCCTGAGCTGATTCAGGAGACTCTGAGGGTTATGGCAGCATGGTGGTAAGAAAGCTGTGGCTGGTGGGATGGAGGGAGGATGATAGAAGGCAAGAGTGAACTGCGGGTAGGATATGAATGTGTGATGTGAGCTTGCCAAGTGCCCTTGTGCAAGTCATGCCCTGGTGAAGGTCAGTTTCTCTATCTATGCATAGAGGACCCCCTTCAGCTCAGAGTGAGATCAGGGTGTGGGACACAGGCTGAGGCACTTCAACTCCATCTGTGAGCACTGCGGAGCCATGGAAGATTCTTCAGCAGAAAAGGGACTGGCTCAGGGCTGTGCAACCCATGATCTCAGTTCCTGAGGTTCTAGCTCAGATCTGGATACTGAAAGCACATGTGGTTAGGCCCGGTTGGCTCAGCGGTAGAGCGTCGGCCTGGCGTGCGGGGGACCCGGGTTTGATTCCCGGCCAGGGCACATAGGAGAAGCGCCCATTTGCTTCTCTACCCCCCCACCCTGCTCCCTGGTGCAGAAAAATACAAAAAAAAAAAAGTTTCTGAAAGCACATGTGGGAAGAAGCACATATAATCAATCTACGGAGTTCCCTCCAAACAGCCTTGCCCTGGGTTCCTAGTCTTGCCTCTCTGAATGCTTTGAGCTGGTGGGCTGAGCCTTGCCAGGTGAGGTAGGGAGGATGAACCCACTGGACTGTAAGCAGCAGAGGGAGCTAAGGGGCTGCTTGGGGTTGTGCATGGGCCTGCTGGCCTGCCTCTCCATGGGGCCATTGTCAAGCAAGGGATAGACAGGTAGGGAAGTCCCTTTCTCCCCACTGCTGTCTGCCTGTGCCTGGAATTCCACTATTCACCCTCTAACATTCCTGTCTTCAGGTCTGTAGATGGCTGCTGGGGTAGGGAGGAGTGTGTGCAGAGTCCTGACATCTGCCATCAGGACTTGGAGCAGGTTGGGGGAGGTGACAGAGGCTGTGGTTGGAAGCAGAGCATGCCAGGGAGGGAGGTGAAGGCTCCGGTGAGCTTTCTGAACTCCCTTTGCAGGGGCCTCTCTGCCATGGAAGCCTCACCTCTTCCTAGAAGCCCTCTGATTAACTGCAGTGCCACCTCTAACCACATAAGCACTTGGCCAGCAGGATTCTGGCCAATGCCAATCCAATGACCCATCTGGCCCCTTTCTTCAGACTGGGCTAAAGGGAGCAAGATGGCCTCCTCCTTCAGCCACCCCGCTCTTCAGAGTGGAGAAAGCCCCCCCCCCCGAAATGGGCCTCCATGGGTGGGAGGGTGTGCTGTCCCTCCCAGGCAGCCGTGCTTGGGTGGACGGGTCCTGGTCTTCACATCATAAACACCAATTTGCAGGGCCTGAGAGCCAAATGACTGTTTACTGTTCACTCCAAGGACTCAAATAAAAAGAGAGAGAGAGAGAGACATGAGCAGAGGAGCCAGCCTAGAGCTAAATATCAATTATCACCTTCTGACTAGCTACTGTCCCAACTGCCAGGCTGGGCAGTGACGGCCCCCAGGCTGGGACCCTCCCCAGGGCTTCCATGGTGCCCTGGCTACCCTGGCTGGCCCTGAAAAGTATAAGAGGCCTAAAGGGCCTGTACTGAGGATGTTGGAGCCAGAGAAACAGCACTGCTGTGCTCACCTCCTGGAAGCCCTCCCAGGTGACCCAATAAGGAGGTCAGTTGTCCAGCTTTCCAGGCTCAAGCCCACCTGGGGGAGTGAAGGGTGGGATGGGTGGGAGTGTCATCTGTTAGCTGCTTCCAGTTGCCCTACTTTATAAAGGGACAGGGAGGGAGGAAATAGGAGTGGCCTCACCTTTATGAACTCACACCCTGGAGAGGAGTAGTAGTCTTATCCATCAGGCTTCAGGTTACTCGCTGGTACCTGTGTATAGCAGGGTGGCAGCACCGGGGTACAGAGGGATGCTATCCTATTCTCCTGAGAGCCCTGGGTGGTGCCCTTGGAGGTTGTGCACCCTCCAGACTGAGGTTGGACTCCAGGCAGCACTGAGCTATGCAGGGTGGAGGGCAGTGTGGGCAGGTGAAGGGTTTAGTTTCTACTAAGACCAGGAGGCCAAGGGACTGTTGGAAAAGAAGCTGCCGGCTCCAGACCAAAACCTCAGAATGCCCTGTCTTTGGGTATCCCAATCACAGAGTTTCATGAAGGGAGACAGGGTTCCATCAGGGAAATGGATGACAGACAGGAGGGCTATGGGCCAGGGCCAGGAAGTCCATTGTAGGGGAGAGCCAAGGGAGTGTGGCCACCCCAGGTCATTAGGCCAGACCCCAAGATAGGCTGTGTGCCCAGACCAGAGCTCAGGGCCAGGCTGTGTCCTCCAGATCTCAGGGGAGGGCCATGTTCCACATACCAGACCCCAGGGCAGGGGCAAAGTTCAGTCCAGCAGGGTCTTGACACTGGCCCACCCATCCAGGCTCTGCTTTGGGGGCAGAACCCTTCAACATTTGGGGCAGATACTGGGGTAGGGTCCTTAGTCCTCCACAAGCTTCCCTTGGTTCCCAGCCCTGGGGAGGATTTGGGGGTTGTTCCGAGTGTCCCTGAAGGGAGGAAACTGAGGGTCCAGGACCAAGAAAGCGAAGGCCAGAGGAGGGGCCGGCCACACCGCTGCGGGACTTCAAAGCTGCTGTTTAGAAAGTGTGAGATTTGCAGGGGCGGGGTCAGGAGGCCCTGGGGCAGGGTGGGAGCCTACCACCTCTGGGCCTTTAATATGGTTATTCCTCTCCTGTCTCAACTACCTGTGAACAGGCCCACCAGGCCCATTTCCTCCCTCCCAGGGCGGGCCGGACGGGCTATAAACTCCCTGGAAAGGTGTCTTCAGAGGCCACCAGGCTGCCTGGGGCTCTGCCTTCCCTTTGAGTGGGGGTTAAGGAGTGAGCTGGGGGCTGGGCTGGGGGTGCATAGGGACATGCAGATAGATCTTGGCAGGTGAGAGGGTAGCCAGCTGGGTTCCAGTGATGGCTCTGGATGGAATATTTTACAACAAAAGGCAGGAACAGGAAGGCCCTGGGGAGACAACCACTCATCCCACTTTTTCTTGCACTAGAGGGAAACTTAGGCTGGCAGAGGGATGGGGCTTTCTCCAAGCCAACAGATAGCTGAGGGTTTCCCCTCCTTACTCACACAAGCACCTCCCAGCCCTTTCAGTGTCTGTGTGTCCTGTGGCTGCATGGGCCTGGGTGCCCCATCCTGGACCTTTTCTAGTGGAGTTCTGCCTCTCTCCACCCTGGAGCCATGCTGGCGGGAATGGTGGGCATGCCTCCTAAGTCAGCACTGTCATGGTGCCTCACCTTGTGGAGAGTTGAGACCATCTCCGCATTAGTTCTGCTCCCTGGCCTGAAGTGGGGCCTCAGGGTCCAGAACCCAGAGGCCAGAGTGGGTCCCCATGCTGTATCCTCAGGTCAGTGCCACCCCCTCTCTGGGTCCTGCCTAGACAGAGCGTGGATGCTGATGGTTTGCAGTCCTGTGACTCAGAAGTGGGGGACAAGACAGGCAGAATCCATCTCTGCATGACCCCAGGGTGATCCCATCTTGTCTCCCTTCACAGGCCAGTCCCACCCATGCCCAGCTCATCTCTCTGGCCCTTTCATTTGTGGAGTCCCTGGCCCCTCGTTCTCAGCAAGTGTCAATTAGGGTGGCTCCTGCCCAGCCCCTGACTCAAGCGCTGCACATCTGTGCTGTCTGCACTCTGGACACACCCACGGGTGGCTCTAGGGAGCACCCATTACCCCCACCTCCAAGGTCTGACTCCTGTGCACAGTGTCTGATCAGCTCTGTTACCCATGATGGCCTGGTGGGCAGTGAGAGCCAGGGTTCCCCTAGGTGACTCATCCCAGTGAGATTGCCACCAAGGCTCCAATCTCCTGCCCTGAGCACTTAATCACTGGTTCCCTTTTTATAGAACATCTGCTTGTGGACCATCTGGCCCTGGCTGACCTCTTATAGCCCCAGCTGGGAATCTCTGGTCATCTGTGGCCCCAGAGCAGTGATCCAGCCTGGAGTAGGTTTACTGGGGGATCAGCAGCCCTGAGCCACTGAGGCCATGGGGTTGGGGCGGAACATTGGGTTGCCAGCTCATGAGGGCTGGGAAGGGATGCTGAGAGTCTGGATCCTGGGCCTGTCCCCTTTTTGCCCTACTGGGCCCCATCTAGGTCTGTCTTCAGTGGCTTGGAGCCTTCAGTAAGAACACTGTGGCCATAAGAAATAGTGGGGCAGGCCAGAGAGGTGCTACCCAGGCCCTATTTTGATGATCAAGGTCATGATGTCCCACCACCAGGCTTCCCTTTGCCTCCCTCAACTCTGATGGGACCCCACTCCATCCTTTAAAGCATCTCCTTACACCTTCCCACAACCTTCAGCATAGGGCTTGGTGAGAAGTGGATATCTCTGCCTGTACCCTGAGTCTGCACACTGCAGCCCAGGACTCCCTGCCCTGCATCTGCACACTCGTCTGTGGAGTTAGCAGTTGCTCTCTGTCAGCAGAGGGGGCCCTTGCTTCCTGGGCCCTCAGTGGTATTTCAGTGGCAGGAGTGTTATGACCAAGTGAGCCCTGGTCAAGTGTGTGTACTGGGCATAGAGCTGACTTAGAGCAGGTGTGAAGTCCTGGTAGGAGCCAGGTTGGTGTCTGTGTTAAGAGCTGTGGCAGAGGCAGTAGGTGGCGAAGCTGAATGAAGGGCTAAGTAGGGTCAGTGGGGGTACATGTCCCCGAGCAGAGGCCAGGCAACCTTAACATCTGAGCTCCCCTTGGAAAAAGCTGAGTGGTGGTGAGTGGCATGGGCAGACCCTGCTTCCCAATGCTACGCTGACCCCACCTCCCTCCTAACCCCACAAATGCCTGTATTGGGCTCCTTGTCTACGCCCTTTGTGGGCACGGGGTTCCTTACAAGGCTTCCTCCTGCCCCTTACCTCCCTTCCTTCCAGTAAATTGCCTATATAGGGCCTGAGCTTTGAGAATGTAGGGACTGGGCCTCTTGCCTTCAGCTTCCTCTTTATGCCCCTCACCCTCTACCTGTCCCAGCCTGATGGGGGGGCAATTCCCATTCCCCAGCTTTCTCCCTCCCTTTGATTATGGCTGGATATTAGAACAGAGCTCAAGAGGTAGTAGCAGGGGCTTTGGAAGGGCAGAGATAGGTGCAGGGACCATGCACCCAGCTTGAAGAAGCAAAGATGTGGCTTTGGGAAAGTCCTCTCCCCTTCCCACCTGGATAGGCCCAGTGAGGGTGAACATAGGCAACTTCCAGGCCTTAGTTGGATGAAACTCTGGTTGAGGGAACGTGTCTTGCCTCCCAGACAGGCTGGGCTCCTGGAGTGCCCTGTGGTGGGCTACAATGGGGGCCCCACACAGGGGCCACATCCCCAAATCCTGGGGTTATGGCCACATAGCCAGCACTGAGTATAATGGACATTTGAGGAAGTGGCTTCAGGCTGACTTGGTTGATGTTCCATTGCTCCACTGACTTTAGTGGGGCTTCTGCCCTACTCAAGGCATTGTACCACCTCTGCAGCAAGCAGGCTTCCTTCTTCTCCCTGCACCCCACTAGAGCCTTCTGCCTGGGTCTAGTTCCCCTGTCCCAGACCTCAGCGTCACTGTGTGTCCTCCTTTTCTTGTGGCGGTCCCTATTCCTCCTTCTAAAATTCTGGCCTCTGGAGGGCCACCTCTAAGGCCCCAGAATTCTCTGTGGTACGTGCCCATGGCCTCCTCCCCTGGCCCATGGGTGTGTCGTGTCTCAGAGGTCACCACCCATCCAACCTCCACGCCTTGCCAACTCACCACCAGAAATCCAGCACAATCCACAACGTGTGATTGCTTCTGCTTTTTGTTTGTCTTTTACTTCCCCATTGTTTGAAACTCACAAGCTATGACTAAAATAATTTCTTTCACAGAAAGAAAAGAGAAAAAATAACACATCTGTTTGTCTAGCTCCAGTGTATGGTGGATGTAGCAGCAACAAAAATAAAATTAAAACCCAAAATGCAAAATTCAAGGCAAGGCAGGTCTCATCCTGGGAGGCATGCAGGTCATCCCTGTCTGGCTGGTCTCCTCTCCCTGCCTGGAGGTTGGACTGAGGGACATTTCACAGTGGCAGTCTTCATGAGGAGAGGCCTGGGGTGGACACTGCTGAGGGGTCCAGAGGCCTGTCCTTCCTGGGCTAGGTGGATGGGTCAGAAGGTGAGGGAGCCTGAGTGGCCAGCCAGATGCTCCAGGACAGTGGCCAGTGTGGCAAGTACAGCACACCATAGATGCATCAGGAGGTCCTAGGCAGCAGGGCTGAAAGGGATGACCATCCCACTGGGGAATGTGGGTCCTCTGCAGCACAGGTGTGGCTCCTCCTACCAAAACCTCCTATACAACCCAAGCCTACTCTAAATGAGCCTCCAAGACAGGATGATGGAGCTGGGGTTGTGCAGGCTGGCAGCCCTGGGCAGATTTGGGGTCTGGGCTGTGAATAAGGAAGGTGGGGGAGGTACTGAGGCCAAAAGGGAGGCAAGGTGGGGCTGAGACAGGAGGCTATGCTCCTCTCTTGTGAATGGCAAGTGAGAGAGACCTGAGGAAAGGAGGTGGAACCTCCCTTTCCACAATGGGATATTCCATCAGCTGCAAAGCAGAGGGCGCAGCTGACTAGGCCAAGAGTAGGCCTAGCCAGGACCTGCGTGACAGCAGGAACAATCAATGGGAAAAGCCCCTGGGTGTCTGATGCCCTGCACATGACAGCGCGGGCAGAGCCAGGTTTCAGGGCCCAGCCTCCTGGTCGCCTCTGCCAACAGGCCCCTCTTTCCTCCAGGCTCAGCTGGTTCTTGGGGCTCTGCAAGGCGTGGTATCTATCCATAGAGTTCTTAGTTGGAAACGTTGACAGATGCAGGGCTGAGGGAGGGGTGCCATAGGCCTCCGGGCGCTGGAGCCAAACTTGGAGGGCCCCTGGTCACCAAAGTTCAGAGAAAAAGATGGAGGACTGGGGCCTCGGTCGCTATTCTGCAGAAGAGGGGCTCTATACAGAGGAGGTGGAGTGGATGGAAGCTTACACACGGGCTGACTTGGAGAAGGTGGCGGGGCTGACTACCCCAGCGAGGGAGCCCCGCCCCCACCCAAAAGCCTCACCCCGAGCCCCGCCCCATCCAGGGAGGAGCTCCAAACCTGTCCGGAAAAACCCCACCCCACTCGGGAGCCGCATTCTTGCCCTCTCCTAGAGGACCCCGCCCGCCCCGGGAGGAGCCCCGCCCCCGAGCCAGGCACGCGGCTACTTGCAGGTGTGCACGTCGTAGACGCGCGCGCACTCTTGGCAGCTCACGTAACAGCACCAGTGGAAAACGCAGAGGCACTTCTCTCTTCGCCGCTCCGCCCGTGCGTTGTGGCCGCGCCCACAGCACAGCAGGTCGCAGCCGTCGATGCCCGGCGAGCTCACGTTGCAGGTGCGGTCGCGCGTGCCAAAGGAGCCGGTCTCGGGGTTGGGCTCGCAGAAGTTGGGCGAGGCCTCGTAGTAGACAAGGTCGCGCTCCGTGGGCTCCTTGAAGTAAGTGTAGCGTGGTCGCAGCGTCTCCACCCAGCCGCGCGACTCGCGGTGCTTCTCCACCATCATTTCCGAGGCGCTGTCGTACTTGTCCTTAAGGAAGTCCCCGATGGCGCGGAAGTCGGGCTGCGACCACCAGCAGGTCTTCACCTCGCAGCTGCCGGACAGCCCGTGGCACTTGCACTTAAGGTGCATGTGATTGGCGATGGCCTGGAGGAGCGCGGGCGTCAGGGCGCCAGGGCGCGTGCTCAGCCCCGGTTCGTCTGCGCCGGACAGTCTCCCAGGAGGTTGCTCCTTGCCTGGAGCCTCCCGAAGGCTCACCGGGCAAACCCAGCCCACCTACCTGCTTCAGAAAGCACCTGGGGCAGGGAGTGGGGAGGGGTGGCTCCCAGGAGGAGCAAGTGCCCTATCTGTGGGCCCGCGTGCCATTCCCTTACGTGTGCCTCCCCTGGCCAACCCGAGCTCCCCGCAAGGGGCGGATGACAGGGCATGGGAGCCTCCCCGTTCTCTCCTAGGCTGAGTCTAATTCTTCCGCATCTATGACAGGGTGAGAGAAGGCCCAGGCTGTAATGTGATGATAAAAGTGCGGACATAAAGGAGGAATGTGTTAATTCTGACCTGGAGAACCCAAGCCCGGGGCCCAAAGGTGTATGTGGGCTGGTGGCAAAGTTGGGGGCTACCTGAGTGTGGGTAATGAGGGTGGTTTCCATTGGGCACCTGCAGGGCCCAGGAAACTGGATTCTTGGATAGTAGAGGAGTGGGAAGAGAAGGAGCAAGGCAGTGTAGGGGACAAAGCTATAGGGGCCTTGAGGCACCTGAGGGTGGACATCAGAGCCTGACTGAGGACTATGTGTATGTTTCTCTGTGGGGAGCAGGGAACCCCAGGTTCTCTTCCTTTCTCCCTTTGGGGGAAGAGGTGAGGGTGGGTGACTTAATCTGACCTAATGTTGCCTTGTCCATTGTAGTGGGCACCATCACCCTCGAGTCCCTGAGATGTCACTGGTCTAAACTGAGAGGTGCTGTGAGTGCAGATCATACACTGGGTTGCTGTAAGTCACCAGACTGCCTACAAGAAGATGTAAAATATCTTATGTCTAATTTTAATATTGATTGTATTACTGAAATGACAACATGTTGGGTATAGTGGGTTAAATAAAATTTAGTATTAAAACGAATGTGAACTGTTTTCTTTTAAAATGTGGCTCCTAGAAAAATTTACACATACATGGCTCCCATTGCACACCTATTGGATGGTGCTGGGCTAAAGCTTCAGGTGGGCTCTGCATCCAGACCCTGCCCTCACCCCATCTCCCTCTCATACAGGCCCTTTCCCCAGATGTCTATGAGTTGCCCCCTACACCAGTCCATTTCTGTCTAATCTTCATCTTCTTTTCTTTTGTGGCCAAGTTTTTCCAAAAGCAGCTGCTTCCCACCTCTGCCTGCTCAGTCTCTTGTTTTTTGTCTTTTTAAGTGAGAGAAGGAGTGATAGACTGATGCATGTCCCCTGGCCAGGACCAGGACCCACCCGGCAACCCTCTTCTGGACCTGATGCTTGAATCAACCGAGCTATTTTTAGCACCTGAGGTTGACACACTGGGACTAGCAAAGCTCTCCTCAGTGCCTGGGCCAATGCTCGAACCAACTGAGCCACCGGCTGTGAGAGGGGAAGAGAGAGAGAAAGGGGAGAAGCAGATGATTGCTTCTCATGTGTGCCCTGACTGGGGACCAGACGTCTGCATACTGAGCTGATGCTCTATCCACTGAGCCAAATGGCCAGGATCTCAGTCTCGTTTTAGTTTGACTTTCTATGTATCTATTTTAAAGAGCCCAATATTTCATAAACTCTTTCCAAAAAAAACAAGAGTTTTGGACTCACTTTCACATAGCACTTTCCTAATCACTAAGTGCCACGTGCCTCTCATAAACCTATGTTTGGCATGGTCTCTGGACCTCTCATCATCTACCACTCTGATGCACATTCCCAAACCTCTTCCTGCTGTAAGAACTAGAACAGTGGTAGTCAACCTGGTCCCTACCGCCCCCTAGTGGGCGTTCCAGCTTTCGTGGTGGGCAGTAGCTGAGCAACCAAAGTATAAATAAAAAGATTTTACTATAGTAAGTTGTTTTATAAAGATTTATTCTGCCAAACTTAGCATAAAGTACTTGGTAAGTAATTATTATTAAAAGGTCTACCGGAAAGTTCTATCCGTTTCTATCACAAGTTTTGACATGTAAGCACATGTTTATTTGGCTCATGAGTGCCTCTCTATTTTTATCACTTAATGTATACATACTGACGTAGCAAATTAACTCAAACAAAGTTGATTCACGTTAGTCTTATGTGTGAAGCGATAGTGTACCCATGGCTACTGATAAAGTTCATTTACGCCACTGTAATTTTTACGAATTTCAACAAGGAAGAAATGCTACAGAAGCATGTCTGTCGCATCCACCATATTCTCCAGACTTAGCACCCTCTGACTATCACTTGTTTTTGTCCTTACAAAATTTTTTGAAGGGCAAAAAATTCAAAAATGAAGAAGATATCAAACAAGCACTGGTTCAATTTTTCACATCAAAAGATAAAACATTTTTCAAAAATGGGATATACAAATTGCCCTCACGATGGCAAGAAGTCATTAATAATAATGGCAATTATATTGTTTAATAAAGTTTATTGATGGTAAGAAAAATTTGTATTTTGTTTTATTCCAAAAACGGACAGAACTTTCCGGTAGACCTTATATGCTTTAACTTGCTGTAACTCTGCTTTATAGATTTTTTTTTTTTTTTTTGCATTTTTCTGAAGCTGGAAACGGGGAGGCAGTCAGACTCCCGCATGTGCCCGACCGGATCCACCCGGTATGCCCACCAGGGAGCGATGCTCTGCCCCTCTGGGGTGTCGCTCTATTGCATCCAGAGCCACTCTAGCACCTGAGACAGAGGCCATGGAGCCATCCTCAGCGTCCAGGCCATCTTTGCTCCAGTGGAGCCTTGGCTGCGGGAGGGGAAGAGAGAGACAAAGAGGAAGGAGAGGGGGAGGGGTGGAGAAGCAGATGGGCGCTTCTCCTGTGTGCCCTGGCCAGGAATCAAACCCAGGACTCCACGCCAGGCCAACGCTCTACCACTGAGCCAACTGGCCAGGGCCATGCTTTATAGATTTTATAAAGTAAAGTTACTTCCCTACTTTATAAATCACCATTACTGTGGAACCGGTGGGTGGTTAGAAAATTTTACTACTAAAATAGATACAAAAGTGGGCGGTAGGTATAAAAAGGTTGACTACTCCTGAACTAGAGCATACTTCCAGTTAGATCAATGTTTAGTGCTGATGGTATTGGGACTGTTAAATGTCGTATTCAGTTGAGCCATGTGATGTTATGATTACTTTTCCTTTCCTACTGGATTTATTGTTGCTTTTTAAATATACATATCATGGATTCAGTCTCAAGCTCTCCCTTAATAGTCTAAATATCTTCTTTAAGACATTCAAACACACCAGGTGTTCTATGGATTTCATCTCTTCGAGAGTCTGGTAAATTTTATGAATTGTGCATGTCTGGGAACAAATCTTTTCTACTTAAAAAGTTGAAAACATGATTTAGTTCGGCATAAAATTCTTGGCTGAAAATTTTTTCCCCGTAGAATTCTGAAAGCATTGCTCCATTTTATTCTGGCATTCATATTGTTCTTGGAGACTGATGACAATTTGACTCCTATTACTTTGAGTGAACCCAACCTTCCCCTGAGCAGCTTGGAGGACATGTCAGTGCTGTCAGTGTGGTGTTGGTCTTCCTTTCTTGTGCCAGTCACTTCTTGGGCCTGTTTGATCTGAAACCCATGATCTCCAGTTGTGGAACCTTCCTGGCTTATTTCTGTGCCAACTTCCTCCTCTTCAAGTTCATCATTGTCTTTCTTGGGTAGAGCCTCCATATTTTCTATTCCTTCGTATTTTCATGTCTTTGTCTTTTTCCCTCTGCTCTGTGAAAAAGTGTCTCAACCATCTTCCAAGTTTTCTGCTGAGAGTTTTGTTTCTGCTATCCTATTTTTAGTTTCTAAGAGCCCCTTTCTCCCCTCTGAAAGTTCTCTTATTTAATATCCTTCATGGGTACAGTGTGTTCTCTTATCTCTCTTGGGATAGTGATAGTTTTCATCTCTCTTTACAACATCTCTTTCCTGTAAGTTAGGATCTTGTTTCTTTGTTTTGGTGTTTACCTTTGTGGTTGCTGGAGGCTTCCTTGGGTGTCTGGTGGTCCTTAGTTGTCTGCTCATATTTAAATGTGGGCTATTAAAAAAATCTTGCTGGAAATATGTGTGCTTGAGAGGGATTCACCAACTTGAGCCCTTGTCCCAGAATGACCTGGCCACATTGTTTCATTGGAGAAGTTAAGTCTCTTCTCCTGGGTTTGTCTGATTTCCAGGGCAGAACCTTCCATTCTCCTACCTGGAGGGTGATCAAGTTTCACTGCAACATTAGGAGATTAGGAAGAGAAATGCATATATAGATAGACTGTTTTTACTTGAGTGGCCTCACCCTTAGCTGTGCTTAGGGCTCCACAGTCCAGACACCCCGTGCTTTACCCTTGTTAGAGAATAAACCTGCAGACTCTGGTAAAGAAGAGTTGTTGCCTGGGTGCAAGGAGTTGGACAAGAAGAGTTGGTGGGTTAACAAGTGCTTTTAAAATAGACTTTCAACCAGTCTTCTTGATTTCAGCCCCATCCTTATCTCTGCTTCTCAAGATACCTGATATTACTCATTCTTGGGTTGTTTCTTAGATTTCTTCTGTACTGGCTTAAGACTCAGCTTTCTTGTGTCTACTGAGACATTGAGTTTTGTCAATCTGTCTTTTAGCTTTCAAAACTTTGTTGCCATTGTCACTTCTGTTTTCCATGTCCTCAAGAGTTTATGTTAAAACTACATTATCATTTTAGTGGATGTCTAGGAGGGTGCAGAGGGAAACACTTGTGTTTGTTTTGTTGTCTTTAACTGGAAGCCCCCATTCATTCTTCAGTTCTGCAATTTCTATGATTTTTTTCCTTCAAATCTATTATAGTATCTTTATAGTTTCCAGTTGCCTGCTGAAACCTTGCATTTTAGCTTTATGAACTAAACATATTTTTCCCCTGCTAATCTGTGTCTAATCATTGTAGTCTTTGAAGTCTTGCTGTTGTTTTAATTTTCTGATTCCCACTCATTCAGTATATCATCAGCTCATGTACCAGGTTATTTTTGTTTGTATGTTGGACATTGTGTTTGAAAATTATTTGTAGAAATAATTTTCAGCCTGGCTCAAGGTTGTCATCCTCCAGAGAGGATTGGTGTGTGCTTTTTCCAGGTGCGTAAGGATACAAGCATTTGGGATCACCTTAATTCATTCTCAGGTCTTGAGTTTTGTTTTTTTTTATTTTGCACAGGTGCACAAGAATTTGTCTCCTTCTAGTTTTTTTTTACTCCCTAGGTTCCTAAACCGAGGAGTGATTTTCTAGAGACCACCCTTGGTGGGCCCCTTAGCTCTGCTAGGCAGCTGGAAGTATAGCTCAGTGTGTGTACTTTCTTCCACCTCAGCAGACAACCCTGGATAAGAGCTACCTCAAGTACCAGGCTCAGAGTCCTGTCTTTTGGACCTGGGACTGCTAAGTCCTCACTCTATGGTTAATTATTTGACCACTAAAAATCATTTTATGGAAGTATAGTATAAAAAAGTATATAGGTGCTTGACTAGAAAGTGGCACAGTAGTTAGAGCGTCAGCCTGGGATGCGGACGACCCAGGTTCGAAAGCCCCAAGGTCACTGGCCTGAGCGCGAAATCACTGACTTGAGCCCAAAGGTCACTGGTTTGAAGCCCAAGGTCGCTGGCTTGATCAAGGGGTCACTGGCTCAGCTGTAGACCCCCCCAGTCAAAGCACATATGAGAAAGCAGTCAATGAACAACTAAGGTGCCGCAATAAAGAACTGATGCTTCACATCTCTCTCCCTTTCTGTCTGTTTGTCCCTATCTGTCCTTCTCTGTCTCTTTCTCACTAAAAAAAAAAAAAAAAAAGCATATGCTTCATAATTCAAAACATGACAGAATTTCAGAAATCCCCAGCCCCTCAGAAATTCCCATCATGCTCTCTCTTCCAATGGTTATCCTTTCTTTTTTCAGGGCACTGATTATGACAGCACTTCCATGATGACTGATGATACTTAGCACCTTCCCATGTGTTTACTGGCCAATTCTATATTTTCTTTAATGAAGTGGCTTTCCATTTTTAGCAAACTTTTCTATTGGGTTACCGGTCTTTTTAAAAAAAATGAATTTGTAAAGCTTGATATAGCTTTTATTTTTATTTTTGAAGATATGTCATCTCCTCCTGTGTGTGTTGTTTTCAGTTTCATGGCATTATCTTTTATGAATAGACATTCTTAATTTAAATACAGTTCATATTATTCTATTTATCTTTGGCCTATTTTAAATCTTTGCTGTCCTGGCCAGATAGCTCCATTGGTTAGAACATCGTCCTGATATGCAGAGGTTGTGGGTTTGATCCCCTGTCACGGCACATGTAGGAACAGATTGATATTTTTCTTTCCCCACTCTTCTCTCTCTAAAATCAATAAACAAATTTTAAAAAAAAAGAAAGAAAGAAATCTTTGCCTACCCCAAAAATGTCTCCTGGGTTTTCTTCTAAGCATTTTTGTTTGTTTGTTTTACCTTTTCTGGTAAAATCTTTTGAGTTTGTCATTTATTTAATATACAGTGTGAGGTAGAAGTAAAGCTTATTTTTTTCCATATTGTGATTCAATTGACTGAACACCATTGACTGAAAAGCCCATTTCCCGCTCTGCACTGCACTGTCTTCTCTGTGATAGATCAGGTGATTATATACATGTGAGCGGTCTTTAATTGTAACAGGGCACTTTTTGCATTCCATCATGCATTTGTAGTTGTCTTCAGCGGGGAGATTAATGTGACTCACCTAGTCCCCACTGTTGGAAGTTGAATGTTCTTGTTCACTGTTCAGCCCTCTGCAACCCTCTGGTTCCACTGGTCAAAGCCAGTGCCATCTTTATTGTTGCTAATTCTACTGGACACCTCTAGGTCCCTATACTGTTACTTCTTCTTTTTTTTAAATAAGATTTTATTTATTCATTTGAGAGAGAGAGCGAGTGAGGAGAAGGAGCAGGAAGCATCAACCTGCAGCAGTTACTTCTTGAGTATGTGACTTGACCAGGCAAGTCCCGGGTTTCAAACCAGCGACCTAAGCATTCCAGGTCAAGTGCCTTATCCACTGTGCCACCATAGGTCAGGCCACAGTCACCTCTGTCCGTTTCTCACTGACCTTCTTACCTAGCCCTTTTTAGCAGGGTTCACAACGCCCTCACAGCGTGGTCCCACTAGGCTCTCCATCCCCCAAATTCTCTTTCTCCTTCTGTTCTCCATATTCTACCTAGACTAACTAACACACAGTCTCACCTCTGGGCTGCCTAGATGCTCTCCTGGCCTCCCACCACCTAGATAACTTCCATTGCTCTGCATTTCTCCACTCATCACTGTTGGCAACAGAAGTGTTTTTTTTTTTTTGAGACTCCAGCCTGGGTCTGGACCCTCTCCTGTACCAGGTCACCTGTGTTTGTGCATTTCCTTATCACAGAACTTCCCACTGGGTGCTGTAGCTTTCTGGCTCTCTCTCTCTCTCTCTGGTTGTACAGGAGCTCCTGCAAAACAGGTCTTTATCCCATTCCTCCTTCCTGGTGACCCCCAACTCTAGAGGTGGACCTACCATTCTGTGTAGACAGTACTGTGTTTCAGACAGCCTGGGTCAGAGATGAGCAGACCCCCCCACCCAGCCTGGTCATCATAGACAGCCAATGGACTACACTCTTCAGGGGACCAAGGCACACATCCTGCTCAGGAAACCTAATTCCTGGAGACCTACAGGGTTGTGCTCAGAGGGCCCCCTGGAACACACCTAGGGCACATAGTGCCGAGGTCAGAGACCCCCCCCCCCTCAACAACTCCAAATGCACAGGACAGGTACACCCCTAGGACACACAGGTGGACTTACCTGGCGCCCAGCCTCATTGTTGTGGCGGTTCATCGCAGAGCGGGCATCGGGCCTGTTCTCCCGTGCGTCTGCAAACTCCCGAGACACCATCCCTCCAAACTCGATGTCCTCGCTGCAGCCACCCCACTTCCATCCATGGCCCGGTGAGCCCTGGTGACGGCTGCTGCATCCACAGACGGCAGCAGAGCCCTCGGCGCAGGAGCGTGTCACCGCGAAGGCCACGCCAGCCGCTGCGATGGCGTGCACAAAGGCGGACTCACGGGTGGCTGCAGAGACAGGCATGCGGTCAGTAGGGTGGAATGGGGCAGGGCAGGCTTAGGGGATAGAGTTTGTGTCTCCAGAGGACCCAAGGAGGAAAGAGAGCTCCTCCAAAGAAAGTCCACTCAGGGCAAAGGAACCCAAGAAATGATGCCAGATGGCACTTGTGGTAAGGAAGAGCAGGATGATGTAATCAGAAACATGGATCACAGGGAATTCTGGTGAGGACTTTAAACACTGCTGGCTGGAGGGAAATGGGAGTGTCCTTTGGAAAGCAGTTTGGAAGCTTCTAAAAACATACACATACCCCGTACCGTCTGACATTGCCATCACCTACTGGGTACTTACCCCGCAGAAAGCCCACATTGATGCAAAGACCAGGAAGCAAATGCCAGGGTTGCTTTATTTGTAACAGCCCAAAGTAGGAGCTTCCAAATGTCTAGCAACAGGTAAATAGATAGAAAACTGTGATATAAGATAACTAAGTGCTGGAATGTAATATCCAAGGTGGTGACTGTAGTCACCATTGCTGTAATTTATACCTGAAACTTGCTGAGAGTGGGTCTTAAGTGTTATCATCACACACAAGAAATAGTAACTATGTGTGGTTGATGGATGTTAACAATACTTCACAGTATCTACGCACATCAAATTATTATGTTATACACCTGAAACTAATACAATGTATTTGTCAATGATATCTTCATAAAAAATATTGTGGCATTTTCATAAAATGAAATTCTATTTAGCGGTAATTGGAAAAAGAGTATGGCTTCAAAATAATCATGCTGACTGAAAAAAGACCACCCTGTGGCCCTGGGGTGCAGCCCTCCTGCCCAGACTTCCTGGAGCTTCCAGCAGCTCTAGGACATGCCCAGAGTGTGGCACTGGCCCATGTGCTGCTACCTATGCTGTTATTATGCCTGCACATCCTCCCCTTCCATCACCCTGGACACCAGGCACTGCCAGTGCACACCTCATCTGAGGGCTACCTGATGCCTGCCCCAGGACAGCTTCCAGGCCCCCATTAACCTGGAGGCTGGTATTGGGGCTACCTGGACTCTCGCATGTAGCCTCTTGCTTTCACACATGGGAAACTGAGTCAGAGGAAGTAACATTGATTTTGCAGAAGGGAAGTGTGGGCGGGCTGGAGCTTAGGAGGAAGAAGCAGGTGAGGCAAAAGGATCAGACCGAGGTGTATACTGGCGTCCAGGGAGGCCCTGAACCTCGCTGGGCAGGGGAGGTGTAGCCTGATCCTGATAGACAGAAGCATTGAACAGCTGGTCTTGCAGGACAGTTAGGAAGCACAGAGGTGAAGCAAGGGTGTGGGTGTTCCGCTGGGCTGGCAGGACCTGAAGGAAGCACAGGACATGGAGGGAGCAGCCTAGCACCTCCCAGCAGGACTTGACTTGAGGGGAAGAATGCACCGCCTCCTGGGTGTGTGCAAACATTCAGAGTGGCTCCGGGTTCTGGGTGAAGGGGGTGGGACTGCCCTGGTTCCCCAGGTGAGCTGATAGAACTCACTCCCTCCTCAGCTCACCATTCCACAAGCTTGCATATGGAGTGCCTGCTGTTTGCCAAGCCCTGCTGGAGAAACAAACAGCAGGGAGCCAGATGGCCTCATGGAGGTTCCCCCGCAACTAGCAGGAATTAAAAAAACTTAGCAAAAAAAAACTCCAAAGGCTTTGGAGCCCAGCAGGCCCAGGTTAAACCCTAACTTGGCTCTGATGGCTAGAGTGCCATAGGTGTCTTTGCTTCCCTTATGTGGGGTCCTGCACCCCACCTTTCTGGCTCTGGCTCCTGTCTCTCTTCAAGCCCTAGGTTAGCAGGAGGGAGAAGGGAGCTGGAGAGATGTGGGAACAAGACTGACTAGGGCACTGGGCAAGAGAGTGCCCTGTGGTGTTCCCCTAAGCTCCTCCTGGGCAGAGGCACAGAGGCAGGCCTGGACCCTGCTGGGCTCCCACTGGCCACGGGAGAGGAATGGGGAAGGACTGTTGCTGTCTCCTCAGCCCACCTCAATGCCCAGGGACTTTTCTTCTGGGAGGGATATGAGGAGGTGGGCTCCACCCTGGGAGTGAGCAGAGGTTTCAGGTTGCTTCCAGGTTTGCAGCCAGGAACGCATGCCTCAGGCCCAGGTGTTCACATCCCACCCAGCTTCATTTACACCCATAAACACCTGCTACCAAAACACTGGCATTTTCACAGATACCGAGAACATGCGCAGGCTGTGTTGCAGGAAGCCCTCTGCACTGGCCTCCCACTGGTCATCTGGCCCCACTTCTGCTTTTAATGACTTTCCATAAATTTGCCAACACTTTCTGACAGCCCAGTGCAGGCCCTGGCATCCCCTGTCCTCCCTCTGCTCTGACCAGAGCAGCCCTCGACTCTCCCTGCTTTGGGGAAGCTCTGCGCCACACACCCAGGCATACGCCCCACAAAGCCTCACACTGCCAGCTCAGGACTGCCCCAGACTGAAAGCTGCTCTGGCCTGGGGTGTGAGGCGGCAGGCCCATCCTGTCCACCCAGCACTTCCCCAGAAGTACAGCCCAGGACCAGGACCAGAGGGAGCACCTGGTGGGACCTGCACGCTAGCCTCCAGCTTCCTCCCCTACTCATCTGTGCACCACACACACGGACACACAGACATACAATAGATATACAAACACACATGCACACATGCATGAAACACACATGCATGCCCGTAAAAACTCACAAACAGACACACACACACACAGACATTCACTCACATACACATGGCCACACAGCCACACATACATACACACCCACAGACATACTCTCTCTCACATATAGACACACAAACATACATGGACACACCTGCAAATACACGTACACAGAGACACAGGCAGACCCAGACACACATACCCATAGACATACTCTTTCACACACTCATAGACACCAACATCTATGCATAAACACACACACATACATGCACATATATATGCACACAAACACACATACACAGGCTGTGGGCACAGCGCTTTGTCCACAGCGCTTTCTCTGGCTCTGCCTGGCCCCTTGTCGAGTTCTTGACGCTATGTTCTTGTTTGACTGAACACGGGCTGACTCCTGCCTGTGTATGGCCCTCCCAGGACTGTCAGCTACTACCTGGTCTCCAGCTACGCTCAGCTAGTGTCCTTCCCTCAGGTTTCTCTAGCTGTTCCAACGCTCATGTGGCACCTGTCTTACTCCCCACTGTCTGGGGCACAGGATAGGGTCCTCTGGCCGTGATGTCTGCACATGGTCTACTCTTGGCAACTCAGGCTCTCAGGCACCATGGGAGATCCCTCCTTGGTCTAGAAGTCCCCTGAGGCAGGGACTATGTCATGCTCATCTTTTGTTTCCAAGCAAGAGCACCAGGCTGTCACAAAGATGTTTGTTGAGGAGCAAGGACCCGGTTTGAGGACTGGGTGGGGCCCTGGGCTGAGGCAGGTTGTTCAGTAGGGTCTGAGACCATCTGGGCAGGTCTACCCTGTGGGGCCTGGCTCTTTGCCCCTCCCCAGTCAGTTTGTCCTTGAACAGATCCAGGAGAGTTCTCCTCATCCTCTCCTTTCTCAAGTACCAGCCAGGCAGCTGCCTTCCCAAGACTCATGAAGCCTCCTCCCTCTGTTTCTTACATAATACAGTGGACCAGTTCACAAGCAGGACTGCAGCAGCCTTATGCTGGCCCAAGGCATCTGAGTGAACAAATGCCAGTATGTGCTGAACACAGATCATTTCCCTTCCTGTCCCTACACTTAGCAGAGCCCTTATTTTGTGTTGTCAAGGATGAACGCTGCCTCCTCCCCACTTCTCACACCTTCGGCTCCCAATTCCTCCTTTCCTTTCCCCTGCAGGGCTAGCCTGATGCCTCCTTGCCCGCTGGTGCAGCCCGCGTTAGGGGCTGTTGTTGGGATGGCCCATGGACTCCTGGGGGCCAGCCTTCCTGGCCACCCCTCCCACAGCAGCTCAGGGTACAGGGCAGAACCCATATGTCCTGGGCTCTCCAGGGACCCCCCACACACACACACAGCCTGGTGCCTTCCTCCACTGCACCCTCTTACTCTCAGCTGGTTAAAGACCCTGGTCACCATCCTCAAGGGTCTCTAAGGCCTGAATACTCTCTGCCAGCCCCAGCAAAGCTTGCCTTACAGCCCAGGGTACTCAGGGCAGTCTCCTATAGAAGGACCCTAGCTGTGCCTCTGCCTCTTACCCTACTAAGCCCCTCTCCACCACTCCCCTCTGGAGATAAGGGGAGAGCAAGCAGGGATCTTGCCCCACAGCCCACAACAAGGGCTTAGAGATCCCTGCTTATCAACCTCAGGCAAATAACCCAGGTGGCCAGACACACTGAGGAAAAGGCTGTGTGGGTGGGGGTGGAGGGTTGTGGGGGCTTCCCCTTGAACTTGGAGGAAAACAAACTTCATTCTTGTCCAGCTCTGTCGCCATCTACCTGTGCAATCCTGCACACATCCTCTCATCCACTGAGGGCCTCAATGTCCCCTTCTGCCAGATGAGGAGGGGCCTCTCATATAAAGCGCTGATAGCTGAGGATGCCATGGTGGTCTTCAATGTGCTAGAGGAGGAAAGAAACCTCTGCGCTTCATGTTTCAAAAACACATGATATGGTTCATACGGGCAAAGAAAGTCCACTTTAAAACTGAAGACACAGGCCTGAACAGTTCCCTGAGCTACTGATCCAGCACCAAGTAAAAACTGTGACTGCGCTGGAGAAACCAGGCATGGCCACCTCACCAGAGGGACCAAGGTGGCCACACCAGCACGAGACAGACGTGTATACCGTGCACTTCTCCAGACAGATGGCACTCTGAGGACATCCCATCACCTTCAAAGGCATTCCCGCTGAAGACGCGTAACTTTGATCTCATCATCAGGAAACTCAGAGACTTGGGCAGACTTTCCAGTCTCAAGGGCATGAAGGACAAAGGCCAGAATAAGATCCTGGACAGAGAAGGAACAAGTGAAAAAGTGGGTGAAACCTGGGTAAAGTCTGGAGTTTAGTTAATGGTGATGAAACTTAGTTTGGATGGCTGCAGCTGGGTTTGTGTGACATCACAACCCTGAGAGAGGCCGGGGAGTGGGTTTGGACTCATTTCTGCAATGCTTCTGTAAGGTGACAATTGTTTCCAGAGGAAAAGTTAAAATGCATCTTGAGGCCATGTAGAAGGAAGACCTTTTAACCCAGGAGCACCGAGCAGGCTTCTGGGGATTCATAACGCTCCTGAAACTGTGAGCAGGAATGGCAGCACATGTCTGGAAACTCCACCCAGTTTCTAGATAGAGAACCCACTGCCTTTGTCAGATTTCCACAAGGGTTTGAACATTGAGGTCATTACCTACTGGCTGGAATGGCCTCAGTGTACAGAGGTTATAGGTGGGGAGGGTCTCCAGCCCAGGGGCTGCCCCAGTCACAGCAAAGTTCTTATCCACAGACAGCACAGCTTCTGTAGGGGTTCCTATTTCTGTTTACACAACAAAGTAGCTCCTGAGGAGGGGCTGGGGAACCATCTTGCTCTGGGGAGACACCTTCTTCACCAGCAAAATGCCTTCTTTCCAATGGGCTATATGAGGTTAAGAGAGAAGGAGACACAGGCTACTGAGGGGAGAGGGAGTGCTTAAGAACCAGTGCTGCCAGTGTGTCATGCCTCTGGAGTGGAGCCTAGATAAGCTTCTGAGAGAGAGAGAGAGAGAGAGAGAGAGAGAGAGAGAGAGAGAGAGAAAGGGAGAGAGAGCGGGAAGGAGGGAGAGAGGCAGAGACAGGCAGGAAGGAAGAGAAATGAGAAGCATCAACTAGTGGTTGAGGCACTTCAGTTGTTCATTGAT
Source organism: Saccopteryx leptura (assembly GCF_036850995.1). Lineage (NCBI taxonomy): Eukaryota > Metazoa > Chordata > Mammalia > Chiroptera > Emballonuridae > Saccopteryx > Saccopteryx leptura. The sequence continues at coordinate 270,104,269 of NC_089503.1, read as the reverse complement.
TGCTTCTCATATGTGCCTTGACCAGGGGGCTTCAGCCGAGCCAGTGACCCCTTGCTCAAGCCAGAGACTTTGGGCTCAAGTCAGTGACCTTTGGGCTCAAGCCAGCAACCACAGGATCATGTCAATGTCCCCATGTTCAAGCTGGGGACCCTGTGCTCAAGCCAGATGAGCCTGCGCTCAAGCCAGCAACCTTGTGGTTTCGAACCTGGGCCCTCAGTGTCCTAGGTCAACACTCTATCCACCGTGCCACCACCGGTCAGGCTAGATAAGCTTCTTGTGCTACCTCAGGTCTGCATCCTTCAGGCCCAGAACTCTTATTCCCACACTGTGATCAGGCAGGGAGAATTAAGGGAGGAAATCACATGACAAAATCATTTTGTAAGACAATATCTTCCAGTAGGAAAACCATCTTCCTGGTTGTCTTACTAACTTAATGAGACTTAATGTTGTCTCACTAACAATTATTTATTGAGTTCATGCAAACTACCAATGATCTAACCTCCCTTCTACCCATCTCCCATCCATCTACTACCAACCATCTATTCATCCATCCACCCGCCATCTATCCTTCTTCTATCTATCCATCAACCCTTTTATCCATCCAGGATCTGAGAGTCTATAATGAGATATACAAACTCAGAACTAAGAATACGAGATGAGTAAGATGCAAGGTGCCTATTCTTAAGAGCCAAGATAAGAAGAATTCTGAAACAAAGTGGGTTGCTGCTCCATGTAATAAAGCTTCTAACAACCCATGCTTTCAGAAGGTGAAAGAGCTACCTGTCCCACTGGCAATTAAGCAGAAGCTGGATGGCTGACCTATTGTTAGGTGGAGAGAATCTTTGCAATGGGAAGAAGGAAGGTGAACCAGAGGAACCCTTCCATCCCTTTAGTAGCCAGCTCTGCTGTTGTCAGGTTCCTTGCTTTGGGCTGTGTGGAGTCATCTGCCTTTGGGAACTTACAGTTAATGAAGGAGCGAGTAGGGGGAATATGGCCATACAGTAGGCCTGGCAACACGAGCTTTGGGGCAGGCCTGGGAGGGAGGGATGGATGAATGGGGGGTGGGAGATGTATGCATGGTAGAGGGATGGATAGGTAGATGATTAATGGATAGATGATAGATGGGTGGGTGGTGGATGGATGGGGAGCATCTGGTACAGATGAGGGAGTCCTGTGTGGCAGGAGTTGGGCATCTGAAGGAGGGCAGGAAGAGCTGTCTGGTGGAACCCACCACAGACAAGGCCAGTGCAGCCCGAGGTGTGGGCAACCAAGTGTCTGTCACCTATGAGTTGGGCTTTGGCAGTTACATCACCAAACTCCCAGAACTTAGAACTAAAGGGATCTTAACAATTCTCTTGTTTCCAGGAGCTTGTCAAGTAATCAGAGACCATTTGAGGACTGAAAGAGAACTGCCACATGGTGTTACTTTGTCACAAGAGGGCAAAACATATAAAAATGACTCTTATCATTCCAGAAAAGGACTTCGTCAACTCTAGTTGCTTCTCATAGGATCCTCGACTGGGGGCAAGCCTGGGCTTTCGAACTGGTGATCTCAGCATTCCAAGTTGATGCTTTATCCACTATACCACCACAGGTCAGGTTCAGAAGAGGAGTTTTTTTTTTTAACATCAAAAAAAGCTCTATTCCTAAAGTCCTATATATTGAAGAAACTTTCAAAAAATTATTCCAAGGATCTTGTCTTTCATATTTCATCACAAAATTGGCAGAAATTTATTGAACACCAACTATGTTATAAGTGGAGACGAAGGCCCCATTCTCTGTTCCCAAGCTGACCTTCCCTCAGGGAGGTCACCCAGGAGGCTGTTTCAGTCAGACTGAAAGGAAAGGACAGCCTGGAGGCCAGTCTGCCCCAGACTGTGAACCCTTTGTCACTGATGAGAGAACCAGCCCAGACAGGGAGAGGAGTGCTCTGCTCGGCCCCAGCATGTGGAGGCTCAGAACAGGGCAGCCACTGGGCCGGGCTGCACAGCAGTGAGTCGAGAGCCCAGACAGAAGGTCCTGAGAGGCTTCTGCACTTCCAGCAAGGGGTCCCGAGACTCCACCAGACTGTGTCTGTGGCTGCAGCCTTAAGGAGGCAGGAATCCCACTGACCCTGCAGGGCCCACACCCCACTGCCATGGTGGGGTGAATGAATACCTATCTTTTCTCTCCTGGGAAAAGAAGACTGTAGGGTGCTAATATTGGATGAGGAGTAGGGGTTTCTGAGACTAGCCCATTGACCTGAGGAGAAACTGGAGCGGACTTTCTGAAGGACAAGAGTAACCCCAGGCAGTGGAGGTCCCTGGAAGGGGACTGTGGTTCAAACATGGCCTCTGAACAGTAAGCTGAATCTCCTGGGATGTTCTGTCTGTGGGGTCCACTAGATGGTCTTCTTGGGAAGCTCTGCAAGGACAAGGTCACCCAAGCCCTGTGTCACTGCAGGTCTACCAGTGGGCTTGAGGCCACAGTTCTGAAGGACATCTATATCTGTAAAATGTTCCAGGTGATTCTCATGCATCCCCAACTTTAGGGCGGTAATGCTGGATGAAGAGGAGGTGCTCCTGGGATGAGCCCCCAGGCACCATTACAGCCTCATATTTGTAAGCCTCCTTCTCTTGATGGTGGCCAGACCCAGCCGCTGTGTGGAAGGGGAGGAGCTCACCTGGGGGTCTCTGGCACACTCCCTCTCCCCGCTCAGGTTCCTATTGTGTGCTATGTGTCTCTGGCCTGTTCCATATGTGAAGTCAGGCCCTTGGTTACTGACCTCTGGGACTCAGGGGCCTGGCTATTGTCATCTGGTGGCCAGGTGGAGACTCAGCCAAAGGCAAGGTTGGGTGTGACTCCCTTAGGAGCTGTAGGACCCACTCGTCAGAGTGTCTTCTTGGCTGACCTCCTCCCTCACATGGGTGCGGCCCTCCCCGCCACCCACCAGACTCCTGGGCTCCATCTCTCCTCTGGGCAATGTTAACCTTCAGGCTTCCTTGGGGTCCTCCGTGTGTCACGTTGCCCCTGCCTGCCTACAGACCTTCCTTGATGGATCATGGAGAGAACTGGAGTGCCCTCAACCATGCTGTACCCTCAGCCTCCCTCTAAGGGCCTCCCAACCTCCCCAGGTGGCCTAGGGCCTTATAGGGTCTTCTTACCTGGCAGGTGAGAGGCCCAAGGCACTCCTAGAGTGATCATTGGGTTGGCATCTCTCCCTCAATCAATGCCCCAAGACTGTGGCCCTGCAGGGCCAAGACTTGACAGTGTCTCCCCCTCCACAATGATTACCTTCCCTGGCCCCAAAATGAGGTGGGCAGCGGTGGTGGTGGTGGGGTCTCAATGGCATCTGGTAATCCTGCTTCTGGGAGCCACCTGAGAGAGGAATGCGGCTGGCGTCCCACTGTGGCCAAGGCTCCTGACACTGCCGCACTGGCAGCCCTGCCAGTGTCCTTTGATTACCTGCTGAGGCTAATGAATTTGGCTTTGTGAGCCACTGTCACGCCGCGTTAGGCCCACAATGGCGAGCGATATTTTATATGAATTTCCCCCTCATCTGCGATTAGGCCATAGCAGGCTGGTCATAGCAACCGGGAGGTATGTGCAGGGAGCACTGTTCACACGCTGAACACGGCCCTTGGGCGTGTGAATCCGGCAGCATTTTCCCTTGTCTCTGTGTTTAATCTTGTCGTCCTGGCGGGCACATTGTGCTCTGAGCCGGGCACAGCAGGGCATCATGGGGTTTCTCTGGCGCCTTCACCCCTCCCACTGGGGAAAGTTAATGATATAGGAGGGAGCTCCCACCATCGAGCACAGAAACACTTTCCGATGAGGGTCAGAGGTTGCAACCCGAGCTGGGAATGCTGATCCCCTCCAGGCCTTCTATTTAGGCCCCTCCTGTGCCCTGCGCCCAGCTCGTGCCTGCATCCAGCCCTCCCAGGGAGGCAGCAGACCACCTCTTGGAGCCTGGACGGAGAGCTCTGCCAGAGAGGGGACAGGCTGTGCTGCCCCCATCCTGCTCCTCTCCAGCTCAGCCCCACAACAAGAATGGGGAAGATTGGGGGACCAGGCACATACCAGCTGAGAACTTCATTGACACCACAAACCTTGCATGAGGGGCTTAGAGGTCCTGGGGAACCAATCAGTACTCTGAAGTGACAGGCTCCTGACTCTATTAACGCCAGAGGCACAAAGCTCGTGAAAGGGCATGGCCTAGTTCCTGGGGTCACTGAAGGATGCAGCTGGGGGTTACTTCCTATTGTGGATAACTCACCCCTCATGACCCCTTCCATTGCTTTTAGGTGAAATGCCCCACCTGGATGGGAGCTCTGCTCCCCACAAATCCATGTTCCCCAGCAGAGTCCCTCTTACGCTTGGACCCTAGGCTGGCCCTGTGTCACTGTGCTCCCTAGATTCATGGCCTGGTTGGCTTTCCTTCAGGGCGTCTGCTCAGGCTCTGAGCTCGGAGACCTGCCTTTCCTGCTTTGTGCCCTCCCCACTCCTCCACTTCATGGGTCAAGAAGGGGTGTTGGCCAGCTCTGGGGAAAGCAGACATTTCAGGTGTCCAGAGCCCTGCTTGGGATAGGGAACAGATAAGCTAAGCAGCAATTCTGCACCAGCCTTTATGCACGCAAAAATTCTTCACATGCTTTCTGCCCCATGAGGCAGGTTACACGGTCCTACTGCTTTGTCCCAAGCCAGGGTTCACCTCTACCTCCCAACTCCACTTACCCTGCCGGCATGTTCTAGGGGTCCAGCCACAGACCAAGCAGGTGGCAGGTAGTGTGTGTGCACATGTGTGTCTGCATGTGTGTGTGCTAAAAGTAGCAAGTGTGACCATACACTCTTCCCCTCATATCTTTTTTTTTTTTTTTTTACAGTGACAGAGAGTCAGAGAGAGGGACAGAAAGACAGGAATGGAGAGAGATGAGAAGCATCAATCATCAGGTTTTTGTTGCGACACCTTAGTTGTTCATTGATTGCTTTCTCATATGTGCCTTCACCATGGGGCTACAGCAGACCGAGTAACCCCCTGCTCAAGCCAGTGACCTTGGGTCCAAGCTGGTGAGCTTTGCTCAAATCAGATGAGCCCGCGCTCAAGCTGGCGACCCTGGAGTCTCGAATTTGGGTCCTCCACATCCCAGTCCGACACTCTATCCACTACGCCACCACCTGGTCAGGCATTTCCCTCATATCTTTTTTTTTTTTTTTTTTTTTTTTAATTTTTCTGAAGCTGGAAACGGGGAGAGACAGTCAGACAGACTCCCGCATGCGCCCGACTGGGATCGACCCGGCACGCCCACCAAGGGGGATGCTCTGCCCACCAGGGGGCGATGCTCTGCCCCTCCGGGGCATCACTCTGTTGCGACCAGAGCCACTCTAGCGCCTGGGGCAGAGGCCAAGGAGCCACCCCCAGCATCTGGGCCATCTTTGCTCCAATGGAGCCTCGGCTGCGGGAGGGGAAGAGAGAGACAGAGAGGAAGGAGGGGGAGAAGGGTGGAGAAGCAGATGGGCGCTTCTCCTGTGTGCCCTGGCCAGGAATCGAACCCGGGCCTTCTGCACGCCAGGCCAACGCTCTACCACTGAGCCAACTGGCCAGGGCCTCCCTCATATCTTTATACCCCCCATACACACTCACACACATTCAAACATTTACACACACATGCCCACACACAGTTGGGCCCCTCTCCTCAGCTGGCCGGGTGGTATGAAATTCTGTTCAATGAGGCTGCCACAGTAGGGTGGTGGTGGGAGTGGCAGGCACCCTGTGAACCTTACCCTAAAGCTTGGTTGACCTCTGACACAATTAGGATTGCTCTGACCCTAATCCAATCAGATGGATTACAGCCAGGGGGTGGGGGGAAGCTGAGGTTCTCCATAATGGCCTCGAGGAGATGGCCTCTCTCTGGGACCCCGGGATCCTTCACTACACCTCTGAGCCATTCACCACAATCATCAAGCCACTTCTCAGCCCCATGGAAAGTAAGGGAGGGGGGCTGCTTCTGTCCCATTTAGAACAAGTGGTGAGGGGTGGGGACTGATGCAATTGTAATCTAGCAGAAAGGGGAGAAGGTGGGATATGTAAGAGGGAGGAGGGATGGGACAGACTGGATAGGGGAGCCAGAGGGAGCAAAGGACAGAGGCAGGAGCTTGGATGTGGGGGAGTGAATGTGAGGAGAGTAAACTTGGGGGTGGGGGTGGGCATGGGGAATGGATGTGGGAGTGTGGAGGAGTGGGTGTGAGGGCATGTGAGAGTGGGTGTGGACTTGCAGATGGTAAATGTGGGGAGAGCTGACATGGGGAGAATGAACATGGGAAAGTGAAGATGGGGATGTGAATAGGAGAGATCAGCCACAGGGAAGTGGTTTTGGGGGCATGGATGTGGGAAGGGTGGCTTGGGGTGAGTGGACATGGAGTAGTGAACATGTGGGAGTGGGTGTAGAGAAAGTGAATGTGGGAGAGTAGACATGGAGAGAGTGGATGTGGGGGCACAGGGGGTCAGAACACTGAGGCCAGGTATCCTTGTGGCTTCTGGTGTTTAGACTTTACAGGAGAGGCTTTGAGAAACTTGGGGGATGCAGAAGAGCTGAAGGAGGCTCCCTAGGCCCTGGGCACCTTCAGGTTCAGCTCTTCCCTGGAGAGGCCCTGCTGACTCCACACGGTCTGGGGCACCCTCAGTAGTCCTGGCCAGGCCCCTCATTTTGCCTCAGTTTCCTTACTTAAAACCATAGCTCTGGCCTGACCAGGCGGTGGCGCAGTGGATAGAGCGTCGGACTGGGATGCGGAAGACCCAGGTTCGAGACCCTAAGGTCACCAGCTTGAACCTGGGCTCATGTGGTTTGAGCAAAAATTCACCAGCTTGGACCCAAGGTCGCTGGCTCAAGCAAGGGGTTCCTCGGTCTGCTGAAAGCCCATGGTCAAGGCACATATGAAAAAGCAATCAATGAACAACTAAGGTGTCGCAATGCGCAACGAAAAACTAATGATTGATGCTTCTCATCTCTCTGTTCCTGTCTGTCTGTCCCTGTCTATCCCTCACTCTGACTCTCTCTGTCTCTGTAAAAAGTAAAATAAAATAATTTAAAAACAAAACAAAACAAAACAAAACAAAACAAAAAAACCCCATAGCTCTGGCTCATTTGACAAGTGTTAGGATTCAATTTATTGCTTGGTATAAAACACTGAGCACGTTGCCGGAAAGCACTGTGTACATGTGGTAGAGGAAGAGAGAAAACTCTATGAGATCCAGCTCAGGTGCCATCTTCCCTGAGAAGTGTGCCCACACAGGATACTCGGGCATATCCTTCGTCTTTCAGTCACTTGCTCAGAAACTCCTTACTAAACACCTACTGTATGCCAGGGCACACATCAGAGCTTCCCCGTGCATCTGCTGTGCATCTGCTGGGTGTTGGGGCCACATAAGATTCTTGTCCTAGAGAGGGATGGCATTAGTGGGCCACAGACAGAGCCAGGAAATGCCGAGCAGCTCTGGGGGCCTGGAGCCACTGCCCAGGCGGGACCTGTGGGCTGAGAGCTGAAGAATGAGCAGGCACTGGACAGGACGAGGACTTTGAAGATGGGGTCACAAAGACTGCCCTTGTTTCAGACTGTGGAGTGCAGTGAGGCAGGAAACAGAGGCATGCAGCTCTGGGCAGGCAGGCGACGTCTGGGGCAGTGTCGTCTGAAGCATGCAGGGAGCAGGACGTGCCTTGAGGGAAGCCGCGAGGCTCCAGTGCCTCCCGGGGAGAAACAGGTCAGGCAGGCCTCGGGGCTTCCACAGCCTTGTTGACTGAGATGCTCATGGGCCTGAGCATCGTTGGAAGAGTGCAGTTTGGAACTGACGATGATAGGACCCGATATACTGATGTGTGAAGGAAGGACAGAACCTGCATCCAGCGAGGGCAATGCCATGTGAACAATGGATGACCCCACAGGGTCCTCCAGGCTAGTCATGTAGCCCGGGGCTGCACAGAAAACGAGCCAGGGCCATTAGGTGGGATGGGTTGTCCAAGGTGTCCTTGCTCAAGCTCCTGACTCCCCTTCTAGGCTTAACCTCTCCCACTCTGTCCAAGAAGAGACTGCTGTACAGCCTGGCATTGGCTATGACCACTGGGCCACAAAACCTCATGCAAATCAGATGCTCCCAATTCCTTTATTTCCCACAGAATGAAAGAAAACCTAACTGAGTCATGAGCTGACAGATTTTTAAAATGTTTTGATGACAGATTACTATGTGATTTTTGGCACATGTAATTTTAAAAAATGCAAAGGATCAAAAAACATATTACATAGATATATATGTATCTTTCAAAACTCTCCCACATTACCTATTCATGTGGACTGGCATCCTCACCCTGAGATCGGTAAAACCAGCTAACATTATACTCGGTAGTAAAAGAATGAAAACTATTCCTCAAAGATCAAGAGGAAATCAGAACTCCTATTCTGCCCACTGCTCTTCAACATTGTTCTGGAAGCTCCAGCCAGGGCAACTGAGCAAGAAAAAAATAATAATAAAGAGTGTACGAATCGGAAGGAAGAAGGAAAAGAAGAAAACAGTATCTGTTAGCAAACAGCACGAAAATCCTTAAGGCATGCACAGAAACTATCAGAGCTGATAAACCCGCAGCAACGTTACATTGTACAAGATCAATACTAAAAATCAACTGTTTCTTTACACCAGCAATGAACAATCTAGGCACGAGATTAAAAAAATTCCACCTTCTATAGTATTGGAAATAATAATATACTTAAAAAATAAATTTAACCAAAGAAATGCAAAACTTGTACACTGAAAAGAATAAAATGTCATTGAAATTAAAGACAGAAGTAAGTGGAAAGATACCCCATGTTAATGGACCAGGAGACAATATTGTTAAGATGACCATACTCCCAGAATTTATTTGCAGATTCAAAGCAATCCTTAAAAATTCAAGGTTATTGCAGAAATTGATGAGCGGATCCTAAAATTCATATAGAATGGTAAGGGGCCCCAAATAGCCAAAACAAGCCTGGGAAGGCAGAACAAAGTTAGGGACTCACACTTTCAGATTTCAAAATTTACTGCAGGTAGTCAATATGGTATGGCCTGAGCATCAATGGGATAAACGTGTTTACCAATGGGATAGAATAGAACCCAGAAATAACCCCCCACTTTTCTTCCTGACTTCCAGATGGGGCCTGACCTCATCTGAAACAGCCTTTCTCCACCACCTTATGGTAGCCTCTCCACGTAGGACGGGCTTTCTCAAATCCTACTGTTTCCTTCTGAGGGAATGGGAACAATAAGAGCCTCTATTTGGGCTCTGAAGCCAGGAAGCCAGATGGCACCACGACCCTATCTAAAGTCCCCAGCCATGGTGTAAATGCTGACCATTCTTCCTTGCCTCACAACACCATTGACCAAGACACAGCATGGAACCCACATAGGCAGAAACTGTACCATATACATGCTTGCGAATGTGCACACACATGTACTCATACATGTGCATGCACATACACCACACGACACACGCATGTACATTTACATACACCACACACATGGACACATCACACATGTATATACATGAAATAAACACATACATGCACACAACATATGCACACCACACATACTACACACATATACTCAAACATGAGCACACTCATACACACATAGTCATGTACAACATGCACAAATGCTCCATGCTCACACATGTACACACATGCATACACACACACATACACGGACTCATGCATACATGTCCCCACATGCCTGATGTGCCACATTGCCCTGTGGACCTAATTCCTCCCCCACATATCAGTGGCCATCCCCATGGGGAACTCCTAAGTAATTACTCTTACAGTAACTCTGTAAAGTCAGCTAAGTAGCAATTATTTTTCCATTTTGTAGATGGGGATGCTGATGCTTCAGGAAGTGAGCAAACTTGCTGGTCAAGGTCACACTGTATGACCTCCCCCACCAAGCTCTAGAGAACCCAGACTCACCTGGGGAGGATTGTCATGATCATCTGACACTGAGGAGTCCTGGGTCCTTGAACAAACAGTCAGGTCCCAACATCTCTCAAAGCAACACTCAGCTATGTTGTGGACCATAAATGGCAAAAAGCCTTTGTAGATTCGAGGCTTAGCAAAAGGCTAAGTTCTCCCCCCTTCACCTCCATATTGGCTACGATGCTGAGTATTTGCACCCACTTCACTTGCTTCCTTAACTTGCTGGAAGCAATTTACATGCCCTTTCTCTTACTCTTTGTTTGTTTAGATGTTGGTTGATTTCACTTATGCACGGTAGGGGGATTCATGTTTTAGCCTGGATGTGTAACTTTGTATCAAGGACTTCCTTGATTTGCATATGACTATATAATAAAGCAAACTGGGGCTTTGGGGCACTCGGATATTGCCATCAGCATTTGAAAAGTCCTCCGGGTCCCATTTTTTCTTAATAAGTGTGTTTCCTTAATTCCGCACCGTTATTAGGAGCCGTGCTGGTCCGCGGCACAGCTACATTCTCAGGACTCCTCCTCAGCAGGCCCTTGCTATACTCATGCCAGCAGTCCAAGGACCTGGTGAATCTTCCTCCCAGACATCTCTTGTTATTTTTACTTCCTCTGCATTCCCAGGTTGGCTGCACCAGTGCACATCCCATCCTTCATGCTCATTTCTCAAGGTGACTTTGACATGCTATCAAGGGGTGGGGTTTGTGACCCCCACCACAGATTCTGGTTGGGCTTTCAAAACTGCCTCAATCCATAAATGTGGCAATGCATGGCCCCTGAGACTAGATCCCAAAAGGCGATATGAAGTCACATCAGGAAAATGGCAGAGTAGGAAGTGCTAAGGTCACTTTCTGCCCCTCCACAGAAACATGGGGAAAAAAATCAAGAAAACACTGTCACATCCTCAGAACTCTGAAAAGGAGCCCAAGGTTTTCAGCATCCAAGCCAATTCTGAGTCAAGGAAAATTCTGACAAGGTTGAGAAGCTTTCTGGTGTTTTTACACGGCCATGGCCCACCAATCTCTGTGGCACAGTGAAGTCTTGAGATGACAGTCTTTGTTGTTTCCATGTGGGTAGATGGTTCTGGAGGGAGTGTAGTGGACATTGTTCCCAAGGAGTGAGTTTGGTTTGACCTGTCTTGGGTTCCCTGAAGGACGGATATCTAAATCAGAACTCTCATAGTGGAGGGTGTTTCTTGAAATATTAAAAATCAAATGAATAAGCCACTGCTACCTGGGGAAAAAGTAGAATTCATCTCCTGGGAGGAAAAGCCGGGAGAAGAGCTATGTTGCTGAAAAGCTCCTGTGTATCCTGGAAGGGCTAACGTTACATGCATATCAAAGACAGATGCATGCTCAGGGAGTATCTTCAGCTTTCATGTCCAGCTGATCTCTAGGTTCAGTGGAAGGGAGCAAAACTAAGGCAGAGCTGTGAGCAGACTAGCAACATGGAAAGAGTGCACAGCATGCAGCCAATCTAAAAAAACCAGAAGAGTATTTTTTTTCCTTTTATTTGCATGTTTTTTGCTCCAGAATATTAAGGAAATTTCTGCCAAACCATTAGCTGACCACAACCTAAAGAAATAGATACTTCAGAGACCACACATACCAAAGAATACACTAGTAAAAAACAGTTTAAAAAAGTCACTAAACAGATAAGTAACCATAACGCATAACAAGTACAAGAAACCCTGAGGATGACATTTTCCAGACTTATCATATTATAATACTCAAAGAGGTACATAATTTCAACCAAAAATTATGAGGTGTGCAAAGAAACAAGAAAATCTAGATGAAATGGAGAAATTCCTAGACAAACACAAACTACTAAAACTAACTCAAGAAGAAATAGAAAATCTGAATAGATCTAGAACAAGTCAAAAGGTTGAATCAGTAGTTTTACACCTCTCAACAAAGAAAAGCTTGGAGGAATTATACCTAATATTTAAAGAAGAATCAACACCGATCATTCTTAAACTCTCCCAGAAAGCAAGAGGAAGGAACACTTTTAAACACATTCTGTGGCGCCAGCATTACCCTGTTACCAAAACCAGACAAAGATAAGAAAAGAAACTATAAACCAATATCTTTTATAAACACTAATGCAGGAGTCCTCAATAAATCCTTGCAAGCCAAATCATCTAGCAGATGAAAAGAATTGTACATCATGGCCAAGGAAGCTCTATCTCAAGAATGGAAGAGTGGTTCAATGTAGAAACATCAACCAGCACTAACACATCCCATTAATAGAATAAAGGGGACACCACATGATCATTTTAATAGATGAAGAAAAAGATTTTTTAATGTAATCCAACACTTTCATGATAAAATTAAACAGACTACGAAAATGAAGGAATTTTTTCAATCTGAGAAAGCATGTAATGACAAACCCACAGCTCAAATAATACTCAAAGTTGAATGACTGGACGTTTTTCCTCTCTCTTTTTTTTTTTTTTTAACAGAGACAGAGAGTCAGAGAGAGGGATAAATAGGAACAGACAGACAGGAACAGAGAGAAATGAGAAGCATCAATCATCAGTTTTTTCATTGCAACACCTTAGTTGTTCATTGATTGCTTTCTCATATGTGCCTTGACCATGGGCCTTCAGCAGACCAAGTAACCCCTTGCTCGAGCCAGCGACCTTGGGTCCAAGCTGGTGAGCTTTGCTCAAACCAGATGAGCCCGTGCTCAAGCTGGTGACCTCGGGATCTTGAACCTGTGTCTTCCGCATCCCAGTCCAATGCTCTATTCACTGCGCCACCACATGGTCAGGCCGTTTTCTCTCTAAGATCAAGAAAAAGACAAGGCTGACCACTCTTGCCACTTTTATTCAACAGAGTACTGGAAGTGCTAGCCAGAGCAATTAGGCAAGAAAAAAAAAAGTCCATCAACTGGGAAAGGAAGAGTTAAAAGTATCTCTATTCACTGATGACATGATATCATATATAGAAAATCCTAAAGAATCCACGAAAATTTTCAGAGCTAATGAACAAATTGAGCAAAATTGTAGGATGCAGAATTCAAACACAAAAACCAGTTTCATGACTATGTATCAACAATGAATGATTGGAAACAGAAATTAAGAAAGCAATTTCACCCTGGCCGGTTGGCTCAGTGGTAGAGTGTTGGCCTGGCATGCACAAGTCCTGGGTTTGATTCCCGGCCTTGGCACACAGGAGAAGCGCCCATCTGCTTCTCCACCCCTCCCCCTCTCCTTCCTCTCTGTCTCTCTCTTCCCCTCCCACAGCCAAGGCTCCATTGGAGCAAAGTTGGCCCGGGTACTGAGGATGGCTCCATGGCTTCTGCTTCAGGCGCTAGAAAGGCCCTGGTTGCAACAGAACAATGCCCCAGATGGGCAGAGCATCGCCCCCTGGTGGGCATGCTGGGTGGATCCCGGTCGGGCACATGCGGGAGTCTATCTGACTGCCTCCCTATTTCCAACTTCAGAAAAATACAAAAAAACAACAACAACAACAACAACAAAATTTTCATTTACAATAGCATCAAATAAAATAATATATTTAGGGATGCGTTAACCAAGGATGTACAGACTTGTTCACTGACAACTACAAAACTACTGAAAGAAGTTAAGCAACACCTGAATAAATGAAAGGCGCCCTGTGTTCGTGGATCGGAAGACGTAATATTGTTAAGATGGCATTCTCCCCAAAGTGCTCTGCAGATTCAATAAAATCCCCATCAAAATCTCAATAGCTATTTTTACAGAAATGAAAAAACAAATCCCAAAATTTGTGTGAAATTGGAAGGGACCCCAAATAGCCAAAGCAATCTTGTAAAAGAAAAACAAAGTTGGAGAACTTATACTTCTCAAATTTAAAACATACAACAAAGCTACAGCAATCAAAATCATGTGGTATCAGCAGAAGGATAGACATATATACCAATGGAATGGAATTGAGAGTCCAGAAACAAGTCCACACACCTATTGCCAGTTGATTTTTGACAAGAGTGCTAAGACCATTCAATAAGGAAAAAATAGTCTGTTGAACAGATGGTGTTGGAATAACTGGATTTCCACATACAAAAGAATGAAGCTGGACCCTAACCTCATACCAGATACAAAAATTAACAACACAGATCAAAGATTAAATGTAAGAGATAAAACTATAAAACTCTTAGGAGAAAACATAGGTATAAATCTTTGTAGCCTTAAATTAGGCAATGCTTACTTTGATATGGTATCTAAATAAATAAATTAGACTTCACCAAAATTAAAAAAATTTTGTGCATCAAAGGACCACTGTCTCAAAAGTGAAAGGGCAACCTACAAAATGGGAGAAAATATTTGCAAATCAAGTGTTGACAAAGATGTGGAGAAAACTGGAATGTTAAAATGGTGCAGTTTCCATGAAAAACAGTTTGGTGGTTCCTCAAAAACTTAAACATAGGTCCTGGTGGGTTGGCTCAGCAGTAGAGCATGGGTCAGGTGTGTGGAATTCCTAGGTTCGATTCCCGGTCAGGGCACACAGGAGAAGCAACCAGCTGCTTCTCTGCCCCACCCCCTTCTTCCTCTCTATCTGTCTTCTCTGTCTTCCCCTCCTGCAGCCATGGCTCTGTTAGAGCAAGTTGGCCCTGGGCGCTGAGGATGACTCCATGGCCTCCACCTCAGGCGCTAAAATAGCTTGTTGCAGAACCAGGGAGAGTGGCCCCATATGGGCAGAACACCACCCCCTAATGGGCTTGCCAGGTGGATCCCAGCCGGGGTGCATGTCTGTTCCTCCACTCCTCTCACTGAATAAAAAGAAAAATACAAAAAAACACAAAAAACAAAACCTTAAACATAGAATTGTCCTGAAACTGAGCAATTATACTCATCCACTCCAAAGGTTTTGAAAACAGGTATTAAGAAATAGCTGTAGGCCCTGGCTGGTTGGCTCAGTGGTAGAGCATCAGCCTGGAGTGCAAAAGTCCCGGGTTCAATTCCTGGCCAGGGCACACAGGAGAAGCGCCCATCTGCTTCTCTACCCCTCCCCCTCTCCTTCCTCTCTGTCTCTCTCTTCCCCTCCCGCAGCCAAGGCTCCATTGGAGCAAAGTTGGCCCGGGTGCTGAGGATGGCTCCATGGCCTCTGCCTCAGGTGCTAGAATGGCTCTGGTTGCAACAGAGCAACGCCCCAGATGGGCAGAGGATCGCCCTTTGGTGGGCCTGCCGGGTGGATCCTGGTCGGGCGCATGCGGGAGTCTGTCTGACTGCCTCCCCATTTCCCGCTTCAGAAAAATAAAAAAAGTAGCTGTATAAAAATGTCCATAGAAGCACTGTGCACAATGATCCAAGGTGGAAATAACCTAAATGTCCAATAGTGATGAATACATAACAGAATGGGGTATATCTATTCAGTGGACTACTATTCAGTCACAAAAGGAATAAAGTGCTGTAACATGCTACAGTGTGGATGACTTTTGAAAACATCCTGCTAATGAAAGGAGCCTTTCTTTCTCTCTCCAGCTACCATATTGTAAGGGAGCCCAGGTCACATAGGCCCAGCCTCTTGTGGGTACGTCGACCACCAGATGTGTGAGAGAACAAGGATTAGCTGACAGGCAGAGGCCAACCCTGCCTGCAGGTGCTGCACTCTGATCTGTTGGGATATATGACATATCATCATTATTTAAACCAGCGATTCTCAACCTTTTTCATCTCATGGCACACAAAATTGAATTACTAAAATTCTGTGGCACACCAAAAACTATATTATATATTTTTTTCCAATCTGACAAAATAAATAGGTATAATTTTTTATTCATTTACATCGGGTGGCTATTGTTGTGTTGGCTGTTGTCAAATTTTTATTTGACAACCTAAGGGAAAAGAGGTTGGTGCCCCTGACTGAATAGTTAGGTAATTCTTTCAGCAGTCCAGTGTGCCTGCCATGTCACAACAGTTGAAAATTGCTGGTTTAAACCATTACATTTTGAGAAAAATTGCTCTTCATCAAAAGCCTGACCGGTTGTGGCTCAGTAGATAGAATGTTGACCTGAAACATTAAGGACCCAGATTCAAACCCCGAGGTCGCTGGTTTGAGCTTGGGATCATAGACATGACCCTGTGGTTGCTGGTTTGAGCCCAAGGTTGCTGGCTTGAGCAGGGGGTCAATGGCTCCACTGGAGCCAACCTCTTCCCCCTCAGTCAGGTATGTATAAGAAGCAATCAATGAACAACTGAAGTGCTGCAACTATAAGTTGATGCTTCTTATCTCTCTTTCTTCCTGTCTGTGTCTGACCCTGTCTCTCTCACATTCGTGCATTCTAAAAAAAAAAAAAGAATTAACATGCAGCTCTCCTCCTCTTTCTCTCTTTCCAGAAATTATCCGTGGCTCCAGGACCCTGGATAGCTTCCCCCATGTGCCTCTTAACCCCCAACCCTCCCCCCCCTTTTTTTGCTCTTTTCCCTCTAAGACCTGTCTGAAGTGTCTGTCCCCCCGCCCCCACCGCCATGCAATTTCCTTTTAGCGGAAGCCGGAGAAATCTGTGCGGTCCTGTGCTCTTCCCAAGTTCCAGGAGCCCCTCAGAGCCAGCAATCATAGGAAGAAACCACATCAGAGATACCAACCTCCTAAGGTCTGCGCAGCACGCACACCTGTCGGAGGCACTGCTTCCATGCCCAGGATGGGTGAGACACCAGGTCAGAGCAGAGTAGCTGTTTGGGGCTGCTCCACCCACAGGCTGCCACCTGCACCCGGAAGTCATACCTTTGTCTAGCACAGGGCCGAAAATGGCCAGGCTGTTGTTGATGGTGGTGCAGTTCCACCGGCGTCCACGGAACTGGTGCTGACACTCCTTGATGCTGATCCTCACACCCTCTGCCACACTGGGCATGATGTCCACGTAGTTCCGGCAGAAGCGTAGCTGTTTGGGTACTAGACCCGGGATGCTGGCGCAGAGGATAGGCTGTGTGCCCAGGGACAAGTACTGGGGCCCAACAGCCAGGGACCTGGGAGAGAAGGGCAAGGAGGCCTGGTAAGTTGGAAAGCTGCCCTTGCAGCCTGCAAAACAGGAGCAGAAGCTGGGTCTTCCTTGGAGAGAGCACATGAGCCCTTTCCTTTGGGGCACTTGTGCAGTCCAGGGTGAGATGTGCGTTCACCCTGGAGGTAACCTGTCCCTATACTGCAACCATGATTTAGCAGAAAACCTTAAGATGAGCCTGGGTCATGATGGTGGGAAGTGAATCAAGGAAGGGCAGAGGTTGCCTGCTGCCTAGAGCAGGGGCTGCTGGTCTGGGGCAGCAGCAGGGGTGAGACAGGTGAATCAGTGGCCTCAACAGAAATGAAAACATGTGTCCCAAGGAAGATGAGTTCAAGAATGTTCACAGAGCTGAGATCACGAGTACAGACTTGGGAGCCACTGGTGTGCGGCACAGGCGTGTGGATAGCAGAGCTTCTATAGTAGAATGCTGCTAGGAGACAGAGGGGCAGGTACCGTAGGGGGCCTGGCACAGGTACAATACCTGCGCTCCATTCCTCTGAGACAAAAGCCGGCCACACCATGAATGGAAACAGAGACCAGGGTGGCGGTTCTCGCATGCACACAGCAGGACAGGCCTGACTGTGGCACGAAAAATGTTTCTCAGGCTGCAGAATGGGCTCCACTGTTCACAAATACCTAAATTTAAATGAAGTAAAATGACATAAAAAGAGAGAAACTTGGTTCTACGTCGCATCGGCCACTGATGGCCCAAGGCTACCATGGTGGAGGGTTAGATATTGGACATTTCAGTCCCTGTGAAGTTCTACTGGACCACAGTGGACTAGAGTGACAGAGTGCTCTGTGTTTGATTTCACATGTGTTTATGTGTCAGAACTGACTTGACCGTGTACATTTTACTGTATGTAATTGCACCTCGATTTAAAAAAAACTCTAGGTCCTCTTGGCAAGAGGATGGAGAAAGAGCTTCTCCAATCTGTCAGGTGATGCACAGTCCTGCTATTTCTGGACTTGCCATTTCCATAGTGGGTACTCCACCATCCTGCCACCCCGGTCCACCTCCACAGCTGGTGCCGGCTGTCCTGCTGCCTGTAGACATGTCCACCTCCACAGCTGGTGCCGGCTGTCCTGCTGCCTGTAGACATGTCCACCTCCACAGCTGGTGCCGGCTGTCCTGCTGCCTGTGGACATGTCCACCTCCACAGCTGGTACTGACTGTTCTGCTGCCTGTGAACATGCTGTCTCTGCAGTGCTTAGTGGCACTTGCAGGCTGACCTCTGCACCTCAGTACTTCCTTCACCCTGGGGTGGATAGTTCCAGGTTGTGTAATCGTCTCTCCTATCAACTGCTGATATTATAGAGGTGCTGCAGGGTCTCTAGGAAGGGGCTATAGAGACCTTCAGGTTGGCGGGTGAGGCCCCATATCCAAGAGGCCCACTGGGAGGGTGGTTCTAGGGTACCAGTATACATGGTTTCTGCATGCACCATCACCAGAAATATGCTGACTCTTAACATAGATGTACCCATGCTCACTCAAGCCCTGGGCAATACGTGCTCTGCCCTCTTCCTCCTCAGGGAGCCTATTCCCTCCTTCCTCTGGACTGTTTGGTGTGGGGCATCTCAGGCCCAGATCCAGAGCAGTCCCTGCCTGGACCTTTGCTTATCTGGAAGATTGCTAGCCAGACTCCAGGTGGGAAGGCCTTTCTCCTTTCTTGTTTGTTGAGGAGACCAAAGAAATGGCAACTTGACTAATGCCTCAACCAGAACTCCTAGAGGTTTTTCTTTTTTAGCACCTCCACTCCCTGGGGAGGGCTGAGTACCTCAAGAAGATGGGACAAAGGCTTTTGTGTCCTTCAGCAACCACACATTCATATTATGATACTGATGTTTGGTAAGTTCTACTCTAAGTCTAACTCAGTTCCATCTAGCTTTGATGAGAGGAATAGGAAACAGAGAAAGAAGTCTGCTCTCTGAAGTACAAAGCAGATCCTATCTTTTTTCCCCCTTCAGTCTCCAAAATCTTCAAAGGCTACTTCGCCTGAGGCACAAAGCCTGGGCTCTTCAGCTTCTGTGCACCTGCCGCCTCAGACACTCAAAGAACATTTTCTCATTGCAGGTCCTGCTGGTATGTGGATTTCTCCAGTTTGTTCCTTTCACACCCTGAAGGCCTTGCATCTGGGCCACACCAGACTCCCCACATTCTTTCTCTGTCTCCAGAGTAGGGCTTTGTCTCACTAACCCACTGCCACACACATGTGCAGTTCCACCTTATTTAGTCAGCCAGCTGGAGAGTGGGCCACTTCTCCGTGGAAGACATGAATGAGGGCTTCCCACATACGATATCTTCCTATCCCATGCCCTCCTGTCCAAACCCTCAACAACCTGTGTGTTCCCATCATTCCTGGGGGCCTTCCTTCTTCTAGATTATGCACATCTCTCAGGGGTCAAACCTGTCTTCCTCCAGGAGTGTCCACCCACTTTGCACCCAGATGTCCTATCAAAACCAAGTTTCTTTTCTGTGCATGTTGGCTTCCATGTCCCTGATCCTGAGGGAGGCCCAGCTTCCAGACTCTTGACCTTTTGGGTCCCTTGCATGTCCCCACCCTGATATCCTAGAGCTCTTCCTGCCCTGACCATTATAAGCTCAAATGTCTTGAGGAGCCTCAAATCAGCCATGACCTTGTGCCTGACACTGAAGACCTCCCCTATCCCCATCTGAGTCTGTGTCCCCGGTATGGTGGGTGATGGCAGGGGCTGGCTCATTCACTCCTTGTGGAACTCAGTGAGTGTGAGAGCCAGGCCTGACTCTCTCAGGTTTCTTTTGTGACTGCCTGATAGTCCCAGGACCCCAAAGTTTCCAGAAAGGCCAGCCCTCTGTTTTCACCTCATTTGTTTGATCTCTCTTCTAGGGGACACATTCTGCATTCTGCCCTGCGTGGATAACTCTGAGTGGGAGCCTCTGTGCCAACCTGGCACTTGGCTTCCTGATGGACAAGTTGGAGCCAAGTGGACAGGTGGCAGAATGTGCTGAGGTCAGCTGTCTCTGACTTCAGGAACAACCAGTTGGTTGGAGTAAGGTCTCCAGGCTGGAGAAGTTGGGATTGGACTGCTGCTCCAGCATAGAGTCAGGGTAAGAGGGCAAGGAGGGGCAGGGGGCAATGGGGAGAGACAGTCTGTAGCTTATCTGCACGCCCCCTGCCCCTTGGCCACTTGGGCACGGAGACCATAAAGAGAGAGCACAATGCCCAGACCCTGGTTCTTACTACCTCTTCTTCCTGTCTAGTCCACTCCAGCTGGTTTTTATGACACCTACCCACCAGATGGCCCTGTCCCAGCCCAAGGGACTGAACAGCCTATGTTGATGCTGTACATGGACGGATGGCTCTGCCTGCCTCAGGCTGAGATCAGTGCATATCTCTGAACCTTTGTGTCCCCACTTCTGAACCCTGCCTAGCAAGAAGCAAGTGCTGGGGGCTCCACACCAAGGGCTAGGAGTCAAAATCTTCTCGGTGGTACATCCACCAGGTCACATGCCCACAGCCACTGGGCACCAGCTGGATAGACTTGGAATCACAGTACCAGGGGTGGGGGTGACACCCTCTGCAGTGAGTGGGTAGATGCAGGTATAGAGCCCGTGGAGAAGGCTGACTGTCCAGCAAGAAGCTGGGTGGAGGGGAGGAACAACTGTGGCTCAGGCTCTTTTAGCAAATTCCATGGTCCATCCATGGGGGAGCCCACCTCTCACCAGAAGGAAAATTCGCAGAGTTGAATATGCTCATTGACTTAGAGACTCAAACAGAAAGAAAAGAGGACTCCATTTCTCTGTCTTTACCAGTCTCAAGGTGCTGGCCTCCTGCCAGATGTGAAGCCAGATGCATTCTGGGTGGGGAGGGGGTACAGGAGGGGTGAGGTGCCCATGCCAGCGCCCCAACCCCCCTCAGAGAGCATGGAGCCAGGACTACTTCAGCCTTCCCACTTTCCTTCCTGCTTGTGAGTTAGGCCCAGGGCAGGGAGAGTGAATCCAACCTGTCTCCTTCACATCCCAGGCTACTGCTCTCAGGGAAGCGGGTATGTGTGAGGTTTGCTGAATTAGCTCCAATCTGCATCCTCCTGGCCTTCCCTTGGGGCAGTCCTGGGCTCTCACCTCCTCCCTCAAGGCCAGAGTTCCAACGCCACCAGCCCAGATGCCGCTGCAGCTGTTCCAGCTTCCATCAACCCCAGCTGGATCCCTCTCCCACGCCTTTAGCTTTTTGAATTGCTTCCAGGAAGGTTTATCTGGTCAAGAGCCAGGTAACCACTGGGGCCTGGGTGATGCAGTCCTTGGCTGAGAGCAGGGGGTAGGAGGGTGGGGGTTGTCCCATCCTTTGAGGGCAGGGCCAGTGCTGAGCAAGAGGAGGGGCAGGGAAGGGCCAATGGGGTCAACTGGGCCACTAAATGTTGGCTAGGTCTCGAAGGATAAATTGGCTCATTTAAAAGAAATCATATAGCCTGACCAGGTGGTGGCATAGTGGATAGAATGTTGAACTGGGATGCAGAGGACCCAAGTTTGAAACCCCAGGGTTGCCAGCTTGAGCGTGGGCTCATCCAGCTTGAGCGTGGGGTCGCTGGCTTACGTGTGGGATCATAGACATAACCCCATGGTCTCTGGCTTGAGCCCAAGGTCACTGGCTTGAGCAAGGGGTCACTCTGCTATAGCCCCCCAGTCAAGGTTCATATGAGAAAGCAATCAATGAACAACTAAGGTGCTGCAACAAAGAATTGATGTTTCTCATATCTCTTCCTTCCTGTTTGTCCCTATCTGTCCTCTCTCTGTCTCTGTAAAAAAAAATAATATAAAAAAATCAAAAATGTTTACTACATGTATCAAATCATTGCACTGTATACCCGAACCTCACACAATGTCAAGTGGCACCTACATCTCAGTAAAGCTGGGGAAGCATCCACACTGCACACACCCAGGGTCCAAATTTCTGAGGAGAAAGTAGACATCCTCAGTTAATCAATAGTTGGAAACCACAGTCTAACTCTCTCTTCCCACACCCTTTCAGGAGAAACTGGGGGGCCCTGGGCTGGGACTAGGGGGTAGATCAAAGGGTAGGAAACAGCTTTCACCTGCAGCAGTGACTGTAAGGAGCTCAGTTTCCTGGGGTTATCACGTACTGGCCTCTCTGAGGGTCTCCCAAGGACTAGAGGCCACACCAAATAAGACGGGCAGAGAAAGGATGTCCACAGATAGAATGGTGAAGTTGGCCATGTGTGGCTAGTGGCACTACAGAGGACAGACTCTCCATCCTGACAAATGCGCCTGTTATGCAGGATGTGAGTGTGAGCAGAAGTGGGCACAGTGTAGGCATAGGTGGGTAAAACTCATCCTAAACCCAGAGAAGAAGACACCGTTATGAGGAAGCAGCAGACTGATGTGCAATTGCAGCCGCAACACAAGGTTGTGATTCAGGAATGAGTGTGCTTTTTGTTGAGCTGATGCCTGGGCTGAGAGCACCAGGACATTGTGTAACCTCTGCCTCCACCATCATCCAAGATGAAAGTATCTGCTTTCTCCAGTTGACACGCAGAAACTGCCAACACTGCTACAGTTTGCCGCTGTGTTCTTAACGGAAGGAAGGTCACCAGGGGTAAGTGCAAATACAGATGTCATCCCTGTCCCAGGGGCTGACATTGCGACTGTTAGGAGCGTCTGTGTATATGGGGGTTTGCATGTTGTGGGGAGGGACAGTGCTGGCAAGGAGACCCCCGACGACTCTTCAAGTCCAAACCCTTGGGTCTGGCAGCCAGGGTTTCCCCTCTGGTTTCTGCTTCTGGATCTCAGGACTTCCAGAGACATACAATGCCACCTTTGAGAAAGTGGGTTCAATTAGACCCAGGAAGGCAGCGTCTGGTCCAGGTCAAGAGTGGGGCCAGACATAAACTCCTGCTCCCCCCAGCCTCAACCATCTCTACAGGGTGGCCATGTGCCTCTCTCCAGCCCAGTGTCCCAGAACCAGAGATGAACAGGTCAGTGGGACTGAGCCCACGTGTCCCTTCAGAGACACCGGCAGGAAGAGGCGGCACCAGCAGAATGTTCTACAAATTATGTGGCAGGAAAGGCAATGCCTGGAGGAAAGTGACAATCTGTTCCCCAGTCTGAGGAGACAAGCTGGAGTCTCTGTCCAGCACTAATGAGAGAGGCTCTTGGGAGGGGCCTCAGTGTGGACTCAGCCTCATCCACCCCCGGAGACTGTGCTGAGCTTTTACCTGGAGTCTGGGTGTCAGGTTAATCTTCCAACCTTTCCTGAGCCCCTCACATGCTGCACAGGTACACAGCAGTCCAGATGAGAATCGGAGGGGCTTGATTCAGGGGCCACTCACATGAGAAATGGCAGTATCCAGGTGGAGCATCAGCGGTAAGATCCTGAACTCGGTTATCTATCTTTGAATCCAGGTCACAGCAAGGCCCTGACCCTGCTTTAAGGATACCATGTGTCCCTTCCTGCTCATGGCCGTTACCTCTGCAGGACATTCTAGCCAATGGTTACCTAGAGGATTGGACAGCCCTGCCCTTATGGGCCCTGGGATTGTGGTCCTGTGTGCCTGGGAACCTCGAGGGCATGGCAGCACTGCCCATCCTGCTGCCTGACCTCTCTTCACCCATTTCGTCCACCTGCCCTTGGCCATGTGATTCCCCCTGTGAGGATGTCTGCCTTTCCCTTCCTTTGCCAACCCTGAAGTGTAGGATGGCATCCCAGGAGGCGCCCATACCCCAGTAGAGGACCTACAATCTTAACTGCCCAGCTGGACATCACACCCCACTGTCCCACAGGCCTCTCAAAATCAGAGTGTCCCACTTTGAATGCACCTCCAGATATGTTGCTCTTTCTGCCCCTGAGCTCTGAGCCTTTGCCCTGGATCCCAGCTCTGGAGACACCCTCCCTGCAAGTGTGTCCCACTGCAGAAGGGCCAACAGTCAGACATAGCATACCCACACCACGGGGCTCGGTCCTGCAGTACCATCACCGAGAAGGCCCCAGAGATCAGAAAATGCTTCATGGATAAGGAAAACCTTAAAATGCAGAGCACAAACTGCTTTGCATAGTTTTTATAACCATGAAAGATGGTTATAAAAGGACCCACAGTGTTAAGTTGGTGAGATGACAGGCTTGTCTTTTTTCTGGGTGGAGATGTCACCTTCAGCCAGAACACAACATGTGCAAAGTGGCCCTGGGCTTGGTCTGAGCTGTGGCGGGGCCACCTCTAGCACTGGTGGCTCTTCTCTCCCCGCCTTGCTCACTCCTGTTGAAGATGATGAGGCTGAGAGGCCAGGAGCCTCACCAGACGGTCTTGCTTGGGGCAGGTCGCCTGGAACCCAATCTGGCGGATGGCCTTTGCCATGTGGCTTTTACCATAGTTTTGTGGTGGAGCCAGAGGACAGAAGATGCTCTGGCGAAGGCGCAGGTTCCCAGTCAGAGAGGCTGGCCTTGTACACTGTCCAGGTGGGTCAAGATGGGCGGCAGGATCTCAGGGTTTTTGAATCCTGGCTGTGAGCATTCTGGAGGCTCTGTGGGTGGGAGCTTGGCTTGGCTTGGCTTGGGGGGCAGGGTATGGGCACTCGCTGTGCTGTTATTTTCTGGTTTAAATTGTTCTGCCTTTCTCTCTTTAACTTCAGTTTCCCTGTCTGTTTCAGGAGACAGTGAATCACATTCTATCTCAGGCTCCCAGAGGGAGGGGAGCAGTGGGGAAGTGGGTACTCTGCACCTGAGTGGCCCCAGACATAGTCTACCCCACATTATCAGGCTACCTCTTCCAGGAAGCACCCTGAACCCCAACTCTGCTGTCTGCCTTCTTGTCCTGCTGGTGCTTGCCACCTCTTCCTGCATGTCCTCCTGTGTCTGGGCCATGAGGAGCTTCTCCCAGATGGCAAGGGCATATCTTCTCTTGCCCTTCAAGGGCACAGAGAGGGCACAGAGCTCTTCCCAGGCCCTGGGGGAGCAAAGAGGTTGGATGCCTCTACTGCCCAATCCCGCGGGTTTTCTGGTACGAAGGGTCCTGGTTTGTCTCCCCCTTGATGATACACAAAGCCTCCAGAGCACCTGCTCTGTTGAAATCACTGTCTTCCAAGATCAGAGTCTCACCATGGGAGGAATGAGGTTTCTGTCCTGAGATCTGAGGCCCCAAGTGTGGTCTGGCCATCCTGAGGGTTCATGCTGCCCAGCTTGACAGCAGGCTTTGCTCCTCTGGGTGTATCTGTCCAAGAGCCATGATGAACTGGGGCTCCTCCCTGTGTGCAGACCAGCCTCAAGAACATGCAGGTTCTGCTGACCAAGGGAATCCCAGGAATAGCCAAATGCCTCCGTTCTCTCTCTTCCACTAGAAAGATCCCTCCTGGGAGCTCAAGTACCTTCTATGTAGGAAAGGCCAATGACAGAGGGGTCCCAGGACCCACCTTTTCCTGCCCAGCACATGACCCTGCCTGTAGCCCTCTCAGCACCCTTGACCCCCTGGGGCCAGCAGGCATTACTGACACATACTTTGAGCAAGTCCCAGCAGGTGGGCAGAAGCTCATGTGTCTGCGGCCAAGCATTTGCCAGCTTCCCTGGGCGGCAAGCAGCACGTTTTGTCTGGGAAGGAATGTGGAAATGCCAAAGTGTGACAGAGCTCCAGGGTGTCACCTATGGAGGTTTGGAGGGAGATCGAGGCAGCGCTCCCTGATGAGTCATGGGCACCCAGCCCCAGAGCAGGGAACTCTTACAGGGGGTTGTAAAAACACTCAGCTGTGTCCTCATGTCCCCCAGCTCAGGCCACCTCATAGGGCTTCTGACTTTTAACAGGAAAGATTCCATCAGTTCATTCATTCATTTATTCATTTGTTAATTCAACAAAATCTGATCAGCCATTTCAGGCGGTAGAGGGCTGAGAAGGAAGAAAGAATAAATCCCCTCATGGGATTTCATAACCGGTGACACAGAGACAGTCCTGTGACAGTTCAATGAAGGGAAAGACAGACTGAACTGGGAGCAAGCAGCCTGGCTGTTGTCTCTTTTCCCCACAACCTGAGACCCAGTGGGTACTCCAGGGGAACTGTCCCTGCAGTTTGTGCTGGGGCTTCTTTGCAAGATCCACCCAATGTAATGTATGTCTGACCCCAGCCGTTGAACAGACAAGCTGCCCAAACTGCAGACTGCACCTGGTGGAGTTTAGGGAAATGATTAGAAGGACTGCCAGCTGCAGTGCTGAACCCCAGTGTCCATGGGTCAACACAACAGTAGGCTATCCTTTATCACGCCTCCAGGGACGGGCAGCTCACCACCTCCTAAGCACCAGCTCTGGTACTGCTCTCAGTTCCAGGGAGCCTTTACTATCCCGAGCCAAAATTCATTTCCTGGTTTCCTGTGGCCTGTGGCCCCCACCCCTCAGACCCAGCACAGCAGTGTGGGTTTCTAACACTTAGTCCTCCAACCACACTTAAAAGGGGCAAATACAAGGCTCGCATTTGGTTCAAAAACCCAAATGACTGCGGTGGCGCAGTGAATTCTATTCACTGCGTGGACTTGGAATGCTGAGGTCGCCAGTTTGAAACCCTGGGCCTGCCTGGTCAAGGCACATACAAGAAGCTACTACTAGCCCTGGCCGGTTGGCTCAGCGGTAGAGCATCGGCCTGGCGTGCGGGGGAACCGGGTTCGATTCCCGACCAGGGCACATAGGAGAAGCACCCATTTGCTTCTCCACCCCCCCTCCCCTCCTTCCTCTCTGTCTCTCTCTTCCCCTCCCGCAGCCAAGGCTCCATTGGAGCAAGGATGGCCCGGGCGCTGGGGATGGCTCCTTGGCCTCTGCCCCAGGCGCTAGAGTGGCTCTGGTGGCGGCAAAGCGATGCCCCGGAGGGGCAGAGCATCCCCCCTGGTGGGCAGAGCATCGCCCCTGGTGGGCATGCCAGGTGGATCCCGGTTGGACGCATGCGGGAGTCTGTCTGGCTGTCTCTCCCTGTTTCCAGCTTCAGAAAAATACCAAAAAAAAAAAAAAAAAAAGAAGCTACTACTAGTTGGTGCTTCCCACTCCTCCCCCATCCCTTTCTTACTCTCTCTCTCTCTCTCTCCCCTCTCTCTCTAAAATCAATAAATAAAATCTTTTTAAAAAACCCACCCAAACGCAGTGCTAGGTGATGGAGCAGAAGGGCAGAGGGGTCCACCGGTTTGCTTTCCCCTGGGGGCTTCTTGCTCAAGGCAGACAGAGGTACTTTGCAAACTTGCTAGAGAACAGCTTGCATCGTGAGGTTTTGTGTTTTTAACTTTCAATTCATTATAAAATACCTAAAATGTGGCAGTGCAGGCACTGCCAGGATGTCTTCATGCATGCGTTTTCAATTTCTGTTCTTATTTCTTCACGGACAATCTGTGGGTTACCCTCTGTATATAACTGATCCTTGCATGAACAGTCGGCACATCCCAGCCCGCTTTCCTGTCCTGGGTCATACCTGCAGGACCTGGCCCAGTGCTTCTCGTTCTGCAGGCTTGAGACATACACAGGGGACCCACTGTGAAAAGTGCACTTTGCAGCCTCCCTGAGACTGCTCCTGTGCGTACTCATCCTGCTCTCCTGCCACATAGGGTTCCAGCAGCTTTATGCAAATATAACAGAAAGTCACTTCATAAAAATTGATAATGAGCCCAGCAAAATGGAGGGCAGCCATCCTGGGAGAAGCTGCCACATCCAGGCCCCAGATAAAAACTCAAGTGTTAGGATGGCTAAGTCAGAGGGATGGATGTGCGAGTGAGTGTGTGATAGTGGGCTTGTGAGGAGTCAAGGTGAGGAAGATCTGACTCCGTTGTATGAACCAGTGTTCTGACCATATAGACTTTACCCATGGCCACTTCTGACACTGCCCCTCAGTAAAAGGATGTCTGTCAGTGTTTTTGTGGGGGAATGCTGTTCTCAGTACCCCAAGATCCTACAACACTTAGTGGGGGCTCAGCTGGTGTCTGAACTTCTCTAGTTTTCTAGGCTAGCTACCACCATCACTAGCCTTAGGGGCAGGGAGAGAGAGAGAGAGAGAGACAAAGATAGAGAGACAGGCAGAAGGAAAAAGAAGGACATATGCCCCTGGGAGGGTGCATAGGGTGCAGCTCATAGAGGGAGGGCAACTCTGAAGTTTTGCCTAATTGGGCCCTGCCTGTCTGAGAAGCCTCAAAGCAGTGGTAGTCAACCTGGTTGCTACCGCCCACTAGTGGGCGTTCTAGCTTTCATGGTGGGCGGTAGCAGAGCAACCAAAGTATAAATAAAAAGATAGATTTAACTATAGTAAGTTGTTTTATAAAGATTTATTCTGCCAAACTTAGCGAAAATCGACATAAAGTACTTGGTAAGTAATTATTATATATGCTTTAACTCTGCTTTATAAATTTTATAAAGTAAAGTTACTTCCCTACTTTATAAATCACCATTACTGTGGAACCGGTGGGCGGTTAGAAAATTTTACTATGAACATAGATACAAAAGTGGGCAGTAGGTATAAAAAGGTTGACTACCCCTGCCTCAGAGCCTTGCTCGGCCCTCTTCCTCTTTCTCCCCTTCCTCCTCCTCCTCCTTGCCCATGCTCTGAGGCTGTGGATCCTGGACAGCGCCTCCTGAACTCTCCTCTACCTGCTCCTGAATTCAACATGCACCTTCATCACACAAACAGTGGGGCCCACTGAGGGAGGCCTGTGTCCTGCCCCCAGACTTAGAAGACCCTGTGTGCCAGGAGCTTGTGGGGCCAGCGTGACAGAGGGCCATCACAGAGAAGATTTTGGAAGGTGGGGGGTAGGTGAGCATCTTCCTTAGGGGCCAGAAGGCGAGAGAGGGCTAGACACAAGCTCTTAACTTAAGCCTGCATGCCCAAGAGTGGGGACCAGCAAGGTCTGAGGAGGGGGTGGGGGGAAGAGGCCAGGAGAGAAGGGAGAGGCAGGGAGTCCATCCCAGGCCTCTGAGCTCTCTCTCTATCTCTACACTGCTCTCTCTCTGAGTCAGCTGGGGTGACATCTGATACAGGGCATGGTCTCTGTGCTGGGGAGCCTATGGTCAGCAGAGACTGGTGAGGGACCAGGCGGCAGGAAGGGGGTCCCTACAAGGAAAGGGGGGCAGGCTCTCCATGTAGGTGAAATCAGAGCAGTAATCCTGGGCAGTAGGATGTGGGATTCACTCAGAAGGCAGGAGGGTGACAATGGAGGCAGAAGATGGTCCCCAGGGCATGCTACTTGGGTGTTACAAAGTGTCATCAACCCAGAAAAGGGAAGTGGAAGGAAGGAGGCCAAAGCAGAACAAGGAACACCATGCCCCTGGGAGATGCTCTCCAAAAGGGTCTGTGTCCTCTTGACTCTGATACCTTCTGTGTCCCCAGGGCTTTCTGCCTAACTCTGATTGCATAGAAATGTAGCTTGGCCATGGGGTCAGGTGCCCAGGCCTCATCCCTTCTCTGGGTTCCCACTTTCATCTGTCACACAGGAACACATACTTGCTCCTGGAGGTCTCCACAGCTCTCCATGTTCTGGTCTTAGGACTGCTTCACCTTGAGACCTTGTTTGGGCCTCAAGTATCACTCTCTGAGATGGTCCTGAGGAATCTGGCCCTTCCAATTCCTATAGGTCGCTCTGTTGCACAGCCTGTGGCACCAACTCCTCCTCTCCCTCCACCCTCCCACCAAGTGCCATACTAACTTCAAAAGCCTAATTACTCCTGATTTGGGCTATTTCCTGGCTGTTTCTCAGGTGAGGAAGTCTGTGTCACTTTCACTTTTGTATATGAGCTGCTAGGGTGTGTGGGGGGGAGAAGTGATGAGACAGTGGCTTCCTTTTGGGGAGGGGTGGGTGAAGCAGAACAGCCAATTAGGGAGGCTGGGTGTGAAGGTTAGAAGTTATAAAAGGACAGTCTCTCAGGCCCTTTGGAGGGGGGCAAGAGAAGGGAAAAGCGACCTGTGGGAGCTGGACAGGTGGGGCGTGAAGATAGAAGCTTCTTCCTTCCTGTAAACTTTCGTCTTTCCGTGAGCCCTTCTCTCTGTTCTGCCTGTGTGCAGCTAGGGGGAGACAGTATGCCTTCTGTGTCCAGCTGACCTGGGCGATCCCCCAGGAACCCTGGGGAAACGTGTCCATCAGACACCTTTTTTCTCAGGAAACGAAGAGTCATGGAATGTGCAAGCAAAGTGGGGTTTTATGGCACCCTTACCCTCTGAGGCCACGGACTGCCCTAGCTAGACTCTTGTTCGAGTGGGTGCCACGTGGTAGCCCTGGGGAAAGAACCCGTCTGTTCATCTGGAGGAGGCTGGGTCAGGGCCCATTCAGACGGAACACATATGGCCCAGGTGAACAGGATGACACAAGTGCGTTGTGGGGGCAAGGCTAGGGTCTCACGGGGCCAACAAGACAAAGCCTTCATTGCGTGGGGTAACCAAGAGGCTGGGGACAGGGCCCTTCTTTATGGGAGGAGCGCGAGGGCGAAGGAGCTTCTTCCCGCGCCCAGGAATGCAGCGGCGGTTCTAATTAGAAGCCTGCGCGGGAGCTGGCGGCTGTGGGGCCCTCTGGAAGCGCTCTCCGGCACCCCGCCCCCCCCCCCTCGTTAACGGTGGGCCGGGCGTCAGTGTCTCCGCGTCCCAGGCGCGCCCGCTAAAGCCCGCACACGGAGGGCACCCAGCGCTGCAGGTGCTGCGCTGTTGCGGGACGCGGGGGTCCTCTAAGCGCATCCCCGCCGCTCAGCCGCCTCTCCCAGGCCCCCGGACCCGCCCCAGCCATCCTCCCGCCCCGCCCCGCCCCGCCCCTCCTGGCTGCGCCTGGACCGCAGTCCCCACCCCAGGTACCCCCGCTCTTGAACTATCTCGAAAAGAAAAATTATTATCGGATTAGATGTACTTGGGCTCCCTGGGTCTCCCCCTTCCCCTCGGCTTAATTATTATAATTCCAGGAAAGCCGTCGGGGAGGGTTCCTGGGAGTGCGCGTGCAGCGCGCGCAAGTGTGTGGGGAGGCTTCTCTCCAACTCTGGGTCTCCTCCAGCTGCGCGCCAGGCCCCTCGGCGCTCTCCTTTCCCCTAGGAAGACTGGGGCGAGCTTGGCCTGCCTAATCAGATGCCTCCATATGTCTAACAGACCCTCGGGATCCTTCCCTCGGTTTGTCTGCGCTTCCACTGCCAGGTTTAGGGCGGTCTTACAGGAATGTGCCTTGTCTGGGGCAGAGGACAGAGCACGCCAGCCTTCTCAGAGGTGGGTTCCAGGGCCCTTCATTCAGGAAAGCTTATTCTCGATGCTCTCTCGCTCTGTACCTCTCGGCAGCCCCTCCTTATCATCGAGGTCCAGACAGAGGGCTCGCAGAGAGGGCCTCTCCTGACACTGTAGCCGGGCCAGTCTCAGGAGGCGCGGAGGGCCTGGCGCTGGCCCCACTGCGCCCGCCACTCCTGGCCAGTCCCCACTGCTGTCTTTACGTAACTGCGCTGCCACGAGCTGTTCGGTCTTGTCTCAACGACTTTGTTTTAAGGTGTGTGTGTGTGTGTGTGTGTGTGTGTGTGTGTGTGTGTGTGTGTGTGTGTGTGTGTGGTGTGTTAGACACGGTCCTCAAGGAGAATCTCTCCCTCTCAGCTCGCCCTCTCGATTTCCCTTGGGCTCAGGCTGCCCAGACGTTCATGACATCTGTGCGGACCCTCTCTCCGGATCTTCCCAGCCCCACTGTTCGCCCCGTCTGGCGCGGGGCCCCTTTGGGCCCCGGGATCAATGTCCCCGGAAGCTCCGCCACCCGCATCCCAACCCCAGCCCGAACAGGTCGAAAGTGGCTGCCAAAGAAAACAATCCACCCGTGGCCCGCGGAGTCGAAGGGGTAGAGAGTGGGATTCAGACCACTGAGGGCCTTGCCCGAGGGTATGGCGGCTGGGGGGCTCACAGAGGCCGCGGCGAACGCGAGGGAGGTTCACTCACCACCAGATCGGGTAGCTGCCCAGTGCCTGCTTCAGGCCGTAGAGGAATAAGAAGTACCCGAGCGAGGCCATCGCAAGGCAGTAGAGCGAGGGCGCCGAGCGGGCCGGGGCCCTGGGAGCTGGTGGGCGGTGGCGCCGGGCCCTCCTGCAGCCACTGGGTGAGCGGGGTGCGCGGGTGTTCGCGGGTATGCGGGCTCCCAGGGCGGCGCTGCGCCAGGTGGGCAGGCGGCCGGGCGGCGGGCCCCGGCCCGAGGCGGCGCGGGACGGCGGGGGCGGGGCAGTGCCGCGGGGGGCGCCCGCCTGGGCCCTGGCCTGGGCGGGGCAGGAAGGGCCGGGCAGGGGACGGGCGGGGCCCTGGGAGCCGGCGCAACGGAGGCGCTGGCTCCTCCTGAGGCGGCGGGATGCGCGAGGTGCGCTGGGTGCGCGGAGAGTTCAGGGTTTGCTGTCAGATGGGGGGAGGGGGCGGGGACCATCGGCTGCCATCCCGGACCCTGGACAGCGTGGTGGGCAGTCACCCTCTCCGAGTTTCAGGGCCGTCTCTTGCTTTTGGAGCCCCGCGAACCCCGCGCACACCGTGGGGCGCGCTGTCCTGCTTTTGCTCCTGTCTCTGCTGTGTGGCGCGCTCTGTTCCTTGCCCCCATTGTGGTCAGTCTGCCGCTCCTCTCCACTCACCCCCTTGCCAGGAGGCAGAATGGAGGGTCAGTTTGTCCGAGCCAGCCCCTCGAGCCGCGCCCTGTTGGTCCGCTGGGATCCAGGCTCCCGAGCAGCCCGACGGATGGAGATGGGCGAGCCTGGGTGCGGCCTGCCTTGGGGATTGCGGCTGGATGGGCGTCTAGGGCGCAGGCAAATACCCGAAGGTTAGGACTGGGAAACAGGTGGTGACATTCCAACTCTCTCCCCACATCCCACTAAGGAAGAAAATGCTGAAGTCCCTGGTGTTTCCAAGCGGTGTACAGAGCACAGCAGCTGCGCCCTAAGCTCAGGGACCTCCGACCAGCCATCGGGTCTGCCGAGGCTGACAGTTTCTTCATCCAAAAGTGATTTCTGACCCTTGCTGTAAGCCTTATGGTTTAGCTTAAAGGGGAAGGGAAGACCACAAAGGGAAAGTGACTTATCCAAGGTCTTAGGGAGTAGTAGCTCTCTAGCTCTAAGCTTGCAGTTCATAGTGAGGCTGTCTGCATATTTGTCTGTAGCCCAGGGAAACACAAAGGCTTTTATTTGGGGAGGAGAGACCCCCAGTTTCCCCTGGCGCGCATGATAATGGCAGGCGAGCCGCCTGCGCCCACGGGGAATTGGCCGGTCTCAATGATGCTGTGAGGAAAGGGAAGCCGGGGTCGTGCCGTCGTTGGGGGACTGGGGGCGGGGCAGCGCTGCAACTGGAAATCCTA
Source organism: Saccopteryx leptura (assembly GCF_036850995.1). Classification (NCBI taxonomy): domain Eukaryota; kingdom Metazoa; phylum Chordata; class Mammalia; order Chiroptera; family Emballonuridae; genus Saccopteryx; species Saccopteryx leptura. The sequence continues at coordinate 270,071,052 of NC_089503.1, read as the reverse complement.
CGTCGCAGTTCTCCCCGGAATCTGGGGTCCAGATATCTCTTTTCTACCGCTCCCCATGTCTTCTGAGCTGCCTTTCATTGCACAGTGCCATCTGCAGAGTGGGGGGGGGGGGGCACGGAGAGGCCGCAGTGCAGAGGATGCCTCTGTGTCTCTCCAGGTTTAACACTGGCTGGAGGCCCAACGGCAGCTTGCACTCCATAGCACGCAGCCTCATCATCTGCCAAGGGAGCGCTGGAGGAGTCTATGGACGTTTGACCCAGGGTCACCTGGTGACTTGTGTCAGAAACCCTTTCCTGACATGAGAAGCCCTTTCCTGGCAGGGAGCAGAGCCACTGTGCTTCAGGGAAAGCTCTCTTCCCCTTCGCCAGCCTTAGGATCCAGTTATGTCTATGCATGCCCACCCCTCTACCCCACCCACAGAGAAAAGGAGGGACAGATTATGGAATGAGGTGGGTGGGCAGGAGGGAGCTGGGTTGTCCTCCTCTGGACTTCCCCTCTCTCTCAGAAAAAACTCCACCCAATTATCAAATTACTGGGGACCTGGGCTATGGGAGTAGGGTAGGGGCCACGCTGCAGCTTCCACTCCTGCCTCCCCAGCTGCTTGTCTGCCTGGGTTTAAAACTGCAAAGGGGAGTCCCCAGAGGCTGCTGGATCCACACACACACACACGGGTAGCCATCTTGTGGGGATGGGAGCAGGTAGGTCTTGTCTCTTCAGCTCTCCCACCTGTTCTTTACCTGCCAGGCCCCTTTCAGCTCCCCTGCTGCTCTTTCCTCCTTCCTAGGCCTGTCCTCCGCTTTGCTAGGTGGAGGAGAGGGAAGGGAGAGTGAAAGTTGAGTCCTTCCACTCCCAGGTGGAAGCTCCCTGTTCTGAGAGTTCCCTGAAGACATGCACCATAATGAGCCGTCCAGAGAGCTGCAGTCAGGGCAAGCTCTTCCTTTGCCTCGTTTTCCAGGAGCCATCAAAGCCGTTGAGTCTGTTTTTTGCAAACTCAGGAGCATGGAGCGAGGTCATCCTGGGGTTGGTGTGCAGAAGAGCGCAGGTGCAAGAAAGGGGTTTAACTGCAGTTGGGTGGTGTTCCCTTACTTTCAGCTGGAAATTCTATACTCTAACTGGAAGAGAGGACAACCTCCACATGTCCGCTTGAAGCAGTGGCCAGTGCCCATGTGTGTGACTCCCTCCGGCTCCAACAAAGCTGCTGAAGGAGAGTTCCTTCCTGGCAGCGCCCTCTGCTGTCATCCAGAGGGAGTTTCCTTACCACTGGTCTGATTCCACAGCATTCCTCCTTTGTGGATGATTCCTTAGGAAAGATCTTGTTTTGCACCACTGGCAGAGGCCTCTGAGAGTGCTTTCCTTCCAGAATAGGCCCTGATGGGAAAGGAGATTTGATCTTAGGAGCTCTGAGAGGCCCCTGCTGGAGTCAGGGGAGTCAGAAGAGGTGAGGACCTGGTGTGGACACAAAGCCAGATGGGAGGGCAGTTTGCTTTCTTGCGTGGTAAGCTCCCTATCTGGGGTGGCATTTAAATCTTTCATGACAGGTACCAGGTGGAATTTTGCAGTGGTACTTTCTGTGTTGGGGAGAGGAAAGCCAGGCTTTCAGATATTGCCTAATCATTAACTTCCTTCTTTTCCAAGAAGTTGGGGAGGCAAGAAAGGATGTGGGCCACCAGGGTCTGGAGGTGGGAGCCATGGCTATGCTTCAGAGGGAACAAGTACAGGCAGGATGGGAGTCTCAGGTTCGATGTGGGGGTGTTCCTTCTACCCCCTCTGGAACCTTCCCTTATCGTCTGTGTGTGTGTCACTTGGGGGCACCTGCTTCTCAGGTGTGGCATCCTTGCACTCATAGGCAATGGGCCCAGACTTTCTGTCCATGCTCAGTCATCTCTTCAGAGTGCCCCAGGCTAATGACATATCTGATAGTATTGTTTAGCAAGTAATTAGGTCCAAAAAGCATTAATCAGTAGTTAAAAAAAACCCACATAAGTTAAAAGTATACTATTTTTAAAAAGTCATTTACTAACTTTTTAGAGAGAGAGAAGAAAGAGAGAGAAGCATCAATTCATTCCTCTATGTACCCTGACCCATAATCCTTGGGTATTAGGATAATGCTCCAACCAACTAAGCTATCCATCCAGGACAAGAATTTTGTGTGTGTGTGTGTGTGTGTGTGTGTGTGTGTGTGTGTGTGTGTGTGTGTGTTTGCTTAGAGAGAAGGAGGGAGGGACATACAGGGGCAGACAGGCAGACAGACAGGAAGGGAGAGAGATGAAAAGCATCAACTCATAGTTGTAGCACCTTAGTTGTTCACTGATTGCTTCTCATATGTGCTTTGGCCCAGTGGCTCCAGCTGAGCCAGTGATCCCTTGCTCAAGCCAGCAACCATGGGCTCAAGCCAGAGACTTTTGGGCTTAAGCCAGCAACCATAGGCTCATGTTGATGATCCCACATTCAAGCCAGTGAACCCATGCTCAAGCTGGATGAACCCATGCTCAAGCCAGTGACCTTGGGGTTTTGAACCTGGGTCCTCAGCATCCCAGGTCAACACTTTATCCACTGTGACACCACTGGTCAGGCAAGAATACTATTTTTATTTCATTCTCACACAACTGCAGTTATTTACCAATAAAAAGCTATGCCTAGCCCTGGCAGGTTGGCTCAGTGGTAGAACGTTGGCCTGGTGTGCAGGAGTCCGGGTTCGATTCCTGGCCAGGGCACACAGGAGAGGCGGCCATCTGCTTCTCCACCCTCCCCCTCTCCTTCCTCTCTGTCTCTCTCTTCCCCTCCCACAGCCAAGGCTTCATTGGAGCAAAGTTGGCCCGGGCACTGAGGATGGCTCTGTGGCCTCTGCCTCAGGCGCTAGAATGGCCTTGGTAGCAACAGAGCGATGCCCCATATGGGCAGACCATCACCCCCTGGTGGGCATGCCGTGTGGATCCCGGTCGGGCGCATGCGGGAGTCTGTCTGACTGCCTCCCCGTTTCCAACTTCAGAAAGAAAAAAAAAAATATATATATATCTTTATTATATGCGGCTTAAGTGTCTGTTTGTCGCCGATAGCTTATTGGTTGCTTGCGTAACTGTACTAGCCAATGGGGTGAAGTTGCTACGGCATTCAAATAGTCCCGCCTTCTGGCATGCCACCTCACAAATTGAGGTTAAATATTGGAGCAATTATTATGCTGTTAAGAAATCTTAACACCAGAAGGGGTCTTTGCAATGGTATAAGACTAGAGGTTCTCCAATTGAAAAATAATGTCATAATAGTTAAGTCTTTGACTGGCTCCTCTAAAGGTGAAATACATGTCATTCCAAGAATTGATTTGGCTCCATCTCAAACAGGGTTGCCGTTTCAATTGAGACGTAGACAATTTCCTGTAAAACTTGCCTTTGCTATGACCATCAATAAGTCTCAGGGCCAAACGCTTAAGCGTGTTGGCATTTTTTTACCTGAGCCTGCATTTGGACATGGTCAACTTTATGTTGCCTGTTCAAGAGTTCGTGAAAGAACGGACGTAAAATTAAAAATAATTGATGGTCCTCTGCAAGGCGAGCTTAAAAATGATGGAAAAATCTACACAAGAAATGTTGTGTACAAAGAGATCTTTGACATGTGAATTAACATTTTATTATTTAAATCACCTTTATTTATTGAGCTAGCGGTGGCTCTTAAGAAATGTACCGCCAGTGGTTTCCTTCATTGCACTCTACTTTAAGCAATTAAGCAAGTAGAAGGGGGGAAACCCCGTGGGGCAGTAAGCAAAGGGGCGTCCTCGCCGCCTGCCCTGGGTAATTCAGTTTGAATTAGCAGACACCTTTGCACAAATCATTTTAATTACAATTTATAATATCTAGAACAGCGGTCATTTCGTATGACCGCTGGGCTTTCTAGTGTGTGTGTGTGTGTGTGTGTGTGTGTGTGTGTGTGAGCTATGCCTATACTTGGCAAGGACACCTTGCTTTTTTATCATAGCACCTGCCAGAAAGCCAGCCTTACAGAGATATGATAACTTCCAAAGGAATGTGGTTCATCCCAGCTGAAATGGAACTACCTAGAGCCAGTAGGTGTTTTTCCTGCAGATGCGGATATCACTGTTTTTCTTGAGTGTGTAGTGCTCTGGGAATTTGCTATAATACCTCAGGTTACCTTGGCACACAGTTTGGAAACTATGGCTCTAACAGGAGTAGCTGGGAGTAACTTCCAGGTGCATGGTCCATCTCAGCTTCTCTGCTTTCCCATCTCTCCCCTGACCTCAGAAACACCCCTTGATGTGCCTTGCTGCACATCTAATCTGGCTGTGTGTTCCTCGGTCTTTCCATTGGCCTATCTCCTTTTTTCTTAGTTTGTGGGCATATTGTATTCTAAGAGACTCTCCTTTACAGCCCAGAGCCCTGGTCATATTTTTGGCTTTCCAGAAGATTTTCCTTGTAAAGGCAGGCTATTGGATCAGATGATTTCTCCAAGCCCTATGGGACTATGACAACAACTCATGCTCTGGGTTCTGGGCTTTGCCCAGTACTGTGATTCCTGTTTTCACTCGGAGCCCCAGAAATATCTCTCTTCATGTTTCAGGTGTGTAGAGATGCCCCACATTCTTGGAGAGAGGTCTCAGTCTCTGTGAATTATGTGTTTCTCATGAGAGTCAGTCCATTCATGATCTGAATACCAGAGGTAGAATTTGAAGTTCTGAGGTCATGTGCTGGAAGACCCCTTACCTAGAGAAAAGCTAGAGCCAGGATATAGAGGTGGGGTGGGGGCATGTGCACTCATCTTTCTGATTGTCCCACGGATGGACAGTGAGACCCCTCCATTTCTGAGAACCAGTCCATCTGTCTCAAGATATCCCACAGCAGGTCCTGGCCGGTTTGCTCAGTGGTAGAGCGTCGGCCTGGCGTGCAGGAGTCCTGGGTTCGATTCCCGGCCAGGGCACACAGGAGAAGCGCCCATATGCTTCTCCACCCCTCCCCTTCTCCTTCCTCTCTGTCTCTCTCTTCCCCTCCCGCAGCCAAGGCTCCATTGGAGCAAAGTTGGCCCGGGCGCTGAGGATGACCCTGTGGCCTCTGCCTCAGGCGCTAGAATGGCTCTGGTTGCAACAGAGCGATGCCCCAGATGGACAGAGCATCGCCCCCTGGTGGGTGTGCTGGGTGGATCCCGGTTGGATGCTCATGCGGGAGTCTGTCTGACTGCCTCCCCATTTCCAACTTCAGAAAAATTAAGCAAACAAAAAAAAAAGATATCCCACAGCAGATGCCCCTCTCATGGTGACCACTGCTACCTCCTCCTGAGAGCTCTATGTTGATTTTGATAGGAGGCCCTGACTAAACTGTGGAAACAACTGGGCCCTGAGGTCAGCTGTACCTGTATGAGAAAGTAGGCTCAGGGTGAGTGGCAGAGAGTGAGGTGAATGGATGAAACTTCTGTTTCTGGACTCTACCCCCCAGGGACTCCATGCTTTTAGGATCATCAACTCTGAGTTACCATGCAACTAGCCTCTGCCTCTGGATGTCATGTGGGAGGCTCTCATCCCTGGCAACTGGAATGAACACCCCAGAGCCAGACTCCCATGTATATCCCAGGCAAACAGCCATAACTCAAGCAGCTTTTTTTTGGCATGACCTCCCATCCCTTGCTCCAGGAAGTGCAGCCATCAGACCTCCACATCTAAGATTCTCAGAGCAGTGAGTAGATCTTAGAAGCATAAGAAAACAGAATTTGGGGATAAGAACCAGCACTGTAGAGTTCTGGATTCACAGACTCTCATCACAGTGGTTAGGACTGTAGATTGTTTTTCTGGAATCTCTACTTCCTGGGGGCCTGGAATCTTGGCTTTGTGGTCTTACTCACTTATAAAAATAACAGTGTTAGCCTTTCTGTCTCAAGCTATTTTGCTGTGATGGTCAGATGGGCCATTAGTGTTTGAATGGTCACCTGTGGAAGTTCCACTTCTGGGCCAACATTGCCACCGTGTGGACTGAGGTGTCAGGGTGGACAAGACACCTGGGGCACACCACACTGAGGTCACCTGCAGGCGGTGCACACTTGGGCTCCCCTGTGGGTGGAACAAGCTTCAGTCCTTCCTCAGCTCTTGGCCTTCCTGTGGCCTCTCCTCTTAGAAGACCAGAGTCATGGAAGATCTTTTTTTTTTTTTAATGGATTTTAATTTATTGTGTTTATATAAATTCTAGTGTCGCCCGGAATGCATCCTCCGTCCTCCATATTGCCCTCAACATCTCCCTGTCCCCCTTCCAACAGCGCCCTCCCCCCTTCCATTCAGGATTATCCTATCCTAACATCCCCTTTCCCAATGTCCTCTTTTCCTTTGGTCCCTTTGATCCCTCCTCTATTTCAATTCCGTTCCTCAGTTCACATTGTTCATTGGATTCTTCAAATGAGTGAGGTCACATGATGTTTTTCTTTCTCTGCCTGGCTTATTTCACTTAACGTAATAGTTTCCAGGTCCATCCATGTTGTCACAAAAGGTAAGATTTCCCTTTTTTTATGGCCCCATAGTATTCCACTGTATATATGTATCACTGCTTTTTTTTATTATTTATTTTATTTTATTTTTTTACAGAGACAGAGAGTCAGAGTGAGGGATAGACAGGGACAGACAGATAGGAACGGAGAGATGAGAAGCATCAATCATTAGTTTTTTGTTGTGCATTGTGACACCTTAGTTGTTCATTGATTGCTTTCTCATATGTGCCTTGACCATAGGCCTTCAGCAGACCGAGTAACCCCCTGCTCGAGCCAGGGACCTTGGGTCCAAGCTGGTGAATTTTTGCTCAAACCAGATGAGCCCACACTCAAGCTGGCGACCTCGGGGCCTCGAACCTGGGTCTTCTGCATCCCAGTCTGATGCTCTATCCACTGCGCCACCGCCTGGTCAGGCTGTACCACTGCTTTTTAATCCATTTGTACACTGATGGACACTTGAGCTGTTTCCAGATCTTGGCTATTGTAAACAACGCTGCCATAAACATGGGGGTGTATTTCTTTTTTTGAATCAATGATGTGGTATTCTTGGGATGTATTCCTAAGAGTGGGATGGCTGGGTCAAAAGGCAATTTCATTTTTAACTTTTTGAGGAATCTCCATACTGTTTTCCACAATCTCTGTACTAGTCTGCATTTCCACCAGCAGTGCAGGAGGGTTCCCTTTTCTCCATATCCTCGCCAGCACTTACTCTGTGTTGTTTTGTTGATGAGCGCCATTCTGACTGCTGTGAGGTGATATCGCATGGTGGTTTTAATTTGCATTTCTCTAATGATTAGTGATGTTAAGCTTTTTTTCATATGCCCATTGGCCATCTGCATGTCCTCTTTGGAGAAGTGTCTGTTCATTTCTTTTGCCCATTTTTTGACTGGACTGTTTATCTTTCTGGTGTTGAGTTTTATAAGTTTTTTATAAATTTTGTTTATTAACCCCTTATCAGACGTATTGTCGAATATGTTCTCCCATTATGTGGTTTACTTTTTTATTTTGTTCATATTGTCTCTAGCTGTGCAAAAGCTTTTTAGTTTAATATAGTCCTATTTGTTTATCCTGTCCTTTATTTCACTTGCGCATGGAGATAAATCAGAAAATATATTGCTGCGAGGGATGTTGGAGAGCTTATTGCCTATGTTTTTCTCTAGGATGCTTATGGTTTCATGACTTACATTTAAGTCTTTTATCCATTTTGAGTTTATTTTTGTGAATGGTGTAAGTTGGTGGTCTAGTTTCATTTTTTTGCAGGTAGCTGACCAATTTTCCCAACACCATTTGTTAAAGAGGCTGTCTTTACTCCATTGTATGCTATCACCACCCTTATCAAATATCAATTGTTCATAAAGGTGCGGGTTTATTTCTGGGTTCTCTGTTCTGTTCCATTGATCTATATGCCTGTTCTTATGCCAGTACCAAGCTGTTTTGAGTACAATGGCCTTGTAGTATAACTTGATATCAGGAAGTGTGATGCCACCTACTACTTTATTCTTCTTTTTCAAGATTGCTGAGGCTATTTGTGTTCTTTTTTGGTTCCATATTAATTTGTGGAATATTTGTTCTATATCTTTGAAGTATGTCATTGGTATTTTAATAGAAATTGCATTGAATTTATAAATTGCTTTGGGTAATATGGACATTTTAATGATGTTTATTCTTCCTATCCATGAACACGGTGTATGCTTCCACTTGTTAGTATCTTCCTTGATTTCTTTTATCAATGTTTTATAATTTTCCAAGTACTAGTCTTTAACCTCCTTGGTTAAATTTACTTTATTTTTTTTGTTGCAATAGTGAAGGGGATTGTTTCCTTAATTTCTCTTTCTGAGAGTTCATTATAGGTATATAAAAATGCCCCTAATTTCTGAGAATTAATTTTATATCATGCCACCTTGCTGAATTCATTTATCAGGCCCAGTAGTTTTTTGACTGATACACTAGGGTTTTCTATATACAGTGTCATATCATCTGCAAATAATGATAGTTTTACTTCTTCTTTTCCAATTTGGATGCCTTTTATTTTTTTTTCTTGTCTGATTGCTGTGGCTAGCACTTCCAGAACTATGTTGAATAAAAGCAGTGAAAGGGGGCACCCCTGCCTTGTTCCTGATCTTAAGGGGATTGCTTTTAATTTTTGCCCATTGAGTATGATGTTGGCTGTGGGTTTGTCATAGATGGCCTTTATCATGTTGAGGTATGTTCCCTATATTCCCACTTTGCTGAGAGTTTTGATCATAAATGGGTGCTGAATTGTATCAAATGCTTTTTCTGCACCTATTGAAATTATCATGTGGTTTACTCCTTACTTTTGTTTATGTGATGAATCACATGGATTGATTTGCAAATATTGTACCAGCCTTGCCTCCCCAGAATAAATCACACTTGATCATGATGTATGATGTTTTTTGATTAAATTTTAATGGGGTACACTTATAAATCAGGGTACATATGTTCAGAAAAACATCTCTAGGTTATTTTGATTATGCTGCATTCCCATCACCCAAAGTCCAATTGTCTGCCATCACCTTCTAACTGCTTTTCTTTGTGCCCCTCCCCTCCCCCAAACTCCTCCCTCTACTCACCCCCACCCTGTAACACCCACACTCTTTTGTCCATGTCTCTGAGTCTCATTTTTATGTCACACCTATGTATGGAATCATATAGTTCTTAGTTTTTTCTGATTCACTTATTTTGCTCAGTATAATGTTATCAAGGTCCATCCATATTGTTGTAAATGATTTGATGTCACCATTTCTTATGGCTGAGTAGTATTCCATAGTATATATGTACCAAAGCTTTTTAATCCACTCGTCCACTGACGGACACTTGAGCTGTTTCCAAATCTTTGCTATTGTGAACAATGCTGCCATAAACAGTGCTATGGTGTTCTTGGGGTATATTCCTAACAGTGGTATAGCTGAGTCAAAAGGCAGTTCGATTTTTAATTTCTTGAGGAATCTCCATACTGTTTTCCACAGTGGCTGCACCAGTCTGCATTTCCATCAGCAGTGCAGGAGGGTTCCCTTTTCTCCACATCCTCGCCAGCACTTATTCTGTGTTGTTTTATTGATGAGCACCATTCTGACTGTGTGAGGTGATATCTCATTGTGGTTTTAATTTGCATTTCTCTAATGATTAGTGATGTTGAGCATTTTTTCGTATGCCCATTGGCCATCTGTATGTCCTCTTTGGAGAAGTGTCTATTTATTTCTTTTGCCCATTTTTTAATTGGACTGTTTGTCTTCCTGGTATTAAGTTTTACAAGTTCTTTATAAATTTTGGTTCTTAACCTCTTATCAGATGCATTCTCAAATATATTATCCCATTGTGTAGTTTGTCTTTTAATTCTGTTCTTATTGTCTCTAGCTGTGCAGAAGCTTTTCACTTTGATAAAGACCCATTTGTTTATCATGTCTTTTATTTCACTTGCCTGTGGAGACAAATCGGCAAGTATATTGCTGTGAGAGATGTCAGAGAGTTTACTGCCTCTGTTTTCTTCTAAGATGCTTACGGTTTTATGGCTTACATTTAAGTCTTTTATCCATTTTGAGTTTATTTTTTTGAATGGTGTAAGTTGGTGCTCTAGTTTCTTTTTTTTTTTTGCAGGTAGCTGTCCAATTATCCCAACACCATTCGTTGAAGAGGCTGTTTTTACTCCAATGTATGCTCTTACCTCCTTTGTCAAATATCAGTTGTTCATAGAAGTGTGGGTTTATTTCTGGGTTCTCAGTTCTGTTCCATTGATCTATATGCCTGTTCTTATGCCAGTACCAGGCTGTTTTGAGTACAATGGCCTTATAATATAACTTGATATCTGGAAATGTGATACCTCCCGCTTTATTCTTTCTTTTCAAGATTGCTGAGGCTATTCTTGTTCTCTTTTGGTTCCATATAAATTTTTGGAATATGTGTTTTATATCTTTGAAGTAAGTCATTGGTATTTTAATCGGCATTGCATTGAATTTACAAACTGCTTTGGGTAATATATACATTTTAATGATGTTTATTCTTCCTAACCATGAGCATGCTATATGCTTCCACTTGTTTGTATCTTCCCTGATTTCTTTTATCAATGTTTTATAATGAGTACAAGTCTTTAATCTCCCTGGTTAAATTTATTCCTAGGTACAATGGTACAATTGTACCTCAGCAAAGTGGGAAAAATTTATTCCTAGGTACAATTTTTGGTTGCAATGGTAAAGGGAATTGATTCCTTAATTTCTCTTTCTGACAGTTCATTATTAGTGTGTAAAAATGCCTCTGATTTCTGAGCATTAATTTTATATCCTGCCACCTTGCTGAATTCATTTATCAGGTCCAGTAGTTTTTTGACTGAGACTTTAGGGTTTTCTATATACAATATCATATCATCTGTAAATAATAATAGTTTTACTTCTTCTTTTCCAATTTGGATGCCTTTTATTTCTTTTTCTTGTCTGATTGCTGTGGCTAGGACTTCTAGAACTATGTTGAATAAGAGTGGTGAAAGGGGGTACCCCTACCTTGTTCTGATCTTAAGGGGATTGCTTTTAATTTTTGCCCATTGAGTATGATGTTGGCTGTGGGTTTGTCATAGATGGCCTTTATCATGTTGAGGTGTGTTCCCTGTATTCCCACTTTGCTGAGAGTTTTGATCATGAATGGGTGCTGGATTGTATCAAATGCTTTTTCTGCATCTATTGAAATTATCATTTGGTTTTTCTCCTTCCTTTTATTTATGTGATGAATCACATGGATTGATTTGCAAATATTGTACCAGCCTTGCCTCCCAAGAATAAATCCTACTTGATCATATTGTATAATTTCTTTCATATATTGATGGATCCAGTTTGTTAATATTTTGTTGAGGATTTTAGCATCTAAATTCATCAGGGATATTGGCCTATAATTTTCTTTCTTTGTGTTGTCTTTGCCTGGTTTTATGCTTGCCTCATAAAAGGAGCTTGGAAGTCTTCCTTCCTCTTGAATTTTTTGAAATAGCTTGAGAAGGATAGAAGTTAGTTCTTTTAATATTTGGTAGAATTCACTTGTGAAGCCATCAGGCCAGGACTTTTCTTTTTTGGGAGTTTTTTGATAATTGTTTCAATCTCATTTATTGTAATTGGTCTGTTTAGGATTTCTGTTTCTTCCAGATTAATATTTGGAAGATTATATGTTTCAAGTAATTTGTCCATCTCATCTAGGTTGTCTAGTTTTTTGGCGTACAGTTGCTCATAGTATTTTCTTACAATATTTTGTATTTCTGTTGTGTCAGTTGTTATTTCTCCACTCTCGTTTCTATTTTGATTTATTTGAGACCTCTCTCTTTTTTTCTTGGCGAGTCTGGTTAAAGGTTCATTGATCTTGTTTACCTTTTCAAAGAACCAGCTTCTGGTTTCATTGATCCTCTGTATTGTTTCTTTAGCCTCTATGTCATTTATTTCTGCTCTGATCTTTATTATTTCCTTCCTTCTACTACCTCTGGGCTTTACTTGCTGTTCTTTTTCTAGTTCTTTTAGATGTAGGGTCAAGTTGTTTATTTGAGCTTTTTCTAGCTTCTTGAGGTATGCCTGTAATGCTATGAACTTCCCTCTCAGGACTGCTTTTGCTGTGTCCCATAAATTTTGAGTTGATGTATGCTCATTATCGTTCGTTTCTAGGAATTTTAAAATTTCTTCTTTGATCTCATTGTTTACCCATTCATTATTTAATAACATGCTATTTAGTTTCCAAGTGTTTGAGTATTTTTCAGTTTTTCTGTTGTGCTTGATTTCTAGTTTTATGCCATTGTGATTAGAGAAAGTGCTCGATATATGGTTTCAATCTTCTTAAATTTGTTGAAACCGCTTTTGTGCCTTAACATGTGATCTATTCTAGAGAATGTACCATGAGCACTTGAAAAGAATGTATATTCTGCTGCTTTAGGGTGAAAAGTTCTGAAGATATCTATTAAATCGAGTTGATCTAGTATGTCCTTTAAGTCTGCTGTTTCTTTGTTAATTATCTTTCTTGAGGATCTATCTAGTGATGTTAGTGGGGTATTGAAATCCCCTACTATTATAGTATTGCTGTTGATCTCACCTTTTAAATCCATCAAAGTCTGCTTTATTTATTTAGGTGCTCCTATATTAGGTGCGTAGATATTTATAACGGTTATATCTTCCTGTTGGATTGCTCCCTTTATCATTATGTAGTGACCTTCTTTATCTCTAACTATAGTCTTTGTTTTAAAGTCCATTTTTTCTGATATAAGTATTGCTACCCCAGCTTTTTTTAAATTTCCATTTGCATGAAATATTTTTTTCCATCCTTTTATCTTCAGTCTATGTGTATCTTTTGTTTTAAGGTGTGTCTCTTATAGACAGCATATGTATGGGTCCTGTTTTCTTATCCATGCAGCTACCCTATGTTTTTTGATTGGATCATTTATTGCATTTATGTTTAAGGTTATTATTGATATGTAATTGTTTATTGCCATTTTATTCTTTAAAACTCTATTCCTCTTTTGCTATATTCTTTTTCTCCTTTGATCTGTTTACAACAGGCTTCTTAGCATTTTTTGCAGCTTTGGTTTGGTTGTAGTGAATTCCTTGAGTTTTTTTTGTTTGGAAAGCTTTTTATATCTCCTTCAATTTTAAATGATAGCCTTGCTGGATAAAGTAGTCTTGGTTGTATGCTCTTGTTCTGCATTACTTTGTATATTTCTTTCCATTCCCTCTGGCCTCAAGTATTTCTGTTGAGAAGTCGGAAGTCATCCTTATGGGGGCTCCTTTGTAGGTGATAGTCTTTTTTTCTCTAGCAGTTTTTAATATTTTCTCTTTATCACTTAGCTTTGGTATTTTAATTATGATGTGTCTTGGAGTTGATTTCTTTGGGTTTCTCTTTAGTGGAGTTCTCTGTGCTTCTTGAACGTGTGAGATGTTTTCCTGCCTTAATTGACGGAAGTTTTCAGCTATGATATTCTTAAACAAAGTCTTTATCCCTTGTTCTTTCTCTTTTTCTTCAGGAACCCCTATGATGCAGATGTTATTTTTCTTCATGTTGTCACAGAGCTCTCTTAGAGTTTCCTCAGACTTTTTGAGTCTCTTTTCTTTTTTCTGCTCTGCTTCTGTGCCTTTATTTATCTTGTCCTCTAACTCGCTGATTCGATTCTCAGCTTCATCCATCCTCCTTTTAATTCCTTCCACTGTGTTCTTCATTTCTGATATTGTATTTGTCATTTCTGACTGATTCTTTTTTATTATTTCAATGTTCTTTTTAATATTTGCTATCTATTTAGGTGTTCGTAATGACCATCTATTGTTGTTCTAATATCTTTGAGTATCCTAACAATCATTATTTTAAACTCTGCATCTGGTAATTTGGTTATATCTGATTCATTCAGGTCCTTTTCTGGGTATTTCTCTTGATTCATTTGGGTTGCATTTCTCTGGCTTCTCATTTTCTCTGTGTAAAGGAAGGTTTTGGACACTGGAGTCCATTGGGTGTGACCTCTGTTCCCTAGGTATGGTCTGTCTGCTGGGCTGCCACCTCCTCTGCTGTTGCTGCCTAGGGTGTTTGGGTATGGGCATTGCTGGTGCCTGCCCACTGGGGCTGTTGCTGTGGTTTCTGCCTCTCCTTCATGGGAGTGGCTTTGATCACGTGCTTGGGTGTACAAGACTTGGTGGCCTTGGCCTTTGCCCCAACCTATGGGTGGCGTTATGCTCGGCCCTGAGGGCAGTGGCGAGCACCTTTGCTTAGCTGTGGGTCTCCTCCTGTTTCTGGGTTTTCACCCCACCCTTGCAGGAGGAGCCCACTCGTGGGATGCCTGCAGGCTTTGGCTCCATAGGCCAGGCAGGTCTGCGTGCCCACGCACAGTAGCGGAACTCTGCCTGTTCTGGGTTTTTGGCTCCACCCTCATAGGAGAAGCCAGCTCCCAAGTCAGGCCACAAGCCTTGGTTTTGCGGACGGGGCAAGGCTTTGCTCCTGTGCCCTTGCTTAAGGGCTGATGTCTACCCCTTCCGGGGTTCTGGCCCTTCTCCTGCAGGCTGGATTGCAGGCTGCCTGCAGCTGGGCTTGACTGCTTTTGCACACCCCCTCCTCCCCAGCTGGGTAAGATTGAGCTCACACCTGGGCCCAGTAGTGGCCAGCCAGCTTCCACCCTTGCCAACAGAACCGCGCTTCCATGTCCCTCCGCCGCCCACCCTTCGGCGAGCCCTCAGCCATTTGGGGTGTGGGTGCTGCAGCTCAGACCCTAACACTCACTACTGTAGTCTTGAAAGCTCCCTCCTTCTAAGTGACTCTGCTCTGAGTGCCCTGGGAGAGCTTGTTTGGCTGGTGTCCTGCTTCCCTTTGCTGGTCTTGCTATTTCCAGGGGAAATATTCACTTCAGATTTGGGGAGTGACCCGTCCCAGGATTTAGGGTGGCTGTCTCCCAAAATGTTTCTCCCTGTGCCTCCTAGATTACAATCTCTTCCTGCTACTCCGGTACTCTCCTCTCTCCCCGTCTCCCAGAGCCCCAGGTGAGTGGTTGTGAGAGAGGTGTTCTGCTTGGTCCCTTTAAGAAGAATCCTGGGTCTGAGAAATCAGTCTCTTTCTCACAAACAGTATCCTGATTTGTTTCCAGCTAAATACTGTCCATACACCTCTTCTAGGCTCTGGGGCTGCAGGCTGGGGCTTTGTTCCTGGGACTCAGGACCCTCCTCTCTCTGCTAAACTCACTTCCCACCACGCGAGTCTCTCCTGGCTGCCGTTCACTCCGGGGAGCTGGGCAGCCCTCTCCACATTTCCGCTTTTCCAACCAGTCTTGGTGTGGCTTCTTCAGTGTTCCTTGGTTGAAGAGTCCTCTTAGTTTAGTCCAAAGTTGGTTTTTCCAGATGATAGTTCTTAAAATTTGTTTGTAATCCATTTTGGTTCTGGGAGGTGGATGTTGCTACATCCGCCTACTCCAGCACCATCTTGTCTCTATCTGTGATTTTTTTCATGTATTGCTGGATCTGGTTTGCTAATATTTTGTTGAGAATTTTAGCATCTAAATTCATCAAGGTTATTGGCCCATAATTTTATTTCTTTGTGTTGTTTTTTTGCCTGGTTTTGGAACAAAATTATGCTTGCCTCATAAAAGGAGCTTGGAAATCTTTCCTCTTGAATTTTCTGAAATAGCTTGAGAAGGATAGAAGTTAGTTCTTGGAATATTTGGTAGAATTTGCCTGTGAAGCCATCTGGTCCAGGGCTTTTGTTTGTTGGGAGTTTTTTGATAACTGTTTCAATCTCATTTGTTGTAATCGGTCTGTTTAGGTTTTCTGATTCTTCCAGATTGATTTTTGAAAGATTATATTTTTCAAGAAATTTGTCCATTTCACCTCGGTTGTCTAGTTTTTTGACATACAGTTCTTCATAGTATTTTCTTACAATCCTTTGAATTTCTGCTTTGTCAGTTGTTATTTCTCCACTCTCATTTCTAATTTTATTTATTTGAGTCCTCTGTCTTTTTTTCTTGGTGAGTCTGGTTAAAGGTTCATTGATCTTGTTTACCTTTTCAAAGAACCAGCTCCTGGTTTCATTGATCCTCTGTATTGTTTTTAGCTTCTATTTTATTTATTTCTGCTCTAATCTTTATTATTTCCTTTCTTCTACTACCTCTGGGCTTTACTTGCTGTTCTTTTTCTAGTTCTTTTAGATCAGTGATCAGGAACCTTTTTGGCTGAGAGAGCCATGAATGCCACAGATTTTAAAATGTAATTCAATGACAGCCATACAATGATCCATGTATGTTAGGCATTATCCAATAAAAATTTGGTGTTGTTCTGGAGGACAGCTGTGATTGGCTTCAGCCACTCACAACCATGAACATGAGCGGTAGGAAATAAATGGATTGTAATACATGAGAATGTTTTATATTTTTAATGTTATATTTTTTATTAAAGATTTGTCTGTGAGCCAGATGCAGCCATCAAAAGAGCCACATCTGGCTTGCAAGCCATAGGTTCCCGACCCCTGTTTTAGATGCACAGTTAAGTTGTTTATTTGAGCTTTTCCTAGCTTCTTGAGGTATGCCTGTAATGTTATAAACTTCCCTCTCAGGACTGCTTTTGCTGTTCCCATAAATATTAAGTTGTTGTCTGCTCATTTTCATTCATTTCTAGGAATTTTTTAATTTCTTCTTTGATCTCATTATTTGATAACATGCTATTTAGTTTCCAAGTGTTTGAGTATTTTTCAGTTTTTCTGTCATAGTTAATTTTTAGTTTCATGCCATTGTGAATAGAGAAGATGCTTGATATGATTTTGATCTTCTTAAATTTGTTGACTTGTTTTTTGTCCTAGCATGTGGTCTATCCTAGAGAATGTACTGTGAGCACTTGAAAAGAATGTATATTCTGCTGCTTTAGGGTGAAAGGTTCTGAAGATATCTGTTAAATCCAGTTGATCTAGTGTGTCCTTTAAGTCTGCTGTTTCTTTGTTAATTTTCTCTCTTGAGGATCTATCTAGTGATGTTAGTGGGGTATTGAAATCCCCTGCTATTATAGTATTGCTGTTGACCTCGCCCTTTATGTCCATCAAAATCTGCTTTATATCTTTAGGTGCTCCTATATTAGGTGCATAGATATTTATAATGGTTATATCTTCCTGTTGGATTGCTCCCTTTATCATTATGTAGTGACGTTCTTTATTCCTTACTATAGCCGTTGTCTTAAAGTCTATTTTGTCAGATATAAGTATTGCTACCTCAGCTTTTTTCTTTCTTTTTTTTTTTTTTTTTTTTTTGGTATTTTTCTGAAGCTGGAAACGGGGAGAGACAGTCAGACAGACTCCTGCATGCACCCGACCGGGATCCACCCGGCACGCACAACAGGGGCGATGCTCTGCCCCTCCGAGGTGTTGCTCTGCCACGACCAGAGCCACTCTAGCACCTGGGGCAGAGGCCAAGGAGCCATCCCCAGTGCCCGGGCCATCTTTGCTCCAATGGAGCCTTGGCTGTGGGAGGGGAAGAGAGAGACAGAGAGGAAGGAGGGGGGGGTGGAGAAGCAAATGGGCGCTTCTCCTATGTGCCCTGGCTGGGAATCAAACCCAGGTCCCCCGCACGCCAGGCTGACGCTCTACCGCTGAGCCAACTGGCCAGGGTCTACCCCAGCTTTTTTCATTTCCATTTGCATGAAATATTTTTTTAACCTTTTACTTTTAGTCTATGTGTATCTTTTGTTTTGATGTGTGTCTCTTGTAGATAGTATGTGTATGGGTCCTGTTTTCTTATCCACGCAGCTACCCTATGTCTTTTTATTGGATCATTTATGTTTAAGGTTATTGTTGATATGTAGTTGTTTATTGCCATTTTATTCTTTAAATCTACATTCTTCTTTTACTATATTTTCCCCTCTTTGTTCTGTTTACAACAGGTCCCTTAACATTTCTTGCAGGATTGGTTTGGTTGTAATGAACTCCTTGAGTTTTTCTTTGTCTGGGAAGCTTTTTATTTTTTCCTCAATTTTAAACGATAGCTTTGCTGGATAAAGAAGTCTTGGTTGTAGGTTTTTGTTCTGCATTACTTTGAATATTTCTTGCCATTCCCTCTGGCCTCAAGTATTTCTGTTGAGAAGTTGGATGTTATCCTTATCGGGGCTCCTTTGTAGATGATTGACTTTTTTTCTCTTGCAACTTTTAGTATTTTTCTTTATCTCTTAGCTTTGGTAGTTTAATTATGATGTGTCTTGGTATAGGTTTCTTTGGGTTTCTCTTTAATGGAATTCTCTGTGCTTCTTGAACTTGTGTGACTTTTTCCTGTGTCAATTTAGGGGTTTTCAGCTATGATTTCTTCAAACAGGTTCTCTATCCCTTGTTCTTTCTATTCTTCTTTAGGAACCCCTATGATACGGATATTGTTTCTCTTTATGTTGTCGCAGAGCTCTCTTAGACTTTCCTCAGACTTTTTGGGCCTCTTTTTTTTTTGCTGCTCTGCTTCTGTGATTTTGTTTATCTTGTCTTCTAAATCCCTGATTCAATCCTCTGCTTCTTTCAGCCTGCTGAATTCCTTCTAGTGTAGTCTTCATTTCTGATATTGTATTTGTCATTTCTGACTGATTTTTCTTTATTATTTCAATGTCCTTTTGATGCTTGTTATCTCTTTATTTAGGTGATCATTGTGTCCATCCATTGTTGCTCTAAGATCTTTGAGCATTCTAATAATCATTATTTTAAACTCTACATCTGGTAATTTGGTTATTTCTATCTCACTCAGTTCTCTTTCTGGGGATTTCTCTTGTTGATTCAGTTGGATTTGCATTTCTCTGTCTTCCCATTTTGTCTGTTTATACACCACTTGTTTGGGTGTGTTGTTTTTGAAGCTAGCTAAATCTACAGTTGGTATTGTCTACTTCTGATTTTCAGTTGTGTTCTTTCTAGGTCTTCTTGGGTTGTCATCTGCTGTTGTTTATAATCTGCTGTGGGCTACTTATTTGCTATCACTGTTCTTTTTGCTGTTTGTGTCGGCGTTTTCTATGTTTTAGCTGGGTCAGGTGTGAGAGCCCTTCCTTAAGCTTCTACTCTAATAAGGGTTGTTGGGTCCTAAACTGGTACTTTTCGTATCTGGCCTCTGAATGTGCCTGCCTAGATCTACCTGTCTGGGACCTGGTGCTGATCAGTGGGGGTCACTGCGTATGCCTGGCTCTAATCAACCTTTTTGTAGCTACAGGCAATCCAGATCTTGTGGCTGCCTCTGCTAGGCCCATATGCTGTTGTAAATATCAGCTGCATTTCTAGGCTTGCTTTTATCTACTCTTAGCCTGGGTGAAGTTCCTTTAAAAGTTCAAGTTCCGCTGAGGCCCACTTTCTGTTGCCTCTTATTGCTGGCTACTTGTTGGGCTCAGTACTGTAATTCAGTGATTAGGTATGGTATTGGATGTGGCCTGACCCTTCACCTCAAGAGTCATTCTATCCAGACTTTTTATTTATTTATTTTATTTTATTTTGTTTTTTTCTTCTTTTTCAGCACTCAGTAGGGTGTAGTCACAGGGGTCCAGTGGGTGTGGCCCTTGTGCTCCCATTATGTGGTCTGTCCATTGGCTCACCACTGCTGTTGCTGCCTGGGGCATCTGGGCTCAGGTGCTGCTGGCACAGCCTGCCTGCACAGCCAGTGGCCTCCCCTGCCCCGTGCAGGCCTGCATGCACCAGCTTGGACTGCTTCTGCTGCTGCTTCTGCTGCTTCGGCTACTGCTGGTGGGCCTGCACTGTGGGCAAGTTTGTGCACAGACTTGGGCCTCTGCAGCGTCCACCCGGGCTTCTGCCTCCATGAGTGGGCCCACACATGCCCATTGGACCGCTCCCGGGGCTGCCTCGGCTTTGCTGTTGCAGAGGGCTGGTCTGTGTTGCAAGGGGGGGGGTTGCTCGTAGGCTCAGACCTCCTCATCAGCCACCACAGCTCCCACCTCTGCAAGTGGGCCTGCGCACACCTGCTTGCTCGAACCACCTCCGAGGTCGCCAAGCTTTTGCTGCCGCTGAGGGTGCATTGCACCATGGGCGGGTTTGTGCACTGGCCCGGACCTTCACAGTGGTCGCTGTGGCTTCAGCCCTCACTGGTGGACCCATGTGCGCCTGCATGGACCCCTTCCATTGTTGTTTGGGCCTCTGCCCACGCTGCAGGCAGGACTGTGCAGAGCCCAGGCCTCTGCAGCAGCTGCTGCAGTTTCCACCTCTGTGGGATGGCCCATGTGCACTCGCTTGGACTGCCTCCGTTTCTGCAGCCACACTCTGCTGCCTCCTGCCTGCCCATCACTGGCAAGCACTCAGCAGTGAGGGGGGGAGTGGTGTAGCTTAGACCTCTGCACTCACTATCTGTGTCCCTAATGTGCTGCCTGCCTCTAAGCACCTCTTTGTTCTAACTGGGGCAGGAAAGCTTCCTGTGGATGAGATAATTTCTTCCCTTTGCTGCTGATGCTGTTCCCAGGAAAAATGTTCACTTTAGATTTGGAGAGTGACTCAGCCCACGGGTTAGGGTGTCCATCCCTCAAAGTGTCTCCCCCTGTGCCTCCAAGACCACTCTCTCCCCTGGCATCTCCAGTCCTCCCAGCATTCCCCACTCCTGGAGCTCCGGGAAAGTGGCTGTGAGACTCTCCATGCAGTCCCTTTAATATGGAGCCTGGGTCCGAGAGTTCTGCCTCCTCTCAAACAGTATCTAGGCTCCTTTCTCAGACAAATATTGTTCGTAAACCCCTTCCAGGTTCCAGGGCTCTAGGCTGGGATTCCGGTTTTGGGGCTGAGGACCCACAACTTGCTGGGCAACCCTCCCCATCATGAGAGTCCCTCTGGCTGCCATTTGCTCCCGGGAGCGGGGTAGCCCTTTCTGCATCTCCACCTTTCCTACCAGTCTCAGTGTGGCTTCTTTGGTGGTCCTTGGCTATAGAATCCTCTCAGTTTAGTCCAAAGGTAGTCTTTCAAGATAAGTGTTCTCAGAATTAAGTTGTAATCCACCTTGGTTCTGGGAAGTGGGAGTTGGAGTGTCCTCACGTCTTATTTTTTAAGTCCGCAGTGACTCTTACTTCCAGGAAGTGGACTGGAAGCCCTCGTTCGACTCAGGCCATCGTAAAAGTGCCATCTCTTTTCTCTTGGACCAGCCACAGGTTTCCGCTTGTCTCTGGCCAGGGGTCAGCAACTGCAAGTGTCAGTTTTCCTCAAGATCATGGAAGATCTTATTTACTCGTCATGGGTGATGCACTTTATCCTGAGACTACTCAAAACATACTGTTACTATCCTCAGGGTATGAATCAGAGCTGAGGCTCAGAGGGGCTGGGAGTGAGATTCATGGGGCTAACATTCAGATGGTTTAGGGTTAGACTTTAAGTGGCTCCATGGCAGTATCCCTCTCACTTCCCTGTCAACTAGGTTTATGGTCTGACTTCTCTCTCCTTTGGTGCCCCACACCCTCAGTGTCACCTTTGGAGTCTTCCTCAGTGATGGTGGAGACACATGGATCTGTTGATCTTCATCTCCCCAGTTTTAGGGAGGCTGGGGTGTCACTTCCTCACACTTCTACATTGGGCTCTGTCAAGCCTGATCCTAAGAGGGTGTGGGCTGGGTTGGGCAGAGGCCCAAGGCTGTCCAGTTCTCCACTGGCCTCCTCCCTCTCCCCCTCCCCCTCCCCCTCCCCGTCCTCCTCCTCCTCCTCCTCCTCCTCCTCCTCCTCCTCCTCCTCCTCCTCCTCCTCCTCTTCTTCTTCCTGCTCTCTGGCTCCAATGAGCCTTGACTATGTGTTTCTTCTGAGGTCATCAACGCCTTGGCTGGCCATATCCTTTCCTACCTGCTTTCAGGGCCTCCCCACCCAGCAACTTCATCTCCCCACACCTTCACAGCCCAGACTGGCACACTGCCAGTAACTTCCTTCACTTTTTTCCGCATTCCCAGTGCATCTCCTCCCTTCTCTCTCAGTAGACTCCCTCATCTCTCATGTCATTGAGGGAAATCAAGGCTGTCAGCTTCTCCATTACAACTTGCAGTAGGGCCTTCACCTTTCCTGCCTCAGAGGGTGAAAATTTCACCAACCTAGCTTGTCCAGAAGATTTTTTTTTAAATCCCACTTCAAATTCCTTTGTGAGTTTAATTTTTTAAATTAAAATAAAGTAAAATTGACATTTAAAATGTATGGTTCTCTGGGTTTAATGCACAGTGAAATCACTAGCATAGTCAGGATTCATAATATATAGTTTCATCACCCAAAACACTCATTCTTGTGCCTTTGTGATCACATGCTCCCCTTTCTGTCCCCTGGTGATTGCTGCTTTGTTTTTTATCTATATAATGTTGTCATTCTGAAAATGTCATATGAATGGACACATGTTCTTTAACTTTTTGAGAGTGGCTTTTTTCACTCAACGTAATGTCTTTCCACTTTGTTCATGTTGCTAAATTTATCAATAGTTCATTCAATTTTTCTCACTGAGGAGTATTCCCCCATATGGGGACACCATGGTTGGTTTGCCCATTTCCTTGTTGAAGGATTCTTTTGGTGTCTGGTGATCATCAATAACTCTGCTGTAAACATTAATGTTTACATTTTGTGTGAACTAAAGTTTCATTTCTTATAGGAGTAAATACCTAGGAGTGGGATTACTGGGTTACATATTGTTGAATATTTAACTTTATAAGGAACTGCCAAACTGTTTTCATAGCAGCCACACTATTTGGCATCCCCATTAGCAATATAGAAGTTCCAGTTGCTCCACATGTTTGTAATGCTTTGAAGTACATTGTCAGAATTTTTGTGTTAGCTGTTTTAACAGGCATGCGGTGATAGCTCATTGCAGTTTTCACATACATCTCCCAATGGCTAATGCCAGTGAACACCTTTGCATGGACCCATTTGCCATCTGTGTGTGCTCTTTGGTGATATGTCTGCTCAGATCTCTTACTCATGAAAAAAACCTTTTTTTATTTAAAAATAACCATGGATCAATACACACACAAAAAAAATGTGCACAATGTTTTCTGTGCCCTTTATTCACATTTTACAAAATTGTATCACAACATCAAGAGCAGGGAGTTGGCTTGGTACAATGTGTGTGTATGTGGCTCCCTGGCAGTATCCTTCTCACTTCCCTGTCAACCAGATTCATGGTCTGACTTCCCTTTGGTGCCCCACACCCCCAGTGTCACCTTTGGGGTCTCCCTCAGTGATGGTGAAGACACATGCATCTGTTGATCTTCATCTCCCCAGTTTGAGGGAGGCTGGGGTGTCACCTCCCCACACCTCTACATTGGGGTCTGTGGAGCCTGATCCTGAGAGGGTGTGAGCTGGATTGGGCAGAGGCCCAAGGTTTCTGTTATTTTTGTGTGTGTATGTGACAGAGAGAGGGACAGATAGGGACAGACAGACAGGAAAAGAGAGAGATGAGAAGCATCAATTCTTTGTTGCAGCACCTAAGTTGTTCACTGATTGCTTTCTCATATGTGCCTTGACTGGGGGGCTACAGCAGAGTGAGTGACCCCTTGCTCAAGCCAGTGACCTTGGGCTTAAGCCAGTTACCTTGGGCTTTAAACCGACAACCATAGGGTAATGTCAATGATCCCATGCTTAAACCAGTGACCCCGTGCTCAAGCCAGTGACCTCGGGCTTAAGCCAGTTACCTTGGGCTTTAAACCGACAACCATAGGGTAATGTCAATGATCCCATGCTTAAACCAGTGACCCCATGCTCAAGCCGGTGACCTCCGGGTTTCCTACCTGGGTCCTCTGTGTCTCAGTCTGACGCTCGATCCACTGCATCACTGCCTGGTCAGGCTAGGGTGTTTTTTGTTTCATCCAGCTCTTATTACGTGTAGACTCCTGGGACCACTGCCACAATCGGGACCCACAAACTCTTCTACCAGCACACAGCTCTCCTCATGTGCCTGTTGATAGTCCCAAACCCTTGCCCTGGCACCATTCATCTGTCTCTATCAGTATAATTTTATCATTCCAGGAGGGTTATACACATGAAATCATGTAGCATGTGACCTGTTGAAACTGTTTTTTTATTCACTCAACATAATGCCCTTGAGGCTTATTTAATTTGCTGTGCATATAAGTAATTTTTTTTTTTTTTTTAGTAAGTATGGGTGAATGGGTATACTAAAGTTTGTCTACCCATTGACCTGCTGGGATATTTTGGTGGTTTTGCCGCGTCCCACGCAATGAATCTATTCTAGGGTCTTGAGCGGGAAATGGTACAAAATTGAATTAAAGATAAACAGACACTTGCCTGACCTGTGGTGGCGCAGTGGAAGAAACATCGACCTGGAACACTGAGGTTGCTGGTTCAAAACCCTGGGCCTGCCTGGTCAAGGCACATATGGGAGTTGATGCTTCCAGCTCCTCCCTTCTCTCCCCCCCCTCTCACTCACTCTCTTCTCTCAAAAATGAATAAATACAAAAAAATTAAAAAAAAAAGATAGACAGAGACTTAAAGATATATATACAGGATGGGTTCGGGAGGAAGCCACAGCTTGCCAACAGTCACTACTGTGTCGAGCCGCAGAAACATGGCTGCCCCCAGAAAGACATCTGTCTTTATTCTGGGTAATGTGGGCCATTAGCAATTCAATTAAGTTTCCAAGGCAACACAAGAAAACCACCAGGTGCAGAAAACCCCCCACCATCTTAACTTTTAAACAAAGAAGTAACTAGCTTCCAATCCTTCCAGGGACATGGGTGGGCAGAATGAGCAGAGAGGCACAGCCCTTTGTTAACTTAATAGGCAGGTGAAGTGGGGGGTTGGGTCCAATACCTCTGTCCCTTAGATATCCAGACTGCAAATTACCTTGTTTATTTTTCAGTCTCCAACAGATCCCCCTTTTATATTTTTTAAACTTCAATTTATGCGCTGTGATTGATACTCATCTGATTTCTCATGTTCTGATTTGGAGGCAGACTGGAAAAATATAAAATAAACAACAAAATTAAATAGCCAATGCTAATAGATACTTGTTATAACAAGTGTCTTAATACAATGAAGTGATTAAAGCCTATTAGATTATTAAGCAAAGTCTTAACTAATACAGCAGGATATAAAATAAAATTTTTACATTTTTAAATGTCCTTAACATGTTAATGTAATTTCACCAAGTCCATGTTGACACCATCATCGCTTCAAATTATTTGTAAATGCAACTCAACCCCACTTAAGTCTGAGAACTGTCCCAAGGAGAAGGTATCACACACATTCAGGAAAAGTCCACAAGGCACTGGAACTGTGGTCACATTTCCACACTTTGTAGCGAGAGTCCAAGTCTCAATAACCAGTGCTCGTAGGTGGCAATGATTTAGGTAGACTAGAAGAGCCATCTGCAGCATGTATGGAGACGGAGCTTCCATATTCTTTAAACTGGAGAGATGAACCCAGGGGTCCTTTCCCTGGAGCTTTGGAGCCGTGGGGTGTAGGTAGAGCACAGAGCACATTCCTAGCAGCTGTGGCTGATGCAATGCTGTGAGAACACTCCAGCACCTGAAACCCTCCAAGCACACCCAGAAGGGAGCTCGCCCGCTGTTAGGAAGTAACTCAGCGCTAACCAGGCAGCTCCCTGACCTTTTTAGCCATTGGCTTTGAAGAACACGCTGTAACACCCTATAGGCTGAACCTGTGTATATAAGCTAGCTTACTTCCTGAATAAAGCGGATCTGAGTCACTGAACGTGGTCCCCAGAGTCAGGTGTCTGCGTCTCCGTCGTCCTTGCCCCTGGTGGGACTTGTCCACATACTGGCGCCTTGAATAGGGACCCAACCAGCATCCAAGGGATGGGTGAGTGACCCTCTGCAATGGGAAACCTTTTCCCCCACTCTCAAGCCCCACAAGCTCAGGCCCTCTATGCCCTATTGCAGAGTAGTAAAGTTAAAGTTAGTGAAAAGGATCTCTGTACCTACTAGGAAATCCTCTCAAGTTTCAACCCTTGGCTCTGGGATGTACCTCTTTGGGACCCCAATACTTGGGCCCGAGCTTTCCGGTGTGTCCATTCGGCTAAAGTACATGATGGACAAACCTTCCCTCTCGGCCTCATTCCTGCCCTGCTAGCGATACATGCCTGCCTGACAGGTGCTCCTGCTGAGGACCCTCTGCAGGTCCCTAAGGTCCTACAGGCTACTCCTCTTTCAGAGGAACCCCTACCTCCGTATTCGCCTCTCCCTGTAGAGGAAGAAAAAGGTTGGGCCACCGAGTTTGATGGACTTGCAGCCAAGCATGCAGAAACAAAACTAGATACCTTAGAAACCGCGCCATCAGCTCCGCCACCTGAAGAAGCGGAAGTCGCTACTTCCGCATTCCCTGCCGGGGCTCAGTGCCCCACCCCAGCCTCTCAGACACCATTTTCTACCCTAACTTTAACTCCAACACGTGTTCCCACTGTAGACCCATGGGCCAGCCTATACACCCCTATGTGTCTTTTTTATTTTCTCCCCTCATTTGTCTGTCTGCCTGTCTTGTCTATTTTTCTCTTTCTTTTCCTCCCCTCTCTCTGAAATGACACTGGAAGGACCCAGCCACGGCACAGTGGCAGGGATCACACCCTCTTCTAACGCAAGGGAGAGGTTATGCTTGTGTTTTTCAGCCAATTTGGATTCCAGGAACTCCCCAACCTCAGCACTCCAGAAGAAGATCTCACGGCCAGCGTGTGTGCCCCATCACCTGGGGGGATGTGGAGGCTTTAGTGGAGCAAGCCCAGAGAGTGGCCCTTGGCGGGCCCCCAGGCCCTGGTAATCTGTTCCTGCTTATGTGTGCTATAGTAACCGCTAACTCTCAGACGCAGGAGGACCCCCTTGTCTGGGCAGCTGTTCCCCACCCTGGCATAATTATGTGTGTTGAAGCTCACAGTTTTCAGCAGTATATTCTAGTAACTGCTCCCTTAGTATCCTTTGTGACAATAGTGGCCAGGAATCCCAACAGTGGAATGGCACTATATGGGATAACCTCAGTGACTTAGTGCTACTTAAGTTTACTCTAAATAATAACAGTGTTCCTCAGAGGGGTGGGTCCTCCTTCGAAATCATACTATGGGGGACTTTGCTGAAAATAGTACTACCAATCAAAGCTTAGTACTTGGCCTACAAGCCCTCCTCCCTCTAGCTACCAACAGCTGGCCTGCCCCGCTAACCTTGCCCTCCCAGGGTCACCTCTTTGCCCATTCCTGTATGACGAACATCTAAGAACACTCCTGAAAGAAGGAATTCCCTGGAGAGACTGCCGCATTGCCTCTGGCCCAGATGCACAGACCACCAATCTCAGAGTTTGGCATTGGAAGCTTAGAGACAGAATGCAACCATATGCAGTACGCAGCCCGCGGCAAGCCATCCGTTCAGTGTGTGGACACTGAAACCTTTGTGGTAAGGGGGTGTGCATGGACCTACGTCCATTTTTTACAATCAAAATGGAACTGTGTTTAACGGCACCTGGAAGGTCTCTGTAACACAATCGGAGGGAAATGACATCCCGACCCCTAGGAGGAATCTCCTGTTTAAGACCCCCGTTCTATTTTCTAACTAGTCAAACATTACAGAAGGTTGCCTCATTGTTTAGTCCAGCTAATCTATTAACATATAGTATAATAGGTATTATAGTTGTTTTAGTTCTACTAGGGTTTTGTTGCATAATGCGTAGCATTCAGAAGCTACAACAACAGCAAGCTGTCATTCATCAAGTCCAATTGGCCCTAATTAAAAGAGAAGGGGGAAGTGTGGGTAGAGCGCAGAGCCCATTCCTAGCAGCTGTGGCTGATGCAATGCTGTGAGAACACTCCAGCACCTGAAACCCTCCTAGGCACACCCAGGAGGGAGCTCACCCACTATAAGGAAGTAACCCAGAGCTAACCAGGCAGCTCCCTGACCTTTTTAGCCATTGGCTTTGAAGAACATGCTGTAACACTCTATAGGCTGAACCTGTGTATATAAGCTAGCTTGCTTCCTGAATAAAACGGATCTGCATCACTGAACCTGGTCCCTGGAGTCTGGTCTCTATGTCTCCGTCATCCTCACCCCCAGTGGGCCTTTTCCACAGTGGGGTGGTGAAGAGAACCTTGGGATATACTATTCTCGGTGGCAAAGGTAAATTTGTAACAGAAGTTGGCAAAAAGGAGGAAGAGAGCTCTAAATTAGGAGTAGGCCCAGCCGAAAATAGGCATGGGGCATTGAGGCAGGAGGAATAAAGGAGACACTATATATTAAACAAAGCAGTTGAAAATAAGACTATCAACACCCACAACAGAGATCTTTGAGGGATGAATAAAACCCCGACTATTCAGGCAAGGCATAGTAAGTGGCCCTTGTGTCCATAAGAAATGAGATCAGCTTACCTGCTACTTGGATGATTACTCTAGGCTCATCCACAGTGACGTGAGATGAGGCCAATGGCCCTGGGCACTTTAGCCTTCAGTGGCAAGTCCCAGCAGGCTGGGCAGTGTTAGGTCACAGGTGGCTGGAGCAGGGCTGGAAGAGACTGAACCCTCCCTTAGAGGAGCAAGGGGGCAGCCTATCTTCCAATGTCCCTTTATTCCACAACAAAGGCATGGCCCTGGCAGGGGCCGAGAAGCCAGGCAGGCTTTAGCTCAATGACCTTCCTTTCCACTCTTGAAGCAGGGCCCTGGTGGAGGCTTATAAGGCCCCTTTGGAGTGTTGGAGCCTTTAAGGGCGTATGCCAAGAGCTGGTATTTTGCCTGATCTCTTTGGGCTCTGTCTGCCTTTTCTGTTCCTCTCTTGGTCATTATAGACCTTAAAAGTCATGCTCAGAGGATCTTGCTGAGGGGTTTGAGGGTCCTCATCCCCCTATATAAACTTTTTCCATATATCTGGAGCTGATTGGAAAAAGACAAAACAGTGTTATTAGCTGGATAACAGGTTTGACAGAGAATGGGATGAGAGCATAGTAAAATAAGCCTCATACAATTGTTTTTGTGAAGTCTCTCATCCAGGGTCATGGTGTCTCACTGAGGAGCTTCAGCAGACCTAAGAAAATCACACATATCTCGTCGGCCCCATAAGAGAACAAGGTCTGGCCCTTGCCAGATTCCTGTGAGCGGGTCCCGCCATTGCACTTCAGGGAAGGCTTTTCTTGTAGCATTCCAGAGTTTCTCAGCTGCTGAATAGCCCTGTACATCAGTATTCAAAAAATTTAAAGTAAGAAGAGCATGACAAAGAAAATTTGCAGGAGTTTGAGGGTAAAATTCCCCATTTTTAATTTTTTCTAATTGATTTTTTTTTAAGCATTTGATGTCATGCTCTACAATGCCTTGACCCTGGGGATTGTAAGGAATTCCCATTCTTAGGTAAAGCCTAAAAGTCTGACAAAATGTAGTAATTGCTTTTCCTACATATGCAGGAGCATTGTCAGTTTTAACCAGTTTAGGAAGTCCAATAATAAAAAATGCATACAGACAATGAGCTAT
Source organism: Saccopteryx leptura (assembly GCF_036850995.1). NCBI lineage: Eukaryota > Metazoa > Chordata > Mammalia > Chiroptera > Emballonuridae > Saccopteryx > Saccopteryx leptura. The sequence continues at coordinate 270,041,721 of NC_089503.1, read as the reverse complement.
AACATGCTTAGCAGCCTCTCCTGTTCTGTCAGAGGCTACTATAAATCCAGAATAAGTATCCATTGTAACATGGACAAAGGACTGTTTGCCAAATGAAGGTATATGAGTAACATCCATTTGCCAAAGTTGTCCTGGTAGAAGACCTCGAGGGTTAACTCCAAATGAAGGAACAAATTGTTTGGACAATTGGACACCTTGGACAGGATTTAACAATCTGCCGTGCTGCTTTCTGAGAAAGTTGAAACTGTTTACACAGGGCTGCAGCGTTCTGGTGATGAATAGTATGAAACTGAATTGCTTGATCTGTCATGGTTGCTCCAATAATTTTCTTTTAAGTAGCTTGATCAACAAGGGCATTCCCTTGTGTGAAAGCTCCAGGGAGCATAGAGTGAGCTTTAATATGTCCTATAAAACACGGAGCTCTATGTTGATGTACAAGTCTTTGAAGAAGGAGAAATTGCTGAAATAGTTCACCAGCAGTTGTCCCTAAGACAGCAGTCTCTATAGTGGAAACAACTGTAAGTAAATATTTGCTGTCTGTATACAGATTAAAGGAGAAACATGGCAAATGCTGAAAGCCATGATAATAGCATGCAATTCTACTCTTTGAGCTGATTTTAAGGCAACCATTTCAGTATAAATTTGTCCATTGATTATTAAGCCTGCTATTCCTGAGCTGGACCCATCAGTAAAGACTGTAGGTGCTTCAGGAATGGGCTCATTAACAATTGTCTTAGGAAAGACAAATGTAGTAATTAATAAAAATTGAACTATTTTATCAGCTGGGTAGTGAGAATCAATTTTGCCTGTAAAATTTGCCAAAGCAATTTGTCATTTTGTGGAAGTTTCCCAGAGCCATTGTTGTCGATCTATTGAAAAAGGAACAACAATAATCTGAGGCTCAAAACCTATAAGCTGTAAGAGTCTCCTATGCCCCTTGATAATCAAGGAGGCGACAAGATAAAAAAAATGGAGATAAAACTTTCTTAGGAGTAACAACTAAGTGAATCCATTCAATAGGACCTGAAGCTTGCCACAATAGTCCTGTTGGAGTGTAACTTGAGGGACAAATTAGTAAGGCAATTGATTCTTCAGGATTTATGTGTTTTAGTTGTGCTTGCTGCAAGGCCTTTTTTACAAGCTGTAAAGCTTGCTGTCCCGCAGCTGTAAGTAGCCGAGGAGAAGCTGGTTCAGCTGATCCTTTAAGAATATTAAAAAGTGGCTTCAATTCCTCGGTAGTTAATTTCAAGGAAGGTCTAAGCCAATTAATATCTCCTAATAATTTCTGGAAATTGTTTAAAGTTTGCAAATGATCCATCCTCATTTCTAATTTTTGTGGATGAATTTGTTGTTTCTCAATAATTTGTCCTAAATAAGAGAAAGGTAAAGATTGCTGTACATTTTCAGGAGCTATATAAAGTCCTGATTCTTTCAAAGAATATTCTAATTGTTGCAAAATGGTCAGCACAGCGTCTTTATCTGGATGAACAATAAGAATATCATCCATATAATGAATTATGTATGCCTTAGGGTGCTGCCTTCATACTGGAGAGATAGCTTGAGCAACATATTTTTGGCACAAGGTAGGACTATTAGCCATACCTTGAGGCAAAACTCTCCACTGGTATCACTCCATTGGAGCCTGGAAATTAAGTGAAGGAACACTGAATGCAAAATGCTTGCAATCATGAGGGCTTAAAGGAATAGTAAAAAAGCAATCCTTCAAATCAATAATTACAAGGTGATAATTCCATGGAATGGCAGTAGGAGAAGGGAGTCCTGGCTGGAGAGGACCCATAATTTCCATAGTCTTATTTATTGCTCTCAAATCTTGTAATAGCCTCCAGTTTCCTGATTTCTTTTTAATAACAAATACAGTGGTACCTTGAGATATGAGTTTAATTCATTCTGTAACCGAGCTCATAAGTCAGTCAACTTGTATATCAAAGAAATTTCTCCCATTTAAAATAACTGAAATAGATTAAACCCGTTCTAGCCCTGTGAAACATCCCCAAACAATCCTAAATTATGAAAAAATACATGGTTTTAATTAAGAAACACACATGTATACTTTACCAATGCATAACAAATAATATGAAATAAAAGAAAAAAGTGATGTTTAGTACTGTATTCTTACCTTGGAGACAGACGAGTGTGGCTAACGGAGGTGAATGGCAGAGGAGGAGTGAGGGTGGAAGGGATACAGGCACTGTAGACACATAAACTAAAATTGCACTTTCTTAACTCTAAATATAAACTAAAACTGCATTTTATTTACTTTAAACAAAACTAAAACTGCACTTTCTTTACTTAAAATGAAACCACAAAAACTTAATTGTAAAAAAAAAAAAGCACTTTCTTAACTTTAAATGTAACCTAAGCTTAACATTACATATTTTTCATTTAATCATCACCTGTTTTTGCCTTTTTGGCTGTACTTTCAGCACTTTCACTTGCAGGACTTTTGAATAAAAATCTATCCAAAGAGGTTTGCTTTTGCCTGTCTTTTAAAATGTTATGGAAATGTGACAAACAAGTGTCATTAAAAAGTGCTGAAGCACGACCAGTTGAAACTTTTTCTGGGTGTTTCTTTTCAATGAAACTTGAAAGCTTCTCCCACACTGCCAGCATGCCTTTAATTTCACTTGTAGAAATCACTTCCTCCGACTCTACCTCCTCCTCACTACTAATCTCTTGCAGAAGCTCCGTATGTTGAATCATCTGTAGCTTCTTCAATTCCTCAGTTGAGAGTTCCTCCTTATGTTCCTTAGCTCATTTACGTCACCCTCATCTACCTCCAGACCCACTGATTTTCCGAGGGACACAATCTCCTCCAAACCTTGGTCTTGGTTTCTGGTTCAAATCCTTCAAAGTCCCTGTCTGCAACATCAAGCCATAACTTTTTTCATGCCAAGTTCAAGGTTCTTCTTGTAACCTCTTGCCATGCCAAGTCAATAATGCATAAACATATCACGATGTTGTAGTGATCTTTCCAAAACTCTCGAAGGGTTAGAATTGTATTCTCAGTCACCTCAAAGCAGCGGCAGAACAAGTGCTTTGTGTAAAGCTTTTTAAAGTTGGAAATGGCCTGCTGACCCATAGGTTGCAAGATTGAAGTCGTGTTGGGTGAGAGGTAGAGGACTTTCACGAATTTGAACTCATCGAGAATGTCATCTTCAAGACCAGGTGGGTGGGCTGGAGCATTTTCAAGGATTAGTAATGCTTTCATTGGGAGTTTATTTTCTTGAAGATATTTCTTCACTGCAGGACCAAAGCCAAGATTTACCCATTCCATAAAAACTGCCGAGTAACCCATGCCCTAGCATTGGCATGCCACATAACCTGCAGTTTTTCTTTAAGAAGCTTGTGAGTCTTGGCCCTGGCCAGTTGGCTCAGTGGTAGAGCGTTGGCTTGGCATTCAGGAGTCCTGGGTTCAATTCCCGGCCAGGGCACACAGGAGAAGCACCCATCTGCTTCTCCACCCCTCCCCCTCTCCTTCCTCTCTGTCTCTCTCTTCCCCTCCTGCAGCCAAGGCTCCATTGGAGCAAACGTTGACCTGGGCGCTGAGGATGGCTCTGTGGCCTCTGCCTCAGGCACTAGAATGGCTCTGGTTGCAACAGAGCAATGCCCCAGATGGGCAGAGCATCGCCCCCTGGTGGGCGTGCCAGGTGGATCCTGGTCGGGCGCATGTGGGAGTCTGTCTGACTGCTTCTCCGTTTCTAACTTCAGAAAAATACAAAAAACAAACAAACAAAAAAACACACGAATCTTGTGAGTCTTAAAGGCTCGAGGATTTTCAAAATGACACACCAGCAGTGGCTTTACTTTATAGTCACCGCTAGCATTTGCACACAATGCAAGGGTGAGACGGTCCTTCATGGGTTTATGGCCTGGCTGCTTCTTCTCCTCTGCAGTGATGAAAGTCTTCCAGGGCATTTTTTTTCCCCAAAACAATCCTGTTTTGTCACAGTTGAACACTTGTTGGGAGATGTAGCCTTCCTTTGCAATAAGCACAGCAAAATGTACGATGTACTCCTCAGCTGCCTTAACGTCAGCACTCGCAGCTTCACCATGCCTCACCACCGAGTGGATGCCAGATCTCTTCTTGAAATTTTCAAACCAGCCGTGACTTGCCTTAAACATATCCTCTGCTGAGGTTGATGGTTCTTTCTTCTTTAAGTCGCCGTAAATAATATGTGCCTTTTCGCATATTACAGTCTCCATCACTGTATCTCCTGCCAGCTCTTTCTCTTTCACCCATGTCAGCAGAAACTTCTCCATTTCTTCATGAATATTTGTCCTTAATTGGGACAGAATTGTAGTTCCTTTCACAGAATTTGCGCTTTTGATAGCATCCTTTTGTTTAAGGATGGTACAAATTGTAAATGTATTGCAGTCATACAGACTTGCCAGTTCAATCATTTGTACACCATGCTCATGTTTTTCTATTATTTCTTGCTTTACTTCCATTGACATCATTCTCTTCTTCTTCTCACCACTGTCCTTTACACTCAGTTTCTTTGGCTCCATGATAGCACACAAAAAATGTTAGTAAAAATGCAAAAATGATGCAAGAACAAATACAGTGCACGAGATTTGACCTGATTCTGTGGGTAACACATGAGACAGAATGAGATGCTGGTGTTGTGCTGCCGATACTGGACCCATGCGCCAACGCGCCAACTAGCAGCAGCTTCCCGCATCACGACTCGTATCTCAGAATTTTGCTTGGATCTTGAACAAAAATACGGACTGAGTTGCAGCTCGTATCTTAAAAAGTATGTTGGTCTGTTTGTATCTCAAGGTACCACTGTATAGGCATATTCCATGGGCTATTAGAATGTTCAGTGTGCCCAAGCTGTAACTGCTCTTGTACCAATTGAGCAGTTACCTTAAGTTTCTCCTGAGAAAGAGGCCATTGGTCTACCCAAATAGGATTATCTAATTTCCAAGTAATTGGGTTTGCATAATGCATTATTGGGGTAGCAGGAGCTACCAAGGCCCCTATGCTAAATTTTGATATCCTAATCCACACCTTCTGGTATTGGGTGCCACTTCTATGGGGGTGAGAATTCCCCACTGTTCTTTCCCTAATCCTTTAGTGGGCAAAAATTCCTGATCAAGCATTTGAGCACTGACTAAATTATTAGGACTGACAAGCAATGCTCCCATATTTTTCAAAACATCTCTACCCCACAAATTAACTGGCCATCCAGGGAGCACATAAGGCTGAAAAAGTCCAGAATGACCTTTATCTTCCCAATGTAGAAAACTAGAACTTTGTTGAGGGGATTTACTCTGCCCTATACCTTGTAATTCTGTGGCTCTTGCATGAGTGGCCCAGGAAGGAGGCCAGTGTAGCTTAGCAATAACAGATACATCAGCTCCAGTATCTAAAAGTCCTTTAAATTTATGCCCTTGGGTTGTTATTTCCATTTCAGGGTGTTCCTGACCTATTTTTTGAAGCCAGTAGGCAGCATCAGTGGAGCCAAATCTCGATTTTCTTGGGGCCCCTTTTGCAGGGTTTGGCCTTGTCTTAAAAGAGGTAAAAGGATTAATTGAGCAATTTTCATGTCAGGGGAGATAGTGGCTATATTCCTCAGAGTGTGAATCATTACTTTAATTTCCGCTGTATAATCCAAATATATTATTCCAGAAAGAATGAAAAATTCTCTCATAGTTAAACTACTTCTGCCTAATAAGAGTCCTACTGTGTTACTGGGAAGTGGCCCCAAAATTCCAGTGGGTATAGCTTGAGGTCCCATCTCTGGAGTTAATACGAATTGGGAGGTGGGACTAAAGTCCAGTCCTGTGCTGCCTGCTATTGTTTGGGATAGTTGGGCAATGTTTGGCCTTCTGGAATCAGAATTTGCTGAGGAAACACAGACATTGCCCCTATTGTTTGATGGGGCTGGGGAGGGCCCCATTGTCCATTTCCCTGAATTACCTGCCTTTCAGCAGTATATTTAGATTTACATTCATTTGCACAATGTTTCCCTCTCCTACAGCATGGGCAGAGGTCTGGAATTTTAGGAGCTGGATGCCCTTGAAGGGGAGGCTGAGACTGACATCCAGAGGAAGGAGGACAACTTTTAGCAAAATGTCCCACACCCCCGCATTAGAAACAAGGTCCATGAGCAGTAGTACTTCCCTGACCTTCTTTCTTTTGTTTGTTTTGCTTTTTATCAAAACATCCTGGAATCCTCATCTTAAGGCCTGTGGCAAAAGCAAGACTTTGCATGTATAAAGTCCCAACATTGGTACATATTCTGATATAGTCCTCTATAGCTCCCTTCTTGCAGTGAGGCTGAAGTGCAGCCTGACAAGCCAAGTTAGCATTCTCATACGATAACTGCTTTACTAAAATCTTTCCTACCTTTTTATTCTCTACTATTCTTTCGACTGCTTGAATTAGCCGTGAAACAAATTCTTGAAATTGCTCATCTGCGCCTTGTCTAATTTTACTAAATTCTTCCGTTTTGGCCCCTGTAGTAGGCAGGCATTTCCATGCCTGTGTGGCTATCAGATTAACCATTTCATAAGTAATTAGTTGATACTCTAATTGAGCTGCCATAGGGGCATATTGTCCTTCTCCAGTTAACATATCTGCAGTAACAGGAACGTGCTCTTGCTGATTTTTCTTATTCTGCTCAATGGTCTTTTCATGAAAGTCTGACTTCCACAGCAAATAATCAGCCCTGGAGAGACAGGCATGAGCAATCACCTTCCAGTCATTTGGGGGAAGAGCCTTTGCACTAATAGTATCTAATAAACCAAGTGTAAAAGGGACAGTAGGAACATAGTAAGCACAAGCAAGTTTAAGTTCTTTCAGAATTTTAAAATTTTTTAATTTATTTATTCATTTTTAGAGAGGACAGAGAGAGGGAGAGAGAGAGAGAGAGAATGGAGGAGGAGCTGGAAGCATCAACTCCCATATATTCCTTGACCAGGCAAGCCCAGGGTTTCGAACCAGCGACCTCAGCATTTCCAGGTCGACGTTTTATCCACTGCACCACCACAGGTCAGGCCAAGTTCTTCCAGAATTTTAAAAGGTACAGGTTCATGCTCTTGCACTACTTTCCCCTTATCATCCTGTCTTTCTACAACAGGAAAACAGGTAAAGCCATTTATTGTTTCCCCTATATTTTAAGCCTGGTCTATAGGTTGTTGGAGTGGGGATTTCCCAGAGTTTGAGCTATAGACCCTGGAATTAGCCCAATAAGGGTACAGAGGAGCAGAAGGTTGAGTGTAAGAAGGAGCTGAAGGCAGCGGAGGCCCCGTGGTTAAGGCAGCCATAGCCGAGAAATTTTTATCCCTCGAGTCAGCCTTAGACTTCAAGTTGTTCTCATATTCACATCCCTCCATTTCTGGCTCACCCTGATACTCTTCAGACAACGATTCGTCCTCATATGAAAACATTTCTACAAAAAGGTCCCTTATTTTTGATCCAAGCAGTCCCATAGTTATTTATTCCCAAATTACTTTTTTATTATATTTTCCCCCCAAACTCTACTTTAAAGCTTTATTTTTAAAAAGCTTTACTTATTTTGTGTGCACACTTCTGGGGGGTTTTGTTACCTTTTCTTTCCCTTTCTCAATGCCCCACATTGGGCGCCAACTGCTGCGTCCCGCGCGACAAATCTATTCTAGGGTCTCAAGTGGGAAATGGTATGAAATTGAATTAAAGATAGACAGAGACTTAAAGATATATATACAGGATGGGTTCGGGAGGAAGCCACAGCTTGCCAACAGTCACTACTGTGTCGAGCCGCAGAAACATGGCTGCCTCCAGAAAGACATCTGTCTTTATTCTGGGTAATGTGGGCCATTAGCAATTCAATTAAGTTTCCAAGGCAACACAAGAAAATCACCAGGTGCAGAAAACCTCCCACCATCTTAACTTTTAAACAAAGAAGTAACTAGCTTCCAATCCTTCTGGGGAACATGGGTGGGCAGAATCGCAGAGAAGAACAGCCCTTTGTTAACTTAATTAGGCAAGTGAGGTGGGGGGGTTGGGTCCAATACCTCTGTCCCTTAGATATCCAGACTGCAAAATACCCCATTTACTTTTCTTTTTTTTTTTTTAATAATTTTATTTTTTAATGGGGCAACATCAATAAATCAGGATACATATATTCAAAGATAACAACTCCAGGTTATCTTGTCGTTCAGTTATGTTGCATACCCATCACCCAAAGTCAGATTGTCCTCTGTCACCTTCTATCTAGTTTTCTTTGTGCCCCTCCCCCTCCCCCCGGTAACCACCACACTCTTATCAATGTCTCTTAGTTTCACTTTTATGTTCCACCTACATATGGAATAATGCAGTTCCTGTTTTTTTCTGATTTACTTATTTCACTTCGTATCATGTTATCAAGATCTCACCATTTTGCTGTAAATGATCCGATGTCATCTTTTCTTATGGCTGAGTAGTATTCCATAGTGTATATGTGCCACATCTTCTTTATCCAGTCATCTATTGACGGGCTTTTTGGTTGTTTCCATGTCCTGGCCACTGTGAACAATGCTGCAATGAACATGGGGCTGCATGTGTCTTTACGTATCAATGTTTCTGAGTTTTTGGGGTATATACCCAGTAGAGGGATTGCTGGGTCATAAGGTAGTTCTATTTTCAGTTTTTTGAGGAACCACCATACTTTCTTCCATAATGGTTGTACTACTTTACATTCCCACCAACAGTGTATGAGGGTTCCTTTTTCTCCACAGCCTCTCCAACATTTGCTATTACCTGTCTTGTTAATCTAACAGGTGTGAGGTGGTATCTCATTGCAGTTTTGATTTGCATTTCTCTAATAACTAATGAAGATGAGCATCTTTTCATATATCTGTTGGCCATTTGTACTTCCTCCTGGGAGAAGTGTCTGTTCATGTCCTCTTCCCATTTTTTTATTAGATTATTTGTTTGTTTGTTGTTGAGTTTTATGAGTTCTTTGTATATTTTGGATATTAGGCCCTTATCTGAGCTGTTGTTTGAAAATATCATTTCCCATTTAGTTGGCTGTCTGTTTATTTTGTTATCAGTTTCTCTTGCTGAGCAAAAACTTCTTAGTCTGATGTAGTCCCATTCATTAATTTTTGCCTTCACTTCTCTTGCCTGTGGAGTCAAATTCATAAAATGCTCTTTAAAACCCAGGTCCATGAGTTGAGTACCTATGTCTTCTTCTATGTACTTAATTGTTTCAGGTCTTATGTTTAGATCTTTGATCCATTTTGAGTTAATTTTAGTACAGGGGGACAAACTGTAGTCCAGTTTCATTCTTTTGCATGTGGCTTTCCAGTTTTCCCAGCACCATTTATTGAAGAGGATTTCTTTTCTCCATTGTGTGTTGTTGGCCCCTTTTTCAAAAATTATTTGACTATATATATATGGTTTTATTTCTGGGTTTTCTATTCTGTTCCATTGGTCTGAGTGTCTATTTTTCTGCCAATACCATGCTGTTTTGATTGTCATGGCCCTATAATATAGTTTGAAGTCAGGTATTGTAATGCCTCCAGCTGATTCTTTTTCTTTAGGATTGCTTTGGCTATTCGGGTTTTGTTGTTTTTTTGTTTTGTTTTTTTTTTGTATTTTTCTGAAGCTGGAAATGGGGAGAGACAGTCAGACAGACTCCCGCATGCTCCCGACCAGGATCCACCCGGCACGCCCACCAGGGGCGACGCTCTGCCCACCAGGGGGTGATGCTCTGCCCCTCCAGGGTGTCGCTCTGCCGCGACCAGAGCCACTCTAGCACCTGGGGCAGAGGCCAAGGAGCCATCCCCAGTGCCCGGGCCATCTTTGCTTCAATGGAGCCTTGGCTGAGGGAGGGGAAGAGAGAGACAGAGAGGAAGGAGGGGGTGGGGGTGGAGAAGCAAATGGGCGCTTCTCCTATGTGCCCTGGCCGGGAATCGAACCTGGGTACCCCGGACGCCAGGCCGACGCTCTACCGCTGAGCCAACCAGCCAGGGCCTAATTGGGGTTTTTTATAGTTCCATATAAATCTGATGATTTTTTGCTCTATTTCTTTAAAAAATGTCATTGGAATTTTGATGGGAATTGCATTAAATTTGTATATTGCTTTGGGTAATATGGCCATCTTGATTATATTTATTCTTCCTAACCAAGAACAAGGTATATTCTTCCATCTCATTATATCTTTTTCTATTTCCCTTAACAATGGTTTATAGTTTTCATTATATAAGTCATTTACATTCTTTGTTATGTTTATTCCTAAGTATTTTACTTTTTTTGTTGCAATCATGAAGGGGATTATTCTTTTGAGTTCGTTCTCAATTGTTTCATTGTTGGCATATAGAAAGGCTATTGACTTCTGTATGTTAATTTTGTATCCTGCGACCTTACTGTATTGGCTTATTGTTTCTAGTAGTCTTTTTGTGGATTCTTTGGGGTTTTCGATGTATAGGATCACATCATCTGCAAAAAGTGATACCTTTACTTCTTCTTTTCCGATATGGATGCCTTTTATTTCTTTGTCTTGTCTGATTGCTCTGGCTAGAACCTCTAGTACCACATTAAATAAGAGTGGAGAGAGTGGACAACCCTGTCTTGTTCCTGATTTAAGAGGGAAAGCCTTCAGTTCAGTGCCATTTAATATGATGTTAGCTGATGGTTTATCATATATGGCCTTTATCATGTTGAGATATTTTCCTTCTATACCCATTTGGTTGAGAGTCTTAAACATAAAATTGTGTTGTATTTTATCGAAAGCCTTCTCTGCGTCTATTGATAAGATCATGTGGTTTTTGTTCTTTGTTTTGTTGATATGGTGTATTACGTTAACCGTTTTACGTATGTTGAACCATCCTTGAGATTCTGGGATGAATCCCACCTGATCATGATATATTATTTTTTTTAATATGTTGTTGTATTTGATTTGCTAGTATTTTGTTTAGTATTTTAGCATCTGTATTCATTAGAGATATTGGTCTGTAGTTTTCTTTTTTTTTTCTTTTTTTTTCTTTTTACAGAGGCAGAGATAGGGACAGACAGACAGGAACGGAGAGAGATGAGAAGCATCAATCATCAGTTTCTTGTTGCGCGTTGCGACTTCTTAGTTGTTCATTGATGGCTTTCTCACATATGCCTTGACCGTGGGTCTTCAGCAGACCGAGCAACCCCCTGCTGGAGCCAGCGACCTTGGGTCTAAGCTGGTGAGCTCTTTGCTCAAGCCAGATGAGCCCGTGCTCAAGCTGGTGACCTCGGGGTCTCAAACCTGGGTCCTTCCGCATCCCAGTCCTACGCTCTATCCACTGCGCCACCACCTGGTCAGGCTGTAGTTTTCTTTTTTTGTGCCATCCTTGCCTGGTTTTGGTATGAGGGTTATGTTGGTCTCATAAAATGTGTTTGGAAGTATTGCTTCTTCTTCAATTTTTTGGAAGACTTTCAGTAGAATAGGAACCAAGTCTTCTTTGAATGTTTGATAAAATTCACTGGTATAGCCGTCAGGGCCTGGATTTTTATTTTTGGGGAGGTTTTTAATGTTTTTTTCTATTTCTTCTCTACTAATAGGTCTGTTTAGGCTTTTTGCTTCTTCTTGACTCAGTCTAGGAAGGTTGTATTGTTCTAGGAATTTATCCATTTCTTCTAGGTTGTTGAATTTAGTGGCATAAAGTTTTTCATAGTATTCTACAATAATTCTTTGTATATCTACGGTATCCGTGGTGATTTCTCCTCTTTCATTTTGGATTTTGTTTATATGAGTTCTTTCTCTTTTTTCCTTGGTAAGTCTTGCCAAGGGTTTGTCAATTTTGTTGATCTTTTCAAGGAACCAGCTCCTTGTTTTATTAATTTTTTCTATAGTTTTTCTGTTTTCTATTTCATTTATTTCTGCTCTGATTTTTATTATCTCCTTTCTTCGGATGGTTTTGGGCTGTCTTTGTTCTTCTTTTTCTAGTTCCTTAAGGTGTGAAGTTAAGTGGTTCATTTGGGCTCTCTCTTGTTTGTTCATATATGCCTGAAGTGATATGAACTTCCCTCTTATCACTGCTTTTGCTGCATCCCATAGATTCTGATATGTCGTATTGTCATTTTCATTAGTCTGTATATATCTTTTGATCTCTGCACTTATTTCTTCTTTGACCCATTCATTTTTTAAAAGTATGTTGTTTAGTTTCCACATATTTGTGGGATTTTTTTCTTCTTTTTTGCAGTTGAATTCTAGTTTCAAGGCTTTATGATCAGAAAATATGCTTGGTACAACTTTGATTTTTCTGAATTTGCTGATGTTTTTTTGTGGCCCAATATATGGTCAATTCTTGAGAATGGTCCATGTACACTGCAGAAAAAAGTATACTCAGTCACTTTGGGATGAAATGTCCTGTAGATGTCTATCATATCCAGGTGCTCTAGTGTTTTGTTTAAGGCCACTATATCTTTGTTGATTCTCTGTTTGGATGACCAATCTAAAGCCGTCAGCGGTGTATTGAGGTCTCCAAGTATGATTGTATTTTTGTCAGTTTTTGTTTTAAGGTCAATAAATAGCTGTCTTATATATTTTGGTGCTCCTTGGTTTGGTGCATATATATTAAGAATTGTTATATCTTCTTGATTCAGTGTCCCCTTAGCCATTATGAAATGGCCATTTTTGTCTCTGAGTACTTTTGCTGTCTTGTAGTCAGCATTATTAGGTATGAGTATTGCTACACCTGCTTTTTTTTGGATGTTATTTGCTTGGAGTATTGTTTTCCAGCCTTTCACTTTGAATTTGTTTTTATCCTTGTTACTTAGATCAGTTTCCTGTAGGCAGCATACAGTTGGATTTTCTTAATCCATTCTGCTACTCTGTGCCTTTTTATTGGTGAGTTTAATCTGTTTACATTTAGTGTAATTATTGACACTTGTGAGTTCCCTATTGCCATTTTATATATTGCTTTCTGTTAGTTTTGTGTCTTGTTTGATCCTTCTCTTTCGTTTTTCTATCTTTTGTTTTTATTTGGTTGTATTCCATACATCTTTCCTCTGTTGCTATCTTTTTTATCTCATGTGCTTCTGTGGTGGTTTTTTCAATGGTGGTTACCTTTAAGTAATGAAAAGGGTTCCTACCCTGTTCATTGTAGTGCACTATTTTGTGAGTACTTTTGCACTCCATCGTCCTTTGCTACTGTTAATCTCCATCCTCTCCCCCCCTTTCTTTTTGTTGTTGTCACAGTTTAAATTTGGTTTTATTGTGTTCTTCTTGGAGCTTTTACTTGTGGCTTTGTTTTTTTTTTGTTCTTTGTATCTGATTGGAGAACCCCCTTTAGTAATTCCTGGAGTGGGGGTTTTCTGATGCTAAATTCCCTCATCTTTTCTGTATCTTTGAATGTTTTTATTTCTCCTTCATATTTGAAGGATAGCTTTGATGGGTATAGTATTTGTGGCTGAAAGTTCCTCTCTTTCAGGACTTTAAATATTGGGGTCCACTCTCTTCTAGCTTGTAGAGTTTCTGCTGAGAAATCAGATGATAATCTAATGGGCCTTCCTTTATATGTTGTATTCTTCTTTTCCCTGGCTGCCTTGAGAATTTTTTCTTTGTCGTTGGTTTGTGCCAATTTCATTATGATGTGCCTTGGAGTAGGTTTGTTGGGGTTAAGAAAACTCGGAGTTCTGTTTGCTTCTTGAATTTCAGGCTTTAGTTCTTTCCACAGGCTTGGGACGTTCTCATCTATTATTTGTTTGAGTATGTCCTCCATTCCATTTTCTCTCTCTTCTCCCTCTGATATACCTATTATTCTTGTTATTCTTTTTGATGGAGTCAGATAATTCTTGTAGGGCTATCTAATTTTTTTTTATTTTTGAGTCTCTTTCTTCTTCTCTCTGTTGTGCCTCAAGTTGCTTGTCTTCTATTTCACTAATCCTCTCTTCTATCTGGCCTGTTCTACTAGCTAAGCTTGTTACCTTGTTTTTCAGCTCGTGAATTGAATTTTTCATCTCTGTTTGATTTGTTTTTATAGTTTCAATTTCCTTGGAAATATATTCTTTGTGTTCACTGAGTTGTTTTCTGAGCTACCTAAATTGCCTTTCTGTGTTTTCTTGTATATCTCGGAGGATTTTTAGGATTTCTATCTTGAATTCTCCGTCATTTAGCTCCAAGGTTTCCAATATATTAAATTTTTTCTCCATAGATTTTTCCTCATCTAGCTGTGTTACCTCTCTTTCTTTTGTATCCATGATATTTGATTTTCTCTTCCTTAATGGCATCTGAGGGTGGTTTTGTTGATAGTATTAATGAGATTTAATAAAGAATAAAAAGTTTAAAAAAAACCGAAGAGTTGTTTTTTTAAAAAAAATTAATAATGAAATAAAGAAAAATAAAATAAAATAAAAATAAAAAAAAGGAAATTATTCCCCCCCTCCTTTTTTCCTCTCCTCTCCTCTCCCCTCTTTCTTGAGAAAATCTTGTGGTGAACTGTGAATTATATTGTATTAAATAGAACAAACAATGCCTGTAATGGAGGGCCTGAATTGGGGAAAAGTAATAAAGGGGCAAGAAAAAGAAAAAAGAAGGGTGTATGGACCTACAAAAAGCAAATAAGGAAAAAATTTGGGTCAAGAATAAAATGATTTGCTTTTAGGTGTTGGTTGACTAAGAGTTATGATGAGAGGAATAAGAGGGAAACAGGAAAATGGGAGGACAAATTAAAAAATTACTATTGTATTTAGTGGAACAAGAACTAGTTAAAATGGAGAGCCAGGGATGGGAGCACTGCTAGTGAGTTAAAAAGGTGAAGTAAAAACCCCCCAAAATGCCACAAACATAAGTTTGAGTTCCAGATAAGATAATTTGTTCGTTATTGAGGTTTGAATGAGGAGACGTAAAGGAGAAAGGAAGAAACTATCTTTTCCGCTCCCTGTCAAACCATATGAAGGGCATTACCTTCGATTACAAAGAGGTCCTTAAAAACTGGCTCAACAACTTCTTTGACACCAGACCAGGCGATTTTTGGCAGAATGGCATCAACAAATTGTTCAAGAGGTGGGAAGAGCTTGTAAACAGCAACGGCGAATATATAATTGATTAACTTATTGATATAATTATTGTTTTTTGTTTAAATAAAAGTCTTCAGTAAAAACACTACGAACTTATTCCCCAACCCAGTAATATAGAGGTAGAAAAGAAAGAGAGAGAGAGAGAGAGAAAAAGAGGGAACCATTAAAAGAAGAAAAAAGAAAAAAGAGGAGAGAGAGAGTGAGAGAGAGTTAAGGGTTTTGGAGTGCAACCCTCATAGAGAGAAAGGAAGAGGAAAGAAAAGATAATGGGAGATGTAACACTTATGGGTAGTATAGTTCAAGGAGAAGAGAGAGTAAGACCAGTAGAGAGTTAATCGACCAAATTGGAGGAGGAAAAAAAATATATCAAGAATGAAGATAAGAGAAACAAACGAACAAATATAATAAAATGGGATAGGTTATAAAATCTTCGGCTTATTCTTGATTTTGAGAGGTTATCTTCTTGCTTTTTCTTTTCTCTCCCTCTTCCTGGTTGGTGACTCTGTACCCCGGGTTCTGCCCCTTTGGCACACTCAGGTAGAGGTTTGCAGTTGATAAGTCTCTATGGCGATGTCATGTATTGTGCTTTAGTCTCGTTGGCAGTCGAGGCTCATTGGCATTTATAGGCTCTGCCAGTGAGAGAGTCCGTGTTCCTGGAGCCTTTCTCCTAGTCTTTCCTTCCTCAATTAGTAGCCTGATAATCCAGCTATGGGGTTGCTGCTGCCTCTGCCTGGATAGTAAGAGGCTCAAAGAGCTGGCAACTCCCCACTCTATTCCCACTCAGCACAGGGCTCTGGGTAAGGCTCAGTCAGTCAGAGCTGCTAGCATAATCAGGCGGGGCTGCCACCCACTCAAAGACCTCTGGCTCTGCCACTCTGTCCTGTAACATGGGCAGGCGCCTACTCCCGGGGCGCTTGGAGGAAACTCTCGCTCACTATCTGCGCGCGCAGACCAGGATATCAGGCCGGCAGTCTCACACTCTGAGTGAAACCCCCACTCGCATGGAAAAGTTCCAGTATGGAAAAGTTCCAGTGTTGGAATTGGCTCTCGCTCCATCCCCGTGCGCGGCTTTTTCAAGGCGCTGGGGCGGCCCGAGATTCCGCTTTTGGCCCACATAAAGGCCCCTGACTCTGCCCCTCTGTGGGGATAACACGGGCGCACAGTGCCGAGGCACTTGGAGGAATCTCTCGCTCACTATCTGCGCGCGCAGACCAGGATATCAGGCTGGCCGCCTCTCCCTCTGAGTGAAACCCCCACCCGCACGGAAAAGTTCCAGCATTGGAATTAGTTCTCACTCCCTCCCCGTGCGCAGCTTCTAAGGGCGCTGGGGTGGTCCGGAGATTCCGCTTTTGGCCCACACAAAGGCCTCTGACTCTGCCTCTCTGTGGGATAACATGGGCGCCCACTCCTGGGGCTTTGGAAGGAATTTTTCGCCCACTATCTGTGCGCGCCGACCAGGGGATCGGGGAAAATGGCTGCCCCACTTGTTTTTCTTTGTCTGGGTTTGGCGCGTGTGTTAGCTTGTATTGCCCAGGTTGCCACAGGAACAGTTTTTCCTAGGCTTGGATCTCTGTGCTACAGCCTGGTTCGGCCGTTTGTGCCGTGGCCTAGATCTATTCACCCCCTTTCCCTGCCTTAGTTTCTATATTCTCAGTTCCTAGTGAAAGCCGCCCTGTTTAGGTTAGTGAGGAAGGCGGAGCATTTCTTACTCCCTATTTCCTTTGGGGTTTGATTATATATTTAGCCATTTTTTCGCTCGACCATACCTTCGGGTGTATTGCGAAACATCTGGAGCCTCCAAGGATAGGTTTTTCTGTTTCTGGTTGAAGATCTTGTTGAGTTTTGGGGGAGATTTATCGGTATCGCTTCCTACCTCGCCATTACTCTGACGTCATCTCCCCATTTACTTTTCGATCTCCAACAGGTTTGCAGTTTTGGGCTATTACAAATAAGGTAGGCCATTTACATTTAGTGTAACAGTTGACATATTGTGGCTTACATCTGCCATTTTATTGTCTGTCTTCTGTTCATTTTCTCTGTTTCTGTTTTGTTTTTCATGCATTCCTGAGGGTTACTTGGACATATTTTAGAATTCCGTTTTGGTGTATGTAGTGTGCTTTTGAGTGTACTCTTTGTCTTTCATTTTTACTGGTTGGTCTAGGTAGATGACATCACAGTCTGCTGACATAGACATTTTACTAGTTCGAATATAGTGCAGGAAGCTCACATCCTTCCTTTAAAATAGAATTGTCTCAAACATTTTTTACCTACCTATTTTGAGCACCACACCAAACAATGTTATGTTTTGCTTAAACCAGCAAACACAATTGGGAAAACTCAAGAGGAGGAGAAAATTCTATTTCTACTTTCTTCTTTCTTAATGTTCCATGACGTCTCCTTTCTGTTCCATGAATATATTTAACCATCCTCTCAGGGTTGGTCTACTGAGGATATGTTCTCGGAGAATGTCTTTATTTCTTCTTCAGTATTGGAGAATTTTGTTGCAGAATTCTGTATTGACAGTTCTTTTTTCCTCAGGACTTGAAAAGTGTTGTTACAGTTCCTTCTGGCCTCCATGGTTTCTGACCCAAAATCAACTTGTTTTTCCCTTATCGATAAGGTGTTACTTTTCTTTTGCTGCTTTCAATATTTTTTCTTTCTTTTTTTTTTTTAGTGTTCAGAAATTTGGCTGTGGTGTGTCATGGTATGCTTTCTTTGGGTTGATCCTGCTTGGGGTTTTCTCTGTCTCCCAATCTGTACATTTATGTATTTACCAACTTTGTGAAAAATTTAGCCATTATTTCTTCCAGCACTTTCTCAGCCTGGCCCTCTTTCTCTTCTCCTTCCAGGATCCCAATGGGATCCCAATGAAAAACACATCTTTAGTTATACAGTGCTCCAGGTCCCTTGGGCTTTGCTCATTCCCCCCCCCCCAGTACTTTGTTTCTGTTATTCATACTGAATAATTTCTATTATTTTGTCTTCAAGTTCATTGATTGTTTTCTCTGTACTCTGCGTTCTGCTATCAAGCCCCTCCATTACATTTTTAGTTATATTTTTCAGTTCAAAAATTTCCACATGGACTCTTTTTTTAATATTTCTATTTCTTGTTGAAACATTTAATGATGGTTTCTTTAAATTCTTCTCAGGTAAGAACCAATTGTCTTGGTGTTGATGTCTGTCCTCATCGTGCAGGTGAAGTTTTCCAGAGGCAGGTTCTCTTAGAGCTTCTTTGATCTGCAACCCCTTGTTGTCTCTGGGTTTCTGGCTTCTGCAGCACCCAGGCCAGGATCTATGGACAGAAAGAGTACAGGACTTACTGTTGTGTCTTCTCTCAGATCCTAAGAGTGCCTTTTCTCCACCACTCACATCTTCTTGTTTTTTTTGGAACCAACTTCCTGTTCATATTTTGTGTTAACTCCTTGAATGATGTGTCCTGCTGCTTCTGCTTCAGATGGTGGCCAATGTCCAGTGGCCTTTTTCTAGGGTGGTGGCATTTCCAGCTCTCTGTCCTCTGGGGCTTCCATCTTTGTCAAGCAGAGTTTGGAAGGGCCAGAGGCAGCCCTGGTCCAAGTCAACTCATGAGTCCAAGAGGGTATAAGATAAGCCTAAATGAAAGGTCCAGACTCCTCAAAGCTGCTGTGAGCCATTTGTGCTGGCTGTCACTCTGAACTCTGGTGGTGTGGCAGACACCTGACACCCAGGCAAATACAGGGCCCAAGAAGCTCTCTCCACCCAACAAGGGATATAATTGGGTTTAACGCCACCCCCTTCCGGGGCTTTTGCATAGTCCTGAGATTAGCTCATCTGTGGACACCAGAACCAGAGTTTAGATCTACGACTGAGTTCTGTGCCCAAGGGACAGGTTTAGACAATGGAAAGAGGCAAGACTGGAACACTCGAAGTTCTCTGCTGATAAATCAGATACAGACCACCAGGGGTCCCCTCATAATGAAACCACGTTGAGTGCTTTGACTCACCTTGCCAGGTGGCCTACTTCCAGGGGAGCAATTGGGGGCCCCAGGGAGAAAAAGGGTTATAAATGGCCTGGGCTTGGCCCTGGCTGGTTAGCTCAGCTGGTTAAGAGTGTTATCCCTTAATGACAATGTTGTGGGTTCGGTTCCTGGTCAAGGCACACACAGGAAGCAACCAATGAATGCACAGCTGAGTGGAACAACAAATGAATGCTTTTCTTCTCTCTCATGTCTCTCTCTCTTCTCTCTGTCTAAAAAAAAAAAAATTAGCCCTGGTCTGGATAACTCAGTTGGTTGGAGTGCAGAGGTTGCCAGTTTGGTCCCAGGTCAGGGCACATACAGGAGCAGCTCCATGTTCCTGTCTCCCTCTCTCCCTACCTCTCAAATAAATAAATGGCTTGGGGTCTGGGAGACCGGGGTCAGCTCTGGGCCACATGCTGTCAGTAATCAGGATTCCCAACAGTCTTTGCTGGGGAATGGAGGGAACGAGTGTTGGTCACTTGGGATGCATAGCACAGCCCAGGGAGAACCATGGCTTATGTGGCCTTCACCCGATGGAAACTGAACATTAAGATCAATAACATGGAACATCGCATCTGAAGAGACCCCTAGTGTATTAGTTGTTGGTTGTCGTGAAAGAAATCAGCACAAGTTAGAGCTGAACAAAACTCATGTATTATGTCATCAGTAGACACAGTAGAATGTGGCTGGGTCCTCTGGTCAGGGCCTCCCCAGATTGAAAACAGTGGGCAGTTGTGTCCTGACAGGGGGCTGGAGTGAGAACAGTGTTTCCTGAGACTTTTTGGGTTACTGGCAGAACCCTGGTCCTTGTGGGGGCAGAACCGAGGCTCTCGACCCAAGTGTTGGGAGACCTGTGAGCTCTCCCTGCAGGGATGTTCAGAGCCTGCCCACCACCACCATCACATGCTTCTGTCACCAATTCCTGCTCTTATCCTTGCCCCATAGCCCACAGGACCACACCCTAAGCTCCAGACCTGCATGCCTGCTTGCTCAGTGCAAGGGCTTGTGTGGTCAGATTCACTTTCTTCCCTGGCCCTGGTGCACTCTGGCCTTTCTAGTGATCTCCAGGCACTGACGACTGGGCACATGCACTCTGCTTGCTTTGCCCAGTTGGGAAACCATAGTGGGGAGCTTGCTTATCTACAGCGAGCCTTGCCTGGCCTGGTTAAAATGGACTTTGCAGTTAGCAGAAGGCACTTCCCTGCAATGGACAAGTCAGCTGGGTTCTGTCGGAAGATTGACTTAGGAATCAGCAATCACCACCCATTCCTGATCCTGGGGAAAGCTGTGACTTTGGAAGAATAGATGTTGATTACATACATCCTGCCTCAAGTTTTGCTTTCCTAGGCAATATCTCATATCAGAGTCACAGGATGTCAACTCAAATACCCAGCCTTGCACCACAGGGGTAAACTGAGGCACATCGGGGTGGTAGGCCTAGACTGGATCTTCTGTCCCATCTTGTCCCCCTCATCCCACATGGGCCCCAATCTCATCTTCACTCTGTTCCTCCCTGGCTTAGGGACAACCTGACATCCTTATTTCATATTTCTCACCTCTGTAAAGTTCTATCTCCAAATATAGTCACACTCTGAGGTCCTGGAGGCTGAGTTCCAACATATGAATTGGAGGGGGCACAATGTAGCCCATAACAGTCTCCTCAGATTCTGGCCGTCGGCTCAATCAGGAAATTTACTTGGACCCTTGCCTATGCTTTGCTAGGGGAATCCAGGCTAACTCTTTGGGGTCACTGCCCTGTGCTACCTGCTGTCAGTGTCTGAAAACCTTCTGTTAAACTTTGTCTAGTTTCTCAGTTGTTTTGGGAGGTAGAGTAAATCTAGTTCCTGTTATCTAATCTTGGCCAGAACAGAAGTCTCCCCAGTGCAGATGGTTAGCCTGCCACCAGACCCCCTTTTCCCACCTGTCCTCTTTCCAGCCATGCTTGTCCCTGGGACTGTGCCTGGGAGAACCCACTCTCCTTCTGGCTCTAGCTTCTCTGCTCACCAAATCAGTGACCTCTTGCCCATCTGTTTTCTTTCCTTCAAAATCTGTTGTAATCTCAAGTCAGCTTCTCCAGGTCATTTTTTTCCATTGGCCTTGCATCTTTTTATTCATTTATTATCATTTTAGTAAAGTCTTGGGAGGAAGAAGTCAATGTGTGGGCTTAGCAGTCATCTTTAGTCAGGATTTTTCTCATGTCCTTCGACAGTTAAAATTGCCGGGAAACATTATTTGAAAACATATGTCCTCTGGGGGACATTTATAATACTCGTAATTTTGTATGATTACAAATCATGCTTTGATCTCTACACCTGTCCTTGGTGTTTGTCGGCCTGTTACTTTTCTAGCATAAACGCCTAGAGACTGGGTCAAAGATTTGACAAGGTTCGAACTCTAGTGCCAGATGGCCTACAAAATTTGCACTGCCCCGCCAGCCTCTTCCTCCTGTGATAAAAGCACTGGAAAATTCTGTGTTTTATTTTCATTATTTTAAAGTCTCTTAAATACCTCTGAAAGCCATTTATGGCAAAGCTAAGGGTGTGTGACTCTTTCTTTTTCGAATAGTTCATTTATTCTCTTTTATCTTTTTTTTTTTTACTTAAAAAAATTTTTTTTTGATTTTTAGAGAGAGAGGAGAGAGAGAAGGGGGAGGAGCAGGAAGCATCAACTCCCATATGTGCCTTGACCAGGCAAGCCCAAGGTTTCAAACCGTCCGGCGACCTCAGTGTTCCAGGTCGACGCTTTATCCCACTGCGCCACCACAGGTCAGGCTGTTTGTTTTTTGATAGAGACATAGAGAAAGAGGCAGATAGGGACAGACAGACAGGAAGGGAGAGAGAGATGAGAAGCATCAATTCTTCATCACAAGACCTTAGTTGTTCATTGATTGCTTTCTCATATGTGCCTTGACTAGGGGCTACAGCAGACCAAGTGACCCCTTGCTCAAGCCAGCGACTTTGGGCTCAAATTAGTGACCTTGGGCTCAAGCCAGGAATCCCATGCTCAAGCTGGTGAACAAGGCACTCAAGCCAGATGATCCAGTGCTCATGCTGGTGACGTCGGGGTTTTGAACCTGGGTCCTATGCCTCCCAGTCCGGCACTCTATCCACTGTACTACCACCTGGTCAGGTTCTTTCATTGTTTTCAGTCAGCATGTCCCTGCTGCTCATTTGTGCCTCTTCCCACCTCACGGTAGTGCAGGGCTGCACAGGTGGGACCAGCTCGTGGTCTGGCTCAGAGAACAGTTGTGAGTCCCGCTGGCTCTGCTGTGACACCGCCAGCCACCTGCACTGGCATGAGAACAGCGCTTCACCTGCCACCCAACTGATGTGTCTCAGGAATGTCTTCCCAGTACAGGTCAGGTTTGAGCTAAGAAGGTCGGAAGAGGTTCATAATAAACACTTGACCACATGTGGTTCTGCAGCACTTCACACAGGTTCTCTGAAGCTGCTCATTCAGAAGTCCACACAGGACAGAGAGGATGGAGGTGAATGTTATGTCCTTGCATGGGGCGCTGCTGCTCTCTGCCCTGCATTCTGAACACCCTGGCTGGCTGGAGGGTCCAGAAGGAGCTGGGAGCCTCACCAACAGCAGGGACAACATGACCTGGCACCCAACCCTCAAGGATCCAGGCTGCTGAGTCTGCAGGATGAAGTCATGGGAAAGGCAGGTCCAACTTGGGGGTGGGGGGACTGTTCAGTGTGCCTGTCCCTTGGCTGCTGGCATCTGGACGCCTACTGACAGCCCCCCTCCCTGGCTTCAGAGGAGCCTGCTAAAACTGGGGTTGCTCCTGGGTCAGGGCCGATCTCAGGGAACACGCTGAGCATCTGGAGAGGTTCAGCATGGCTTGTGTATCCCCATCTGCTCTTGTGGGCCAGTGAGGTCCTGGAGCAGGGGCACCTGACAGAACACGGTAGTCTCAGGGTCAGAGCTCCACTGGCCAGAGAGAAGAGTAAAGAGCCTGAAATCAGGATCTGTGCTCCCCTTCAGGGAGCCTGAAGCCACTGGACTCCCGCCAGGGGCAGGGGCCTGTAGGGGCAGAAGCCAGGCCTTAACAGGGAACGGTGCCCCTTCCACTTGTGCTCTAGGTGGGAACAGTCTTTCAGTCTGAGCACCTGCCTGCGTTCTCTGCAGGCCCTTTGGCAAGCATGGATCAGCACCCACTGAGGGAACCACGTCCTACCAGTGGCAGATAAACCAAGGAAGAAGAGGCTGTTCAGAAATCCAGTTTGGAGTAGGTTATTCATGTGAAATCCTTTCTCAAATCAGGTGTCAACATCAAATTAGTGGACAGACTATTTCTGCTTTCATTAAAGAATGTATTCAATATTTTTAAAATTTCTTTTGAGACTCTTTGACCCATGGGTTATTAGAAGTGTGTAATTTAGTTTCCAAGTGTTTGGAAATTTTCCAGGTGCCTTTCTGGCACTGATTTTTTTTTTATTTTTAGATTTTATTTAATGATTTTAGAGGGAGGAAGGCAGTGGTGGGACTCAACCGGTTCACACCGGTTCTGCAGAACTGATACCTAATTTTTCGTTGAGTTCGGTGAACCGGTTGTCAAAGTGGCACTTGTCATCAGGGTTCTAAGGCCTGGGCAGCCGCCCAATGTGGAAATCACAAATTTACATTCCTTATTTTTTTTTTAACATTCATCTGTGCAACAGTGTATTCTAAGTGCCAGTAGTAATTTCATCCCATGCATAGGTGAAAAAAATTGCAAGTGAGGATGGCAATCAAGAAGCAATATGAAAGTATCTTAAATAAGTTTTATGTTTTTTGTCAGGTGTTAATATTTTTTCGCTAATATTTAAAAAGCCTTTCTTATAACATAATCTAGTTTTGTGTACATCTTTTATTGTTCTTATTAAAGTATTAAATGCATGAAATAATAAACTACCTTTCAGTATAGTGTTTTTTTTTTGTACTTAAAACAGTCATTAGGGCAGAGAACCAGTTGTTAAATTATTTGAATTTCACCACTGGAGGAGAGAGAGAGAGAAAGGTGGAGGAAGGAGGAGCAGGAACATCAAATCACTGTTGCTTCTTATATATGTGCCTTGACTGGGCAAGCCCAGGCTCTCAAACTGGCGATCTCACTATTCCAGGTTGCTACGTCATCCACTGTGCCACCACAGGTCAGGCTCTAGCACTGACTTTTAGTTTGATTCTATTGTGGTCAGAGAACACAACCCAATGACTTCGTTCCTTTTACATCAGCTCAGGTTTATTCTATGCCCTGAGGTTTGGTTTGTGTTCCACAGCCATTTGAAAAGAAGGTACATTTGGCTGTTGTTGGGTGGGTCTTAATCAGATCTCTTGGGGCGTTGAATTTTTCAATGTCCCTGCTGATTTTCTGTGTAGTAATTCTTCCCACTGCCAACTGAGGGACATTGCTGTCCCCAACAATTAGGGTTTGTCTACATCTCATTTCAGCTCTATCAGTTTTGCTTCATGGGTGTGGAGTCTCTTGTTGCTTGTTGTGCACATTGTGGAAATTACAATGAAAATACAATGTATCAAATATGTAGGATACAGCTAAAGCAACGCTGAGGAAAAGTTTATAGCACTGAATACTTAAACATTAAACAAGAGGACACTGCTCAAGTAAATATTCTAAGTTTCCATCTCAAGAAACTGGAAAAACAGGAGCAAAATAAAACCAAAGTGAGAAGGAAGTAGTAAGAGCAGAAATCAATGAAACTGAAAACGATAGAGAAATCAGTGAAACAAAAGCTGGCTCTTAAAAAAAAAATCAATAATGTTTATAAACCTCTAGTAAGACTGAAGAAGATACAAAGAGAGAAGACACAAGTCACCAATAACAGGAGGAAAGAGGGGGACATCACTATAAACCTTGGAGCATTACAGTGATAATAAGATAATGTTTTACGAAAAACTCTCTGCTGATAAATTCAACAACTTAAGAAGAAATGAACCAATTTCTCACAAACTAGACTACCAAAACTCAACCAAGATGAAAAAAAAAAAACAACCACAACAGCCCTACTATCATTTAAAATATTGATATACATAAGAAACAGATTTATAGATACAGATAACAAACTAATGGTTGCCAGATGGGAGGGGGTGAGGGGTCTGGGTGAAAAAGGTGAAGGGAGTAAGAAGTACAATTGGCAGTTACAACATAGTCACAGGGATGTAAAGTACAGTATAGGGAATATAGTCAACAATATTGTAATAACTATATACGATGCCAGGTGGGTACTAGACTTATCGGGGGATCATTTTGTAAGTTACATAAATGTCTAACCACTATGCTCTACATCTGAGACTAATATAATATTGAATGTCAATTGTAATAAAAAAAAAAACTCCCCAGAAAGAAATCTCCATGACCACAAGGTTTCATTGCAGACTTCTATCAAACAGTTAAAGAAGAAATAACACCAGCCTGACCAGGCGGTGTCGCAGTGAATAGAGCGTTGGACTGGGATGCAGAGGACCCAGGTTCGAGACCCCAAGCTTGCCAGCTTGAGCGCAGGCTCTTCTGGTTTGAGCAAGGCTCACTAGCTTGAGCCCAAGGTCGCTGGCTAGAGAAAAGGGTCACTCAGTCTGCTGTAGACCCCTAGTCAAAGCACATGTGAGAAAGCAATCAATGAACAACTAAGGTGCTGCAATGAAGAATTGATGCTATTCATCTCTCACCCTTCCTGTCTGTCTGTCCCTCTCTCTGTTTCTGTCATGGATAAAAATAAATAAATAAATAAATAAATAAATAAATAGAACATCAATTTTATACAATTCCTTCTAGGAAACAGAGGAGATGGGAATAGTTCACAACTCATTTTAGAAAGCTAGTATTGCCCTGTCTAACTCCTACACTAGGCAGACAGTACAAAAAACAAAACAAAACTACAAACTAATAGCCCTTATGAATGTAGAAGCAAAAATTCACAACAAAATATTAGCAAATTGAATCTAGCAATGTATGAAAAAAATTATATAACACCACAACCAAGTGGGGTTCATTCCAGGTATGCAAGTCTGAGTCAACATTTGCAGTCAATCTATTTAACTTATAATATCAACAAGCTAAAGAAAAAAAACAAACCCATACAATCGTATCAGTACACAAGAAGCATTTAGAAAAAAATCTAACACCCATTCATGACAAAACTTTTAGATTGAGGGGGAATATCTCTGCTAACCTACAGTTCATTTCATACATGGTGGAGAAAAGTGAATGCTTTCCTTTTAAGGATGAGAACAAGGCAGGGATGTCTGCTCTCACTGCTGCAAAACATTGTGATGGAAGTTTTAGTCAGTGGACTAAGACAGAAAAAAGAAAAAAGGCATACACATAGGAAAAGAAGAAATAAACTATTCCTATTGGCAGATGGCACGATTATCTACATAGGAAATTAGAATATTTTCCAGTGAATATTAAGAAAAAACAAAACAAAACAAAATACAAAACCTTCTAGAACTAGGTGAGTTCTGTAAAATTGCAGGATACAAGAACAAATGCATGAAACTCAACCACATTTCCACATACTCATAGTGAGCCTGTGGATACTGGAGGGTATCACACAGCACTGTTTATAACCACTCTAAAGAAAATAACAGTTACAAACTGAACTTGTGTAAAATATGCACATTCCAAGTTTGTGGATTGCAGGATTCCACTCTCTCCACATTGCTATACAGATTGAGCATGATTTCAATTACAATCCCAGCAAAGCTTCTTGTTGGCACAGACAAGCTTATTTTAAAACTTATATGAAAAGGTACAAACCCTGGAACAGCAAACAGTCCTGAAAAAGAAGAAAGTGGAAGAATCACCCTGTCTGACATGAAGGCTGCTCTACACCTACAGAAATCCAGACAGCACGGTATCACAGAGGGACATGCAGAGATGAATGAAGTTGACAAAGAAGTCACAAACGGCCACACACATGTACAACTGATCTTTGACAGATGTGCAAAAGCAACTTCAGTGGAGAAGGACCCTTTTCAACAAATGGTGCTGGAGCAACTGGACGTCCACAGGTTAAAAAAATGAACCTCGATCTAAATCTCACAGTTTAGATAAAAATGAACTCAAAACAGATCACAGACTTAAATGTAAATGGTAAAATATAAATATTAAACTTCTATTTTAAAAAGGATAAATCTTCAGAATCTCAAGCTAGGAAAAGAGTGTAGACAAGACCAACAGCATGAGCTGTAAAAGGAAATATTGATAAACCTCATCAATAGTAAAAAGTTTTGCTCTGCATATGAATCAGGATGAGAAGACAAGCTATAGACTAGGAGAAAATATGTGCATACCAGGCATCTGACAAAAGAATCATATCCTCAATATATAAAAAGCTTTCAAAACTCAACGTAAAATAATCCAAGTAGAAAATGGGCAAAGATGAACAGACATTTCACCAAGGAGGAGACAGAGATGGCAAATAAAAATAATTGATATTCAACATCTAGCCATTAGATAAATGCAAATTAAAACCACAATGAAATATACTCTATCAGAATGGCTAAAATAAACACAACGACAACCCCAAGTGCTGACAAGGATATGAGAAACTGGACCAGTCTCACACTACTGATGGGAATGAAAGGTCAGCTTCTCTGGAAACAGTTTGGTAGTTTCTTACAAAACTAAACATGCAGCCACCACATTACCCAGCTATTGCCCTCCTGGGCATTAGTCCCAGAGAAACAAAACATATGTTCACACAAACCCTGCATATGAATGTTTGCAGTAGTTTTGTTTGTAGTAGCCAGAAGCTGGATGCAACCTCGATGTCTTTCAATGGGCAACTGGTTAAACAGACTGTGGGACATACATACAGTGAATTCCTGTGCAGCAATAAACAAGAACTATGGATATGCTTAAAACCTGGGTAAATCTCCAGAGAACTATGCTCAGTGCAAAATCCATCCCAGAAGGTGACATACTGTATGATTCCATGCATAAAGCTTTTTTGAATACACAAGTGGTAAGGGGAGCAGTGTGAGGGATTCTGTGCTGATGGGGATGTTCAGTTATGACTGTGGTGGTAGACACTTGAACCTCCATGAGTGATAACAAGAGCACAGAACTAAATACATGTGCACACAAATAAGTGCATGTAGTGAGGTCAATGGACTATGTCAATGTCAGTTTCCTGGCATATTGTCCTAGGGTTTTGCAAGATGCTACCATTGGAGTAAGCAGGGAAGGGCTCAAGGTTTGGTTCTCGTTATTATTATTATTTTTTTTACAGCTGCATGTGAATCTACAATTCTCTCAAAACAATGTTTTCAAATTTTTGAAACATGTTAAAAAATGCATAGTACACATCTAAGTATCCAACTCACATCTCACAAAGAAAAGTTGGAATGACTAGACAGTGTCCCATTGTGAAGAATTAGCTCCACATCTATTTGGCATCGGTCCCAAGAAAGGTCCTCTGGTGCTGCACAGAGAGTGTATGCATGCTAGAACAGGATGCTAGATGAGGATGCTGGACTGGAAGCTGGACAAGGATGCTGGACGAGGATGCTGGACCAGATGCTGAACTGGATCCTGGATTGGATGTTGAATTCTGGATGAGGACGCTAAACGAGGATGCTGAACTGACATTGAGCCCTTCCCTTTCTGACCTGCAGGGGGCAGCCTGGCCAATCAAGGAGAGGGCTGTGGTGAAGGCCCTGCTGGTCTCAGCTTTCCAATCCTAACTGTGTGAGCACCAGTGTTCTCCCACCTCCCCACCCCACCCTGCACAGCACACACACATGCACACATGCACGCACGCTCCACAGCTCATGAGCTCATTCTGCCCACGACTGACAGGCTGGGTGGGATCATTTCTCCTTGAGCTCTTTGTCCAGCTCAGTTTCAAATGACTCATGAGTGGTCCCCTAGGGAGACCTCCTGCCTGGCCTCATAAACCTTCCCAGTTAGGCAATGCTTCCTGATAAGTGGTTGTTCACCCACTCTCCCAGACCACCCGAGAGAACTATTCCTCTTCCCGGGCAGCAGCTGGCAACATGGCCTCCCCAGCTGTCTTGTCTCCTTCTTCTCTCCTCTTCTGTCTCTGGCCTGGGGGGGGAGGGGACTGAGAAGGTCTCTGAATAGACAGTTGAGGACTCACCACTGCACCAAATACAACCCTGAATATGTTGGGTGGCTTGCCCTCACCCAGTCTGGGGTCATGGTGGCCTCCTCTGACTTTGCAGGAGTTTGCTGTTCAGTGAGGTCTTGGCAGCCTCACTGCATTGCTAGGCACCCCCTTCCCTAGGGCACAGGACCTGTTGTTGTGCTGACTCCGCCAGTTCACAGTGCCAAGGTCTCATGAAGTTGGATGTCTGCAAAAGCTCTGGGTCTGATGAGCATTCACGGCCTACTGCCTTTATGCTTTGGCTCCCTGAGTGGGTTCTGCATCAGAGCATATACTCCTGCCTTGTGCCCATGTAGCTCTCTTGGGGCTGTTGTGCATGTTCCAACTCTCATTAGGAGTGTGCAGGAGGGAGATAAACCCAGCCCAGCCTGGACTGCTCCTTATCGGCCTTGCTCTGCACACGGTAGCTGCAGTCTCTGGACCAATGACAGCTTGTCCTGCCCCTGACTCTGATGTTCTCTCCTGGCCAGTTACTCTGTGCCAGGCAGGCCTGGAGGCCATGGGGATGAAGGAAGCCCAAAGCTTGGCATCTCCAACATGGCCACTTTGTCATTGACCAGAGCACACCATACTAGCCGAGAGACCTCTGCCCTCTGGGAAAACACTGCTCCTCAGGATGTGCCCAAGGCCAGTGAGATGATCTGGGATGTGATTAAGCTGGGAAAGCAGGAGGCTGGGCTCAGGGATTTGTCCCCTAGCTTGCCCTGTGCCCTTCAGCAGTTCTCTAGGTCTCAGTTTACCATCCAAATCAAGTGAGCAGTTGCTGGTCTGTCAATGGTTGTTCCCCATGAATTCACCTTCCTTCTCCAGTATGGACACAAATGGAGATTTACACATATTCACTGGGTGGCCAGGGGAGGTGTTACAGATAATCAGTTAGTACAGGTGGACTAGGCAGAGTTTGGGGGAGGCAAGAGCTATAGGCACAGAGGTGATAGCACCAAAGTCCCATCTGGAGAGGGATAGACTCTACAAGATCTCCTTGAAGGACACCTTGGCTCTCCCTGCAAGTTAAGAAGGACTCTCAGTGACTGTGGGGGAAGTGGGAATGCAGGCAGGGGCAGGGCAAGGCAGCCAGGTGTGATGGAGGGGGGGAGGGTTCAAGGCCTGGCTGCTCAATCCTATCTGGGAAGGCAGTGAAGCCTGTTTCCAAGGTCCAGCTGGGGTGAGGGTAGCTGATGGTACCACCTCCATCTGCTGCCATCTCCTCAGACACAGGGGACAGGGGCTGGGGCGGCCCCTCACAGACCTCAGGTATATCCCCAATATCCCAGCATCACCTGGCATTCCCCCTATACCATGTGGCCCAGTAAAGTCTGGTTCT
Organism: Saccopteryx leptura; assembly: GCF_036850995.1. NCBI lineage: Eukaryota > Metazoa > Chordata > Mammalia > Chiroptera > Emballonuridae > Saccopteryx > Saccopteryx leptura. Next base: position 270,011,283 of record NC_089503.1, on the reverse strand, counting down.
TCTATAGGCCTTGTTTGTTCACTATCCTATCCCCTTGACCCTGCATCCTGCACTGAAGGGGTCTCTTGGAACCCTTCCCCCGTTGATACTGGGGTTTCAACTGGGGTACTCAGGGCTGGCTGAGCTGACAAGATCATGGTGGCTGTCCCCTTCTGGAGTCCACAGGAGATGCTCCTCTTTTCAGCCCCTTGGGCTAGATGTTGCCCAAAGGTCCCAGGCTGGGCCTGGGGCTCTTACCTCCTTCCTCATATTCACTGGGTGGCAACAAGAACCCTGTGCTCTGGAAGAAGGGAGTTCTATAAAGTCGCAGAGCGTTCCAGATACAAACTTACAATCTCATACTTCATTTTTCTTGGACAAAATCTCAGTGCCTTTAAATATGTCATCACTCTGTGTCCCCATGCCACACTTCGTACTTCCTGGGTGTAGGGGCTAGCCTTTCAGGTGAAGGTGCTGTGGGCAGAGTCTGCTGTGGTGGGGAGGGCAGGGTGCTCCTAGACCTGTAGCCTGGGTGGGCTGGAGCTCTCTCTGCTGTGCTAGTTGGTTGGTGAGGTGATTGGGCAGGCAAAGGAGAGCCCTCTCCCATAGAAGGGTCCCTGGAGTGGAGAATGACATGAGGCTGTCACACCCATGTAAAGGTACAGCTATGCTGCTGCTTCTACAACATAACCACACGACTTAGAAAGAGCCACTGCCTCCTGGTGGTTGATGGGCTTCAGATGGGGAAACAGGCCCAGAAAGAAAGTGATCTGCCTAGGCCCCATCTCCTCCCTGCCCAACCCTCACCCAGCCATGCACCGAGAGCTCCCCCAGAGGACAAGGCATGCTCACTTGGGTGGCCTTCTCAGAGAGGCAGGAGCTGAGCTGGGTTCTGCTCCAGGTCCATGGTGGGAGTGCATTTTTCATTCCCCTGCTTTGCCTCTCAGCACTGTCCAGAGATAGGTCACCGAGGGTAGGTTCTCAGCCCAGGACTGAGAATTAGGCCCTAAACTCTGTCCTCCATATTCAGACGCTGATAGGGAGCTACACTCTGCCCTGTTGACCCAATCTCTCACCGAGCAGCCTAATCAGCCCACAGGCCCTTCACTGTCATCTAAAGGTCACCAACATTGTGTTGGCATCCAGCACAGCCCAGCAGGATTCAGAGCTATGTTCTCCTCCTTGTGTGGCTGCTGACAGGGGGCTTATAAAGGTTCTCACTGATGCCACACCCCCTCCAGTGTCTGCTAATTTGTTCATCTGTTTTAGTTTAGATTTTGGGGTCTTTAACACAATTTACTTCAGAAGTGGCTCCATCTCCTCTCCTTTCCGCCTCTACCCACTCCAGGCCTCGCTGTCCCCTGGAATCCCCTTCCTCCAGTCTCCCCTATACACAGGCTCTGAGAAGGAGGTCGACAGAGGATCAACAGTGGCTGTGACCTTGGCCACTACCTCCTCTCCTTCGATTTAAGGATGGGGAGACGGAGGTCCCAAAAGCTTGAGTTCCTCGGTCTGGCCCTGAAACGGCCAGGTCACCTAATTCCCAGGCCAACAGACCACGGAGCAGCGCCCCCAACCCCACCCCTCGCTTCCTGAGCGGTCAGGTTTCGCCAAGGGCGCGGACATCACCTGCTGTCCCGTTTCCCTTTCTTCCAAACGACCCGGGGAGAGGACAGGCGCGCAATTCAGCTCGGGCTGACACCGGGTCCCCAGAAACTCCAGTCCCAAGCGTCCCAGCCTTGAGTTCCACCTTGGGCCCGCTCCAACCCACCATGCCACCGCCGCTGCCCGTAGTTCTCCCCGCGGCTCCCCGCCCCCCTCTACACTGCAGGCCGCCGGGCTTCCACCCAGTGTCCACCTCTCCCTCCCCCCGCTCCAGCCGCCACCTCCGTCGCTTCCCAGGGCCGCCCACACTCTTCGCCAGCTCCGCCTCCACAGCCGCCCGGGCTCGCAGCGCGCTCCTGCCCCTCCCGCCGGTCCCTCCGGTCCCACCGCCCCTCGCGCACCTCCCCTCCCCAAGCTTTCCGCGCGCCCCAAGGCCCGCGGGGCCGGGAGGCGGTGCCGCGGGAGGGCTGGCTCGGGTTTCCGCCCGCCCCCGGCGCCGGCGTGACCCCTCCCCGGGCGGGGCGGGCCGGGCTCAGCTGGCGGCCCCGCCCCCGGCCTGGCGCTCCGGGCGCTATAAGAGGGCGGCGGCCGTGGGGCGCCCTGCACGGGGCCAGGAGCGCGATGGTCAGCCGCCGTGGCGCGGCAAGATGCTGGATGGGCTCCTGCTGGCGCGCTGGCTGGCCGTGGCCTTCGCGCTGACGCTGCTACTTGCCGCGCTGCGCCCCTCGGCCGCCTATTTCGGGTAGGTGCCTGGCGGCCCTGCGGACGGGCTGGCGGGTGGGCTGGCAGGCCCGGGGCGGGGGCGGGGGCGGCGCCCAGGCGGGGGAGACCAGGTGCGCGGGGCCGGACTGGTGGGGGCTGCCGGGTTTCCTGAAGCTGTTTGCGGCGCGCGCGTCCCTGGGTCAGCGAGTTTGTGTCCCCCCCCCCCTGCGCTGTGCGGGGAGAGGGGCCCGCGTACCCTACGGGCTGGCGTGGGGCTGCTGTCCTCCCTGACTCCAGAGTCGTCGTTGCCGCGGGCGCAACCGAGCGCTGGGATCCCTGGAGCTCGGGGACCAAGGTGTGGCCCCGGCTCCCTTAGGCCGCCGAGTCCTTGCCAAATGGCTGGAGCCTCCCAGCCCCTGCCCACCCACCCCCCTTGCAGCTTCCCCCTCCTTTCTCTCCTCGAGAAGTTAATGTAACAACAACAAAAAAATACGTACAAAATCCAGATGTTCCTTGCACTGAGCCCCAAAGGAAAAAAATAACTCCAAGTCGGAGGAATTTATTTTTCTTGTGCTTTGCTTCTGACGCTCGCTCGGGCCCGAGCTCGCGGGAGTGCGTCTATGTGGGACCCGGACAGGGCTATGAGCGCCGCCGCCCGCCGTCTGGAGGGCTGCTGCCCGGTGCGCTTCTCCGCAGCAGCCGTGTGCGTGTTTTCAGCGCGTTTCTCTCCGCTGTTCCTTCCTGCCCTAACTCGCCTTTTGCTCCCAGATCTGGGATATCTAACACAGCGACCTTTGGGGACCCTCGCTGCGATACGCATTTGGGCACACTTAAGTTTCGAGTGGCAACGTTCTGGCAGCTTTCGGCTCTTCTCTGCCTCCCCGCTTCCCGTCCCTAGCCGACCCGGGAATTTCGGCCCACTCTCTCGCCCCGGCCCCTGTCCGAGGCGCCCTTCTGGCACGCCGGAGCCGCTGCCCTCCGCCCTCCGCCCTCCGCCCTTCACCTGTTCCCTAGACCCTGGCCCCCCGCTCTGGAGGGCGGCGGCCTGGCCGGCAGAGGGCCCTGTTGGTCCAGAAATGTGGCACCGCCAGGGCGGGGAAAGGCCGACTGGGCGAAGAGCCCTGCAGGTGTATCCTGTTCTCAAACAAAATAAAATATTTTCATGGGAAACTTTTCCTTTGTGTTTTTTCTTCCCCCGCCCCTTTCTCCTGTTCCTTTCTCCTGAGTTGTCTTCCAGGGTCAGCTCCGTGTCTCCTTACCTGGATCCCCCACCCTAAGGCCCTCTCCTGTGGGTTTGGCCCTGCCTGAGTTCCAGGCTGTGTGGAGGCTGGCAAGCCCCTGCGCACCATCTGTGCAGCCTTTACCTCGCCCTCATGGGCAGAGGGAGGGTCAAAGGATGGCCGTCTGGCCGCAGGTCCACGGGTGAGTCACACGGGCCTGTCAGCCAGCTGTGCCTTCTTGCTGTCCTGGCTCAGCTGCAGGTCTGTTCACCAGGCTCTAGACACACCCTGGGCTTGTCTGTTCGAGTTGGGCTCTGCCTGGAGTCTCTACTGCTGCTGCCCCATTCCTCCTGGGGAAGATCAGTTGGGGGTGGGAGTGCTGGGTCTTGGCAGCATCCCCTTTCCCCCCTTTCCTTGTGCTGTGCACCTCTGGAGAAGTCTGAGCTGTTGACGTGTGGATTTTAGCTCCCTCTCAGAGAAAAGTCCCGGTGGGCATGGCGTGTGGGGAAAGATTGGCGCACTATGGCTCTTACAGCCCATTGAGCCCTGCTCTTTAGCCCCAAAGACCCCATGAAGTGAGACTTCTGGGGAGCATAGGAGGCAGATGTGTTGCCCTGGTGACAGCTAGCTCTGCTGTAGGCACTTGCCACCCCAGCATCAGGTGAGAGAGCCAAGAGTCTGCTTGGTGGAGATGGAGAGTGAGAGCAGCAGGCCCAGCACCAGCTAGTCAGCAGAACAGGGGAGGGACCAGGTGCTGGAGGGGTCCACCCCCAGCATACACCTCAGGACAATGTCAGGACAGAGTTGATTCCTGAGGTGGAGCCAGGCCTGGGAGGAGGGGAGGAAGGTGACTGACATATGCTCTGCTTTATGCTACTGTATATGGAGACCTTGCTTCTCTGGCACATAGTGACTTGCTGGGCTGGGGTCTAGGGTCCTTTCTCCTGGCTCAGCAAAAGGGCAGAAGCCAGAAAGAGGAGGAGATGGCCCAAGGGAGACAGGGTCCTGCTGGATCCAGGGGGCCTCGCTATGTTGCGCATGGGGCAGAGAGAGCAGGCGGAAGGATCCGATCCAGGCCCTCTTACCCTTCCCCCTCTCGGAAATCTCTGCCTGGCACGGAGGCTCACAGTCAGGGCAGCTCCAGTTACAGCCCAGAAACCCGTAGAGTCTGGCCTGGGGGAGGGTCACGTGGGCGGCCGGAGTCCTCCCTGCCCCCTCCCTGAGGCTGCAACCCAACCCATGAGCTGCTGCCCTGCTCCTGCTGCCCGCCTCTGGCCTCTGGCCACTAGGCAGGACCCTCTAGGTTGCCTGCTGGCTCCTCTCTGGAATGATTAGCAGGTGGCATTTCCATCTGGTTTTCTGGGGCTTTAGAAGTGCCTGTGATGGGGGGCCTAGAGCCCTTGGCCTTATGCCCTCCTGGAAGGAGGGAGGAGCCCGGCTCCCAGAAGGTGGGCTACCGTGGGTCTCTTGGCTATTTGGGGATATAGACTCATGTATCTGAGTGTGTTGAAAGCTTTGCTCTACCTTGGTTTGTGGGGTGCCTGGCCCCTCTCCTAGCCTTATCCTCAGGTGTGTGCTGAAACCTGTTCAGGAAGGGACTCCCCAGACCCAAGGACAAAGGCACTGCTACTTCCTGAGTGGGGAGCCAGGGACCAGGTTTGGGGCTTGGGCTCTGGCACACCTTACTGCCTTTTGCTTAGAGATTCGGATGCATACTTAGGCAGCCCCTAGCAGAGGACCTATATCACAGGGTTGCCACAGGTGAATGGAGGCCTATGACTTGCAATGTGGTTATCCTTCAAAGGAAGTAGGAATGGCTGTCTGATAGTGTTGGCCCCTGCCCTCTCCCCTTCCTCCCCCCATTCTGCAGGAAGCATTTACAGGCTGGCTTGGGAGAGTGGGGCCCTGCTGTAAGGTCTGCAGACTGGCCCTACCTCTGGTCCAGGATGGCTGGAGGCCTGCATGGAGGAGGCAGCACTAGTCATGGCACCGAGGGCTCCTCCAGCCATGTGAGGAATACTCGAGCAGGTCGGAAAGGCAGCTAACAGCAATCTGGGCCACTGTGAATGGGGGGCCAAGTGGGTGTGAGTCTCTTTTTGTTATTGAAATGTAATTTATATTTTTTAAATTTACTTTGTTAGAGTAGACAGTTCAGTGATTTTTAGTTCATCCACAGGCTGTGGAGCCAGCACCCTCTCTAATTCTAGAATATTTTCATCATCCCAGAAACCTCATATCCCTCCACCCCACCCACAGCCCCTGGCAACCACTAATCCACTTTCTGTTTCTGGATTTGCCTGTTCTGGACTTTTCATAGAAATGGAATCATATGATATGTGGCCTTTTGTGTCTGGCTTATTTCACTGAGCATATCATTTTCAATATTCACCCATGTTATAGTGTATGTCAGGGTTTTGTTCCTTTCTGTGACTAAAAATATTCAACTGGATGGACCCATGCAGTTTTTCTTATTTGTTAATTGGATATTAGGGTTGTTCCCAACTTTTGACGATTGTGGGTAACACTGCTGTGAATGTCAGTGTACAAGTTTTTTGTCTTTTTTTTGTATGTGTGTGAGTGTTTTTAATTCTTCTGGGTAGATACTAAAATGGAATTGCTGGGTCACATGGTCGTTCTGTTTAATATTTTGAGGAACCACTGAACTGTTTTCCACAGTGGGAGCAACATGTTACATTTCCACCTGCAGTGCACAAAGGCTCCAGTTTCCCCACATCCTCATCCCTGATTGTTATTCTCTGGGTTTATAACTCTTAATTATTTTTATCTTAGCCATCTGGTGGGTGTGAGTGCTTTTTATTTGCACATCCCTGTTGACTAGTGAGGTGACACCTTTTCATGGGCTTGTTGGATATCTCTGTGTCTTCTTTGGATAAATGTCTGTTCTGTTCTTTTGCCCGATTTTTGGTTGAGTTTCTCTTTGTTGTTTAGTTGTAAGAGTTCTTTATATATTCTGGATTTTTCTTGAACTAAGGAGAACCTGGTTTCTTGACCCGTAACAGCACTCTGTCTGGCCCCTGCTGTCTCCACAAGTCTTCAGAGCTCGGCCCTCCAGCCTGACTATGGGGGGAGCCAGGGTGCAGTTGATTGTTTACTATCAACTGGTCTGGGGGCCTGATGGGGACCCTGGCTGAGGAGGCTGCCTCAGCACAGCTGTGAGGTGCCACTCTGGAGGGGCTGCCATGGGGGGGGGGGCTGTGCATGCGGGTCAGGAAGGTGAGGGCTCTCTCTGTGTCTCCATTCACCCAGCCTGGGACCCAGCTGGAAGCCATGTGGCCACATGCCTGCTGGCTGCTTGGAGGAGGGGTGCCCAGCTGATGTAGGATGGGGCAAACCTGGTGCAGAATGATAAAGCTGCATGAGGAGCCTGTGAGGAGCAAGGAGTAAGATAAGGTGCTGCTGAGAAAATGGGACAGCCCCCATGGGGCACAGGGGCTGGGGGCTGGAGCTCATCTGTGGGTGACCAGGGAGGGTCTGGAGGGATGGCGGTGAGGGATGGATCCCCAGTTACTCCCCGACTGGGAGCCAGTGGTGGTGGTGCCTGGATCTGAGCAGGCAGGAGTTTGGATGATGGTCTTGAAGGTGCTGTCCATGGAGACCCACCTCAGGACAGCCATGCCTGGATCCAGAGTTTGGGGGGAGGCCGTGGAGAGCAGAGTGCTTTGGTGGGAGACTGTCTGGATTGGGAGAGTTATGTACCAGGAGCAGACGGGGAGAGAACCTAGTGAAGGACCTTATTGCCATGTCTGGGACAGCCAAGGGGACATAGAGAACCTGTTGAGGTCACTTGGATGTGGTTCTGTGAGTGAGAACTTCAAGTATCAAGTGCAGGGTGGGGGCTGCTAGCTGGGGGCAGGATGACACTCGGATCCAAGGAGGCTGGTGGGAGGTATGTGGAGGGGCCTAGCTTCCAGCCTTCAAAGGAGGGGAAATTCTGCCAGTTCACATGGCCTGGGGCCCCTGAGGCCATCAGAGGGACTGAGGTGTCCTGGTCTCCCAGGTAGATTCAGGGGAGGAGTGAAAGGCAGGTAGAAAGAGCAGGCAAACGGGCAGAGGAGATCCCTTGGGGGGACTAGCTACTTTTTGCATCTCTGATCTCCAACATCTGTTCCTTCTTCCTCCCCTCTCCTGTTCTATCTGCTCTGGGGGCCATGAACGCCCCACCCCTCTGGTGCCAGCCTGCCCTGGTCCCCTTCTATAGGCCCTGAGGGACTCTCCTCTGGCCCCTATACAGAGACCAGGTAGAGGCAGGTGGGAGCATGGGGCCACGTTGGAGCTCTGGGCTGGGGCCTCATGATGGTGGCACTGTGTGCAGGCCTGGCCCTGGGGCCGGAGGTGAGGAAGAAGCCGCAGCCACCTGGCTCCTCAGCTGTGTGAGCAGATGTCCTGCCACAGCTGGCCGTCTGGGTTGGGGGCGGTGGGACAGCTGGTCTAATCTTTCTCCTATCCTTGCCACTGTGGCCCTGGACCTGACTCCAGTGCCTCCACACGAGGAGGACCCTGCTCTGGCTCCAGGGTGGCCCCATCCAAGTGCACCACCCGCCGCCTGCCCAGGGGACTTTCGATGTTGAGAACAATAGGAGAAGTGTGTGGTAGCTTTCTCCTGGGAAGGAATCTGCGCACATGATTCCTCCCCGTGGGCTGTGGGCCCTGGGCCCTGGACTTGGGAGGAGTGATGAGCTGATAAGGGCCTGGCTCGGCTCTCCTGGCTGTGGAAAAATGACACCTGTTAGGGGCCAGCACTCAGCCCCCTTAATCCTGGTCTGGGGCACCAACTCCCTTTGTGTATTGTCCCTGTGGGTGGTGGGTGCCCCTGTGGTACCCACCTGGCTCTCTCACGGGGCTGCAGGGAGTTTATGAGGAGGTACCATTGTCTGGGAAGTAAGAACAGGCCCCACTTGGAGGTAAGCCTCTGGCAGGTGGGGGGGGGGGGCAGGGCTGCCATGCTCCAGGTTGGCCTCAACTGTCAACTATTCCAGGAAACCAGGAGATAGCCCAGTGGTGTCATTCTTTATTGTAGCTGGAGCTTACCTCTGAGGAAGCCAGGAGTGTCTCTCATGGGGTCTCTCCTCCAAACTGTGCTGGACTAGAAGCCTGTGAGATTCCCTTTCCCCTGGCCCTGGGCCCAGAAGCCCAGTATGAGCCCCAAGGCATTCATTCCCCTGCTACCCTTGGCTCTGATCTCTGCTTGCTGTACCCACACCTGCTGGCCTCAGGTGCATGGATGATTGGCCAGGTGCAACAGACCACTGGCTTGGACATCTGGACCCTGGCTTTGTGGTGGCATGGGTGCTGTGCTGATGGGTGAAAGGCTCCCGGGAGTCTTCCTGGCACGGGTGTGAGGTGTGGTCTGGGAGCTCTGCAGGATGAGGATAGGGTAGGGTGGTTAGCTGTACTGCAGGCCTGGTGGCCTGGGTTGGGTGATGACCAGCCTGCTTTCTCGAGAGAGCTAATCATTAAGGGACATCGGTTGGTTGGGCTGGGCTGGTTGGCAGGTAGCTGTGCTGGGAGCCACCACAAGAAGACAGCCCCCAACCTGGGTGGCACGAAGCCTCCAGGCTCTGTGACCCAAGGACCAGCCTGTGTCCTTCCTTGCCCCTCCCAGTGGTTCTCTGCTGGCCTGGTGCCTCTGGCCACAGGAGGAAGCCCGGCCGCCCAGTTGGCAGGCCCTGCACCGCGAGACCAGCAGCCGGACGGGGGAATGGAAAAAGGCGAGCCTCGGGCTACGTTTGTTTTTCTTAGAGATATTGAGGTGGATGCGGCCAGGGAAGTGGTCTGGCCCATGAGGAGAGGCTGCCAGGGGCTCCCAGAACAGAGCGTGTCAGAGCTTCTCCCTCCCAGCCCCGGCCACCCTGTCTGTGCTCTGCACCTGGTAGGCCAGCTCCAGGAAGTAAGCCATTCACTGAGGTGACTGGTGCTGGCTGAGGTGGGGTCCCCTGGGGCTCTCCAGGCGCCTGCCCAGCATCCTGCCTGCCCCTCCATATGACATCCTTATGGCTCTGTGGCCACCTCTGAGGCCTGGGGTATGGTGACTGAGACAGGGGTGGCCTGTAGGAGTGCATGGACTGAGCCTAGCTTCTCTGGTTCCTCCAAGAAACCGCCGCAGCCTGGCTTCTCCTCTCAGCTATCAGTGAAGCTGGGGTCCCACAGGCTCACTCTTCCACTCTGGGCTCCAGCATCCTGCTCCTGAAAGGGGCCAGTTTGTGCCCCTCTGAGTCTGTGGGTCATGCAGGTTCAGTTTACTCTGGGTCCAGAGTGGATAGGGTCATTTCCCTTAGGCAGTGCTGTGGGTCCTGGTGCCCTGCAGTTTGCTGAGTCATACGTCTGCCCACTGACCCCCTAAGGGGCTGGATCTGGGTGAGAAGCTCCCCGTAGGTGGCCGGACAGTGATGGATCTGGGGGCTGACTGAGAGCTCTCTGTTCCCTGACATAATAGGGCCCTGTGAGGTGGGGAAGCTGGGGTCCAGTGGCTAGAAAGCCAACAAAGGTGACAATCATTATAGACGTGAGGTCCTCGCACTGGTGTGAATGCCCTCCTGTCCCATGATCTCTTGCCCACAGTCTCCTGTCCTGGTTTCCTTGGCATGTTGGGCTTTGGGTGACAGGAGCCCTTGGAAGCCCCCAGGCCCTATCAGTGCCTATGCCCACTGTACCCTTGTATTTTCTGTCCACACACTGGATGAGAGGTCGCAGGCTGCAGGAGAATGGAGGGTTAATCTCAGAACCAGTGTTTCAGTGCTGGAATTTGTTTTGAATTTGATTCACACAGAAATTAAACGCCGTCTGGTGGGGCTGAGGTTTCCTTGGCAGGGCACTGTGGCTTCTGGAACTCCAGCCTCTTCCCCTCCACCCAACCCAGGGTCTTGTCTCCCTATACCCAGGGAGCTGAGTTTGCGGGCAAGGTGGCCGTTGGGGTGGCCAGGCCTGTTGACAGGAGAAAGGGCCTTCAGAATTTGTTGTCACCCCCCCTCAGCAGGAAGTAGTGAGACATTTGGAGGGGGGCTTCTGGGCAGGGTGGGCTGAGTCTGGCTGAGACATTCAGGGCTGGGATCCTGGTGACAAGGACATCTCTGGCCCTGGACTGGGCCACAGCTGCACCCACTAGCCCCTATATAGCAGTGTTCATCTGCTACCTGGCTGTCCATGGGGGCAGATTTGATGGTGTGTGACCAGCTGAGTGCTTAGCAGGGCAGTCCCTGTCCCCAAGCATGTGGGCATGACAACCTCAGGCCTGGCCCTCAGAGAGGGACAGTTGTCCCCAGACTTGGCTTTGTCTCTCCTAGGTTCTTTCCCACTCTCTGTGGGGTTGGGGTAGAATCTCTGCAGAGCTGCTGCAGGTGGTGGGAGGGGGAGGGGGAGGCTCTCAACAGTGTGGGACCCAGTCCAGGACAATCTTGTCTCTACTTCATTACCTTGATAACATCTGCAAACATTCCTGATGTCACATTCTGAGGTTCTGGATAGGCGTGAATATGGGTCCCTTTATCCTTTGCTTAAGATTATCCCTGTAAGCAGTTTCTCTTTTTTTTTTTAGATTTTTTTTAAAACTTATTTAATCATTTTTGGAGAGAGAAGAGAGAGAGAAGGGGGGAGGAGCAGGAAGCATCAACTCCCATATGTGTCTTGACCAGGCAAGCCCAGGGTTTCGAACCAGCAACCTCAGCGTTCTAGGTCAGTGCTTTATCAACTGCGCCACCACAGGCCAGGCAGCAGTTTCTCAAATACAGTGACCGGCAGGGTCAGGGGTCACTTGACTCTGGGGAAATGCCATGGGAGCCCTGCCAAAATGATGGCTAGTCAGTGTGTAGCACAAAGCACGTCTCACTGTCTGCAAGGAGTGAGACACCCAAGCTGACCCAGCAAGTCTGAATAAAACCATGTAGAATGGGGGAAATTTTTAAGAAACAGACTGATTTGAAAGCAAATTAAAAACTGCTGAAGGGAATTAGTGACCTGGAAGATAGATAGGTCAGGAGAAATTACTGGAGTATGGCCTGGGCAAGAGACACACAGAAAGCAGAGAGAGGGGTGAGGCCTGGGCAGAGAGGAAGCCACGCATCTTCTCCAGGGTCCAGAGGTGGGACCAGGTGGTGTCTGGAGAGAATGGTCAAAGATTTCCTGATGTTGCTGGGAGCAATGAAGGGGACTCAAGAGCCCAGTGTATTTCCAAGCAGGAACATGAAACTTCGTTTTGGAATATCATGACTTGGAAGCGCAGAGCACTGAGCCCAGAGAGTTGTGAAGCAGTATAAGGACACAAAATGCAGATTACCCTGCTGAGGGTCCTTGAGCTGATAACTCACTGGAGACACAGCAGTGTGAAGGAAAGTAGCTGTTCAGAGTGAGATGAAATGAAGACATTTTCAGCTCCTATCAAGAGCTGCTCTGAAGGAGCCATGGATACACAGCTCAGACCTGGGGAATGCCCCAGTGTGCATAGGATGTGGGATAGAATGAAGCAAGAAGACAGGTTGCATGGAGGGATGAGGGCACTGAACAGCCTCCTGTCAGGTGCTCAAGGTAATACCTAATACACAACATCCTATAACCTCACATCAATGGGCTTGTGCACTCAGGCCTCCCGTTTCCCAGAGGGGACAGTGTTGACCATGTTAGATGTAAGTTACAGATCCTTGTAATTTTGAGGGTATTCATTGAAAATATTAGAAACGTACAACTTTGGAAAACAAAGAAGAAAATAAAATAATAAAAAGAACTCAAAGCAAGAGAGGACAAAAAATATAAAGAGATGCAAAACAGGTATGGGTCAGTAAAAAGGATGAATTTAAAGCCCCAGGTAGAAGGCTGTGGTGATCAGGTTGTGGTCTGGTCCTGGCTAAGGCTGTATATGAGGACACAGGGAGGATGTAAGGAGATAGCACACCGACTCAGTAGAAGACAGGAAAACAAGGGAAGAGAGTGAAGGATGTACAGTGTGTCCATAAAGTCATGGTGCATTTTTGACCGGTCACAGGAAAGCAACAAAAGATGATAGAAATGTGAAATCTGCACCAAATAAAAGGAAAACTCTCCCAGTTTCATACCTATTCAGTGCAGTTCGATGTGGGCTTGTGCACAGACTTTTTAGGGCTCCTTAGGTAGCTATCCCATGTAGCCTCTACAGACTTGTCACTGACTGATGGTCTACCAGAAAGGGTTTCTCCAACAAACTGCCGGTTTCCTTCAACTGCTTATCCCACCGAGTAATGTTACTCCTATGTGGTGGCGCTTCGTTATAAATGCGCAGATATTCACGTTGCACTTTGGTCACGGATTTGAATTTAGCGAGCCACAGAACACATTGAATCTCTGACAACATGAAGAGAAACAATATCTGCATAATAGGGGTTCCTGAAAGAGAAAAGAAAGAACAAGGGATAGAGAACTTGATTGAAGAAACTATAGCTGAAAACTTCTCTAATTTGATGCAGGAAAGAGTCACACAGGTTCAAGAAGCGGAGACAGTGCCATTAAAAAAGAACCCAAAGAGCCTGACCAGGCGGTGGCGCAGTGGATAGAGCAACGGACTGGGATGCAGAGGACCCAGGTTCGAGACCCCGAGGTCGCCAGCTTGAGCGTGGGCTCATCTGGTTTGGGCAAAAGCCTACCAGCTTGAACCCAAGGTCGCTGGGTCCAAAAAGGGGTTACTCGGTCTGCTGAAGGCCTGCGGTCAAGGCACATATGAGAAAGCAATCAATGAACAACTAAGATGTTGCAACACGCAATGAAAAACTAATGATTGATGCTTCTCATCTCTCTCCATTCCTGTCTGTCTGTCCCTGTCTATCTCTCTCTCTGACTCACTCTCTGTCTCTGTAAAAAATACATAAATAAATAAATAAATAAATAAAATTAAAAAAAAAAAAAAGAACCCAAAGAAACCTACACCAAGACACATCATAATCAAAATACCAAAGCTAAGAGATAAAGAAAGAACACTAAAAGCTGCAAGAGAAAAGCAGTCAATCGCCTACAAAGGAGCCTCCATAAGAATGATATTCGACTTTTCAACAGAAACACTTCTGTCATCTCAACTGGCCTCCCACTGAGGCCAGAAGGGAATGGCAAAAAATATTCAAAGTAATGCAGAACAAGAACCTACAACCAAGACTTCTTTATCCAGCAAGGCTATCATTTAAAATTGAAGGAGAAATAAAAAGCATCCCAGACAGAAACAACCTCAAGGAATTCATCACAACCATACCAATGCTGCAAGAAGTATTAAGGGGCCTGCTGTAGACAGAACAAAGTGGGAAAAAAATCTAGTAAAAGAGGAATGTAGATTTAAAGAAAAAAATGGCAATAAACAACAACATATCAATAATAACCTTAAATGTAAATGGGTTAAATGCTCCAATCAAAAGACAGGATAGCTGCATGGATAAGAAAATAGGACCCGTACATATGTTGTCTACAAGAGACCCACCTCAAAACAAAAGATACACTTAGACTGAAAGTAAAAAATGGGAAAAAATATTTCATGCAAATGGAAATGAAAAAAAAAAAGCTGGGGTAGCAACACTTATATCTGACAATATGGACTTTAAAACAAAGAGATAAAGAAGGTCACTACATAATGATAAAGGGAGCAATCCAACAGGAAGAGATAACCATTAAAAATATCTATGCAACTAATATAGGAGCACCTAAATATATAAAGCAGACTTTGATAAACATAAAGGGCAAGATCAATAGCAATGCTATAATAGTAGGGTATTTCAAGGCCCCACTAACATCACTGGATAGATTCTCAAGAAAGAAAATTAACAAGGAAACAGCAGAATTAAGGAACACACAGATCAACTGGATTTAATGGATATCTTCAGAACATTTCACCCTAAAGCAGCAGATTATACATTCTTTTCAAGTGCTCATGGTTAATTCTCTAGGATAGACCACATGTTAGGGCATAAAATGAGTCTCAACAAATTTAAGAAAATTTAAATCATATCAAGCATCTTCTCTGACCCCAATGGCATGAAATTAGAAATCAACTACAATAGAAAAACTGAAAAACACTCAAACACTTAAAAACTAAACATGTTATTAAATAAAGAATGGGTCAACAATGAGATTAAGGAAGAAGTAAAAAATTTCCTTGAAACAAATGAAAATGAACATACAATAACTCAAAATCTATGGAACACAGCAAAAGCAGTCCTGAGAGGGAAGTTCATACCATTACAGGCATACCTTAAGAAGCTAGAAAAAGCTCAAATAAACAACTTAACCCTGCAACTAAAAGAACTAGAAAAAGAACAACAAGTAAAGCCCAGAGGAAGTAGAAGGAAGGAAATAATAAAGATCAGAGTGGAAATAAATGACTAGAAGCTAAAAATACAATACAGAGGATCAATGAAACCAAGAGATGGTTCTTTAAAAAGGTAAACAAGATGATGAACCTTTAACCATACTCATCAAGAAAAAAAGAGGACTCAAATAAGTAAAATTAGAAATGAGAGTGGAGAAATAACAACTGACACAATAGAAATACAAAGGATTGTAAGAAAATACTATGAAGAACTGTATGCCAAAAACTTAGACAACCTAGGTGAAATGGACAAATTACTTGAAAAATATAATCTTTCAAAAATCAATATGGAAGAATCAGAAAACCTAAACAGACTGATTACAACAAATGAGATCGAAACAGTTATCAAAAAACTCCCAACAAACGAAAGCCCTGGGCCAGATAGCTTCACAGGCAAATTCTACCAAATATTCAAAGGAGAACTAACTCCTATCCTTCTCAAACTATTTCAAAAAATTCAAGAGGAAGGAAGACTTTCAAGCTCCTTTTATGAGGTGAACATAATTCTGATTCCAAAACCAGGCAAAGACAACACAAAGAAAGAAAACTATAGTCCAATATTCCTAATGAATTTAGATGCTAAAATTCTCAACAAAATATTAGCAAACCAGATCCAGAAATACATGAAAAAAATCATACATCATGATCATGTGGGATTTATTCTGGAGAGGCAAGGCTGGTACAGTATTTGCAAATCAAGCAATGTGTTTCATCATGTAAACAAAAGGAAGAAGAAAAACCACATGATAAATTCAATAGATGCAGAAAAAGCATTTGATAAAATCCAGCACCCATTTATGATCAAAACTCTCAGCAAAATGGGAATATAAGAAACATACCTCTATGTCAGACCCACAGCCAGCATCATACTCAATGGGCAAAAGTTAAAAGCAATCCCCTTAAGGTCAGGAACAAGACAGAGGTGTTCCCTTTCACCACTCTTATTCAACATAGTTCTGGAAGTCCTAGCCACAGCAATCAGACAAGAAGAAGAAATAAAAGGCATCCAAATTGGAAAAGAAGTAGTAAAACTAACATTATTTGCAGATGATACGATACTGTACATAGAAAACCCTAAAGTCTCAAATAACTACTGAACCTGACAAATGAATTTAGCAAGGTGGCAGGATATGATATTAACACAGAAATCAGAGGCATTTTTATATACCTACAATGACCTGTCTGAAAGAGAAATTAAGAAAATAATCCCTTTTACTATAGCAACAAAAAAATTAAGTACCTAGGAGTAAATTTAACCAAGGAGATTAAAGACTTGTACTTGGAAAATTATAAAACATTGATAAAAGAAATCAAGGAAGATACTAACAAGTGGAAGCATATATCGTGTTCATGGTAGGAAGAATAAACATCATTAAAATGTCTATATTACTGCCCTGGCTGGTTGGCTCAGTGTTAGAGCGTCGGCCTGGCATGTAGGAGTGCCAGGTTCGATTCCCGGCCAGGGCACACAGGAGAAGCGCCCATCTGCTTCTCTACCCCTCCCCCTCTCCTTCCTCTCTGTCTCTCTCTTCCCCTCCGTAGCCAAGGCTCCATTGGAGCAAAGTTGGCCTGGGCACTGAGGATGGCTCTATGGCCTCTGCCTCAGGCGCTAGAATGGCTCTGGTTGCAACAGAGCAACGCCCCAGATGGACAGAGCACCACCCCCTGGTGGGCATGCCAGGTGGATCCTGGTCGGCCGTATGCGGGAGTCTGTCTGACTGCCTCCCCGTTTCCAATTTCAGAAAAATACAAAAAATAAAAAATAAAAAAATGTTTTAAAAAGTCTATATTATCCAAAGCAATTTATAAATTCAATGCAATTTCTGTTAAAATACCAATGACACACTTCAAAGATATACAACAAATATTCCAAAAATACATATGGAACCAAAAGAGAACACAAATAGCCTCAGCAATCTTGAAAAAGAATAAATTGGGTTGTATCACACTTCCTGATATCAAGCTATACTACAAGGCCATTGTACTCAAGACAGTTTGGTACTGGCATAAGAACAGGCATATAGATCAATGGAACAGAACAGAGAACCCAGAAATAAATCCACACCTTTATGGACTATTGATATTTGACAAAGGAGGTAATAGCATACAATGCAGTAAAGACAGTCTCTTTAACAAATGGTGTTGGGAAAATTGGACAGCTACTTGCAAGAAAATGAAACTAGACCACCAACTTACACTATTCACAAAATAACTCAAAATGGATAAAAGACTTAAATGTAAGTCATGAAACCATAAGCATCCTAGAAGAAAACATAGGCAATAAGCTCTCTGACATCACTCGCAGCAATATATTTGCTGATTTATCTCCACAGGGCAAGGGGAAAAAAAGACAGGATAAACAATGGGACTATATCAAACTAAAAAGCTTTTGCACAGTTAAAGACAATACAAACAGAATAAAATGACAAACCACACAATGGGAGAACATATTCAACAATACGTCTGATAAGGGGTTAATAACCAAAATTTATAATGAAGTTGTAAAACTCAACACCAGGCCTGACCTGTGGTGGCGCAGTGGATCAAGCGTGGACCTGGAATGCTGAGGTCGCCGGTTCAAAACCCTGGGCTTGCTGGGCCAAGGCACATATGGGAGTTGATGCTTCCTGTTCCTCCCCCCTTCTCTATCTCTCTCTGTCTCCCTTCTCTAAAATGAATAAATTCAAAAAATAATTAAAAAAAACCCAAAACCCAAAACAAAAACACCAAGAAGATAAATAATCCAATCAAAAAATGGGCAAAAGAAACGAAGAGACAGTTCTCCAAAGAAGACATACAGATGGCCAATAGGCATATGAAAAAATGCTCAACATCACTAATCATTAGAGAAATGCAAATTAAAACCACAATGAGATACCACCACACACCAGTCAGAGTAGCGCTCATCAACAAAACAACACAGAATAAGTGCTGGTGAGGATGTGGAGAAAAGGGCAGCCTCCTGCACTGGTGGTGGGAATGCAGACTGGTGCAACCACTATAGAAAATAGTATGGAGATTCCTCAAAAAATTAAAAATCGAACTGCCTTTTGACCCAGCTATCCCACTTTTAGGAATATATTCTAAGAACACATCCCTGATTCAAAAGAAGAAATGCACCCCCATGTTTATGGCAGCGTTGTTTACAATAGCCAAGATCTGGAAATAGCCCAAGTGTCTGTCAGTGGACGAGTGGATTAAAAAGCTTTGGTACATATACACTATGGAATACTATGGGGCCATGAGAAAGAATGAAATCTTAACTTTTGCGACAACATGGATGGACCTGGAAACTATTATGTTAAGTGAAATAAGCCAGGCATAGAAAGAAAAATATCATATGACCTCACTCATTTGAGGAATCCAATGAACAATATGAACTGAGGAACGGAATAGAGACAGAGGTGGGATCAAAGGGTCCAGAGGAAAAGTGGACTGAGGGAAAGGGGATGATAGGATGGGATCAGAAAAGGGAAAAGATTGGTTAAATTATATACACATAACACAGCATTTTCTAGAGCAGAAAAGCAAATCCTGGAGTGAAGGGGGGAGGGCGGTGCGGTGATAATTGGAGGGGGGCAAGGAGGATGTTGAGGGGAACAGAGGGGAGGAGGGATGCATTGGGGGGACACTAGAATCTATGTAAACACAATAAATTAAAATTTAAAAAAAGTGTAGGGATGACATTTGATGAAGTTCAGTATCCATTTATGGTTTTTAAAAGGCTCTTAGCAAACCAACAGCAGAGGGAACTTCTTTAACTTGATACAGGGAAGACAGGCAGTGAGCTTCATACTTAACAGGGAAATGGTGAAGGCTTCTCTTTAAGACATGGAGTAGACAGGAATGCCTGCTACCATCTTTGTCTGAATGGGGATGAAGCCAGCTGTCTTAGCAGACGCTCAAGCAACATGGAAGTCTCTCTTAGGCAGTGAGCATGTTCTGGCTCTGCAAGCACACTTGCCCAGTCTTGGGCCTTGTTGTGCTCTGCCAGTCTTTAAAGAGCCCTTGTCGCCCTGGCCGGTTGGCTCAGCGGTAGAGCGTCGGCCTAGCGTGCGGAGGACCCGGGTTCGATTCCCGGCCAGGGCACACAGGAGAAGCGCCCATTTGCTTCTCCACCCCTCCGCCGCACTTTCCTCTCTGTCTCTCTCTTCCCCTCCCGCAGCCAGGGCTCCATTGGAGCAAAGATGGTCTGGGCGCTGGGGATGGCTCTGTGGCCTCTGCCCCAGGCGCTAGAGTGGCTCTGGTCGCAATATGGCGACGCCCAGGATGGGCAGAGCATCGCCCCCTGGTGGGCAGAGCGTCGCCCCTGGTGGGCGTGCCGGGTGGATCCCGGTCGGGCGCATGCGGGAGTCTGTCTGACTGTCTCTCCCCGTTTCCAGCTTCAGAAAAATGAAAAAAAAAAAAAAAAAAAAAAAAAAAAAGCCCTTGTCTGCCACATGAATTTGTGCCTGTGGAGGGGACATGAAGCAGAGAGGGTGCCCACTTCCTAGCATTGGTGCACAGCAAGATAGGAAGCTTTTGGAGGATATTTGAGTACTATATTTATGATAGTAGAATCGGGATGGGTTTCTAAAAGAAGATAGAAGTAACACAGACAGCAAGAGGCTAAAAGTTGAGGTGCAATCAAGTTAAGAATCAAAAACAAAGAATGTTTTGTTTATGGAAAGACATCATGAAGAGAATGGAAAGGTAGCCATCTCCTGGGAAGGGGTGAAACTCCCATCCTTCCTGCCGATGATTGATTGTGTCTCGTGTGGTTGCTGTGGGGATTAGAAGGTGCTCCCCCCTCTGACCTCTGCAGGAAGGACTCAGCATCCCCTGAACACAGGTCATTTCTTTCTTTATTTTTAGAAGCATTCAAGTTTTAGGCTTTACATTTAGGTCTGTGACCTATATTAATATGTTAATATTTATATATAGCAGAAAGTATGGATCAGATTTATTTATTTATTTGCATATAGCTATATAATTGCTCCAGTACCATTTGTGGAAAAGAGTCTTCTTTTTTTTTTTTCAAGTGAGTGAGAAAGAGAGAAACAGAGGCAGAGACAGGAAGGGAGAGAGATGAGAAGCATCAACTCATAATTGCATCACTTTAGTTCATTGATTGCTTCTCATATGTGCTTGACTGGGGGACTCTAGCTGAGCCAGTGACCCCTTGCTCAAGTCAGTGACCTTTGGGCTCAAGCCAGTGCTAAATGACAACCACGGAGTTTTGCACCTGGGACCTCAGCGTCCCAAGTCAATGCTCTATCCACTGCACCGCCACTGGTCAAGCAAAAGGATTATTCTTTCTGCACCAAGTTGCCTTTGCCCTTTTATTAACAAAATCCGTTTCCCATACATGTGTGGCCCGTTTCTGGTACTTTGTATCTTGTTCCTTTGATTTATTTGTCTACTCTGATACCAACACTATACTTTCTTGGTTCCTAAGCTTTTTAATAAATCTTGAAATCAGGTAGTGTAAACCCTGCAACTTTGTTTTTTTTAAGTTGCTTTAGCTATTTTTATTTTATTTTTTTTGTATTTTTCTGAAGTTGGAAATGGGGAGGCAGTCAGACAGACTTCCGCATGCGTCCGACCAGGATCCACCCGGCATGCCCACCAAGGGGCGATGCTCTGCCCATCTGGGGCACCGCTCTGTTGCGACCAGAGCCAGTCTAGCACCTGAGGCAGAGGCCACAGAGCCATCCTCAGCACCCGGGCCAACTTTGCTCCAATGGAGTCTTGGCTGCAGGAAGGGAAGAGAGAGACAGAGAGGAAGGAGAGGGGGAGGGGTGGAGAAGCAGATGGGCGCTTCTCTTGTGTGCCCTGGCCGGGAATCGAACCCGGGACTCCTGCATGCCAGGCTGATGTTCTACCACTGAGCCAACTGGCAGGGCTAGCTATTTTTATTTTTCCATTTCACATTGCCTTCCCTTTGACAACTATCAGCTTGTTCTCTATATGAGTGATTCTGCCAGAAATTCTGTGCTGGTCCGCGAAAGAGTTAACTACTGGCACAAAATTTCTGGTGGACTGGCACCGGTTTGCAGACCAGCAGTTGAAAACCGCTGCATGGGGGTTTCTAACCTGTTTTGTTTTGTTTACTCATTTTGTTTTTTAAATTCCACATGCAGGAGAGATTATATGGTATTTGTCTTTCTTTGTCTGACATTTCACTGAGCGTAATATCCTCTAGGTCCATCTATGCTGTCACAAATGCAACACTTCATTATTTTTCATTGCTGGATAATATTCTGTTGTATATATGTAGCACATATTCTTTATCCATTTATCTGTTCATGGACATCTAGACTACTTCCATATCTTGGTATTACTAGTACTGCTGCAGTGAACATAGAAGTGCATATACATATCTTTTCAAATTAGTGTTTTTGTTTTCTTTGGATAAATATCCAGAAGTGGAATTGCTGGATCACATGGCAGTTCCATTTTTAATTTTTTGAGGAACCTCCATGTTGTTTTCCATGGTGTCTACCAATCTACAATCCAGTCAACAGTGTACCCAGGGTTCCTTTTCTTCACATCCTTGCCAACATTTATTTGTTGGTTTATTGATGATAGGCATTCTGACAGGTGTGAGGTCACATCTCATTGTGGTTTTAATCTGCATTTCCCTGATGATTAGTGATGTTGAGCATCTTTTCATATGTCTGTTAGCCATCTGTATGTCCTCTTTGAAGATATGTCTATTAGGTCTTTAGTGGTTACATATAAATTTTAGGATTATTTCTTCTAGTTCTGAGAAAAATGTCATTGGTATTTTATAAGTGATTGCATGAATCTGTAGATGCTTTGGGTAGTATGGACATGTTAACATTCAACCAACCATAAGAAAGGTGTATCTTTCCATTTATTTATATCTTCAGTTTTTTTCATCCCTTTCCTATAGTTTTCTGGGTACAGGTCTTTCACTTCTTTGGTTAAATTTATTCCTAGGTATTTTATACCTTTTGATGCCATTGTAAA
Source organism: Saccopteryx leptura (assembly GCF_036850995.1). Classification (NCBI taxonomy): domain Eukaryota; kingdom Metazoa; phylum Chordata; class Mammalia; order Chiroptera; family Emballonuridae; genus Saccopteryx; species Saccopteryx leptura. Next base: position 269,989,473 of record NC_089503.1, on the reverse strand, counting down.
TGGGATTTTTTTTTTGACAGAGACAGAGAATCAGAGAAAGGGACAGACAGGAAGGGAGAGAGATGAGAAACATGAATTCTTCATTGCAGCTTCTTAGTTGTTCAGTGATTGCTTTCTCATATGTGCCTTGACAGAGGGGCTACAGCAGAATGAGTGACCCATTGCTCAAGCCAGCGACTTTGGGCTTCAAGCCAGTGACCTTTGGGCTCATGCCAGCGACCCCTAGCTCAAGCTGATGAGCCTGTGCTCAAGCCAGATGAGCCCGCACTCAAGCTGGCAACCTTGGGGTTTCGAACTTTTTCCAAGTCCCAGTCTAATGTGCTATCCACTGTGCCACTGCCTGGTCAGGTGGGATTGTTTTCTTACTTTGTCTTTATGACAGTTCATTATTGGTGTATAAAAATGCAACTGATTCTGTATATTGATTGTGTATCTGCAACTTTACTGAAGTCATTTATTCTAGTAATTTTTTGATGGATTCTTTAGTATTTTTTATATACACTATCATGCTGTTTGCAAATAATGAGTTTTTCTTCTTCTTTTCTGATTTGAACGCTTTCTTATTTATTTATTTATTTATTTATCTTTTCTATATCTTTTCTTTCAGTAAGAAGCAGGGAGGCAGATAGACTCCCGCATGCGCCTGACTGGGATCCACCCGGCATGCCCACCAGGGGGCAATGCTCTACCCATCTGAGCTGTTGCTCTGTTGCAACTGGAGCCATTCTAGCGCCTGAGGCGGAGGCCATGGAGCCATCCTCAGCACCTGGGCCAACTTTGCTCCAGTGGAGCCTTGGCTACGGGAGGAGAAGAGAGAGACAGAGAAAGGAGAGGAGGAATGGTGGAAAAGCAGATGGGTGCTTTTCCTGTTTGCCCTGGCTAAGAATCGAACCCAGGACTTCCACATGCTGGCCTGATGCTCTATTGCTGAGCCAACCGGCCAGGGCTTGAATGCTTTTTTATACTGTTATTTTTTTAAAATGTTTACTTTATTTATTTTAGAGAGAGAGGAAGGAAGTGGGAGAGGGAGAGAGGCAGGAATATCAATCTGTTCCTGTATGTGCCCTGACCAGAGGTTGAAATGACAACCTCTGTGCATTGGGATGATGCTCTAACACAGTGGTCAGCAAACGCATTAGTCAACAGAACCAAATATCAACAGTACAATGATTGAAATTTCTTTTGAGAGCCAAATTTTTTAAACTTAAACTATATAGGTAGGTACATTCCTTATTGAGGTAGCACCCACAAGTGATATTTTGTAGAAGAGGCACGCTCAAGGAGCCAAAGAGCCGCATGTGGCTTGCAAGCTGCAGTTTGCTGACCAGGGCTCTCTGATCAACTGAACCATCTGGCCAGGGCCCAATTTGAATGCTTTTTATTTTTTTCTTGTCTTATTGCTGTGGCTAGGACTTCTAATACTGTGTTGAATAAAAGTGGTGAATGTGGGCGTCCCTGTCTTATTCCTTTCCTTAATGAAAACGCTTTTAGCTTTTTACTATTAAGTGTGGTATTAGCTGTAGATTTGTTATGTTGAGGTATGTTCCTTTTCTGCCCACTTGGTTGCGAGTTTTTGTCATGACAGGATGTTCAACTTTGTCAAAAGCTTTTTCTACATCTATGAAGGTGCTGTTTTTCTCTTTTGTTAATGTGATTTGTTATATTAATTGATTTATAGATATTGAAACACTTTTGCATCTCTGGTATAAATTCCACTTAATCATGCTATATAATCCTTCCAATGTACCATTGAATCCAGTTTGCTAATATTTTATTGAGAATTTTTGTATATGTGTTTGTCAAGGATATTGGCCTATAATTCTCTTTGTTGGTAGTGTCTTTATCTGGTTTTAGAATCAGGGTCATGCTAGCTTCATAAAACCAGTTTGGAAGCATTTCTTCATGTTTCGATTTTTAAAAAGTTTTATAAGGATACATATTTTTCTTTAAATGTTTGGCTGTTTTCTTGAGTGAGAGCTGTGTTCCCTGGACATACTGTATCTTATGAGAATGTTTTGATTTTTTTTTTTGTTATCAAACCCTTGTGTCGAGGGCTGTCTTATGAGAATGTTAAAGCTTAAAAGGAAATACCTGAATGTGGTCAAGTGCATTCACATCTGTCCTTTCTTCCTGGAAAGTGGGCTCAGCACTGTGAGAGGACACATTCCTGTCTGCAGCCTGTGAGCTTATCACACATTGTCCTGTGCACATATAAACTATCCCAAACAGCAACTCTCAGCATACAGCAGGTGGCCCAGATGAGTTCTCTCCCCTACCCCACCCCCACCAATCGCAGGCTCTCAGTTCTATACTCTAGCCTGGATGAGGAGCCTCTGCTTACCCGATCTCCCTCAGGGGCTGTGCCTTCCAGTCCAGAAAGTAACCCAGGCCACCTGGCACAGCCCAGGCTCCCCAGTCAGCCAGCTCAGCTGCTCATTGCAGCTGTGCCACCCCCTCCCCCTGCCAGTGAATGTCTGGCCTGGGACAGACAAACCCACAAGCCTACACAGGCAGCCAATGTAGGCAGTGAGCCTGGGCAGGCTGCCCACAGGCGGCAGCCCCTTGATTGTCAGCAGAACCCCTCCAACCCCTGCTTCATCTGGCTGGTTGCCTCTCACAGTGCTGAGCCCACTTCCCGGGAAGAAATGACACAACCACCTGTGTCCAGGGTCGCCCATGCTCCTGCAGACACACATGCAACGTAGAGGCAGGCAGGCCAAGTATGCCATGGAGGGATGGATCCGGTTATTCAGCTGGTCTCCAGTTGTGTATAGTAGCCCCTAATTCATGTTCAGTTTCGCTTTATACAGTTCTAGTGACCCATGGTCAAAAAATGAAAAATTCCAGAAATAATTCATCAGTTTTAAATTGTGCAGTGTTCTGAGTAGCATAACAAAATCTCACGCTGTCTTCTTTGTTCCATCCAGGGCATAACTTGTGCCTTCGTCCAGCATTTCCAGGCTGTGGACACATCCACCTGTTAGTCACTGAATATCTTTCTTGGTGATCAGATCAATTACCAGAGAAAGAGGGACCCTATTCACATAACACTTATTGCAGTATGTTGTTATAATTGTTCTGTTTTATTATTGTTGTTAATCTCTTACTGTGCCTAATTTATAAATTAAACTTTATCATAGGTGTGTATATTTAGGAAAAACACAGTATATAAAGAGCTTGGTACAACATGCAGTTTTAGGCATCCACTGGGGTCTTGGAACATCTCCTGCAGATAAGGGGGACTACTGGATAACAAAAAGTGCTTCCATTGTTTTTGTACAACAGTATTGTGTTGAATAATGTGTGAGTGATGTGTGCATGTATGTTTTAAGATAATATACCTGTAGCTTGTATTTCCAGAAAGAGAACTGGTGGGTGAAATTTTACAGATATGTAAGACCAGGCATGGAGGGCCATTCTTTTTCTCCTTGTTCTTGACAATACAGGGAGTCCCCAGGTTACAACAGTCTCCACATACGATGTTTCAAGTTTGCAACACTCACTCCCATAAAAACTTTTAAAAAATTGAGACATGAATGTTTTGGCTTACGCTGTTAGCATTGTACTTACGGACTATGTGGGCGAACTAGTTTGGTTGTGTGCAGCGGAAGAATATGCAGTAACCCGTGTATGAGCGACGGAGTTGACGTTCCCCAGTACGCTTACCTACGCCATTTTGGACTGTGCAAGTGTTTCGTTTGTGTTAGGCTAGGTAGGGTCTGTTTCGACCTACACCAAAATTCAGGTTCATCACTGTTGTAGGAATGGAACTGTGTCGTAATCCAAGAACCCCCTGTGATTTGATCAGGCACTGATTTGTGCTCATCTGATGAATGAAAAATGACATTGCTATCGTTTTATTTTGGTTTCTTTGATTTGAGTGGAGCCTAAGTTTCAGTAACAGCTATATTTTCTTCCTTTAAACTGTATGTCCATATGCTGTGCTCTCTGCACTTGACTCCTTTCATTATATTGATCTTTAGGAAAAGGCACACACACACACACACACACACACACGCACGCACGCACGCATGCACAAGCACGCTAGCAAAGGAAGTTGTCTCTTGGTCTGGGGTCTGAGTTGCAGCATTTCACCTGTCTCTTGTTTATTATTTTTTTAAAACTCTATGCTACTTTTTCAATGTGCAGAGATTCTTGTATTTTTAGAGTAAAATTTATTAATTTTTCAGATTTCTGGATTCTGAGTCACTCGGAGAATAGGTTTATAAAACACTTGTCTTTCTTCTAGCTCTGCTGTGGTTACTCTTTTTGTGTTTGGATTTCTGTCCTGGATCCCTGACCCCTATCATTGGGACCTCTTCCACTGAGCCCAGGCCAGCTCTGCTCCCCACACCCTGACCATTGTCTGCCCATGTATCTCACCACCTGACACGTCCACAAGGATCTGTCCTCTGCGCCCCAGGCTGTGAGCCCTGAGTCAGACCACACACTGAACACACCCTAACAGTTTAAGGGTCTGGGCCATCTGGGTGCCGGTGTCAGAGAATTTCAGAGGGCTGCCTTGGGAGCAGAACACTGTAGCTGCAGCAGGGTTCCAGCCTCATATCACCTCTAGGGGTGGGGTAACCCTGCCCTCAGCCTGCACTTATAATGTGACTGGGCACAGCCCCGGGTGGGAGACCCCTACTCTCTTTTTCATGTGCAGCATAGACGGAGGGCAGCGCAGCCCTGGGTGTGGGGAGACCCCTGCCCTCTGCTTGCCTGGCTTGGAGGCAGTGTGGCCTTGGTATGTTGGGACCCTTGCCCTCCACCTCCATATGCAGTGTCAAATGAGAAGCAGGTTAGCCTGGGTGTGGTGGGAATCTTGCCCTCAGACTCCCTGGACTGGGAGGAACCGTAGCCTAATCTTCCCTTCTCATTGTTTACTCTCACAGCTGCCCTTTCTGGGCTGGCCCCAGGTTCCCTCATGTTGGCCCCACCTTAGGGGGTCCTCTTGGGTGCTGGAGTGTTTTGACACTGCTTGGAGCTTGGTTAATCTCGTGCAGGTTGGAGGCTGCAGGGTTTCTGCTGCCTGGCATCCATTCTGGACACAGCTGTTGACATTCCTGTCTGGGGACAAGTCTCCTCTGTGTGAGCTGTCTTTGTGTGAGGAGCATGGCTTTTCCAGCTCCAGGCTTGGGTTCTGCAGGCCCTGCCTGTTCTCTGTCTGCCTTAGCAGTTGTCTTTAGGCAGGAGGTCTGGAAGTCTACAAAGCCGTCTATGGTAGCCTCTGCTGTGTCCCTGTGCCCTCAGGCATAAGCCCTAACCCCTGCTGTGGTGTTGGGGGTATAGGTCAATGGCCTGCATGCTGGCCACTACTCCTCCCTCACTACTGCCTCTCTCAAGCAAGACCCCAGCTTGGAGCCTACAGGCACCTTTTTTGAGGCCTTGCTATCCTTCTTTCTCACCCCTGGGCCACCCACTCTGGGCCCCTCCTGTGTCTCAGGGACCTTTGGGGTTTTCCCCCAGCCCATGCTAATGCTGGCCTCCCACTGTATATGGGGTTGGGGAGCAGGGGGGCTCCTGGCTCAGAGCATCATTCAGAGGAGAGCTGGCCCTACAGTGAAGTCTGCAGGGACTGGGGTCAGTGGGGACATGGCCAGGGCTGTGCTCCAGTGCCATGTCTGCTCTGGGAATGTGGGGAATAGGGCCCGGGCCTGGGATAGCCTTCTTACCAAACCTGAGTATGAGAGGGATGGAGTATGAGGGTACATTCTTGGTCTAGGACCTGCCTGTGTGGCCTCACTCTCCGGGGGTGCCTTGCTGCTGCCTGCCTGCCATTTCCCTCTATACCCTGGGGTCTTCTGCCCTCGAGGTGCTGACTAGAACTAGTAAGGCAGGTCCTGCCCCTTCAGGGCTCTTAGGGTAGATGGCTTCACCCCAGGCAAAGCCCAGGAGAGGCCATGCTGGGTATGTATTCCCCTCCCTGCTCCAGGAGTAGCTGGGGCAGAGAGCCTTTGAAAGCCAGTGCTGCCCTGGCCGGTTGGCTCAGCGGCAGAGTGTCAGCCTGGCGTGCGGGGGACCCGGGTTCGATTCCCGGCCAGGGCACATAGGAGAAGCGCCCATTTGCTTCTCCACCCCCACTCCTTCCTCTCTGTCTCTCTTTTCCCCTCCCGCAGCCGAGGCTCCATTGGAGCAAAGATGGCCCGGGCGCTGGGGATGGCTCCTTGGCCTCTGCCCCAGGCGCTAGAGTGGCTCTGGTCACGGCAGAGCGACACCCCGGAGGGGCAGAGCATCGCCCCTGGTGGGCAGAGCATCGCCCCTGGTGGGCGTGCCGGGTGGATCCCGGTCGGGCACATGCGGGAGTCTGTCTGACTGTCTCTCCCCGTTTCCAACTTCAGAAAAATACAAAAAAAAAAAAAAAAAGCCAGTGCTTAGGTTTTCCTCAGAGGGGCATCACTGCTGGGGATCTGCAACAGCATGGAGTTCTAAGAGGGCCCACTACATCCCTTTTCCTACAGAAAACTGTGGCTCTTGGAGTCATGGCCACTATGCCCCTGAGTGGCCTTTCAACAGGCAAGAGGAGAGAAGATGGGACATGGTGAGGGGACCTTGGTTTCCATGGGTGGGCTGGGTGCAAGGCTTTTTTCTAAAGATGCTTGGGTGGGGGCTCTGAGCCAGGCCCCTGTCCAGGTGGGCATCTCTCCCTCCCAAGGGCTGAGATCTGGTTGTGGCTGATCATGGACATGCCCAGATGTACAGTTGTCTATCTGGGGATACCGAGGCCATAGCAGACAGGCCAAGCCTGTCGGTTGCTGGATGGAGCAGGTGGGTGGGAGGTGTGGTGAGCCAGAGGGCAGACTACAGACCCTGTGGGCCAAGGCCACAGGTGGAGCGGCAGGAGAAACAGGCACTGGTTCCCCAGTGTCCCCTGGGTCCTGCAGTGGCTCTTCCTCTGGGGCGGTACTCACCCTGGTTTCTCTGTGTGCAGGCTGACCGGCAGCGAGCCCCTGACCATCCTCCCGCTGACCCTGGAACCTGAGGCAGCCGCACAGGCACACTACAAAGCCTGTGATCGGCTGAAGCTGGAGCGGAAGCAGCGGCGCATGTGCCGCCGCGACCCGGGCGTGGCCGAGACGCTGGTGGAGGCGGTCAGCATGAGTGCCCTTGAGTGCCAGTACCAGTTCCGCTTCGAGCGCTGGAACTGCACCCTGGAGGGCCGCTACCGGGCCAGCCTGCTCAAGCGAGGTGCGCTGCACTGGAGGTGGGGCAGCGGGCGGCCAGGCCCAGGTGCATCAACTGTGGGAGGGGGGTCTCAAGTTTTTTTGTGTTTTTTTTATTTTTTATTTTTATTGAGTGAGAGGAAGGGAGGCAGAGGGACAGACTCCCCCATGCACCCGACCAGGATCCACCTGGTAAGCCCACTAGGGGGCGATGCTCTGACCATCTGGGGCATTGTTCTGTTGCATGGCAACCAAGCTATTTTAGCACCTAAGGTGGAGGCCATGGAGTCATCCTCAGTGCCCAGGGCCAACTCGCTCCAATTGAGCCATGGCTGCAGGAGGAGAGAGAGAAGGAAGAAGGGTGAAGAGGCAGATGGTCACTTCTATGTGCCCTGACCAGGAATTGAATCTGGGACTTCCACATGCTGGGCGGACACTCTACTGCTGAGCCAACTGGCGGGGGGTGAGGAGGTCCCAAGTTAAGGAAGAAGAGCTGGGGATGTGGGAGAAGACCCTGTAGCTAGTTCCTGCACAGCTCCTCCCCAATGCAGTGCCTCCACCCTCCCTCCTGCTGGGTCCTCACAAGATCCTGAACTGTTGCTGGCAGGATGATGAATATTTGGCAGCTTTGACAGGGCCCCAGGCAGCTCTGATGGCTTTTTCTACATGCCTGTGGTCAAGACCCAGTGCCAACAGGGACAGTAGGGGTCCAGCTGGTGCCCGAGTATAGTGTTTCATCTCCTGTGTGCCCTCCACATGTGGGAGCTGCTTTAGACTCTCATCTGAGCCTCTCAATGGCCTTGTTTAAAAACTGGGGGCCTAAGCCTGACCAGGTGGTGGTGCAGTGGATAGAGCATCGGACTAGGATGCAGAGGACTCAGGTTCAAGACCCCGAGGTCGCCAGCTTGAGCGCAGGCTCATCTGGTTTGAGCAAGGCTCACCACCTTGAGCCCAAGATCGCTGGCTTGAGCAAGGGATCACTTGGTCTGCTGTAGCCCCCGGGTCAAGGCACATATGAAAAAGCAATTAAGGAACAACTAAGGTGCTGCAACGAAGAATTGATGTTTCTCATCTCTTCCCTTCCTGTCTGTCTGTCCCTCTCTCTGACTCTCTGTCTCTGCCACAAAAAAAAAACAAAAACAACCACACAAAAAATGGGGACCTGAGGCCCAGGCAGGGCTCCCCTAGGGCTTTGGGCCATACTGGTGAGTGGGAGACCCTGCTCGGTGGGGTCCCTGATTGCCATGGTACTTCTGGATTCTTTGCCCCCCTCCATGTCCATAGGAGAGCCTCTTCCCCCTAGGTACATAGTCAGCCCAGGTAGTTATCCCCCAGACCACCGGCCCATGTTGATCAGCTGCTGGTGCCACCACTGACTGGCCCTGCTGTCCTCCCAGGCTTCAAGGAGACCGCCTTCCTCTATGCCATTTCCTCCGCGGGCCTGACGCACGCGCTGGCCAAGGCCTGCAGTGCAGGCCGCATGGAACGTTGCACCTGTGATGAGGCCCCTGACCTGGAGAACCGAGAGGCCTGGCAGTGGGGTGGCTGCGGGGACAACCTCAAGTACAGCAGCAAGTTTGTCAAGGAGTTCCTGGGCCGACGGTCAAGCAAGGACCTGCGTGCCCGTGTGGACTTCCACAACAACCTCGTGGGTGTGAAGGCAAGCAGGGCGGGGGTGGGGTGCAGGGTTAGGGAGGGTTGCTGTGGTGGTGGTGGTGGTGGTGGTGATGGGTGGTGGTGATGGGTGGTGGTGGTGATGATGATGGTGGTGGTGATGGTGATGATGGTGATGATGATGGTGGTGGTGATGGTGGTGGTGATGGTTGATGGTGGTGGTGGTGGTGGTGGTGATGGTGGTGATGGTGGTGGTGGTGGTGGTGGTGATGGTGGTGGTGGTGGTGGTAGTGATGGTGGTGGTGGTGATGGTGGTGATGGTGGTGGTGGTGATGGTGGTGATGGTGGTGGTGGTGATGGTGGTGATGGTGGTGGTGGTGGTGGTAGTGATGGTGGTGATGGTGGTGATGGTGGTGATGGTGGTGATGGTGGTGGTGAATGGAACAGGCCAGGCTCAGAGAGCGCTGGGGGACAGGGAGGAGGTGAGGTTCGTTATCTCTGTGCTTTAGCCATGTGGTGCCAGCCAGGGTCTCCCAGTCTTCCTGCTTGTATAAGGTTCATTACCTGCCAGATAGATGGAGATGCCGTTTGTATGGAGGGTGCCTGTGGTCCCCAGTGGAGAGTGTCCTGTAGTGTCTGGTGGTCTCTCATGGAGAGGTAGAGCTGGAAGGCCTACTTTTTGTTGCTGGGGAGGAGCCGGGTGGGTCTGGGCCCACCTGTATCTGGCCCTGGGTGGTTAGGCCACTAGAAGGGTCTCTCTGTTTTGGGTGCCATCTATCCAGGAGGATGGCAGACTGGGAACCCTGACTGCTAGGGCCGAGGGGCAGTAGGTCCTGTTACCAGGGGCCTAGGTAGAGGCAGTCTGGGGAGTGTGTACAGGCCAGGGGTTCCAGGGAAGGACTGAGGTGTGACTGGTCCAAGTGTGTGTGTATGGGTGTTTCTGCCTCAGGAATCTCGTCTGTAGCCAGGACTCTCCTCTGGGGCACACAGCTCAGAAGACTCAGGAAAAGAAATGTCTTGGCGTTTTGGCTGGGCCCTTTTGGGGGCTGCTGGCTGCAAGCATGGCTGGTCTTGAGGGAACCTGGCCCCTGCCACCCTTCATCCTCCCTGCAGTCCCTCTGCTTGTGGGTGCACAACACTGGAGTAGGTGTCAGACCCATGCCTGTAGTACTTACTGTGAGTAGAGCAGTGCCCCTTTAGTCTCCCAGCAACTTGGGCCACCACATGCCCCCAAGGCTTAGCCGTTGCCTGGGACCTGCAGGGGATTGCCAAGAATGTGGAGCCCTAGCCTGGGGGCATGTAATTAGAGCCTGCCTACTCTGAGTCTCCATAATGACTAGCCGGGCCTCTAGAAGAGTCACACACTCAAGAGCCACAATCACAGATGGGAGCTCCTTGCCTCCTTCTGCCCTGTAGGGAAGGGTGTGGGCAGATTAAATCCCCCAGGCAAGGCCCTTCTTTCTTTTCTTTTGTACTTGCCCTTTGTAAACTATAAAGGAAAAATCAGAATATGAAAAGTGCTCCATTAACTCCAGGCCTGGGTAAGCAGTGTTTTAATTAAATTTGTCATGTTTCTTAGCAAAGTATTGTTGAATGTGACTTTTCTATTGTGTGGTCAAAGAGCAGCTATATTTCTTAATCCCCTCAGGTGACCCTGGGAGCTCCAGCCTGGCTTGAGTCACTTGGGAGGACTTCACTGCCCTTCCTCTCCACATTCCTCCTGGGACCCCTATGTGGGCAGTCTGGCAGAATGCTCAGTGGGACAACTGGCCTGACTTCCTGGCTTTGTAGGGGACACCCAAGTTCTGCAAGCGGAAGGACCCATTTTGGGTCTCAAGTAGCTTCCCAGAGCCTGAGTAGGAGCCACACCTGCTCCTACCCTGGCCAGCTGCCTCTCATTTCTGGGTCAGTCAGGTGGCACCTATAGATGCAGTAACAGCAGGTCCCAGGGCTCAGGCAGGGACATGGTCAGCTCAATTGTTGACTCTGAGCATGCAGCTCTGCAGAGAGCAGACTGCTAGGACCTGCCTGACAGGATGCTGATGCTGGAGCTGAAGGATAACCTGCGCTGCCCTGGTAGGGTAGCCCCAGACACAGGAAGAACATCTGGGTGGGAAAGGAGTGTCTCTACAGGGCCACAGGTACTGTGCTGGCCACTCTGGAGGCTACGCTGCTGACCAGAGGGCTTCTGTCCTAGGCCGTCTGTGGCTGAAAGGTGGAGGGATTGGTGTGTAAGCCAGGGAGCCTGGGTGATGGGTGGTGGTGGCGCTGTGGGCCGTGCTTGGGTCTGGGGACCATGAGGTTGGGCCCTGGGGTGGGTGCTGATTTTAGCCTATCTGGGGTCATCTGTAGGGTTTGGTCTCTGTTCTGCCAGGCGTGGCCCTCTGTAACGCAGGAGGCCCAGATCTAGAATATTGATCTGGTGTTGTGAGACCCCAAAGAAACCACAAGGAGGACCAGATGGAGTGGACATAGCTTTTATTACTTACATAAGAGGGCAGCACCTATGAAAGCTTCACATCCCACTGAGGGGGCCCATGGCTTTTATAGCTAAGCCCTGGGCATTGCTTAAGCAAACAAGCAGGCAAGTAGGGGCTAGGGGCAGAGTTGTATGCACCTTTCTGTGCTGTTTCTCTTTGATAGTATCTGGCAACTCAGTTCCTTTGTCCTTAGTAAAAATGTCAGCTGCAGTTTAATTACCCTTTCTTCTATAGCTCAAGGCCAGGATCCATGACCAGGTGCCAGGGACTGGGGAGGGAGAGGAGCCATGTCCAGCATCAACCCTGCACCCTTACGCTCACTTCCCTCCCTCCCTCTCTCCAGGTGATCAAGGCTGGGGTGGAGACAACATGCAAGTGCCATGGTGTGTCAGGCTCCTGTACTGTGCGGACGTGCTGGCGGCAACTAGCACCCTTCCACGAAGTGGGCAAGCGCCTGAAGTACAAGTATGAAACGGCACTCAAGGTGGGCAGCACCACCAACGAGGCTGCTGGTGAGGCAGGCGCCATCTCACCACCAAGGGGCCGGGCCTCGGGCACAGGTGGTGACCCGTTGCCTCGTACCCCAGAGCTTGTACACCTGGACGACTCACCCAGTTTCTGCCTGGCTGGCCGCTTCTCTCCAGGCACTGCTGGCCGCAGGTGCCACCGTGAGAAAAACTGTGAGAGCATCTGCTGCGGGCGCGGCCATAACACGCAGAGCCGTGTGGTGACACGGCCCTGCCAGTGTCAGGTGCGCTGGTGCTGCTATGTGGAGTGTAGGCAGTGCACGCAGCGGGAGGAAGTCTACACCTGTAAGGGCTAGTGCTAGGTGGCCAGGCTGCCACAGGGGTGCTGGCAGCATATGCAGCAGAGGCATCGACACTCCCAGACTGAGCCCCAGGCTGGGTGCCCCCAGCACATTTGGGCATGGGCCTGGTCTGACTTCCACATACCCTCTGCTTGTCCCTCCCTGGGACCCAACAGCTTTGCACTGATACTTTCAGGCTGTGTCTGTCCCTAAGACTCCAGTTCCTGTGTCACAGCGCCCCCTCACTACTTGGGCTCCTTCTGAGGAGCATGGGAGCACCTTTGTGACCACACAGGGCCTCTATGGCAGCCTGTACCAGCTCTGGTTAGAGTCAAACCACTAGAAGAGGGATGGCCAGCCACCAGGTGTGGGGGAGAACTGCTGCCCCGTTATGACATCAAGCACTTCTCTTTGTAGTGATATCAGTGACATTTAAGTTATTTTTATTTAACTAATATGTAATAATTATTTCCTCTGTCCCCACTATGTCCTAGGCTGTGGCTCTTCCAGTCTGGAGGGGGCCCTTTCCTTTTTCTTCCCCCCCCACCCCAGACTTTTTTGCCTAATCTGCTTTGTGTTTGAAACCACTAAGTCAAGTAAGTCAAGAGAGACTTTGCTGTCATTGTTCTAAAGAATTAAAGTGAGCTGTGTCTGGCCACCTCCCTCAGGGCTTCTGAAAGTCAGGTCCAGGCTGCTGCCCCCAGGGAGGTTATCCTGGGAAGGGTGCCTGTGGGCAAATAGCCCTGCACTCCAGCTCCAAAATGCAGAATTGGGGTGGGGGGGGTAGGCTGTGAAAGAGGCTGGACTGCCCTCTCCAAGGGATGTGTGTGGACAGAGTGATAGGGCCATCCCCTTGGAATGTTTGTTTCACAGAGAAGGTCCAGCTTGCTCTGTGTCACTGGGAGAAGCAGGGTGGGGATAGGTGTGATGGACAGTGTCTGGGGCCAGGATCTGGCAAATGGGAAGGCTGTCTTCTTAGCCATAAGGTGAAAAGGTTGGCCTACAGGGACCTAGTTTGGTTCTAGTGTGTGCATACCTGTGCGTGTGTGCTTGAGTATGCCTCTGCATGTGTAGTATGTGTGCATGCATGTGCAGTGTGTATGCACAAGTTGCATGTATGTGAGCATGTGTGATGCATATAAATGCATGAGTGCATTGCATGCTTGTGTGTTAGCATATGCACATTTCTGCATGTGTTATCTGTGTACATGACTGCACCTGTATTCATGTGTTCATGGGTGTGAGTATGCATACATGGATGAGTGCATCTGAGAACATGCATGTGCATGTGTGTTCTATACGCATGATTTATGTGCCTGTGTATGGAAATACCAGTGATGTGTGTGCATGCGTGAGCATCTGCCCATGTGTGTGTGTTGGTGTGGTCTCTGGGTGGCTGGTCTGTGGCATCCACCCTGTGCCCTTCCTTAGCATGGGCCTCTCCTTCCCACATCGACGTTAATGGCAGCCTTGGCTCTGAAGCCTCTGCCCTGGGCCTGTCCCGCTTGGCTGGGTGGTTGAGCTCCAGGGTGCAGGTAGTGTGGAAGTAGGAACTACTGAGCTGGGGTGTCCCTTGGAGTCCCGGGGGCTCCAGGAACCCCAGGGAACTGTGTTTTGTTTTTTTAAAGAAAACCTATTTATGTTGATTTGGGTGTCTTTGTCCCTGTTTTATAGTGTAAATAGTAAAGTTTATTCTCCTGTGGTTCAGAGAACACCCCATGAATAACTGCTGTGGAGGCCCATCCTGGAAGGGAGCCAGGTGGCTCTGCAGTGGCAGGAGACGTGGACCTGTGCCTCAGTCCCGCAGGCCTGGCTGGACGGGGTGAGCTAGGGTGCTTCCCAGCCATCCCTGTCAGTCCCCACCTGCTGAGGTGCACAGCAGGTGGAGCGGCACACTCTCCCTTGACAAGACTGTAGCCAGTCACTACTGGGTTCTGGAAAGATGGCAAGTCAGAGGAAGGATATTTTTTTAAGTTAAATACCACATTTATCTATATGTCATAAGTATTAAGAAAAGTATTTTTAAAAACAAGGCAGGCTGAAAACGTCTGCTGGCTGGTTTGTTTATATATAAATATATATCAAAATGTTTTGCTAAGCAAAGAAGCAACTCCCACTGATGGAACCTCTCCTAATGTGCTTCTCTCCCGTGTGGCAGAGCACCTTTGAAGAAAACATGTCTGTAGTGGGGCCAGAGTCCCAGGTTCAGCCTCTCTAGGGCCATGGGGGCAGGCAGCCATGCTGAGGGCCAGGCGGGTCCCGGCCACCTGCTCCCTACCAGCCACTCAGATGTGGGTTCTGGGCTTGGTTCTGCCAGGTTCAGAGGTCAGGAGGAGAGGGGCATTCACACACAGTAGCTCTCCTCTCTGTTCAATCACTCTCCTGCCGGCCTGCCCACTTCTCTACCTCATCTGTATAGCGAATAGGTGTGTACTCAAGTGACTTGGAGAATGTATTTATTTAATGGCTCTGTGTAACACAACCAGAAAAAAATGGAAACAATAAACGTATTTTAAATTATAGCCTGTCTCATTCTGATGACTTGAGAGTAGTCACGAGGAGCCTGTGGGTGGAGGGTCGAAGGGAGGAGTGCTTGAGGGAGGAGGAGCCGAATGAAGATGTTGGGGCAGGGGCAGAAGAGGGTGAGGTAGGGAGGCTGGGCGTGAAGACCTGTGCAGGTGGGTCCTGACACTGTGTGCTCAGGGAGCTGAGTGTTTTCTGCAGCCCCGGCTTAGTGCATCTGCCCCCAGATGTGGGATGGGTAGTGAATCCATGGTCACAACGGACAGGCTACAGCACTCAGGTGCGGAGACCTTATCTGATATCCCTGTCTCTGAGTGGCCTACATGGTCCCTCTCATGGTGCCATCACTGGGGTCCCAGATGTCCAGCAATGTTCAGCTTGGCCTCTGTCCCAATATGGCCTCAAACTGGGGAGGTCCTAGTAAGTCTTGAGACCCTTGTCTCTCCAGACCTGGAGGCAAGAAGCCAGATGAAGGTGTAACAGGGCCGCATTCCCTCTGGAGGTTCCAGGGGAAGGTCTTTCCTGCCTCCTCCAGCAGCTGCTGCTCCTGGCTTCCCTGTCTCTGCCGCCCTCATCATGTGGCTTCTCCCTTCTCCATGTTGTCTCCCTTCTGTTCAGGTGTGGGCACTTGTCATGGAATGGAGGGCCCACACAATCTGGGGTGCTCTCATCTTCAGATAATTAACTAAGTATATCTGCAGAGACCCCATTTCCAATTAAGGTATCACCTTGAGAGTCAAGTGGCTGTAAATTTTGGGGAACACACCTCTACCCATAGCAGTCATGGAGACCTGGGTGAGGGGTGAGCCCTGGGTAGGGGAGGAGTGAGCTCTCTGCTGAGTGGCTGGGCTGGGCAGGACATACACCTCTTTCTCTTGATCTTTTGGAAACAAGGCTTCCGTTTCTTGGGCAACCCTTCCCTTCACACTTCAAGGCCTATGTCCTTCATTGGTCAGTGGGGAAAGGCCTCCGGGATGCTGGAGGGTAGGTTACCTCCCAACATACTGGGCACCTGCCTCTGCCTCCCTCTCCCTTCTGCAGGAGTGGGGTTTTTTTGTTGTTGTTTTTTCAGTGAGAGCAGGGGAGGCAGAGACAGACTCCTGCATGCACCCTGATCGGGATCCACCTGGCAAGCCCATTAGGGGGTGATGTTCTTTTCATCTGGGACCATTGTTTGTTCCGTTGCAACTGGAGCCATTTTAACACCTGAGGTGGAGGCTATGGAGCCATCCTCAGCACCTGAAGCCAACTCGCTCTAATGGAGCCCTGGCTGCAGGAGGGGAGGACAGAGAGAGAGAAACGAGGGAGAGAAATTAGAGGGGTATGGGTGGAGAAGCAGATGGTCGCTTCTCCTGTGTGCCCTGACCAGGAATAAAACCCAGGATATCCACACGCCAGGCTGATGCTTTACCACTGAGCAAACTGGTCAGGGCTCCAAGAGTGTTTGAGGTGACTTCAGCTTGCTCTCAGGATGCCTGCTCTCCCTCCTGCTCTGAGTCTGAAGCCTCTCCCAGAAGCATGTTCCTCACAGCACTGGGCCCCTAACAGTTTGTTGGTCCATCTGTCTACCCACTCTGAGTCTGGGGTGCTCCGGGTACAACCCACAACCCCCATTTGGCCCTAGTCCCTGGGCCTCACCACCCTCCCTGCTGGCCTTTGTATTTCCTTCAACTGCCTTGTGTGTCCTCCCAGAGCTATGATGTGCCCTACTAGACTGGTGGCAGGCCATGTCCTGAGAGGTTGCCTGCCTGCCACCTCCAGTCCCATGTGAACACCCTAAGTCCCCAAGAGAGAAATGTGGGTTTACTAACCTAATCTCTGTGCCCAGACAGAGAGGGGAAGACCCTCTTTCCAGCTCATGGACATGGCCATGAAGAGGCCAGGAGCTACCTCCTGGCGCTAGACCCTGTGCCAGGCTAAAGACCACCTGGCAACTCTGTGATGCCCTCAGCTGGGCACTGGACTCTGTAGGTGAGGGATAGGCGACAGTGGCACAGCAGGGGAGGCGTCTTGGGGCATCCCATCACTTAGGGGATGCATGGGTGCCAGCTCCTTCTCATTGTATATTGTAAGACAGAAGTCTCCTCCTGGGCACTGGGGTGCATGGGGGTCTTGGGCCTCTGTGCCTGGCAGGAGGGGCTGTGAGCTGCCCAGGCACAGGGAGCAGCAGGCTGCTTGAATAAGGTCATTCTTCCTTGGGACTGGTGGCTGAAACTGTAGCTGCAGCCAACCCAGTGTGAGAGGACAGGGACCAGGCTTCCAAGGGGAGCAGGACTGCAGGTACAGAGCCTCCACCACGGCCGTCCTCCAGTCTGGACACGTGGCCCTTCGCTGAGCAGCTCTTTCTGGACCCTTGGGTCTTCCCTGGATCACAGGGTCCAAAGTGTGGTGGCTCCACCCGATGTAACTGGCTAGTTTTGAGTGTCTCTGTATCTGCGTGTGTACATGTGTGTGAGCATGTGGGGGGCTGGGTTCATGCATCTATCCACACATGTATGTGCATGTAGGCTTGGTTGTGCATGTGTCTGCATATGTGTACATATGTGTTTGTGCCTGCATGCATGTGTGTCTGTGTGTATACTGTGAGGTTGAAGTGCTGGGCTGTTGCTCTCCTTTCTGGCCACTTGTCTTGCCTGGTGACCATGGTGTCCTGCCTCACCTCTGGCCTCTTCTAGCTGAGTATTTCCCGATGGCCTGGCCCAGCACCTGAGCCAGGGGAAGATCTGCCTTGTCAGACCACATCTGCCAGGTGGGCAGAGACACCTAGGAGACTACAAGATGCTTCCTGTCTGCAGGGGAGCAGACAAGAGGCCTCAAGAAGTTCCAGAGGACAGGGTATCCCTCCAGCTCACTGGCGAGGCCCCATGGGGGTGAGGAGAAGAAGAAGAAGAGACTGAAGGGCTCAGGGCTCAGGTTGGGAGGCTGCTCAGAGCTATTTATAGCCAATTGGGCTTGGCTACCATTTGCAGGTGTGGAGGCTGCCCAGGATGCATAAACAGGTGGCCAGAGGAGAATCTGGCTGGTGCCCAGCCTGGCCTGGTGGCGGGAGGCAGGAGATGGTGGGGGACTAGGAAGAAGGCAATGTTAGGTAATGTCTCAGACAGGAAGGTATTCAGCTGGATCCTGCTTGCCCTTTCCAGGCTGACTTCAGAGATGGAGGGTGAGGTGGAGAAACAAATGAGGGGGGAGAGGGGAGGAAGGGAAAGGGAAGGAGGGTGAGAGGAGAGAGTGGAAAATATGAGGCCAGCAGTAGGACATAGCGAAGGCTGTGTCACCTCACTGTGAGACCCTGTGGGACCTAGGACCATCGGTACCTTGGATGGGGGTGCTCGCTGCCACGTGGGGCCTAGCCAAGCCACACACAGCAGGTGCTAAGGATGGGAGAGGGCGGCTGCCTAGGAGGGCTGAAAGCTGGGAGGCTAGGGGGTTCCATGACCTGAGTGGCTCTCACCTCTCCTGGGGGCTCTTGGCTGTGGTGAAGGCCACACCAGTGGGACTGTGGCAGCAGGGCACTGGGCTTGTGTGCTAGTGCCCTGGATGTCCAGCCTCACCCAGCTTCTCAGCTCTACTCCAGCTTCCTTCTCCCTCCTAACCTGGGCTCCTGTGTCCTCCTCCCACTGTGCTCCTCTGAGCCCCTCCCTGCTCACTGCCTCGGGGTTCCTTTCCTGGATGGGCTCCTCTCAGCCTGCTGTCCAGTGCACAAGTCAGCTGTGGGACATAGCCTGGACCCCAGTTCTGGGTGATGAGGCTGCATGCTTAAGGCTGCCCAATCCACCCAAGCTCCCAGGTAGAAGGATACCCCAGTCTGGGGGCAAGTCTCCTTGTCTACCTGGTTTCTAGGCCTCACTTTCCCCACTCTTTGGACATAGAGCTGACCATTATTGGCTGCTCCCTGACAGCCCTGGATTCTGGGTGGGGCCAGGCCAGAGTGGGAGGTGGAGCTAGTGGCCTGGATCAACTTAGTCCCCAGAACCAGCAAACTTTGAGTGGAGGAGGGGTCTAGCAGGTTTCCATGGTAACAAGACCAAAC
The DNA here is from genome assembly GCF_036850995.1 of Saccopteryx leptura. Classification (NCBI taxonomy): domain Eukaryota; kingdom Metazoa; phylum Chordata; class Mammalia; order Chiroptera; family Emballonuridae; genus Saccopteryx; species Saccopteryx leptura. The sequence continues at coordinate 269,970,855 of NC_089503.1, read as the reverse complement.
AAATATCTGCACCCCTCCCCCCACCACCCCTGTGGCAATGACCTCATCTGCCCACCAACCCTGTGCTGTGGGGGGTCCTGGGCTGGCAGGGGAGCTGCAGCATCCATGTCTGTGTTGGGCCCGCGTCCATGGAAACTGGCTGGAGAAGGAGCCCAGAGGCTCCTGCTGTGGTTATTAGCTGGGTAGCCAGAGGCCCTTCCCAGAGCAAGGGAGAAGAGGGGAAAGGAGAGAGATGGAGGGGGGAAGGGAGAAAAAGAGGAGGCAGAAGGATAGAAGAGGGAAAGAGAGGGGAAGGGAGAGGGGATGAAAGAGAGGAGGACAAAGAGGGAGGGGAGAGCAGAGGAGGGCGGGGAGAGAAGAGAGGAGGGGGAGGAGGGCGGGCAGAGCAGAGAACATAGGAGCAGCTGTGATTTGATGACAGGATACTGGCGTGGAGGTGGGAGGCCTGTACTGGTCCGCACGGCTGTGGGCTGAGAAAAGGGACCAGCATACCAGTCAGGTGGACAGGCTGCAGGGCCTGCATGGGAGGTGCCGTCATGTTGGGACCTGGAGGGCAGGAACTGGAGTGGGCTGAGGCTTGGGGCAGGGCCTTAGTGTGGATGTTGTCACAGGGGCATGGTGCAGTCTCCATATGATTCTGCCCTCAACTGTGCAGGACAATCTGATGAGGAGGGGGGCAACTGTCTGCCTCCAGCAAGCCCAGATCCTGTGCCCATTTCACCAGCTGTTAACTCAGTCATGTTTACTTTGTCCTCTCTCTGAGAGCTGTTGGCCCATCCCAGCACATCACCCATCGTCACTGTCAGTGAATCCTCTGACATGGCACTTACCACATGACACTTGACAATTGAGCATGGAGGAGAAACCTCATTGTATATCTTGTTTTCTTTTTGGTTTCCTTATCTGGGACCATAGAGCATGTACTGTTTGCCCTTCAGGGCTGCTGAGGTCGGTCCTGGGCAAGGCTATAGCCATTCTTCCTCTACTCTATTATGGGCAACAGGAACTCTCCTGGAGATGTCCGAATCCTGCCATTTCAGCTTTGGTTATTACATGTTGTTGTTCTGCAAAAACACCTACCTACCTTCGCTAACTTTTTACTGTTGCTAACGACACATGTGTTGTCTTTTTTTTTTCAATTAGAAGTTTCTATTCCAATGTTCTTGGTATGCTTTGAGGGCTGACATTTTTCCAGATATGGCTGGAAGGCCCCTCCAAATGGCTCCTCTATCCTTCTCTCAGTCTGTAAAGACGTCCTGCTTTTCTGGATTTCAGGGGTGTTAGAGTGACATGTGGTTACAGAATCTCTCTGGCTGTTCTTGGGAGATATACAAAGAGATGACTTTGGAAGAAATAGAGATAATTCAGGTCACAGAAGGAAGTTTTTAAGTAAAATCATTAAACATATTTATGAAGAAATTATACAAAACAAGCCTGACTGGTAGTGGCACAGTGGATAGAGCATCAACCTGGGACACTGAGGCCCCAGGTTTGAAACCCTAGGGTTGCCAGCTTGAATGCAGGCTCACCAGCTTGAGTGTGGGGTCGCTGTCTTGATTATGGGATCATCGACATGATCTCATGGTCGCTGGCTTGAGCAAAATGTCACTGGCTCAGCTGGAGCTCCTCAGTCAAGGCATATATGTGAAGCAATCACTGAACAACTAAAGTGACGCAACTGTGAGTTGATGCTGCTCATCTTTCTGCCTCCTGTCTCTCTATCTTTGTCTCAAAAGAAAGAAAGAAAGAAAGAAATTATACAAAACAAGAATAGAATCAATAAAAAAAGTAAAAAGAAAAGTGAACTATTGGAAATAAAAATATGGAAAGTGAAATATAAATAACTTCATCTTGCTTATCTTGCATCCACAGAGATCACCTGACAATTTTGAAGATGTGGTGATGAATTGCTGTGGAGAGGGTCCCTTCTCTAATGAAAAGCAAAGCTTTTTAAGAGAATGCCTGTTTTGCTTATCACCTCCACCCTTCCACGATTTTCTGACCTAGAACATAGGCCATGATAAATGACGTGCAGTAGCCATCCTGGGGTCATGAGTATGGAAACCACACATGAAGGATAAAGAGACAAAAATAGAAAAGGCTTGATTTCCTAGTGACTCCATAGAGCTACGCCCACATTGCCTCTTTTGTTTCGTGTGTGTGTGTGTGTGTGTGTGTGTGTGTGTGTATGTTTCCATGTGATTGAAAACAAATGAACTTCTGTTTGCTTAAACTCTCATTGATTAAGTTTTGTTCTCTGCCGTCTAGATTATTCCTAACTCCTGTGTACATGGAGCCTGGAGAAGGATGGACAGGTATCTGACATCATCAGTAGTGGGGGCACTAGACTAAAGTGGACCATACCTTTCAAGCTCAGGGACAGCCTTCTTCAACCTAGAAGTTTGTGCCTAGCCAGGTTTGCATAAAAACCAGAACAGAGGCATTTGGGGGCAGGCAAGTTCTCAGAAAGTTCACTTCTGTTACACACTCTTTTTGGTAAATTACAGGATTTGGAAAAGCAATGCACAGAGCAATTCAGGGGATGCAGAGAATGAGGCTCCACCTGGTGGGTAAAGAGAAACCATGGAGAACTTGGGTAGGGGCAGGGACCAGGGCAGGGGAGAGGTCAGCTGGGAGCAGGAGTGCAGACCCTTGGTGGGAAAGCGGAGAGGTATGCAGCCCAGGAGCCTTTTAAAAAAAAAGAGTCCTTCATTTATTTATTCACTTATTCAAACACCTGTTGAGCACCTGATAGATGCAAATGCTGAAATTAGGGATGTAATCATTAAAATTATCAGCTTAATAGAAGGAGATATATTTGCGGAAACCTCTGTGGACACGCCACAAGAGCACAAGAAGAAACCGGAGGTACTGATGCCAATTAATTCAGGGGAGCAAGGAGGGAGGTCTCTCCAGTGTCTGCCCACAGGGGCACTCCGGTCAGGGCCCAGGGATACACGCCACCCCACAGGAAATGGTTTGTGGATGCACCAGAGCCCTCTGCAGAGCCATATCCTTATCACTGTCCTGGAGGGCAAGACACATGTCTTTGTACTGGTCACAATTTGAGCACACACAAGATTCCAGAGGCAGAAAGCCAGATGCTGCTGCCTCTTGTTCACCTGGCCCCTCCTCATCCCTAGGGAGCTGAAAGGCTGAGAGGAGGGGATAATGGACATGCCTAGATTGAGCCCAATAGCAACACAAGCTGGTCCAAAAACACGACCTAGAGGAAAAGGTTGGTGCCAAAGAGATCAAAGTGCAGTACCACTCAGGTAAATTAATAACATGCAGATGGGAACAGGACAATACTTCATGGGTACACTCTCAGCATAGAGGCACCCTAAAGACAGGAGCATGGATGAGGGTGGCCCCACTACCCATACATACCCTGTTCTGGGTGAGTGGAAATGAGAGAACAAGAAGGAGCAACTGATGATGCAGAAAAGAGGGGATTCCTTCCTGCAGGAGAGAGCCAGGACCAGTAGCCATAGGTGAGTCATGTTGAGGGTGGGTCTGCTGACCACCCCTCATGGTCAGCTGTTCAGGTGCAGACAGATGAGGTGAGGTTTGGCCCAGTGGGACTGTTGGAGGCAGGGCATCAAGGGTCTCCATGGAGGGACTGTACCAGTGGGCATGGAGGGCGTAGAAGCAGTGAGCACAGGGACTGCTGGGGCTGGACCTGGAGCCTCGTTGGGGGCAGCATCAGGTGTGGCTAGATGGAGGTGGCTGGAGGTGAGAGGGGTGAGATGACCCGGCAAGGGGCCAGGTGTTTGGGTGGGGCTTCCTCCCCAAGGCTAGAGCCCCTTCCTGCCCACCCTCAGAGGCATCTCCTGCCCCTGAATTTGGAGCAGAGCCAAGCTGGGGCGGTAGGCAGTGAACAGGGCCCCTTGTGGTGCAGCTGCTCTGAGCCATGGCCTCTGGCCCACACTGAATCTGGGGGAAGGGGAGCCAGGGCAGTGGGTACTGTGGGCTGGTCAGGGGTGACTTCTAGAGGACCTCTCTTTTTGGAGTAGACAACCCACAGTCACTCTGTACTGGACTGTTTTCAGATGAACAGGCAAGTGTCCTCTGAGTCTGGACATGAGGCCTGAGGGACTCATGACCACACCCTGAAGCTGCTGTCTCCTGCAAGGTGGTGGTGGGCATCAGGACTTCCAGGTTAGGGATGAGAGTAGCTGGAGCTTCTCTCAGCCAGGTGGGAGGCATAGGGGCTGGGAGCCTAGCATGAGCCTGCCTGGTGAGAGTTGGTGCAGAAGCTGAGGGGTTGAAGGCTGTCTGAGAGGAAGCTGGTAGAGGGGCCAGCTGGGCAGACCCAGAGAATAGCTGGGGGCAGGGGGTGAGGGAGAAGGCTTATATGTAAGTGTGTGTAACTGTCAGTGATTGTGAGTGTGTGAGTGTGCATGAGTGACTGTGGGTGTGTCAGTAAGTGTGTGTGCGTCTGTGTGAATGTGCGTGTATGTGTATGTGAATATGTGAGAGTGGGGGGGGAGTGTCTCTGAGCGTGTGTGTGTTTGAGCTGAGATTGCTGCGAGGGACTTTGGCCCTGGGCTGGAGTGCTACTGAGCCAGTGCTTCCTAGGGTCTGGGAATGGATGTGTCCAGGGTAGGACAGTCTTAGCAGAGCCTGGAAGCTTCCAGTATGTGAGCTGGGGAACCGCCTTCTCTGTGGGGTTACTCAGGGGCTGGACCACTGTGGGAAAGCAATGGAGATCCAGCCCCATCAAATCAGGCTTAGTGCTTGGTGGTTAAAGTGTCCTTGCCCAGGGGATGGGTAGTGGTCCTGGGAGGGACCACAAGTGTCACCCTGACCATTTCTCTGGGTGGCCATTAGTCTGCATTGGACCCACAGTCCTGCACTCTGAGGTGTTTGCTCCTCCCTCACCCAACCCTGTGCCTGTGTCTGAGTGAATTTCGGGGTGGGGGGGAGGGCAGAGAGAGTGAGCGCTCCCAAAGGCCACACAGCAGGTGGGGAGGAGAACAAGCCCAGTGCTGGCTGGGACACTGGTCATGTCACTGGTGATGGTGTCCATGGCCAGTGACGTTTTTATTGCTCTGGGGGGCGGGCAGTTCCATGCCAGACAGCTTTGCAGGGCTGCTGTGATGAACACATGACCAGGGTGACAGGGACTCTATAGGCTTCATTGTAGGTGTCTGGGCTAAATGGTCTTCTTGGCCGCTGCCTGGGTCCAATTTCTGCCAAGCATGTAACTCATCAAGCTGGGAATGTTTCAGCAGCCGTGGTTGGGCTAGGTAGATTCCCTTGACCAGCAGAGCTGGAAGGGGGCTGGGTCTTGCTTACGTTCCCCCACCAGCTGAGAGGGCACACAGTGGTGCTCAATGCATGCTGATATGTGGAGCAGGCTCAGAGAAGACAGGCAGGCCCTTCTGGAGGTTAAGACCCTGGACCCTCATGTCAGGGGATAGTGTGCACCCCAGACACCTGACTGTTCCTGAGAGAGAACTGAGTGAAGCTGGACAATAACCAGAGGGACCTTGAAGTGCTCAACCTGCTCTGCAGATGTGGCTTTGCAGAAACCTGCAACCACATAAATTGTGCCTCTCAGGCTCAGTCTATGCTGGGCCTGAAGGGAATGTCCCCATATCCTGCCACATCCTGCTGTGGGTCCAGGTAGCAGGACCTCCAGAGTGTTAGGCCATGTGAAGGCCCAGCCACGTAGATCTCAGGTCCAGGATGTCAGGAGGGCTGGTGCCAGCCTCGAAGAAAGCCCTTGAACAAATGAGGCTTAGATGAAGCAGAGGCATGCTCCAGTAGCTAAGAGGAATGCAGAGCCTGCCTTATAGCCAGTTGAGTTCTGCCTCTTCCCATGCCTGAGGGTGGGAGTCACCCTGCAGCCACACCAAGATCATGGCCTGGAAATGGCTTAACTCCTGGCTCAGCTGGCCATCGAGACTGACCAGTTCTTCTAATTACCGCCAGGAGTCCCAGACCAGACCCTAGGGCATATCTGTGTCACCCAAACCAGACCCCACAGCAAGGTCGTGTCCCCCAGGCCCCAGGGCCAGGTCCAGATTCTTTAAGGCTAACTTCCTGAATCTGCACTTCACTCAGGTAGAGTCTGAGATCTAGAGGCCTTGGGTAGCTGGAGGGTGAGCACGGTCAGCTGGCCCTCCCCTCACCTCACATAGCTTGGGTGTCTTGTGCTGACCTCAGCCTAGTGCAGCTGTGGGGTGTGGGAAGCCCTCTCGTGCTCCTGGGCTTTCTGGTTTTCCATGCCTGGGACAGCACTCCCGTTTGGCTCAGGTATCCACCGAAGGAGGCCTGTGGGGGTTCAGGACTAGACCTCTTTCCTGTGGCTTCTATCCCTGGGCTCAGAGTGGCAACAAGTGCCCGAGGCCCTCTTACCCCTTGCTCCTCTCTGCACTGGCTCTCACTTTATCTAGTGACCATAGCTGTCCGGGTCCCCATGGGTCCTGGGGAACCCTTTCCTCCTCAGGTTGGTGGGGCAGTAGCTGTGATGCCGGCCTCCCTTCTGTGTTGGCCCCACACCTCTGTCTCCAGGCAGTCATAAAGGTTCCAGGATGAACATAGCCCTTTGTTCACCTACCTGTCTTTGGACCTGCAGGAGGGTCCTTCTTAGCCTCCTCAAGGCATGGGTGAGAAAACTGAGGCCTGAGGGTCTAGAGCCAAAATGGCCCCCTCCCCCGACAGTGCTCATAATCTCAGGAGGATGGCTGAAGACTGGGGAGGCCTTAGCCCTTGGGCCCCAGGTCCAGGTTGCCCCTCAGCCCCACTGGGTGAGGAGTGTCAGAAGGAATGCCTAGAGCTGTACCCTCTGGTATGGTGACTAGGGAACAAAGGCCTGGAACTGAGGGAACCTGGTCTGAGACCCTCAGAAGCCCTGGTCTGGGAGGCAGCCAGGAGTCAGAAGAGAGTGGCTGCTGAGCAGGGGGTTGCTGGTGTGAGGGATCACCCACTGGGCCCAGAGGCAGCCAGTGCCTTTATCGAAGTTGTCTTCAAGCCTCTGCCCTGGGCACCCCCCAGCATCACCATCTCCCTGAGCATCTGCACCTGTGAGGCTGGTCCCTGCAATCTCTCCCTACCCAGTCTTCTCTCCAAGGATTCGAATGCAGAAAGCTGGGGGCCACTGTTTTCCTTAGGTGTGCCCTCATGCTTTGGCCCCAGTGGCCAGTGTCTCTTCCCTTTCTGTGGCCCAAACTGCTTTAAGGCTTCTGAACTCTGCCTGGGTCCTGACCCTATCATCTACCTGATGTAATCCCATTACGCAAGTTCAAGGATGCTGCCACTTCCTGCAGGCAGCCTTCCCAGATTGCCTGCTACAGGTGTAAGTGTACCCCTGAGTGAGAATGTTTCTATTCTCAGTGGGATGGGTCTGTCCAGAAAAAGGAGACCTTTCTGGGTCAGGGTGGGCTGGCCATGGAAAGCCAGGGAACGGGTCTTCTGGCACTCTGCCAGCTGGGGTTGCACATGGAGGAGATGCATCATTGGTCTAATTTGTAGCCTAAGAAGTAGCTCCAGAGATGGACAGTGGTCTGGGCTCACTGCCTGGACTTAGCGGGCGGGGAGCTGGGCACCCTACCCACCTTCCACACTCTCAGTTCCAGGGGCAGGGGGGTAGTGAAGTGTTTATGTAAATAGTGCGTGCTGCCAGATTCTGGCTGGGTGAAGTCATTCCCTTCTCACTGACAGACGCACAGCTAGAGCTTGCCAGGGGGGCCAGGAGGGGCTGAGACCAGCCCAGGCCCACCCAGAGTGGGGTCCAGCAAAGGAGGCGTTGCAGCACCTGGAGTACCAGCAGCAAAACTGGGAGAAAACCCTTGGCGATGACTGTGATTGGATATATCAAGGTGACTGCAATTGGCTACATCAGGGGAGAGGGACTTGGAGGGTGGGATCTCTGCCCCCCACCTGGCCCCAGACCTTCTCCCAGTGCTCTAGGAGGGAGGACCCAAGGAAGGAGGGCTGCTCGTCCAGGTGGCTGACACCCAGCCAGGTTCCTGTGTGATTTGGGCCGATTCCAGGAGATTGTGAGCCCAGGGGATGGGTGTGCACACCGTTGGTGCTCCATAACTGCACAGGGATGACCGGGAGCTGGTGAAGGTCACTAGCATTGAAATGGGGCCAAAAGGCGCCACTCTGCAGGGTGCACATTTCTTACTGTCCAGCTGCCCTGCGAGCTCTCTCAGGTCAGAGGTGTCTGTTCCCATTCTGTAGGAGTTAGAAGTGATGGACAATGGTGACTGGTCAAAGGCAGTGCAGAGAATAAGAGACCAGATAATCACACTCATGTCAGACCCAGCCATGGTATGAACCAACCTCAGTAGAGAGTGTTTTAGGAGAGATAGTGACTGAGAACCCAGGAGCAAAGGAATAAATCACTCAAGAAAACTGTGAAGAACAGAGAAGGCTGGTTCTCATCCATGAGACATGGGGACAAGGGCTGAGGGCATGTGCTCACCCAAATGTGTTCATTTACTCACCTACTTGTTCATTTGTTCATGGGTCCATCCATCTATTCCCTCATCCATCATTTAGGTTGCTGTGAGTCTGACCCTGAGTCCCTGGGTCAAGCCAGGTCAGGGGCCCCTCAGCCTGCAGGAATGACAGCCATGTTTCCATCTGTCACCCACCCCATGTGGATAGCTGGCAGTCTCTGGTCAGCAGGCAGAGCTGACCTAGAGGACTGTTCCCTGGAACCACTGGCGGCTCTGAGAGGTGGGGGCTGCTCATGGCTGGGGGTACTGAAGGGATCTCCAGGCAGGGTCAGCTGGACATAGAATTCTAGGTTGACCCCACACCCCAGTCCAGCCATATACCCCCTATCCTCTCCCTGTTCTCAGCCCCTCACTCTTGAGCCCAGGAAGTAAAGGATTACCCACTGTAAGGCAGATAGTTTGGAACCTGTCAGTAGTTGGCAGGTCCTCCTCTTAGCATCTGTCTCAAAGCAGGGTCCAGCACTGTGACCTTCTGTACCCTGAGCTGTGTGGGTTGAGAACCCCAAGGGCGTCTTCTGTGCCCACTACTGGCGGCATCCTCAGTCCTTTGCCTGCTCCAGCCTTGGGCTTTGGCCCTGCGTGATCAGACCCTATCTTGTTCCCCTTGCTCCATCTAGGCTCTACCTCCAGTGGCTCAGGATCTCAGTGGCTGCCTCCAGCCCAGTGTGCCAGCCCAGCATCCTGGGGCTAGCTTTCTGAATGGCTCAATGGTGAATCAAGCACGTGTCACTCATGGTATCTGCCATGACTGCAGGCACCCAGTGAGTGGCTTTGCCAAACTCTCTTTCAGGTGGCCTCCATCTGCCCACCCCGGAATGCCCCTTCCTCTTGGCCACTTGATGAAGTCCTCAAACAACCCAAATCTAGGCCACACACCCTCCTATAGCTCCCACATGCCAAGTCTTTGGCCCTAGGAAAGAGCCTGGTACATCCCCCTCAGCACCCACTCCACACCTTCACTCAGCTGTCACTTTCTCAGGGATGTTTTCCTGAACCTCAGAATTATTCTGAGTTCTTCCTTGGGACTCACTGAGGGGCAGCACTGTCCCATCCACCTGTTCTCGAGCTTTGAGACTCCTATAGAGCCCCTGAGGCCAGGGGCAGGTGTTTGGAGGAGGCCTGCCCACCTGCTTGGCTGAAACTTCCACAAAAGAAGGAAGACCCTCTGGCCCATTCTAGTCTTTGTCCTCATTCCCTTCTCTTGACCTGGGTGATGAATGTAAGACTCAGCAGGCAGCAGCCATCTTTGGACCATGAGGATAGGGCCAAAACTCCTGCACTGATGGGGTCGAGCCTGGTCTGGAGCAGCTGCTCTACCCCCTCCAGTGAGACTGGACATGTGTTTTTACGGCCCCTACCGCTCAGATTGTGAGCTAAACATCAGCATCACCAGGTGCTTCGTCCCCACAGTCCAGTGGTCAGAATCAGCCTTTTGACAAGGGCTAGGAAGGAGATGGCAGAGAACTCTGTGTTCTGTGGGTTCCCAGAGGAGGAAGGGTGCTGGGCTGAAGCTCCCCTCACCGGGGCTGTGCTGCCCCCAGGAAGACTGCTGACTCCCCCCCCCCCCCCCCCCCCCGCATGGTCAGGCCTTTCTGATTCCTTCTAGTCCCATCATATGAGGGAGGTTTCTAAAAATCAAATTACGGTACTTAAAAAAAATTGATTTGGTTTAGTTACACTGGAGAAGGCAGAGCCCTGCTGTAAGTGGGGGACGAGTGGAGAAACAGAAGGAAATGGGCTTCAGCTGGGCCCACTTCCTCTGACTGAGCAGCATGGACCTGCAGGGGGGGGGGAAACAGGGAGGGGGTGAACAGCACACTAGGGCTCTCGTGGCCTTTGTCATGGTCCTGGGATGGACTTCATTCACCCATTTCCCTGGTGAGGACACTGAGGCCCTGGCAGGTGAAGGAGGCCCAGGGCACAGGCTTTGCATGTAGAACTCAGATTCCCCGCTCTCCCTCCCTTGAATGTCTTGGTGGGCTCTGGGACCTCTGAGGATTCCCCAAAGGCCTAAGGACCCCCAGTGAACAGGTGTGTGGCGCAAGGTCTCTGTGTCCCCTGTAAGCTATGCAGAGGCCTGGGCGGTGGGGGGTAGGAGTGGGTAAGGGGCCACAACTCTGGGGGAAGAACAGGAGGGGTGCTACTGTCTCAGCCTTCACGGATAAACTTGATCCTTCTTGCTACTGTCAGGCACTGTTTTTGCCCACCTGATCCTCAGTCTGTCTGCGCTTCTCTCTCAGGCTCAGGCTTCAGACACAGGACCCCAGAACCTCTGGTCCCTGAGCACCACCCTCTTTCACGTCCCCCAACTGCCCAGAACATCCTTCTTGCTTTGTGCACTCTTATTTACATTACAAAGCCCATCTCACATACCCTCTTGCCTGGGTTACCAGCCCTAACTCCGGGAGAAAGGGCTGGATGCTTGCCCTGGACACTGACAGGCCCCTGGATGTTGCTTCTTCTTCCCTTCTGCTCCTTGCTTATGTGCCTGACTGTGGGCCCTCTGGGCTGGTTTGGGTCTGAGCTCCTGGAGCCTGGCATGGGTTTGAGTGAATGAGCCATTTAGTGAACAAACGAACACCTGAGCAGATGAATGGAGGAGGATGCCCAGGAGAAACTTCAACAAGCATGCTTTGTCCTTGACCTTTGCTAATAACTTGTCCAGGCCCTGCTCCTGGGAAAGAGACTGGGCTGGGGTGGGAGGAGCTAGATCCTGGTGCCTTTGTCCAGTGAGAGTCTTGGAGGGGTCTGGTGCAGGTGGCTGCCCCAGGCACACTTAGGGAGAAGATTCCTGCCTGTTGGAATAGGCCCTCAGATGGAAAGTCAGAAATGAGGTCCTAGGACACAGCTAGACTGTGCCATCCTGGCTGGCCATGCCCCAGAGCTGAAGCTGCCCAGGAATAGAGCTCCTGAGTCCCATTGGACTCTCCTTTCCTACAGATCCTGTGTGGCCACCTCCACCTGCAGAGCTCCTCCTGGGAAAGGTGGCTAAGACTGGAGGACATAGAGACCCCAGGTCTAAGGGGCCATGGAGTGTGGGCTTCAGGCCCTAACTGGGGTGCTGGGGACCAGGTCTTCTGACCAGTTCATGGCCACTGGAGCAAAGAATGGCTGTGGCAAAGATGGCCAATGCACCTGCATTTGGGAGAGGGGAGGCAAGTTAGGGAACTGCCTGAGTCCCAACACTGTGGTCCATCTGAGAGCATTGGGAGCCTCATGACCCAGAGGGTCGCACAGCACGACAGGTGAAGGTAAGGGGCCGACGGGGGCCACCATTTGAACACCTGAACACTGGTTACCAGCTGGCCTCTGGGCCTTTGAGTTGTAAGGGCTCCAGGGCAGCAAGGCCACCATCCTGGAGAAGCTGGTTGCAGCCTCTCTGCTGTGCCTTTTCCTTCTGTCAGGCTTCCCCGTCCTTGGAGCTCCCTTGTCCTTTTCCACCAAGCCCCTAGGTCCTCTCCGTTCCAAGCTCCTGGGACTCCCACAGAGAGTGAGTCTTGGGTCTGTGTGAGACTGGTCCACACGTCTGAGCTCCCCGCCTCTCTGGGTTGCACCTGTCCTGTGCCTCTAGACTGTGGCCTCCTCCCACACCTGCTTCCCTTCTTACACAGAAAACCCCCCTGAACAAGCCACATTTCAGAGGCACAATTTGGTTTTCTAAGGTTCAAGAGAAACATGCCAAGAAGCTCCAGGAGACCCATTGGTGCCTTGTTTTGTGTTTTGTGTTTGTTTGCTGTTTCTTGAGCCTAAATGTTTGAGAACTAGGAGCTGGGTTGTGGAGAGGCTGGTGGGCCCCTGAACCATGTCTGAAAGGGTCACTTGGGAACCCCCTACGTGCTCCAGCTTGGACCCTGTCTCCTAAGGTTGGTCCAGCTCCCAGGACCCTAGCATTGCGGACTCTCCCTGCATCCTCAATGGTGGACAGACACTTTAAGGCAAAGCTGTTATGGGTTCCTGCAGGAGGAGGTGCTGGTTGGTCAGGATAATTACTTCCTCCAGGGTTTGAGAGGAAGTCAGCATTGCCAAGGAGAGGGAAACTTGGGGACCTCCAAATGCCAGACAGGGATACCTACTTTGTTCTCCCTCCTCTTCACAGCCTTCCCAGGGCCTCAGCCTTCCCAGGGCCCTTCCTCCTTGTGGAGATTCCTCCTGAGGCTGCAATACCTGTTCTCACCTGTTGGGCAGGCTTTCCCCGTAGAGCCTGCGCCTGCTCACTGGGGACAGGCTGTTGGGCCAGAACATGAGCCTCTTCCCTTCTCCTGGCTTCAGGGCTCACTAGCTGGTAGGGCTGCAGCCGAACCACTGCCTACCAGCCTGGGAGGACAGGAGATGGGGCACTCATGGCTTGCCCAGGCTCCTCCCAGGGCTGCGAACATACCCTGCACACCCACCTCCCTCCTTCAGCATCAGGCGTCAGAGGGCCAGGGCTGTGATGATGCCCGTGAGAAAGCGAGGTGCCTGTCCCACCCGGCCCTGCTCTCTGCAGGAGCCACACTCAGGAGCCAGAGTCACAGAGGCCCTTGCTAGGGGCCGGCACACACATGAGACCTCGATGGTGGTGTGTGCTATCACTTACTGATCTGCCCACTGAGAATGCCTGGCCCTGGCTGTGTGTCCTTGCCTTCATTGCCCTTTACTCCAAGGCAGGACCTCTCATCTTTGCATCTGGATGCTGGCAAGAGAGCGTGGGAAGCCCAGGTGGCCCCTGGGTGGGACCTGGGAATGGCTGCAGCCACAGTGGTCAGCAGAAACTAAAAAATGTGGCCTTAGCCTGAGGGTGGGGAACTGTTAAGGGTTAAAAGTTGTTTTTTCTGGCATAAACTTAACACACACTTTGTCTGTTGACCAGGAAAGCAGAAAGAAGAACAGTGTGCACCACCCGTCAGAGAGCCGGGCAGGCGAGGAGTCCCTCCTCCCTTCCTGCTCCTTTTTCATCTCCCCGCAGATTCTCAGAATTCCTTCTCAGTCTCCTTTCTGGCTGGTGGGACCAGGAACCACAGCCAAAGCAGTTCTGTCCAGTCCTTGCCCCGTGGCCTCCAGTCTCAGCTCCAGGCCAGTGCTCAGTGGTGCCCGTGGCATTAGAATCTACTTTCTGTCATCACCATCCAGGATCCAGGGTAGGGGCTGCATGATGCCTGCCCCCAAACACGTCCACTCCTAGCAGCAACACTCATCCTGCTTGGGGGTTCGGCTGGGACAGGAGTTGGTGGATGGCTTGTTCCCACTCCATGTGGCTGCGGGCACTGGCAGACCCTACAGGTCTTGTGGGCTTATCCACTTTTGGCTTCTTCCACAGCACGGTGGGGGCTCCAGGTGGAAGCTTTGTCACCTGGGGTCATCCCCAACATGTCTAACGTTTCACAGAGCCCCCTTCTGATGAGAGAACCCTCCCAGACACCAATGGGAAGGTCCAAGGGCCCAGCCTGAAATATTTTGGTAGCATTCCTGGAAAACACAAGAGCCAAATGGGTGCCAAGGCACACTGTCCCAGGCCAGAGTATAGTGTCCTCTCTGGCACCTGAAGGGGAGACCTGCTGCCAGGGGAGGACACCCTCATTTTCCACTCCAAGGCCTCTGCACCTCTTCACCTGTCCTTTCCTTCCCTCTTGTAGTGAGGCCTCGTAGGCAGTTCTGTCTTTCTGTTCCTAGAGTATCCTGTCCAAGCCACCCATTAATACCTTTTCTCTGGGTCCTCGCTTTTCCTTCTTGGCATTTATTGTTTGCTGTTAGACCCATACCCCCCAACACCACCCTACCTTGGCTGGAAGTTCCAGTCAGGTTTGTCCCTGTGGCATTCCCCGACAGGCCTGCTGTAGAGAAGGGGTCTGTGGAGCCCTAGATGCCTACAAGAGGGTCCCTTCTGGGTGGGTGGTGCCTCACAGCCCACTTTCTGCTCCTGAGGGACCTACCCAGGCTTTTATGGGTCCCGCCTCAGTGGACAGGCTTCTGGACTGTGCCACCTCCTCATGAATCCCTTCCTCCTGACTCTCCTGGGCATGGCGTGCTCAAACCCCTATCTGAGGCTCCCCATAGGCGTCACACGAGGCCTTGATGTGGCCTGAGGTGTACTGAGCCCACCTTAGACCCCAGTCACCTTAACAGTCCCTCACACTCAGAAAGGCTCCCCTCCCCCCCATGGGTCTCTCATCAGGCAGGGGTCAGAGGAAACCAAGGCTGGAGGACACTGGGGCCATGCTAAGTCAGGGCCCTTATAGCTAGAGTACTGAGCTTACACTGAGCTTACACTTCGTCCATCTGCAACCAGCCCAAGTTGGGAGGCCTGTATTCTGAGGGCCGTGGGGTGGGGCAATAGGCTGCCTCTTTTACCTCATCTGCCCCTGTGGCCCACCCACACTCTCTTTCCCTCTGTACTCAGATAGTAAGACCTTCATATTCCCCTCTCCCCTACCCCACCCAGAGACTTCTGTTGCACTTGGGGGCGGGCAGGGGCTTGAGCCCTCCCTGTCACCACCTTGCTTGCCTGCTCTCACCTCCTGATGATTTGCAACCTCACCCAGTCTCAGACACGTGCTGTCTTGATGATTGTGTCCCTCTCTGTCTCTCCAGAGCTGTCCCCCAGCAGATCCAGAGGTGTCCTGGCTACAACCTCCATCCCAGACTCATCATGGCCTCCATGTGGTCAAGGTGAAGTCTTTAAACGACAGAGGCCCTTGCAGTATGTGGTACCCGAATTTGAGAAGCACCTAAATCTAGGTCCTGCTGGGCAGCCAGGGCCAAGGCAGCCAGCCACTGAAGCTGACCAGAAACTCTGCTTCTACTGCAGAGGCTGAGGCCTAGCAGCCGCCTGGCTGACTCAGGAAGGCTCCCGAGTAAAAGCCCCAGCCCAGAGGGGAGCAGTGGGCTGTGCGTGAGTGAGGGCACAGCACCTCGGGCACAAGGGCTGGCCACTCTGTCGATGGCTACAGCCCTGGAGGAAAAGGGCAGGTCCTTGTGGCTGTGGAGCTAGGGCTGGGGCTTCCCCGTCACCCCACAGACAATGTTGTGATAGAACACAGACCACCCTCAGGTTTCACACAGACTAGCCACCTCCTGACTCAGGGAAGAAGACACTATTCCAGTGGAAATTGCCCTCCATGTGGGAACACTCTCTACATGTGGACAACTCTGGTGTGACAGGGATGCTTTTTCGTAACCACAACGAACTGACTGATAAATCTTCATATTCTCTGTTGGGTGAGGTTGCAGCTTCTCCCTCACCCATACACTTGTTCTCTCTCCAGTAGCAGAGGTTGTCTCCAAGGCAAGGGTCATGCTTTCTTGTGACAAAGCACCAGTAATGGCTCAACCTACCTGGCCCCACAGCAGCAGGTCCTATGTAGGCCACCCCATTTGGCCTCTGCAGCCTGCCCACAGCACATACTAAGGGGTGAAGGGAGATCTGAGAGGCAGCCCTCCCACCACGTATCTGTACGTCCTATCCA
The DNA here is from genome assembly GCF_036850995.1 of Saccopteryx leptura. Classification (NCBI taxonomy): domain Eukaryota; kingdom Metazoa; phylum Chordata; class Mammalia; order Chiroptera; family Emballonuridae; genus Saccopteryx; species Saccopteryx leptura. The sequence goes on along the minus strand of NC_089503.1, from coordinate 269,954,936 downwards.
AGCTGTGGGTCCGGGTTTCAGGGTTGCATCTACACTGACCTGGTTTTGCTCCCTGAGAGGACGGGAGCCCTAATACAGCATCCCAGCTGCCCAGGCCCCTGTGTGTGCAGTGGCCCAGTGCAGCCGTTGACATGTGTTATTTCACTTGCTGGATCCAGCATTCCAGGGCAGGGCCGAGGAGGTCATAAAAATGTTGTGATAACCTATATATTATTTCTACGCTGGCACTTAACACGACACCTTTGATATATGTGCATGTAGGACCCCGTTGTCAGACCCAGGTCTCTGATGCACACACAGCAGGACCGCCGTGCCTCTTACACACCTGCACAGGCCGTGGGGCCGGCACTGAGCTTCTCCAGCCTGGATCTGGATGGAGTCCAGCTGCTAGCTGCCTCCCATCCTACTTGCCTCCCATAAAGCTTCCCTGGGTGAGGGCCAGGGAGGGGGCTGGCCAGTGGCAGCCTCCTCCAGCTCAGGCCAGAAACTAAGGGAACACTCAGGCTCACTTGGCAGCCATGCTTGCATGCCTGTGTGAGTGTGCGTTCGTTCCCTTATGTGCTTGTGTGTGTGTGAGTCTGTAAGTGTGGCTGAGTAGACTCTACTCACTCCAAACCAGCCCCCAAAGCCCTGCGGGCCTTGTCCTTGGCCTGGTTGGACCAGGACTGGGCTCTTTACCCCGTATGGTGACCCCTGAGCCCCAGGGCATGACCTCAGGCTTTCCCCTGGGCAGGCAGAAAGCTGGCAGCTCCCCAAAGCTTCAGAGTGTCTTCTGGTCTTAGGGGACATACTGAGTCAGGCTCTGCTCCCTAGCTCTCTGAGTTTCCATTTCCTTATATACACACGAGACTGGCTCTGCAGCTGAGTGGGCAAGGTGATGGGGTCTTAGAAGAGTAATGTGCTGCTTCTGAGTGGGGAACCTGGAGGGCATCCTGGACTGGTGAGTAGGAGGGACACACAGCTTCTGAAGACCACCAGGTCTCACATATGATGGGCTAGGGCCTCAGGCCTTCCTCACCTGCCCCATAGCTGCAGATTCTGTACGTCACTCCTGGTCCCACTGCTTCGGGCAGAGGTCCTGGATCAGGGAGGCCAAGTGCCATGAGCTCTGCCTGCCTCTGGTTCCTTCTTTTGGGCTCCTGGTGCCATGGTGTGCAGTGCTTCTTCTGAGTCCCCACGCTAGTGGGCTTATCCTCGCCCTCCCTCTTCTCATCCGTGAGAGCAGCTCCAACACACTCCCTTGTACTTGGCGGGGGTCTCATATCACACCCTGGCTGTGATACAGGTGAATGAACACCCCTCTGGCTGCTCTGGAGTTGATGGGACACCACAGCTGTGCTCGCACCACCTGTGTGAACAGCTTACCTGGAATGGCACATCATACCCCGTATGCTTGGAATACTACCCACAGAGGGCTTTTGGATTATGTATATTGGTTGCATAATGAACTAGGGTGAGTGACACACAATAATCAACAATTACTCATTGCCTGATTTGGGGGTCCGGCCAGAGGTTCTGGCCGAGGGCCCCTTGCAGGTGGCTGGGACTGCATCTGTCCTCTAGCAGAGCTTGCTCGTGAGTGCTGGACTGGGGTCTCAGTGTCCTTCGCATGTCTCTTCACATGCTGCCTGAGTCCCCAGAACATGATGGCAGGTGTCCTTGAGCTGTCAGTCCAGGACCTCAGCTGCATTCCACTTCGGGAGTCTGTTGGCTGCATGGCCATCTGGGGCTCATGGTAGAAAGAGTGCTCCAGGGCGTGAAAGCCAAGAGCACTGCTTCTTCCACATGGAGAAGGCTGCTCACAGAGTGGCTTAGTGAACATAACAGGTGGCTGACACCCAGCAGATGCTAAACAGAATCTGTGGCTCAGCCCCAGACCAGGTTCAAAAAGGTTTCACTTCTTCCCAGTCTGGACCCTGAGCCCTGAGTCCAGGCACCGGCACCTGACAGGCCCAGGAGGGGAACCTGCAGATGCTTCTCTTGGAAACAACCCTAGCTGCCTCATAAGATTGGGGTGCAGCTACATCCCCTCTGTGTCTCCTCACCTAGGGCCCCTCCCTCCCAGGGGCACTGACTCCATCAGGAGCCCATGGGAAGCCCTGGGTCAGGATGTCCCTGAGGCTGAGGCCCTGACCAAGCCTGAGAATAGCTGAGAGGTTGGGGAGGTCAGGGACTACAGTTCCACTCCCAGATGCTCTGTCTCAACTCCAGCAGGGTCTTGTGGTGTCAGAGGTTCTTCGGAAGACAGGCAGAGTAGATGAGAGCCACTGTGGGGGCAGTAGGCTGGCTGAGACGGTATTTCTGGAAACCTCAGTTAAGTGCAGCTGAGAGGGGGCTGAGTTTTAATTGAGGAGGAAGGGTGGGTTCTTTCTGGGCTCTTGGCAGGACAACCTAGAGGTAATGAGAGGGATGGAGGTGGGGACTCTGAGACATAGAAGGTGGGCTGGGCCTGATGGCAGGGCCTCAGGAGAGGGTGGACAGTTCTGGCTGGGAGCTGCAGTTGGGAGGGGCCCTTCCAGAGTGGGGGTCTTGGGAGGGGCTTACTTGGCAGGTACTGGCCCTGAGGCTCTATAGCTCAGGAGAAATCTGGAGAGAAGCAGCTCTTGGACCAGCTGTTGGGAGCCCCAGGGGTGGGTGTGCCAAAGAGACATGGGAGTGGTCTGAATGTGATGTGGGTGCTGTGGTGCAGAGTACAGCCCTCCCTTCCCAGGCTCCTGGGCCAGTGCAGGGGCTGGGGGTGTTGGGCTGACAGGTAAGCTATCTATGCTGGTGTTGGAGAGGAGGTCCTATCAATGTTGACAGAAGGACAGGCTCCTGAATAGATGTGGGCAGGCGGCCAGCTGTTAATGCAGGCCTGCTGTCCCTGCCTGCCTGAGGTGGGGACAGAGAGCTGGCCTGGACCTTCTACCTCCTGGGCCCTCCCATTCTCTGGACCTCAAACTACTGGGCCTGGGGCATCTTGTGGGCATCTGTCTTGGTGGGGGTTAAGGGACAACAGAGATTATGAAACATCAGCTATGACTCAGAGCAAACGTTTGAGTGCTGAGGCTGAGATGGGGGCCTCCCCACACCCCCACAACTCCCCACCCCACCCCACAGCAGCGGGCACCCTCATACAGGCACGCACATGTCCACTGGTAGGGGAGAGAAAGTAGGCCTCTTTCCACTGAGTTGCTCCATGCAGGATGAGCTCCAAGCCCTGTGCCAGCAGCAGGGGCACCTTGTCCAAGGTCCCATACAGTGGGCCCCGTCCTGCTCCCGAGTTCATCCTTCAGCTCTGCCCAAGGTTCCCTACCGGTTGGCTCTTCAGTCCAGGGGACCCAGCTCCTCCCTGTGCAAGTGTCAGGTGGTCTCCAAGGCCAGCCCTGAGATCCATCAGGACCCAGAGGTGGTGGTGGGGCTGGCCAGTGGCCTGGCAAGGGAGCACACGCCTGCCCGCTGCACTCACAGGCAGTTTCTAGGACGTGGGAGGTGGTGTCGGCTTTCTGCCCCACTGTGTTTTATTAAGAAGGAAGAGGGAAGACAAGTCAACAGAAGTCCCACAGGGACCACCCACATGGCACAGGGCAGCAAGGGCAAGCTGTGCCCAGCTGGTTTCGGCTTCTGGTCTCCTCAGGGCAACCTGGAGAGGAATTTAGGCCCATGGATCCTGCTGGTCTCAGCCCAAGACTCTGCTCACTGTCTACCTGCAGCCCTCGGATTAGGGTTGGGGACCTGGGGTCGTTTGAGTGCAAGTCTTGCCTGGCTTTGTCTCCTTCCCATAGTTCTGGTTGCAGCCTGACTTATCACAGATTTGTTCTGAGCCCTACCCTCCCACCCAGAGAAGGCCTCTTCAGAGAATGCCTATCCCAGTTCTGGTGTGGGAGTGTTACTAACCCCAGTCCTGACCTCTCATCTCCAGGTCAGCCATGGGCACACCTTGGCCCAGGAGTTCAGCTTTCTCTTACCACCTCAGACAGACCATTGGATTGCAAAGCCCTGTCTCTTCAGGGCTAGAGCCCAACCTCAAGGACCCCTGAAGCCCCAGGTCCAGGGTGGGTGCTGGACCCAGAAAAGTAGGGAAAGGGCAGAAGGGACAATAGGCCACCCCCCACCCCACAGAGCTTGGCACTCACCCACCTTGCACCCACACTCCCTCTTAGGCCATGCACCTGTGGCATGACACCATCCAGGAAGGGTACCCTACCCCCATGGAAAGGGGTTTGGGATACTGAGGGGAGGGAGGGAGGGAGGGAGGGGGCAGGCAGAGACCAGTGGGAAGAGCAGGCTCTAGGCCCTCCCATGGGTGGGCCACTCTGGTTTCCATCCCAGTGAGTGTCTACTCCCAGGACAGAGGTATGCCAGGTAGAGGAGAGGTGGGTGGCAACCCAGAGCCTCCACTGGGCCCAGGGAAGGAGACAGGCTGAATGAAGACCTGGAAAAAGGTTCTCACTGTGAACTGTAAACAGGGCTCTGCCTCCACCAGATGTTCCTGGAAAATATTTTAGAATCTGTGTGGACAAAATGAAATTTCCATCAAACCTTTATTAATGGAGACATTTGCAGCCAACTCCCACCTGACCCCTCTGGACGTTCCTGAGAGGGCTTGGGCATGGGGGTGGTCTAGCTCTGCCTTGAGGTCAGCTGGAGGGTCGCAGTGCAGGGCTGCAGCTGTTTGCACTGTCTCAGGCCAGACTGGCTGCACCCGAGGCCATCACAACCAGGCCCAGGCCCGCTGAGAGACCAAGACCAAGAGGCCATCTCTGTGGGCATGCTCTGAGAACACAGGGTGGGGCAGGTAAGAGAGGGGTGATCTGGGGCCCGGCAGAGCCTCAGGACTGCGGACAGCTGTTTCCAGAGGTTCTGGACTGTGCACAGTGGCAATCTTTTTATGGAGTGGGTTGCTTGTAAAGAACCATCAGCCCCATTTAGGAGATGAGAGCTGGGTTGGCTCCCTGGCCAGGGAGAGGGATGGCTAGCAGGACTCCTAGGGGAGGGTTCCTGGGGGAAGAGGGGTGACCTGGTGGGGCTCCAGAAACCACCCAGGATTCCCTCCTGATCGGGACTGAGACAGTGTGGGTGTGATCCCCCAGACCTGGAGCCCCACAGGCCCATCTCTGGGCTTGCACATGCTCCTTGCAATGGCCGCACACCTTCCCCAGTACCCCCTTTCCAAGGTTTGTGTTGGTGGGTCAGTCTCTCCTGTTGTGGGAAGGAGACACGGGTAGGGGTGGCTGGACGCTGATACACATAGAATCACTGGCTGCTTTCTTAAAGGCAGCATGGACCGATGTATGTACAGTATTTCCCCCAGCTCTGGCCAGGGTGAGGGAAATGGTAGAGCATTAGAATAGCCCCCCACCCCTGTTGGGCCACCCCACTGACCCATGACCCTCTGGGATAGAGATGAAGGGAAGGAACACTGCAGTCTGCTCTGGGGTCTGTCCTGGCCCGGCCTCAGAGAGCCTTGGGCCTGGGTCTGCCGGTGTGTTAAGCTGCATGCTAGAGGCAGTGGTGGCTGTGAGTGGGTGACCAGCAGGGTCTGTGCCATCTGGGCTACTGAGCTTGAGAGGGCCCACTCCCCACAATTCCAGTGGTGCCTGCTTACTCAGGTCTCCCTTCGGCTGTGGGGGTGGTGGCTCTGACTGAGACTGAGGCTGGGGGCTGAGGGTAGGGGGGTTCGTGGAAAGCATGACCTTAGATCCTGTGCACCTGGTCAAAGGTGGTGTGCCCTCATCTCAGTCCTGCCTGGGTCCCAGGGCTCAGTCATCAGTGAGATCTCAGGGAGCTGGCCTGACCACAGAGCTCGGCTAGGGGAGCAGCACCAAACATGACCTGTCTCTTGAAGCAGTTCTGAGACCATCAAAGGTGGAAGACTCCCCCCTGTTCCAACACACAGGGTTGGTGGGGGGCCCATGCCACCCACTTGTTTGTGGTGGGCAGCTTTGCTCCAGCCCTTCTTAAAGCCATAGCTGTGTGTCACCCCCTGGCACTTATTAAGGATGCCGCACCAGGAGCTGTGCTGAGTGGAGGATGGAGGGCCCTGGTGGGAAGGGACAAGGAGGGGTGTTTAAGCGAATGGCCTGGGTTGCATCCCTCTAGGTTACTCACATGCAAATGGAAAGAGGACCCCTGCCTTAGGGTGTGTAAGCACTTTTCCATGGGCCCCCTAGAATAAGGGGCAGTCAGACAATGGCCTGTGGCTGCACCACTCCAACCCCAGTTTGTACAGAACAGATATCAAACTTAATTCTGCTTCTCCACAAAGGATTGCTTCAGGCCCACCCTGTGCACCAAACTCAGAGCAAGCATAGCACCTAGAGGCATGGGGTGAGGAGAGGGGCTTTCCCAGAAAAGGTGGGGGCTGGGGAAGGGTAAAGAGGGGGTTGGACAGAGGCCTGCCAAAGCTCCAGGGTGATCAGAGCTGAGGTGGTGGCCACATCAGCAGGCTGGGAGAGGAGGAGGGCAGCAGACCCACTGCCCGAATGTTCTGCTTAGTCCTAAGGAGTCCCAGGCTTCTGTATCCTGGAGCCCTCTTCCTGTCACTTCCATCCCTTCGGTCCCAGTTCCACCCATGCCAGGGACCCCAGCTGGACTGCTCAACAAACATTCACTCAGAAGCCATGGGCTGCAGGAGATCTGAATGAGTCTGGGAGGAAACAGCCCTCGTGGGCCCCAGGCAGGCAGCAGAACCAAGGGACAGCCTGGTGCCTGGGGTGGTTGGCCTAGTCTCTGTGACCTTCCCGGTGCCTTGCCATGAGATGGGTCTCACAGCCTTCTCCCTGACCAAGGAACAGCTGGTAGCTGCTGTCTTGGCCGGACCCCTAGGGCTTCCTGGAGGGTCTTCCCAGACCGTTGTGTGGAGAGGGCTATGCTGGGCCCATCTGTCCCCACACTCTCTTGTCCATCTGAGCATGAGGATCAGGGTGGAACATCTTCCTCAGGGACCTGTTAGGCTCTACCTTGTACAGGGCTTAGCCACTGACCCAGTAGACAGGGACTGGAGAGTCAGCCTAACCATGGATACTGGCTCAGAGCACTATTGAGGGCAGTGTGTTATGATCAATCTCAGGTGAGGAAATAACTTCAGAGGTTAAAATACCTCCTTATTCCCAGGTAGGAATACAGCTGGACTCAGATTCCATGGGGGTCTCCTTACCTGGCAGATTGGGATGGCATAAGGGGCCATGTCATCCCTTCGTTTGGAAGCTGAGAGGCTGGCTGGGTCTTGGTTGGGGTAGTGGGGGCTATCTGACTTTTGGGATTTGGGGGCATGAGAATATCCCTTCTGTTGATCTGTGAGAAGTTTTAAGGAATAGGAGTCTTGCTGGTCCCCACCCCTACTGTATGAGGTGAGAGGCAAGGGTCAGCAAATGCCACACCCTGTCTCCGAACACCCAACAATCCACATGGTGTTCTCACCAGATACATAATCAATTGAGGCTTTGAGAGACTGAATGGTCAGCCTGAACCCACACTGGAAGCAGGGTTGAAGAGGGAGGTAGACCCATCTGACGATGGGTATCCATGTGCCAGAGAGACGGACAGTGAGACTGACAGGAGGAACAGCAGGTAGAGGGATGGGTGTGGTGGCCAGGCCCTAAAAACTAGAAGCACAGGTAGGGTGGCCCATGGAAGATGTACTCTATCAGCCTGCCTGCTCTTCCCATTGCCCAGTCCTTGAGCATCCAGCACACAGCTTTGTCCAGATCCTCAACCCAGCAAGCTTCTCAGGCCTCACCTTCCATCCCACTTCCGCCATCTGTCCTCTCTGCTCCTGCCTAGAGCAGCTCAGTCCTGCTGAGTGCACTGCTCTTGCTGACTAGTCTTTCTCCTGTGACCAAGAGTCAAGTCCAGGGCAAGGGCTTCCCAGAGTGGGCCCAGCTTCTGCTCAGTGACCTTGCTGATCCCAAGGCTCAACCAGGGGCTGAAACCTCCACCCTATCCCAGGTGGCAAGTCTGGCATGGAATGCAGGAGCCTGTGAGGGATGACCTTGAGCCAGGGGAAGGGGACAGTGGCCTCCCTGATGGAGCCTCACCCCTAGCCTTGCAGAGGGGCCTTCAGCCTACCTTCTACTGCACCTCTGCAAGGAGAAGCTTGTTTTGGCCATTGAAGACTTAGACACTATGTGTCCAGTTCCCTGCAAAGTCTGCCTGCTACCTGTTCCCTGTGGTACCCTGGGGACCTAGCCTGGGACCCAGCATGCCCCCAGTGGCCATGTCTGAAAGGTGGGGAGACCGTGGATGAGAAGCGCTTAGGCCATCATGTCACCAGAACCCTCAGCTTGCTCGCTATGTCCCATCAGGGTGCATAGTTTATCTGGTCCTCTGGCTTGTCCAGCTTCATTTTTTTGAGGTTGGTATACCTGTGAGGACTCAAATCCTTGATTCTAATGAATTTGAGGGGAAGGGTGACCCGGGTTCACCATCACGGGCCACAGAGGCCTGGAGAGACCTGTGCCCTCCCCTGTGAAACACTGGCCAACCCCCCAACAAATGCTGTTCAGCCCTGAGCACACCCCTGACCACTGACCTTCCCATCACTGGATCTTGGCAGCCTTTGCTTCTGGCCCCTCAAGATAGGGCACTGGGGTGGGAGCCAGTCCTGCCATGCTGCTTTCCCTGCTCCCTTCTATAGTCTGCCTCCACCTCCCTCACTCCTTCTCCTCCTTTCTTAGCCTTTCCCACCCCCCAGAACCCCCAGGCACAGAAGAGTGGCTCACTCTCATCTCAGATTCATGTTTTCAGTTCTAGGGTAGGGACACACCCTGGGTACACCTCAGCATGGTTGGCTAATGATAGAAACTATGAGCAGTACATTTTAAAAACATTCAGGAAAAGGGATGTCTAAAGGTCATGAAACCTTCCTCAGCTTCATAATCCTGTCTTCTTCCATGCTGGACTCAGCCCCAGCATCTGACTCCTAATCTATGTTCCCGCGGGGCATCACTACCACCCACGGCACTCATTGACTTCTCCCCACGCTCCTGGATGCCAGCCTATCGGCCCACCTGCACCTCCCAGACACGTGTGCCCTTCTGTGGCTGGAGTCTTTTTTCCTGTTTGATACAATTGTGAATAATGAGGCTACAAACCAAACTTCTTCGTATTTCCTGGTGTACATATGTATGCATTTGTGTGTGTGTGTGTGTGTGTGTGTGTGTGTGCTTAAAAATAGATTGCTGGTTAAAATATGAAAGCCTATTCAACTTTAGTCGCTAATACTTGACTGTTTTCCAAACCAATTGAACCAATTAAAAATTTTCCCAGCAGTGCATAAAAATTTTAGTTTTTCCACATGGTCAGGCTTATTTTTCTCTTTAAATTAGGTATTGAGCTGCGTACGTCGTTGTATCCTGTTATAGTTTTAATTTGCACTTCCCTGATGACTAATCATGTTGGTAATTTGAATATTCTCTTATGAAGTGCCCATTCAAATTTCTTATCCATTTTTCTATTGGGTTATCTGTCTTCTTCTTGTTTTGGGGGGAATTCTTTATATTTGTCAGTTTTGTAAGTTACAAATATTTTCTTAAACTCTGTGGATTTATATTTACTATCTTAATAGTCTCTTCTTCTGATGAATAGAAAATTTAAATTGTGATCTCAAAAATTTTACATTTTCCCTCATGGTTAATGCTTTTTCTGTGTACACACCTTTTTAAGGAAATATTTGCCTACAACCAGGTTGTAAAGATATTTCACATCATCTTCTAGAAACTTCATCTTCCCGGCCCTGGCCGGTTGGCTCAGCAGTAGAGCGTCGGCCTGGCGTGCGGGGGACCTGGGTTCGATTCCCAGCCAGGGCACACAGGAGAAGCGCCCATCTGCTTCTCCACCCCCCCCTCCTTCCTCTCTGTCTCTCTCTTCCCCTCCCGCAGCCAAGGCTCCATTGGAGCAAAGATGGCCCGGGCACTGGGGATGGCTCCTTGGCCTCTGCCCCAGGCGCTAGAGTGGCTCTGGTTGCGGCAGAGCGACGCCCCGGAGGGGCAGAGCATCGCCCCCTGGTGGGCAGAGCGTTGCCCCTGGTGGGCGTGCCGGGTGGATCCTGGTCGGGTGCATGTGGGAGTCTGTCTGACTGTCTCTCCCCGTTTCCAGCTTCAAAAAAAAAAAAAAAAGAAACTTCATCTTCCCTAGTGAGATTTAAGTGCATCTAAAATTGACAGTGTGGGAGGGAGGGGTTGAGTTTCATTATTATTCCACATAGATACTGAAATACCACTTTCTCTACCACCCTGCAGAGTTAGTTTTTCTTTTATCAGACGTCCACATGGAGATGTGTCCACTTCTCAGCTCTCTGTTCCCACCCACCTGGCCTAATGTCCACTGTCTGAACTCTGTGGCTTGATTATGCCAAGTGGAGAAAAATCCTTCCACCATTTTCTGTCTTTAATAATTGTATCTTGGCTACTTGTACCTATGCACTTCTATATAAATTTTAGAGTCAGCTTGTCAATTAACAAAACTCAATGGAATTTTTGTTGCGATAGCATTGACTTCATAGTTTGGGAAAAATTGACACCTTACAGGATTGGATGTTCTGACTCATGGCCATGACATAGCTCTCTGTTTATCTACAGATTCTTCCATTTCTCTCAATACTGTTCTTGTAGTCTTTTGGGTAGAAACTATGTATATACTTTGCTAGATTTATTCCTGGGTGGATGATATTTTTTATCCTGCTTTAAATGGCGACCTATCTTAGGCTGACCTTAACAAAGCAGACTTGTGGGGGGAGGCTGCTCAGGAGAAGTACACTGAACAGTCAGGCAGAGGAGGGAGCTGAGCCAGGATGTGGCTGGCACAGAAGCCACAGGAAAGCTCCTGCCCAAGAGCTGTTGGATGGCCATCCCATCAGTCCATCGGGCTGAAGTTTTCCCTCAGGGGATGATGCTAGCCTTCCAAGCCAGGTACTCCCACTTGGGCAAGGATGGCCCTCCGAGAAGGAACAGCTGTGAGCTGTTTCAGACAATACTAACGGCAGCTGGCCAGTGGGCACTGCTCATATATATACAAAGGATCTAGGAGCATGCTTCTCTTGGTAATTCACTCTATCTAGACAGCTTCCTTAGGATTCTGCTGGTCAAAATTTCTGAAAAAGATTGAGGAGAACAGTTAGTGGGATGAACACAATCTGACTGTGGCAGTTGCTCCTTAGCTCTGATTCTTAATGTCTTCCCCATTCCCTCCATTCTACATTCATTCCCCTTTGCTGGCCTTCCAGCTTACAAGGGTGAGAGATAAACCAGGTCTTTCTCCCCGAGGATTCTGAGACCCTTCTTAGGCCATGGTGACTGCATTTGGCACTTATGGGCATGGGAAGAGCGAGAGACACCCCCAGGGTTCACCTTGGTCCCACATACATATTTCTGCTCCTGCCTCCATTATGTGATCCCGGACCATAACCTCGTGATGACCAAGGCCCACTAGGCCTGGCAGAATAGGGGTTGATCAGGTGGAAGCTACCTCTAGAAGTCTGGTGAGACTCTTACTGCATCCCCAGGTAGAGATGTCTTCACGTTTGGTGTATGCCACATCCTGAGATGGCACTTACAAATGGTCCTTATAGGTTTTTGCCTCCAGGCTGGTGCCTCAGCTGCATCTCTCAGAGGTCAATCAAAATCAGCCTCTGAACTGTGAGAGCTGGTGGGACCAGTGGCTCCCATGGTCATGTAAATGGGATCCTTTGATGAGGTTCTGTGGGACCCTGTGTAAAAAAATCAGACCTCAGTGAACTGAGATTGGGTTTGGCTAAACCACTGTGAGCTGAAAAAGCAAGCCATCAGGCAAGCCCATTCTTGGAAACAGATCAGTTTTGGTCAGAAGGAAGCCTTGTCCTGTGTAGGCAATGTGGCTCCAAGTTGGTTGGTTGGTCTCTTCAAGGGGTTGTAGTGTATTGGCTTTCAGCTTTAGTCTCTCTGGCTGGCAAGTGGGCATTGAACGGGGCAGCAGCAGCCAGATCATCCTTGGGGAGAGGCAGAGATCCATCCACATAGTGGTTGCTGCCTTTTCTGCAGTGGATATTCTCAGGTGGCTTCAGCATTTGCTGAAACAATTGTACTAACTCCCATAAGCCACCACTGTGGCCTCTTCCCCAGACCTCTTTCCCCCTAGTCTTCCACTTTAGCTCCTTCCAGGCCCCTGACAAACCAGCTAAGTCCTTTGTTTCTCATCTTTAGCTAGATTTTCACCCCTGATCTTTAATACCCTTATCTCGGGCCACAAGTTGGATGGCCAGGTGCCCTACCAGGAGTTCCGCCTAGTGGGGGATCTCACCACTGCTTTCAAGACTTGTTCTGGGTGCAGCAGCAGCAGTTTGCTCATGGAGCCAGCTCAATATTGAGCCAATGTTGGGCTTTTTCCTTCCCTGTCAGCCAGATTTAGGGGCCCCCAGGAGGCCAGGTGGGGTTGAGAAAATGCATCCAGACAATACCAGAGGGTGGCAGGGAGGAACCTCCATGCAGTTTACTGCCCTCCCCCCCCATATTTGAGTGGAACCAATCCCAAGGAATCACGATAATGAGAAGGCCCACCTGCCCTTATGTCTGGTGGGTAAGCTTGTCCTGGGCAGCTCTGGCCATGTGGCCACTTGGATTTCACAAATCGAATGCTCACTTTCTGCTCTAAAATATTAGTTCCTTATTTGCTTCTAACTTGGGTTTAGTTCCCCTCTTCTCTGTCTAGTTCCTTAGGATATACAATTAGGTTATTGATTTGAATAGTTCTTTCTTTATGTAGATGTTTTCAGTTATATATTTCTCTCTGAGCACTGCTTTTGCTGTATACTCAGACTTTGGTATTTGTATTTTTGTTTTATTATTCATAAAATATTTTCTAACTTCCTTTTGTGATTTCTTCTTTGACCCATTAATTGTTTTAAAATAACATGTTGTTTAACTTCTACATATTTGCGAATTTTAAAGTTTTCCCTTCTGTTACAGATTTCTAGTTTTATTTGATTGTGTTTGGAGAAGATACAGTGTACGATTTCAATGTTTTTAAATTTATTAAGACTTGTTTTGTGATCTAATCCTGTGGTATATCCTGGAGATGTGCATTTGAGTGAAATGTGTATTTTTCTGTTGTGGGGTGGAGTGCCTGTGTAAGTCAGTTAGGTCTGGTTGGTATATAATGTTGTTTATGTCTTCCGTTCCTCACTGATCTTCTCTCTGTTCTGTCATTGAAAGTGGAACACCCACACCTTCAGCTATTCTTGTAGAACTGTCCATTTCTAACTTCAATTCTGTTGATTCTTTTTTTTTTTTTTTTTGCTTCGTATACCTTAGGGATCTCTTGTTAGGTGTACATACTTTTACAATTGTTATACCTTTTCTAATGTATTGCTCCTCCTTTCAATATATAATGTCCTTCTTTATCTCTTGTAACAGTTTTTACTTAAAGCCTAATTTGTCTGCATAACCACCTCAACTCTTTGTTGGTTATTATTTGCATGGACTATCATTTTCCATTTTTTCATTTTCAACTTGTGTCTTTAGAGCCAAAGCAAGTCTCTTCTAGACAGCATATAGCCAAATTTGGTTGTGTTTTGTATCCATTCTACCAATTTCTGCCTGATAAGGAATAATTTTGTTCCTTAATTCCTTCATTACTGCCTTCTTTTCTGTTTGAGTTTTTCTAGCAAAACATTTTGATTCCCTTCTCATTTTTATTTCTGTATTTTTTTGGTTATTTTCTTAGTGATTACTTTGAGGATTACAATAGACATCTTAAAGTTATAATAATCTAGTTTTAATTAGTAACAAGTTAGTTTTAGTAGTGTATAAAACCACACTTCTGTCCTCCTGTATGTTGTCATTGTCAAAAATTACATCTTTATGTCTTGTGCCCATTAACTTTGGTTTATAACGACAGGGGGTCCTCGGGTTACAACAGTCCTGACAAACGATGTTTCAAGTGTACGACACTCATTCCCATAAAAACTTAAAATAATTGAGACGTGAGTGTTTCGGCTTATGCCGTTGGCATTGTACTTAGGGCTATGTGGGCTATTGCATACGGCAGAATACGCAGCAACGTGGTGTGTTTATGTTTTTACGTTCTAGGTTATGATGTTACAACTGTATTATAATAGGTAGTGACATAGGCTAGGGTGTGTTTCAACTTACACCAAAATTTGGGTTTTGTCACTGTCGTGGGAATGAAACTGTGTCATAACTTGAGGACCCCCTATATTACTTTATGCATTTGTCTTTTCAATCATATAGAAAAGGAAGAGTTACAAACCAATAATACAATTCAATGAGGGCTTCATTCTTATCAATATAGCCTGTACCTGTGCTGTTTCCTCGTATGGCTCTAAGCTGTTATCTAACATTTTATTGCAGCCTGAAAGACACACTTCATGTTTCTTGTAGGGCAGGTTTTAATATTTCCTATTTTCATTATAATTCAGTTTACTAAAAGGTTATTTAGAAGTGTATGTCTTAATTTTGAACACATGGGATTTCCTAAATATCCATTTGTTACTATAATCAGAGACTATACCTCTGAGAGCATTTGTCTTTTTACTGCAGTATAGTTCATAGCAACTTCAGTGAGCTTCTGTGTGTGGTTTACAGTGTGTTTCACAAAACTTTTGTATTTCATTCCTACTTGTGTATTTTTATTTGACTGAGTGTGGAAATTTAGTTCAAATTTATTTCCTGTCAGTCTTTAAAGATAAGACTTTATTATCTCTGGTATCCAGTATATTCCTAGGTCTAATTTTTCATTTGTATCTCCTTTTTGCCTTTTTATTTGAAGCATTTAAGATTTTCTGTTAATTATTGGTTTTCATAAGATACATCTAAGTGGACTTTTATTTATTTATTTATTTTTATTGATTTTAATTTATTGTGTTTACATAGATTCTAGTGTCGCCCTGAATGCATCCCTCCTCCCCCGTATTCCCCTCAACATCTCCCTTGCCACCCTCCCCATAGCGCCCTCCCCCCTTCCCTTCAGGTTTATTCCATCCTATCATCCCCTTTCCCTCTGTTCTCTTTTCCTCTGATTCCTTTTATCTCTCCTCTGTCTCAATTCCATTCCTTAGTTCATATTGTTCATTGGATTCCTCAAAGGAGTGAGGTCATATATATTTTTCTTTCTCTGACTAACTTATTTCACTTAACGTAATAGTTTCCACATTCATCCATGTTGTTGCAAAAGGTAAGATTTCCTTCTTTTTCATACCCCATAGTATTCTATTATATATATATATATATATATATATATACCACTGCTTTTTAATCTACTCATCCAGTGACGGAAATTTGGGCTGTTTCCAGATCTTTACTACTGTGAACAATGCTGCCATAAACATGAGGGTGCATTTCTCCTTTTGAAACAGTGATATGGTGTTCTTGGAATATATTCCTAAAAGTTTGATGGCTGGGTCAAAAGGCAGTTCTATTTTTAATTTTTTGAGAAATCTTCATACTGTTTTTGCACAGTGGCTACATCAGTCTGCATTCCCACCAGCAGTGCAGGAGGGTTCCCTTTTCTCCAAATCCTCACCAGCACTTATTCTGTGTTGTTTTGTTGATGAGTGCCATTCTGATTGCTGTGAAGTGATATCTCATGGTGGTTTTAATTTGCATTTCTCTAATGATTAGTAATGTAGAGCATTTTTTCATATGCCTATTGGCCATCTGTATGTCCTCTTTGGAGAAGTGTCTATTCATTTCTTTTGCCCATTTTTTGATTGGATTGTTTGTCTTCCTGGTGTTGAGTTTTACAAATTCTTTATGAATTTTGGTTCTTAACCCCTTATCAGACATATTGTTGAATATGTTCTCCCATTGTGTAGTTTGTCTTTTTATTCTGTTCTTATTGTCTTTAGCTGTGCAAAGGCTTTTTAGTTTGATATAGTCCCATTTGTTTATCCTGTCTTTTATTTCATTTGCCTGTGGAGATAAATCAGCAAATATATGGCTGTGAGAGATATCGGAGAGCTTACTTGCCTATATTTTCTTCTAAGATGTTTATGGTTTCATGACTTACATTTAAGTCTTTTACCCATTTTGAGGTTTTTTTTGTGAATGGTGTAAGTTGGTGGTCTAGTTTCATTTTTTTTGCAGGCAGCTGTCCAATTTTCCCAACACCATTTGTTGATGAGGCTGTCTTTACTCCATTGTATGCCATTACCTCCTTTATCAAATATCAGTTGTCCATAAAGGTGTTGGTTTATTTCTGGATTCTCTGTTCTGTTCCATTGATCTCTATGCCTGTTATTATGCCAGTCAGGCTGTTTTGAGTACAATGGCCTTGTAGTATAACTTGATATCAGGAAGTGTGATACCTCTCACTTTATTTTTCCTTTTCAAGATTGTTGAGGCTCTTCATGTTCTTTTTTGGTTGCATATAAATTTTTGAAATATGTGTTCTATATCTTTGAAGTATGTCATTGGTGTTTTAATAGGTATTGCATTGAATTTATAAATTGCTTTGGGGGAGTGACGTCAGGGAAATGGCTCTGTGAGGAGCGCAACCAACAAATCTCCCAAAAATTTCAACAAGTTCATCAACCAGAGACAGAAAAATTTATCATTGGAGCATCTGGGTGTTCCACACACTGAAAATTAAGTGCTATCAACAAGATCACCATCAGATGCCATTAAGAAAAAGGAAATCGAATATCAAGGATACAAAATATAGAGAAGTAACACAGATAGATGTGGAAAAATCTATGGAGAAAAAATTTAATATATTGGAAACCTTGGAGCTAAATGACAGAGAATTTAAAATAGAAATCCTAAAAATACTCAGAGACATACAAGAAAACACAGAAAGGCAATTTAGGAAGCTCAAAAACAACTCAATGAACACAAAGAATATATTACCAAGAAAATTGAAACTATAAAAACAAATCAAACGGAGATGAAAAACTCAATTCATGAACTGAAAAACGAGGTAACAAGCTTAGCTTATAGAACAGGCAAGATAGAAGGTAGGATTAGTGACACAGAAAATAAGCAACTTCAGGTACAACAGAGAGAAGAGAAAGACTCAAAAATTTAAAAAATGAGAAAGCCCTACAGGAATTGTCTGACTCCATCAAAAAGACTAACATAAGAATAATAGGTATATCAGAGGGAGAAGAGAGAGAAAATGAAATGGAGAATATATTCAAACAAATAATAGACAAGAACTTCCCAAGCCTGTGGAAAGAACTAAAGCCTCAAGTTCAAAAAGCAAACAGAACACCAAGTTTTATTAACTACAACAAACCTACTCCAAGGCACATCATAATGAAATTGGCACAAACCAACAGCAAAGAAAAAATTCTCAAGGCAGTCAGGGAAAATAAGAATACAACATATAAAGGAAGGCCTATTAGATTATCATCAGATTTCTCAGCAGAAATTCTACAAGCTAGAAGAGAGTGGACCCCAATATTTAAAGCCCTAAAGAGAGAAACTTTCAGCCAAGAATACTATACTCATCAAAGCTATCCCTCAAATATGAAGGAGAAATAAAAACATTCACAAATACAGAAAAGATGAAGGAACATCAGAAAACCCCCACTCCAGGAAGTACTAAAGGTGGTTTTCCAACCAGATACAAAGAACAAAACAAAACAAAACCACAAGTAAAAGCTCCACCAAGAACACAATAAAACCAAATTTAAACTGTGACAACAAAAACAAGAAAAAGGGGAAAGGATGGAGATTAACAATAGCAAAGGATGATGGAGTACAGAAACACTCATAAGATAGGGTATTACAATGAATATGTTAGGTACCCTTTTCATTACTGAATGGGAACCACCCTTGAAAAAACCACCACAGAAGCACATGACTTAAAAAAAGTAGCAACAGAGAAAAGAAGTATGGAATACAACCAAACAAAAACAAATGATAGAAAAACGAAAGAGAAGAATCAAACAAGATACAAAACTAACAGAAAGCAATTTATAAAATGGCAATAGGGAACTCACAAGTGTCAATAATTACACTAAATGTAAATGGATTAAACTCACCAATAAAAAGACACAGAGTAGCAGAATGGATTAAAAAAGAAAATCCAACTGTATGCTGCCTACAAGAAACACATCTAAGCAACAAGGATAAAAACAAATTCAAAGTGAGAGGCTGGAAAACCATACTCCAAGCAAATAACATCCAAAAAAAGCAGGTGTAGCAATACTCATATCTAATAATGATGACTACAAGACAGCAAAAGTACTCAGAGACAAAAATGGTCATTTCATAATGATTAAGGGAACACTGAATCAAGAAGACATAACAATATTTAATATATATGCACCAGAACAAGGAGAACCAAAATATACAAGACAGTTACTTATTGACCTAAAAACAAAACCCGACAAAAATACAATCATACTTGGAGACCTCAATACACCACTGATGGCTCTAGATTGTTCATCCAAACAGAAAATCAATAAAGATATATTGGCCTTAAACAAAACACTAGAGCACCTGGATATGATAGACACCTACAGGACACTTCATCCGAAAGCGAAAGAGTATACATTTTTCTCTAGTGTACATGGAACATTCTCAAGAATTGACCATATGTTGGGCCACAAAAATAACATCAGGAAATTCAGAAAAATCAAAATTTTACCAAGCATATTTTCTGATCATAAAGCCTTGAAACTAGGATTCAACTGCAAAAAAGAAGGAAAAAACCCCACAAAAATGTGGAAACTAGGCCCTGGCCGGTTGGCTCAGTGGTAGAGCGTTGGCCTGGTGTGCGGAAGTCCCAGTTCGATTCCCGGCCAGGGCACACAGGAGAGGCGCCCATCTGCTTCTCCCCCCCTCCCCCTCTCCTTCCTCTCTGTCTCTCTCTTCCCCTCCTGCAGCCGAGGCTCCATTGGAGCAAAAAATGGCCCGGGCACTGGGGATGGCTCCTTGGCCTCTGTCCCAGGCGCTAGAGTGGCTCTGGTCACGACAGAGTGATGCCCCAGATGGGCAGAGCATCGCCCCCTGGTGGGCGTGCCAGGTGGAACCCGGTCGGGTGCATGCAGGAGTCTGTCTGACTGCCTCCCCGTTTACAGCTTCAGAAAAATACAAAAAACAAAAAAAAAAAGGTGGAAATTAAACAACATACTTTTAAAAATGAATGGGTCAAAGAAGAAATAAGCACAGAGATCAAAAGATATATACAGAAAAATGAAAATGACAATACGACATATCAGAATCTCTGGGATGCAGCAAAAGGAGTAATAAGAGGAAAGTTCATATCACTTCAGGCTGATATGAACAAACAAGAGAGAGCCCAAGTAAACTACTTAACTTCACACCTTAAGGAACTAGAAAAAGAAGAACAAAGACAACCCAAAACCAGCTGAAGAAAGGAAATAATAAAAATCAGAACAGAAATAAATGAAAATAGAACAGAAAAACTATAGAAAAAATTAATAAAACAAGGAGCTGGTTCTTTGAAAAGATCAACCAAATTGACAAACCCTTGGCAAGACTCACCAAGGAAAAAAGAGAAAGGACTCATATAAACAAAATCCAAAATGAAAGAGGAGAAATCACCACAGACATCATAGATATACAAAGAATTATTGTAGAATACTATGAAAAACTATATGCCACCAAATTCAACAATCTAGAAGAAATGGATAAATTCCTAGAACAATACAACCTTCCTAGACTGAGTCATGAAGAAGCAGAAAGCCTAAACAGACCAATTAGCAGGGAAGAAATAAAAAAAAACTATTAAAAACCTCCCCCAAAATAAAAGTCCAGGCCCAGATGGTTATACTAGTGAATTCTATCAAAAATTCAAAGAAGACTTGGTTCCTATTCTACTCAAAGTCTTCCAAAAATTTGAAGAAGAAGCAATACTTCCAAACACATTTTATGAGGCCAACATAACCCTTATACCGAAACCGGGCAAGGATGGCACAGAAAAAGAAAACTACAGACCAATATCTCTAATGAATACAGATGCTAAAATACTAAACAAAATACTAGCAAATCAAATACAACAACATATTAAAAAAATAATACATCATGATCAAGTGGGATTCATCCCAGAATCTCAAGGATGGTTCAACATACGTAAAACGGTTAACGTAATACACCATATCAACAAAACAAAGAACAAAAACCACATGATCTTATCAATAGATGCCGAAAAGGCATTCGATAAAATACAACACAATTTTATGTTTAAGACACTCAACAAAATGGGTATAGAAGGAAAATATCTCAACATGATAAAGGCCACATATGATAAACCATCAGCCAACATCACATTAAATGGCATAAAACTGAGGACTTTCCACCTTAAGTCAGGAACAAGACAGGGTTGTCCACTCTCTCCACTCTTATTTAAGGTGGTGCTAGAAGTTCTGGCCAGAGCAATCAGACAAGATAAAGAAATAAAAGGCATCCATACCAGAAAAGAAGAAGTAAAGGTATCACTTTTTGCAGCTGATATGATCCTATACATCGAAAACCCCAAAGACTCTACAAAAAGATTACTAGAAACAATAAACCAATACAGTAAGGTCTCAGGATACAAAATTAACATACAAAAGTCCATAGCCTTTCTATATGCCAACAATGAAATATTAGAAAACGAACTCAAAAAAATAATCCCCTTCACGATTGCAACAAAAAATAAATAAAATACCTAGGAATAAACATAACAAAGAATGTAAAGGACCTATATAACGAAAACTACAAAGCATTGTTAAGGGAAATCGAAAAAGATGCAATGAGATGGAAAAATATTCCTTGTTCTTGGATAGGAAGAATAAATATAATCAAAATGGTCATATTACTCAAAGCAATTTATAAATTTGATGCAATTCCCATCAAAATTCTGATGACATTTTTTAAAGAAGTGGAACAAAAAATCATCAGATTTATATGAAACTATAAAAAACCCCAAATAGCCAAAGCAATCCTAAGGAAAAAGAATGAAGCTGGGGGCATTACAATACCTGACTTCAAACTATATTATAGGGCCACGACAATCAAAACAGCATGGTATTGACAGAAAAATAGAAACTCAGACCAATGAAACAGAATAGAAAGTCCAGAAATAAAACCACATATATATGGTCAAATAATTTTTGATAAAGGGGCCAACAACATACAATGGAGAAAAGAAAGCCTTTTCAACAAATGGTACTGGGAAAACTGGAAAGCCACATGCAAAAGAATAAAACTCGATTACAGCCTGTCCTCTTGTACTAAAATTAATTCAAAATGGATCAAAGACCTAAATATAAGACCTGCGACAATAAAGTATATAGAAGAAGACATAGGTACTAAACTCATGGACCTGGGTTTTAAAGAGCATTTTATGAATTTGACTCCAAAGGCAAGAGAAGTGAAGGCAAAGATAAATGAATGGGACAACATCAGACTAAGAAGTTTTTGCACAGCAAGAGAAACTGACAACAAAATAAACAGATAGCCAACTAAATGGGAGTTGATATTTTCAAACAACAGCTCAGATAAGGGCCTAATATACAAAATATACAAAGAACTCATAAAACTCAACAACAAACAAACAAACAGTCCAATAAAAAAATGGGAAGAGGACATGAACAGACACTTCTCCCAGGAAGAAATATAAATGGCCAACAGATATATGAAAAGATGTTCATCTTCATTAGTTATTAGAAAAATGCAAATCAAAACTACAACGAGATACCACCTCACACCTGTTAGATTAGCTATTATCAACAAGACAGGTAATAGCAAATGTTTGAGAGGCTGTGGAGAAAAAGGAACCCTCATTCACTGTTGGTGGGAATGTAAAGTAGTACAACCATTATGGAAAAAAGTATGGTGGTTCCTTGAAAAACTGAAAATAGAATTACCTTATGACCCAGCAATCCCTCTACCAGGTATATACCCCCAAAACTCAGAAACATTGATACGTAAAGACACATGTAGCCCCATGTTCATTGCAGCATTGTTCACAGTGGCCAAGACATGGAAACAACCAAAAAGCCCTTCAATAGATGACTGGATAAAGAAGATGTGGCACATACACACTATGGAATACTACTCAGCCATAAGAAATGATGACATCGGATCATTTACAACAAAATGGTGGGATCTTGATAACATTATACGGAGTGAAATAAGTAAATCAGAAAAAAACAAGAACTGCATGATTCCATACATTGGTGGAACATAAAAAAAAGACTAAGAGACATGGACAAGAGTGTGGTGGTTACCGGGGGTGGGGAGGAGGGAGGAGGAAGAGGGGAAGGGAAGGGGGAGGGGCACAAAGAAAACTAGATAGAAGGTGACGGAGGACAATCTGACTTTGGGTGATAAGTATGCAACATAATGGAACAACAAGATAACCTGGACATGTTTTCTTTGAATATATGTTCCCTGATTTATTGATGTCATCCCATTAACACTAATAAAAATTTATTTATAAAAATAAATAAATAAATAGCTTTGGGTAATATAGACTTTTAATGATGTTTATTCTTCCTATCCATGAACACGGTATATGCTTCCACTTGTTTGTATCTTCCTTGATTTCTTTTATCAATGTTTTATAATTTTCTGAATACAAGTCTTTAATCTCCTTGGTAAATTTACTCCTAGATACTTTTATTTTCTTTGTTGCAATAGTGAAGGGAATTGTTTCCTTAATTTCTCTTTCTGACAGTTCATTTTTGGTGTATAAAAATGCCTCTGATTTCTGAGTATTAATTTTATATCCTGCCACATGTTGAATTCATTGACCAGATCCAGAAGTTTTTTGACTGAGACTTTAGTGTTTTCTATATACAATATCATATCATCTGCAAATAATGATAGTTTTACTTCTTCTTTTCCAATTTGGATGCCTTTTATTTCTTCTTCTTGTCTGATTGCTGTGGCTAGGACTTCCAGAACTATCTTGTATAAGAATGGTGAACGGGGACACCCCTGCCTTGTTTCTAATTTTAAGGGGATTGCTTTTAACTTTTTCCCATTGATATGATGTTGGCTGTGGGTTTGTCATAGATGGCCTTTATCATGTTGAGGTATGTTCCCTGTATTCCCACTTTGCTGAGAGTTTTGATCATGAATGGGTGCTGGATTTTATCAAATGCTTTTTCTGCATCTATTAAAATTATCATGTGGTTTTTCTCCTTCCTTTTGTTTATGTGATGAATCACATTGATTGATTTGCGAATATTGTACCAGTCTTGCCTCCACAGAATAAATCCCACTTGATCATGGTGTATGATTTTTTTTTTCATCTATTGCTGGATCCGGTTTGCTAATATTTTGTTGAGGAATTTAAGCATCTAAATTCATCAGGGATATTGGTCTATAATTTTTTTTCTTGGTGTTGTCTTTGCCTGGTTTTGGAATCAGAATTACACTGGCCTCATAACAGGAGCTTGGAAGTTTTCCCTCCTCTTGATTTTTTAAAAATAGCTTGAGAAGGATAGGAGTTAGTTCTTCTTTGAATATTTGGTAGAATTCACTTGTGAAGACATCAGGCCCAGGGCTTTTGTTTGTTGGGAGTTTTTTGATAACTGCTTCAATCTCATTTGTTGTAATTGGTCTGTTTAGGTTTTCTGATTCTTCCAGATTGATTTTTGGAAGATTGTATGTTTCAAGGAATTTTTCCATTTTATCTAGGTTGTCTAACTTTTTGGCATACAGTTCTTCATAGTATTTTCTAACAATCCTTTGTATTTCTGTTGTGTCAGTTGTTATTTCTCCACCCTCATTTCTAATTTTATTTATTTGAGTCCTCTTTATTCTTGCTGAGTCTGTTTAAAGGTTCATCGATTTTGTTTACCTTTTCAAAGAACCAGTTTGTGGTTTCATTGATCCTGTGTATTGTTCGTTAGTCTCTATGTCATTTATTTCTGCTCGGATCTTTATTATTTCCTTAATTCTACTACCTCTGAGCTTTACTTGCTGTTCTTTTTCTAGTTCTTTTAGATGCAGGGTTAAGTTGTTTATTTGAGCTTATTCTAGCTTCTTAAGATATGCCTGTAATGGTATGAACTTCTCTCTCAGTTCTGCTTTTCCTGTGTCCCATAAATTTTGAGGTGTTGTATGCTCATTATCATTTGTTTCTAGGAATTTTTATTATTTTTTCTTTGATCTTATTGTTAACCCATTCATTATTTAATAACATGCTATTTAGTTTCCAAGTGTTTGAGTATTTTTGAATTTTTCTGTTTTGGTTGATTTCTAGTTTCATGCCATTGTGATCAGAGAAAATGCTTGATATGATTTCAATCTTTTTAAATTTGTTGAGACTGCTTTTATGCCCTAATATGTGGTCTATCCTAGAGAATGTACCATGAGCACTTGAAAAGAATGTATAATCTGTTGCTTTAGGGTGAAAGGTTCTGAAGATATCTATTAACTCCAGTTGATCTAATGTGTCTTTTAAGTCTGCTGCTTCTTTATTAATTTTTTTTCTTGAGGATCTCTCTAGTGATGTTAGTGGGGTATTGAAATCCCCTACTATTATAGTATTGCCATTGGTCTTGCCCTTTATATCCCTCAAAGTCTGCTTTATATATTTAGGTGCTCCTATATTAGGTGTGTAGATAATTTTAATGGTTATATCTTCCTGTTGGATTGCTCCCTTTATCATCATGTAGTGACCTTCTTTATCTCTTACTATATTTTTTGTTTTAAAGTCCATTTTGTTTGATATAAGTATTGCTACTCCAACTTTTTTTCATTTCCATTTTCTTAAAATATTTTTTTTCATCCTTTTACCTTCTGTCTATGTGCATCTTTTGTTTTGAGATGTGTCTCTTATAGACAGCATATGTATGGGTCCTGTTTTTTTTATTCATGCAGCTACCCTATGTCTTTTGATCGGATCATTTAATCCATTTACATTTAAGGTTATTATTTATATGTAGTTCTTTATTGTCATTTTATTCTTTAAGTCTATATTCTTCTTTTACTATATATTTTTTCCTGCTTTGTTCTGTCTATAGCAGGCCCCTTAAAATTTCTTGCAGTATTGGTTTTGTTGTAATGAATTCTTTTTTGAGTGTTTTTTTTTTGTTTTTTTTTTTTTGTCTGGGAAGCTTTTTATTTCACCTTCAATTTGAAATGATAGCCTTGCTGGATAAAGTAGTCTTGGTTGTAGGCTCTTGTCTGCATTCTTTTGAATATTTCTTGCCATTCTCTTTTGACCTCAAGTGTTTCTGTTGAGAAGTCGGATGTCATCCTTATGGTGGCTTCTTTGTAGGTAATAGCGTTCTTTTCTCTAGCAGCTTTTAATATTTTCTCTTTATCTCTTAGCTTTGGTATTTTAGTTATGATGTGTCTTGGTGTTGATTTCTTTAGGTTTTTCTTTAATGGAATTCTCCATGCTTCTTGACCATGTGTGATTTTTTCCTGCATCAATTTAGGTATGTTTTCAGCTACGATTTTTTTCAAACAAGGCCTCTATCCCTTGTTCTCTCTCTTCTTCTTCAGGAACCCCTATGATGCAAATGTTATTTCTCTTCATGTTGTCACAGAGCTCTCTTAGAGTTTCCTCAGACTATTTGAGTCTCTTTTCTTTTTTCTGCTCTGCTTCCATGCCTTTGTTTATCTTGTCCTCTAACTCACTGATTTGATCCTCAGCTTCATCCATCCTGCTTTTAATTCCTTTCATTGTGGTCTTCATTTCTGATATTGTATTTATTATTTCTGACTGATTCTTTTTTATTATTTCACTTTTTTATACTTACTATCTCTTCTATTTAGGTGTTTGTTATGTCCATCTATTGTTAGACTAAGATCTGTGAGCATCCTAACTATCATTATTTTAAACTCTGCATCTGACTCATTCAATTTTTTTTTTCTGGGGATTTCTCTTGGTTCATTTGGATTGCATTTCTCTGCCATCCCATTCTGTGTATAAGAAGGGTGTGGCCACTGAAGTCCAATGGGTGTAGCCTCTGTGTTCCCTAGGTGTGGTCTGTCTGCAGGCCCTCCACCCCCTCTGCTGCTGCTTCGGTGGTTCAGGTATGAGTATTGCCGGCACTGGCTCACTGCAGCAGTGGCTGAGGTTTCTCCATGGGAGGGGCTGTGTTCACGTGCCTGGGTCTACAACCGTTGGCCAGCCTCGGCCCCTCACCCCACTGCTGCTTGTGGTGCTGCGCACTGCATCAGGCTGTAAGCCTCCGCACGGGGGCACGGCTGCACACCTATGCTCAGCAGCGGGTGTCCGCTTGTTCCCTGGCTTTTGCCATTCCCCTGCCAGCGGCATTGCTATCAGGACCGCTCTTGCTCGCCTGGTCTGCAGCCAGGTTGGACCACTTTTGTGGGTCTCCTCCACCCCCACCAGGTGAGACTGAGCTCACGCCGAGCCTCAGTCATGGCCAACCTGGCTTCTGCCCCTGACTACAAGACCCTGCTTCTGCGTCCCGCCACCGTCCACCCTCTTCCAAGTCCTCAGCAGTGTGGGTGGGGGCAGTGCAGCTCAGGCCCTAGCACTCAATACTATATTTCTGAAGGCTTCCTCCTTCTAAGCAACTCTGCTCTGAGTCCTGTGGAAGAGCTTGTTTGGCTGGTATCCTGCTTCCCTTTGCTGATATTTCTGGTTCAGTCTCAGTGTGGCTTCCTCAGTGTTCCTTGGTTAAAGAGTCCTCTTAGTCTAGTCTAAAGTTGGTTTTTCCGGATGATGGTTCTTAAAATTAAGTTGCAATTCACTTTGTTTCTGGGAGGTAGAAGTTGGTACGTCTGTCTACTCTTTCGTCATCTTGCTGCTTCTAAGTGAACTTTTAAAAAGAATATGCATTAGATTTTTGTTGGTATTGTTCAGGCAGAAGAACAATACCTTTCTTTTCCTCACTGATAGGAAATAAATGGAAGTTGTATATTCAGATCTTACCTCTCTACCACTCCATAGATTCTCTCTTTTCACAGTTGCTATTTGATGTTGTAGCTTCTCATGTCTTTCACTTTCCCTAACCTTTATTTTCATTTTCCTATCTGTTTAACCCTGTTTTGCAGGCTAGAAATTTCTCTCTAGTTGAGCTGCCAGTAGACAAACTGACCTGTTAGCAAAACTTGTTCTGCCCTTCAATTGTGGAACATCCAAATTCCCAGGACTCCCGTCACCATTTCTGTTTGTTCACAGACTGTGTTGTGCTAGGACTTCAATCACTGGTGCCTGGGTGTGACCTCCTTTGGCAAGATAACCTTGACTTCTGTAATTACTGTGCATTCAGAGAGCAGGAAGTTCCTAGAGTGGACCACAGCCAGTGAAAGTTGGTTGAGAGTGTTTGAAAAGCCAGATGCCTTGTCTCAGGTCAGGACACCCTTGAGGCACTCATGGTCCTGGCCCAGGGCTAGGCCAAGACCATTTCTCGGTGGACACTGCTGCACTGGGTCTTTTCCTCTCTGCCTGGTTCCTCACATTGCCTGCATGCATTCTCCTGGGAATATTTCCTTAATCAACTGCCTGTACAACAAATCCTCATCTCAAGGCCTGTTTGTCGGAGCCTGACCCAAGAGAGCCCTTCTGTTGATTATATCTATTCTTATTAAGATAGACTTCTTGTAATATCAAATTAATCATTAACTACTTAAAGTCTAATTTCACTGGCATTTAGAATATTCATATAAATTATATCTGTATATTGTTTACCCATTATCACAGATTTATAATTGTTTTATGCTTGTATTTTTTAAATTTTTTTGAAAAATATTTTTTTATTTGTTCATTTTTAGAGAGAGAATAGAGAGATAGAAAGAGAGAGAAGAGGGAGAGGAGCAGGAAGCATCAACTCCCATATGTTCCCTGACCAGGGAAGTCCAGGGCTTTGAACTGGTGACCTCAGCATTCCAGGTTGATGCCCTATCCACTGCACCACTGCATGTCAGGCTCTTTTTTTTATATATATAAAGTGAGAGGAGGGGAGGCTGAGACTTCCGCATGTGCCCCTACAGGGATCCACCCAGAAAGCCTACTAGGGGGTGATGGTCTGCCCATCTAGGTGTTGACTGGTTGCTCAGCATCTGAGGCAAAGGCCATCCTCAGCACCGAGGACCAACTTGCTTGGACCACTAGAGCCATGGCTGCAGGAGGAGGGGGGAGAGAGAGAGAGAGAGAAATAAAAAAGGGGAGGGGGTGGAGAATCAGATGATTGCTTCTCCTGTGTGCCCTGACTGGGAATTGAACCCAGGACTTCCACACACCAGGCCAACCCTCTACCACTGAGTCAACTGGCCAGGGCTTGCATTTGTTTTTTAAATCATACAGAAAAATAAGGAGACTCAAACAAACAAAAAAACCCCAGTAATACCAATCTTTATAATTCCCTATATGGTCACCATAACCAGTGTTCCTTCTTTTTCACAGAGCTTCAAGTGACTGTCCTTAATTCTACCCAGAAGTATGTTCTTAGCCAGGGGTCTCCAAACTTTTTACACAGGGGGCCAGTTCACTGTCCCTCAGACCATTGGAGGGCCACCACATACAGTGCTCCTCTCACTGACCACCAATGAAAGAGGTGCCCCTTCTGAAAGTGCGGCGGGGGCCGGATAAACGGCCTCAGGTGGCCGCATGCAGCTCGTGGGCCATAGTTTGGGGATGCCTGTAGCACTTCTCAGTCAGCTTGAAACACACTCCCTCAGCTTGCCTGATCTGGGAATGTCTTTATTCCTCCTTCATGGAAGAAGAGTTTTGCTGGTATAGAATTCTTCATTGACACTATTGATTTTTAGACTTTAGTAACTATATATTTTTAATTTCCAAAAATTACCATTTTTTAGCCATTGGTATATTTATCTCAGGACATCCTGTTCTCATACCCAGGGTGCTGTTTGCTGTTCTATTCTCTGAATCTATTAAAGTTACCAATTAAAGTCTTTTTTAGAACTTTATTTTTTACATTTCTTTGGATCTACATTCTACTGTCCATGCTATTTGCCAGCTGACTTTGGGTTACAGGCACATGTTTTCAGACTTTTGTGTGTGCACTCTTAGGTCATACCAAGCAAGTAGTTTACCTCAGTCCTGGGCTCAGAGTCTCTTAATTTTCAGGTGATTTATGACCTAGATTGGAAACCTAGAAGAACCCACAGTTAGAGAGTTAATCTGGTTCAGTGGACTGGAGGTTAATATGCAGAATCACTATAGTTCTCTCTCAAGCAAAAAGCAGCAAGGCAGGACATTCAGAAGTGGCTGCTGAGGGGCTTCATGGATCTTTGGTGGCTTTGTCAAGCCCAGGGATCCAAAGTTGAGTCCACAGCCTACCAAGGGATGGTTGGGATGGAACTGTTTAGAAACTAGTTGTGGGTGTGGTTGATGCATTCTGTGTGCTCCTAGGAGATCAGAGACTGCACTCTGAGTTCCTGCCTTCCCCAGGCCCAAGGTGACCTCTGCAACCATAGACATGGCCCCGTGGTCCATGGCCACTAATGCCAACAGGTTGGCAGAGATCTGGGTGGATGTGTGGGCCTGAGTGACACCAGGCCTGCTGAGGACTGCCGCTGTATAGGCAGCCAAGGTGGAATCCAGGCTAAGACTCTGGGAAGACCATCCTGTAGTGCTGGGACATCCAGGCCAGGGAATGGGTAGGGACTTGGAGTGACTGTTGGATCAAGAAGACTTATTGCACTTGCCAGTTACTGGTGTCAGATAAGCCATGTAAGGGCATGTCATGGTATTGGTGCCTGGGGAGAACCCTGGCAGCTTGCCAGGCTGGGGACAGACTTCATAATCCACAAACAGAAAGCCTGTTTCCCATGAGGAGAATCTCTAAGTTCTGAAATGTCAGACAGGATGGAAGTCTTGGGGGGCACAGCTTAATTTTCAGTTGTCCTTGGTGGAAGACCACAGGGCCAGCCTGAGGAGGATTCCCTTGAGACCTTAGCAGGTTTGACCAGAACCTGGGCACTGGTCCTGAGTGGTCTCCATATAACTAAGGTCATCAGACCCCCACTACCTACCATGTGAAGGGAGTCTGAAAAACAGAAAAACCTGGCATTCAAGGAAAACTTAGTAGGGCTGCCCAGAGGCATGAACATGTCCCCCACAGCAGAGGACCTCTGATGATTTTGGAAAGCACCTCAAGGGTTGAAGAATAAGCTTATGTTGGTTGCAGGCCGATACCTCTCATGTCACCCCAGCTCTGAGTGTCTCCCCTATAAATAGATGTCAAATTGAAGCTTATGAGTATCTTTTCTTCATTGACTGGGATAATCACATGATTTCTCTCTGTTAATCAATTAATGTTTTCTGCTTCCGTAAAGGCTAAGTAATTCCCATTAGACCATCCTTCCTGCACACAACAATTATGAACTCAGATAAAACATAAAAACATAAAAAGTGAACAGTCTTTTCAAAGTTCCCCCTTTTGACTTTATTGATACTCTCTATTGTACATTTAGTTTATATTTGATTTTTAATTAATTGATTTGTCTTGTTTTAGGTGTGTCTTTTTTTTTAGATTTTATTTATTCATTTTAAAGAGGAGAGAGAGAAGGGAGGGGGAAGTAGGAAGCATCAACTCCCATATGTGCCTTGACCGGGTAAGCCCAGGGTTTTGAACCGGTGACCTCAGCGTTCTAGGTCAATGCTTTATCCATTGCACCACCACAGGTCAGGTATAGGTGTGTCTCTCTTACAGCATATATGTTTTTTTTGTTTGTTTGTTTTTGTTTTGTTTTTTTTACCAGACTGAGCACTGCTCTGTTAACTGGAGTATCTTGTACATTTACATTTAATGTTATTGTTGATGTGTTTGATGGTGAATCTCAACCCTATTTCATGTTGTTTATTCTTCCTTCCCTTTCTCTGGTTCTTTTTCTCTTTTTTTTCCTGCTTCTTTTGAATTGGCTGATTTTTTAAAATTCCTCACTTCTCTTTATTATTTAGAATTATACAGACTATTTCTATTCTTTCAGTTTTATTCTTTATTTTTTTAAAAATTAAGTGACAGGTAGGCAGGCAGAGAGACAGACTTTCACATGTGCCCTGACTGGGATCCACCTGGCAAGCCTATTAGGGGGTGATGCTCTGCTCATCTGGAGCTGCTGCTCTGTTGCTCTTCAACCGAGCTAATTTAGCATCTGAGGTGGAGGCCATGGAGCCATCCTCAGCACCCAGGGCCAACTTGCTCAAACCAATTGAGCCATGGTTTCAGGAGGGAAAGAGAGAGAGACAGAGAGGAAGGGGAGGAGTGGAGAAACAGATGGCCACTTCTCCTGTGTGCCCTGACCAGGAATTGAACTCAGGACTTCCACATGATGGGTCAATGCTCTACCACTGAGCCAAACAGCCAAGGCCTAGTTTTATTCTTAAAACTATAACTTGCGACCTTAATCTTCAATAAATACTAAAGTGAACCCAAATTTCACCCATCTGGATAGTCTGGATTAAAGCTGGGTTCCCTCTCCTCTACCCAAGTGCAGGTTCTGTGCTATGCTACTTTATCTTCATCTTTTTTCAAACACCATCAAATAGGACCAGTACCTTTGTACCACCAGTGTTCATCTACATCTGTCAAGTGAATTTTTTTTTTTGTATTTTTCTGAAGCTGGAAACGGGGAGAGACAGTCAGACAGACTCCCGCATGCGCCCAACCGGGATCCACCTGGCACGCCCACCAGGGGGCGAAGCTCTGCCCACCAGGGGGCGATGCTCTGCCCCTCCGGGGCGTCATTCTGTTGCAACCAGAGCCACTCTAGCGCCTGAGGCAGAGGCCAAGGAGCCATCCCCAGCGCCCGGGCCATCTTTGCTCCAATGGAGCCTCTGCTGCGGGAGGGGAAGAGAGAGACAGAGAGGAAGGAGAGGGGGAGGGTGGAGAAGCAGATGGGCGCTTCTCCTGTGTGCCCTGGCCAGGAATCGAACCTGGGACTTCTGCACGCCAGGCCGACACTCTACCACTGAGCCAACCGTCCAGGACCTTCAAGTGAATATTCTTAACAGTACAGGTACCCCTGAGAAGTGAGGAGTCCCAGCCCGACAGCAGGTGCTCCCAGCCCAGGGTTCTAGTGTGAGCAAAAGAAGTCCCCATAACTTCCGGCTGTGAAAACTAGGGACTATGGCTGAGTGAGATGGAGGGCAACTGGAGACCCAGGCATTCCTCGTAAAGGGCCTGTGCCTACACTTACTTAGGCTGGGGTAGCAGCTTGAAAGGCACACTAGAGACATGTAGGAGGAACTGAACTGTCTGGCATCAGTGTGAGAGAGTTGGAGGGGAAGCTTTTTCCTAGACAAAAGTACTGGCAGAAGCCATTGTTCCTTTGATGAGCACCTACCCCCCAGAGCTGGCATGGAGTTGCCATATCTGAGTCTTTATCATCCCAGCTAACACTGTTCTCCGAGCCCTGGTAATTCCTTAAGACCCCACCTACCCAACTTTCAGGCCCACCCAAGCTGTTTCCAGTGGCTTTTCCATAAAAATGGCCTGTGTTGGCTCATGCTGCAGACTTTCCTAAAATCTCTTAAACAAGCAGCATCTGGCCTTGGTGTGCCCTCTACCTATTTGCTACGCGGCCCCAGGCCTGGCTCTAGCAGCAGCTGGCCTTGGTTTGGAGCTTGGCCTCTCCCAGACACCTCCACGCCTAGCTCAAGTAGCAGCCATCCATAGATTGCTTTATAGCTCATGCCAGGTGGCCCTGAGAAGGGTAAAGGTGACATCTGACCCTGGCCTGCACCTCCTAGAAGGCTCCAGAGCTAGCATACCTGGTGGAAAGCATCAGACCATGCAGGAGCATCACCGAACCGTCTCTGTGAACAACAAACCCAAACCACAAGCTCAGCAGGCACCAGAGCCCTGCTAAAGTGAGTCATCCCACAGAGGTGGCCCCTGGATGGCAGTTCTTCTGCTGTGGTCTTGGCCAGTCCTCTCAGCCAATCTGCCTTGTGGTAAATCCATCCCAACAACATGCCAACAGCAATCAAGGCTGAACTGCAACAGGAGGATGCACACAACCCACGGGGGATGGGGATACCAGGAGCATCCAGATCTGGTTACCAGTGAGGCTGCATGTGCCACTGGTTCCTACAGGACATCTACTACATAAGTCCATTCTACAAAGAACAGAAGATGTAGCAGCTCTGCCTAATACATAGGAACAAACACAGAGAGGATGCCAAAATGATGAGACAAAGAAACATGTCCCAAATGAAAGGACAGAACTGCACAAAAAGAACTTAATAAAATGGAGACCAGCAATATACCAGTGCAGAGTTCAAAACACTATTTATAAGCAAGTTCAATTAACCTAGGGCAGTGGTTTTCAACCTTTTTCATCTCATGTCACATATAAACTTATAAAATTCTGTAGCACACCATAAACATGTGATATATTTTTAGCTAATCTAACAAAAAATTCATAATTTTGATTTATGTTGGCTATTACTTTTTTTTTTAATTTAAAAAATTGTGAAAAAGATATCAGTGCCCCTGACTAAATTGGTATTGAATGTTTTAAAAATTCTTGCTGCACACTGGTTGAAAATTGCTGACATAAGGGAAGAATAGATGAACTTAGTTAGAACTTCAACAAAGAGATAAAAAACATAAAAATGGAGATTGAGAACAAAAAAGAATCAGTCAGAAGTGAAGAATACAATAACTGAAATGAAGAATACGTTACAGAGAAACAACAGTAGAGTAGATGAAGTAGAGAATCAAATCAGTGATTTGAAATATAAGGAGGCAGAAAACACCCAATCAGAATAGCAAAAAATAGCCTGACCAGGCAGTGGCACAGTGGATAGAGCATCAGACTTGAATGCAGAGGACCCAGGTTTGAAATCCCAAGGTCGCTGGCTTGATTATGGGCTCATCTGGTTTGAGTGCGGGCTCATCAGCTTGAGTGTGGGGTCACTGGCTTGACTGTGGGATTATAGATATAACCTCATGGTTGCTGGCTTGAGCCCAAAGATCACTGGCTGGAAGCCCAAGGTTGTTGGCTTGAGCAAGGGTTCAGGCTGTAGCCCCCTGGTTCAGGCATATATGAGAAAGCAATCAAGGAACAACTAAGGTGCTACAATAAAGAATTGGTGTTTCTTATCTCTCTCCCTTCCTGCCTATCTATCCCTATCTGTCCCTCTCTCTGTCTCTGTCACACACGAAATAAAAGAACAGAAAAATGTAAAAATAATCTAAAAATGAGGATAATTTAAGAGCCTCTGGGACAACTTCAAGTGTACCAACATTCACATTGTGCGGGTACCAGAAAAAGGAGAGAGAGAACAAAAAATTGAAACCCTATTTGAAAAAAAAAGGCAAAAATCTTTCCTAACTTGGTGATGGAAATAGACACACAAATCCAGGAAGTGAAAAGAATCCCAAACAAGATGAACCCAAAGAAGGCCACACCAAGACACATCATAATGAACATTCCAAAGGTTAAAGACAAAGAGAGAATCTTAAAAGCAATAAGAGAAAATCAGTTAGCTACCTATAAGGGAGATCTCATAAAACTGCTGGCTGATTTCTTAACAGAAACTTTTCAGGCCATGAAATGTTGAAAGTGGTGAAAAGCAAGGACCTGCAACCAAGTCTACTTTACCAAGCAAGGTTTCATTTAAAATTGAAGGAGAAATAAAGAGCTTCCCAGACAGGAAAAAGCTAAAGGAGTTTATTACCACAAAATGAGTACTACAGGAAATGTTAAAGGGCCAGAAGGAGGAGAAGGAGAAGGAGAAGAAGGAGAAGGAGGAAAAAGAGAGGAGGAGGAGGAGAAGGGGAATGGGTAGGGGCAGAGGGTTGAGGGTGGAAAGAAAAACAAGTGGAGGAACACAGTTAAAAGAATAAAATGGCAATAAATATGTAAGTATCAATAACAACTTTAAATGAAAATGGCTTAAATGCTTCAATCAAAAGACATAGGGTAGTTGAATGGATAAAAAAGCAAGACCCATATATATATATTGTCCACAGGCAATCCACCTCAGAAAGAAAGATACACATAGGCTAAAAGTAAAGGGATGGAAAAAGATATTTCAAACAAATGGAAATGAAAAACAAAGCTGGGGTAGCAATACTTATATTTGACAAAATAGACTTTAAATCAAAGACAGGAGCATCTAAATATGTAAAGCAAATCTTGATGGACAAAAAGAAAACAATAAAGAGCAATACAGTCATTGTAGGAGATTTTAACATCCCACTGACATCAATTAATAGATCTACCAGACAGAAAATTAACAAAGAAGCAGTGACCTTAAATGACATAGTAGCTCAACTGGATTTGTTATTTTTACAGCATTTCACATAGAAGCAGCAGAATATACATTCTTTTCAAGGCACGTGATACATTTTCTGGGATAGACCACATGTTAGGACATAAAACAAATAAATTTAGGAAGATTGGAATCAGATCAAGCATCTTCTCTGACCATAATGGTGTGAAACTAGAAACCAATTACAAGAAAAAGAACTGAAAAGCACACAAAGACATGGAGGCTAAATAGCATGCTACTTAACAATGAATGGGTTAACAATGAGATCAAGGAAGAAATCAAAATATAACTTAAAACAAATGAAATGAGAAAACAATAACCAAAAATCTATGGAACACAGCAAAAGCAGTCTAAGAGGGAAATTCAGAGCATTATAGTTCTACCTGAAGAAACCAAGCTTAAATGAACACTCTAACTTTATACTTAAAAGGAACTTGAAAAAGAAATACAAAATCCAAAGTGAGTAGAAAGAAGGAAATAATAAATATCAGAGCAGAAATAAATAAAACAGTTTTAAAAAAAATAATACAAAAGATCAATGAAACCAAGAGCTTGTTCTTTGAAAAGATAAACAAGATTGACAAACTGTTAATCAGACTTATCAAGAAATAAAAGAGAAAGGATTCAAAGAAATAAAATCAGAGATGGAAGAGAAAAAGTAACAAGAGACACCAAAGATATACAAAGAATTGTAATAAAATATTAGGAACAACTATATGCCAACAAATTGGACAATCCAGACAAAATGCCTTCCAAAACAGAATCAGGAAGAATCAGAGAATCTGAATAAACAGATTACAACTAGTAAAATTGAGTCAGTAATAAAAAAAGACCCCAACAAAGTCCCAGACTTAATGGCTTCAATGGAGAATTTTACAAAACATTTATCCTTCCCAAACTATTCCAAATAATTCAAGAAAAGGAAAGTCTCTCAAGCTCATTTTACAAGGCTAGCATTATCCTAATTCCAAAACCAGATAAAGACACTATAAAGAAAGAAAATTATAAGCCAAAATCCCTAATGAACATAGATGCTAAAATCCTCAACAAAATATTAGCAAAGGAATCCAGCAATAGATTAAAAAGATCATACACCAAGATCAAGTGGGATTTATTCCAGGTATGCAAGGCTGGTACAATATTTACAAATTCATAAATGTGATACAACACATAAGCAAAATGAAAGATAAAAATCACATGATCATATCAACCCAGCACCCATTTATGTTAAAAATTCTCAGCAAAATGCAAATAGAGGAAATATATCTCCCATCCAAGTACTAACCAGGCCCGATCCTGCTTAGCTTCTGAGATCAGACGAGATTGGGCACGTTCAGGGAGTTATGGCCGTAGACGAGGAAATATATCTCAGTGAAATAAAGGGCATACATGACAAACCAGTAGCCAACATCATACTCAATGGGCAAAAACTACAAGCATGTTCCTTAAGATCAGGAACAAGACAAGGATGTCTACTATCACCACTCTCATTCAATTTAGTACTGGCCACAGCAATCACACAGGAAGAAGAAACAAAAGGCATCCGAATTGGAAAGGAAGAAGTAAAACTGTCATTATTTGCAAATGACATGATACTGTATATAGAGAACCCTAAAGAAACCATCAAAAAGCTTCTATAACTAATAAATAAATTCAGTAAAGTAGCAGGATACAAAATAAATATCCAGAATTCAGCTGCATTTTTTACACCAATAATGATCTATCAGAAAGTGAAACTAAAAAACAATACCATTCACAACTGCTTCAAAAAAAAAATTAAGTACCTAGGAATAAATTTAGCCAAGATTGTAAAAGACCTATACTCAGAAAATTATAAGGCACTGAAGAAAGAATTTTAAAAAGATACAAAGGCCCTGGCCAGTTGGCTCAGTGGTAGAGTGTCGGCCTGGCGTGCAGGAGTCCCGGATTCGATTCCCGGCCAGGGCACACAGGAGAAGCACCCATCTGCTTCTCCACCCCTCCCCCTCTCCTTCCTCTCTGTCTCTCTCTTCCCCTCCTGCAGCCAAGGCTCCATTGGAGCAAAGTTGGCCCGGGCGCTGAGGATGGCTCTGTGGCCTCTGCCTTAGGAATGGCTCTGGTTGCAACAGAGTGACACCCCAGATGGGCAAAGCATCACCCCCTGGTGGGCATGCTGGGTGGATCCCGGTCGGGTGCATGCGGGAGTCTGTCTGACTGCCTCCCCGTTTCCAACTTCAGAAAAAATACAAAAAAAAAAAAGATACAAACAAGTGGAAAACATATACCATAATCAGGGATAAAAAGAATTAACATCATTAAAATGTCCATATTAGCCAAAGCAATCTATAGAGTCAATGTGATTCCTATCAAGATACCAATGGTAGTTTACAGAACTATAACAAATATTCCAAAAGTTTATACATAACCATAAAAGACCCAAAATAGCCACAGCAATTTTAAGAATGAAGAACAAAGTTGGAGAAATCATGTTACCTAATATTAAACTATACTATAAGACCACAGTAACCAAAACAGCATAGTACCAGCATAAAAACAAACATATAATATATATCAATGCAACAGAATACAGAACCCCAAAATCAAACCACATTCACAAGGTCAATTAATATTTGACAAAGGAAGCAAGAATATATATATATATATATATATATATGGGGTAAAGACAAACTATTCAATAAATGGTGCTGGGAAAATTGGACAGACATGTGCAAGAATGAAACTAGACCACCTTCTTACACCATACACAAGAATAAACTCAAAATGGATTAAAGACTTACAGCATTAGACAGGAAACTATAAAAATCCTAGAAAAAAAACATAGGCAGTAATATCTCAGACATTTTTTATACCAATGATTTTTCAGATATATCTCCTTGGGCAAGGGGAATGAAATAAATGATAAACAATTGGGACTAAGTCAAACTAAAAAGTTTTTGCACTATAAAGGAAACCATCAACAAAATGAAAAGACAACCCATTGAATGGGAGAAC
The DNA here is from genome assembly GCF_036850995.1 of Saccopteryx leptura. Classification (NCBI taxonomy): domain Eukaryota; kingdom Metazoa; phylum Chordata; class Mammalia; order Chiroptera; family Emballonuridae; genus Saccopteryx; species Saccopteryx leptura. The sequence continues at coordinate 269,916,836 of NC_089503.1, read as the reverse complement.
ATATTTGCCAAGATACATCTGATAAGGGATTACTATCCAAAATTTATAAAGATCTTATAAAATCAACACACAAACAAAAAAAATAAACCTGAAAAACAAACAAAAAATCCCCAAACAGTCCAATTAAAATGTGGACAAAAGACCCAAATAGACACTTTGATTTATTTATTATTATTTTTTTAATCTTTTTTTTTTTCCTTTTTGTATTTTTCTGAAGCTGGAAATGGTGAGGCAGTCAGACAGACTCCGCATGTGCCCGACTGGGATCCACCCGGCATGCCCACCAGGGGGCGATGCTCTGCCCATCTGGGGCATTGCTCTGTTGCAACTAGGGCCTTTCTAGCGCCTGAGGCAGAAGCCATGGAGCCATCCTCAGCACCTGGGCCAACTTTGTTCCAGTGGAGCCTTGGCTGCGGGAGGGAGAGAGAGAGGCAGAGAGGAAGGAGAGGGGGAGGGGTGGAGAAGCAGATGGGCGCTTCTCCTGTGTGCCCTGGCCGGGAATCGAACCCAGGACTCCCGCACGTCAGGCTGACTCTCTACCACTGAGCCAACCGGCCAGGGCCCCAAATAGACACTTTTATAAACAGGACATACAGATGGCCAATAAACCTATGAAAAAATGTTCAACGTCACTAGTCATTCAGAGAAATGCAAATTAAAATCACAATGAGATAACACCTCAGATCTGTTGGAATGTTTTTTTGTTTTTGTTTTTTTGACAGCGACAGAGTCAGAGGGAGGGACAGATAGAAACAGACAGGAAGGGAGAGAGATGAGAAGCATCAATTCTTCATTGCGGCACCTTAGTTTTTCATTGATTGATTTCTCATATGTGCCTTGACTGGGGGGCTACAGCAGAAAGAGTGATCCCTTGCTCAAGTCAGTGACCTGGGGCTTCAAGCCAATGACCTTTGGGCTCAAACCAGTGACCATGGGGTTATGTTTATGATCCCATACTTAAGCCAATGACCCCCCGCTCAAACTGGTGAACCTGTGCTCAAGCCAGATTAGCCCACGCTCAGGCCAGTGACTTCCGGGTTTTGAACCTGAGCCCTCTGCATCCCAGTCTGATACTCCATCCACTGCGCACTGCCTGGTCAGGCTCTGTTGGAATGTTTGTCATCAATAAATCAATGAACAACAAGTGTTGGTGAGGATGTGGAGAAAAGGGAGCCCTCATGCACTGCTGTTGGGAATGCAGACTGGTGCAGCCACTATGGAAAACAGTATGGAGTTACCTCAAAAAACTAAAAATAGAGCTGCATTTTGACCCAGAGATCCTATTTCTTGGAATATATACTAAGAATTCAAAAGATGATATGTACCCCTGTGTTCATTGTAGCTTATTTACAATAGCCAAGATTTGGAAGCAGCCTAACTACGCATCAGTAGATGAGTGGATAAAAAAACTGTGGTACATTTACACCACAGAATACTATATGGCCATAAAAAAGATAGAAATCTTACCTTTTGCAACAGCATGAGTGGACCAGGAGAGCACCATGCTAAGTGAGATAGGCCGGTCAGAGAAAGACAAGCACCATATAATTTCATTCCATGTGTAATCTAATGAACACATTGAACTAACAAGCAAAGTAAATTCATAGGTAAAGAGCAGGATGACAGCTATTGGGGTTGCTAATGGCTGGGTGAGGCAGGTGGAGTGAGTGAGTAAACAAGGACAAAAAGAAAAGAAAACCTCATGGACATAAACAACTGTGGTGACTGCTGGGGTGGGGGCGAGGTGTGGGGTGGGAGGTGAAGGAGAGTATGGGGGCACGAGTGGTGGTGGATGAAGATTTAACAGTATACAGAGATGTGTTGTAGAATTGGGCACCTGAAACATGTATAATTATGTTAACCAGTATCACCCCAATAAATACAATTTTAAAAAAAGAACTAAACCCTTGCTTATGGACTAACTTCTTCTGGTCTATACCCAGTGCCACCCCAAGTGCTCCCACAGGGCTGCTGCAGCCAGATGCCTGGTAGTTGTTTCTTTGTAGAAGGAGGTACCCTATAAAAACAAGTGTGATGCAAGAAGACACACCTCGACACTGACTTCCCCTTAGGTGGGTCCCCAGTAAACCCAGATGACTGAGGACAGGTGGGGAAAGACACCAAACGCAGCTAAAGTTGGTCTTATCTAATTGCTGCTAACACATAGGTACAGACAACAGGGTAGCAACAGCCAGAGGGAAAGAGGGGAGGTGGAGGAAGGGGGACACAGGAAAAGGGCGGGGGGGGGGGGAAGGGAGGAAAAGAGAAGAAATGAGGGTGGAAAGAGACTTTGCATGAGGCATGGAGGGGCACGATGTGGTGTGTAGGTGATGTTATATTGAGTGGGACACTTGAAATTGTCAACACATTTAAAAAATAAATTAAAAAATAAAATTATTAAAAATTGTGTTTAAAGAAAAAACACAGTTAAATGCTCACAATACAATACTTAAAAGTAGGCTGTAAAAATTAACACCTGAGTGTTGTCAACATTACAGACCACAGTGATGGGAACACATTGCTGGGACCCTGCGTGCTGCTCCTGCTCAGTCACATGCCAGAATGCAGGCCTATGGCCTTGGGGACAATCCCTTTGAAGCCTCTTTTCAATCCATAGCCCCAATAGGGCTTGACACAGGGCATGACTTTACAAATACTCCATGCGTATCTCATGTGTGCTTTGTGCATGGATGACTGAGGTGATGCTTTGAACTACTGAAGGAATTCTAGTGTTCACTCATTTTTAAATTCCTGTCATAAAGTTGCTTGTCAGAATAAATAGTGTTTCTGGGACCAACCCTATTTGGCCATGCCAAATGGCACTACTGATTTAAATGGACACATTTATCATACATGAATTTTCCACATGAACTTGGGCCTAGTTCTGAAGGTTTTATCTACTGGTGTGTCTGCACAGATGCAAACTGCTGGGTCTTTACAGCCTGGTGGAATTATGGAAACTTTATGGGAGTTTTGAATATCTGCTGGATTAGTTCCCACCATATATTTTCTTTAATTCCTGGAGTTTCTCGCTTATGTTTATTGCTAAAAACTTTGAAATCAATTTATCTAGCTCCAGAAAATAAAAAGAAAACACATTTTGATTGATCTGTTTGAGAATATAAGCTATCTTATCATTCATTTAAATCTTTTTTATGAATATCTCAAAGATTTCCTATATCTATTTTCACATCTGCTGCTAAAGCCACAGGGACCTCATCTTTTTCATCATCGTTATAGTTGGTGTGTCTTCTCGTCAAATGTTATGTCTTCTAAGTGGAATATAGAATGATTTTGTCATGTTTTACCTTATGAATGTGCTAAATTTTCTTACTATTTGTGGCAGTTTTATGTATTTCTTGTGGAGGTTCTGGATATGCTCCAAGCTTCTTTTTACAACGAGAGAGTTTCAATGACTTCTTTCCATTTGTTTTTCTGGATGGTTCTCCTCTGCAGCTGGAGTGGTTTATCTTTTGTGGGAGGAGCAGGGCATGAAGGAGCACCTGCCCTTGACCCTAATTTTAGCAGAAATGCATGCATGTTACCCACTAAGAAAAGGCTACCTTTTAGATGGAAGTATATGTATCTTATTATGCATTGACTTCTTTTTATAAATTGGAAATTGGTTTTTAATTTGTTAAAAGACCTTTCATTAATAATATTCTTTTTAGTAAAGCACCACTATGGCAAATTTGATCTGTGGGTTTCTTGAATTACTGGAATAAATCCTCCTTGATTACAATATACTATTAAAAAGAAAAAAGTTGGATTCTGTTTGCTAATCCTTCACCAGGGTTTCTGAATTCATAAGTTGGGTTGACCCAGTTGTTTCTTTGTGCGTGATACACATGTTGCCAAGGGGTGTCTGGAACTGTGGGCAGCGTGGGGACTGTTCTGCAGTGGAAGGTGTGGTGTGATTCCCAAGGAGACCATCTCAGCCTACGCCTTTTACGGGGAGGGCTAAGCTCTTTCTTAAATTTCTCTGTTTCTTCTATGAAATTTGGTCTAGTTAACCCTTCTATCTCTACTAGGGTTAATTTTGGTAAATTATTTTTTTTCCTACAAAGTGACACTTTACATTTTAAATTTATTTACATACAGATGTACGAATCTCTTATGAGTTCTTAAAATTTGTGTTTAATGGCTATTTCTCCCTTGTTTATTTCTTGTATTTTTTGTCTCATTTTATATATTGATTAGGTTAGTGATTTCTTTTCCTGTTTGAGTCTTTTCAATACCAGATTTTAAAAATGTTAAAGTGTTTTTCTGGTGCTTGGCTCATTGATTTCTCTGCTTTCATCTTTTTAATTCCTTCCATGTGCTTGCTCTCAGCTCATGTTTCCCAATTTCTGAATTGGAATTTTAAGTATTTAACTACTCTGTGATACCATAGTTGTATTTAAACTGGCGCCTTTCCCTGGGGCCCGGCCTCGAGGCCCAGACATGTGTTTGCGTGGCCATTCTTTCTAGAAGGCAATGTTGGAAGAGGCCGCCCAGGAATGCTGCCTGTCATCCTGACAAGGGCACTGTGTCTGCACGAGCGTCTCTACTCTGTATGGAAAGATGGCCGCAGGACTTCCAGGACATTCGCTTTATAAATATTTAATGTCTTACCAAATATCAGCTGCCAGAGCACTTGGCCAAGGCACCCCGTTCTCCCTGGGTACCCCAGCCCTTCTGTGGTGAGACTGGGTCTGCCTCTTGAGGTATGGCCCTGGCTCAGCGGCTTCCTTACCTGGAATTGGCCTGGCTAGAGGCCCTCCCCTCATTCACTTGCCCAGGGACCTGAGGGGCTGAGCTGGACAGGGAGAGAGGCATGCAGGGGAGAGTGGGGCTCGGGCCAGTGGAGCGGGGGGGGGGGGGGGGCTTTCCTCACAATATTGGCAGGAAGGCCATCATGGTGACAAGGACAGTGATGGAGGCCCCCAGAGTGGAGGAGAGAGTGGGAAGCAGCTGAGGAGGTGGGCAGATGCTTGTAATCTGATGATGGATCCATTCTGAGAAATAGGAGACTCGAGCATAAACTGCAGGATACATAGGGAACATGCAGCCGCGGCCCCAGCTCACTATTCCAATCTGCACCCAGATGCGGTTGAATTCACAGACGAGTGGGCCCCCAGAGTCACCCTGGAAGGAAAGAGGAGTTTCTGGTTGACACAGAGACTGGGGCCTGCTGTCTCCTGCATGAGGGTGGCCCAGAGCCCAGCCCTGAAGGGCCAGGGCCAGAGCACCTTCACTCTGGAGCCCTACCTCACCAGTGCCAGGCTCTGCTATGGGAGGGCAAAGCAAGTACCCCAGGGCAACAGTCAGCAGGCAAGGCCCCAGGTAGGGGCAGAGTCCTGGGCTGCTTTGGCCAGCATAGGGACCCAAAGGTCACCGGGCACTGACTGGACCTGTGTCCCATCTACAACTAGGCCACCTATGGTCCCAATCAGCCTGTGGTCGTATGACTGTGTGCTTGAAGCCCCATAGAAACCTGGCCTTCAGGTACCACCCACCCTCAATACAAGTGCCTCTGATGGCTCCAAGCAGATGAATATGCGAGCGCCATGGGCTTATCCCCCCCATCTCCACAGTAGGATGCACCTCGCACACGGTCTTCATGTTCCTGAGGTCCCCAGCACACAACATGTCTGGCTGAACGTATGATGTCTGTCCATAGAGCAGCTGGCACAGGGTAAATGGGATCAGAGGCACCTGGATCTCCTGCAAGTAGTTTGAGGTATCACCTGTCAGAAAGAAGCACAGGTCCAGTAAGAGGTCCTCCCAACCTTGTTCCCCAAGGGACATGCCCAGCCCAACCCCAGGCCCAGGAAGGTCAGGCAGCAACTTCGTCTCTTGCTCCTGCCCTCCAATGGCTCTGTTCTCTGCACTGGGGCTGAGGATTTGGTCAATGAAATGTGAGTATATATATGTCACATGGAACTTTACAAGAGAAATATTGAGACTCAGGAGCCCATTCATTCTCATCAGCTGTCCCTGGGTGGCTATAAGGCTGACACTATGTGTACAAGAAAGGAACCTTCAAGTTTTGTAGGGTGTCACTTGTGTCCTCTCTATGCTGAGAGATACAGTAATTGGTTCCAGAAACCTTGAGCTTCCCTGACTTATGTGTGAGTGAATCTCAAGGCTTAATGTCAGCCTAAATGGAAGGAGCTATTCTCATGGGCTGAAGATCCTCTGACCAAGATCGAAGGGGGGCTGTATGTGGGGAGTCAATTTTGAAGCCGATGCATGTGTACCTTGAGGGAAAGAGACAGAAAGCAGAATGTCAGCAATGTCTGTGGTGCTGCTGGCTGTGTTGAAGAAGGTACTTAATCAGGAAAGAGGCACATGGGAATTAGCTGGTGCACACAAGAATGTATAACAGTAGAGAGAGTCCACAGACTCAGGATATAGAGTTGGAAGAGGTCATCCAGGAATGCAATTAGGAAACTACTTTGAAAGATGATGGAAAAGGCAAGTTCTAGAAGGGTCCACATCCTGCCTGGTGTGCTTTCCAGTTTGTGGAGTACAAGAAGCACAGGCAGTTGGAATCTAACAGGCAGACGGATGCCAGAGGAGGAAGCTCAAGAGAGAAAGAGCCCCAGAGAGTACACGGGATTGGTTTATCACAGTCTGCTGCTGGACCCTAAGACAAGTATGCAGAAGGTACATTCCACAGAGAGGGCAGAGAATGACCAGGATAGAGTTCACAGTGCCCAGAGCTCAAGGGAACTGAGAAGCTAAGTTCCAATCAGTCAAGAGGCAAGAGTGAAGAGTCTTATGGAATATCAAGGACATTGGGGGAGACAGTGTCGAGGTGGGGGGAAGTGTCCTCATCATGCTCACATGGACACTGAGGCCACAGAAAACTAGGGAGACAGAGGACCACAATGATGAGCCTGGCACAAACTGTTTCACCTTTGGCAGAGCACTGAGGAGGAGGTGCAACACAGACCTGGGTGGGAAGATTGTACCTAGTAGATGTTCCCTGCTGGACAAAGGGGACTCTAGAAATCCTAAGAAGGTGGTCCCATAGTACCCTAATGTGTCCAGAGAGGCAGTGACTGCACTCAGAGGTGCAGTTCTCAAAAAAATGGGGTGAGTGGCTCATATTTGTCCCTTTTTATACCCTGCCCCCACCCCTTCTTTAATCCCTGTCCCCCATGTCCCTTTCCCCCGGGTAATCACTGCACATTTATCTGTGTCCATGAGTCTCACTTTTATGTCCCACCTATGTTTGAAATCATACAGTTCCTAGCTTTTTCTGATTTACTCATTTCACTCAGTACAATGTTCCTAAGGGCCATCCATGTTGTCGTAAATGGAAATATGTCATCATTTTTATGGCTGAGTAGTATTCCACTGTATATATGCACCACATCTTCTTTATCCAATCCTCTATCAAGGGACATTTTAGTTTTGGTCACTGTGAACAATGCTGTGATAAACACTGGGTTGCATCTGACTTTTTTTCTTTATTCTTTTTTTAATTGATTTTAATTTATTGTGCTTACATAGATTCTAGTGTCACCCTGAATGCATCCCTCCTCCCCCGTATTCCCCTCAACATCTCCCTTGCCCCCTCCCCATAGTACCCTCCCACCTTCCCTTCAGGTTTATCCCATCCTATCATTGCCTCTCCCTCTGTTCTCTTTTCCTCTGGTCCCTTTGATCCCTCCTCTGTCTCAATTCTGTTCCTTAGTTCTCATTATTCCTTGGATTCCTCAAATGAGTAAGGTCATATGATATTTTTCTTTCTCTGACTTATTTCACTTAACATAATAGTTTCCAGGTCAATCCATGTTGTTGCAAAAGGTAAAATTTCCTTCTTTTTCATGGCCCCATAGTATTCCATTGTATATATGTACCATAGCTTTTTAATCCACTCGTCCACTGACGGACACTTGGGCTGTTTCCAGATCTTTGCTATTATGAATAATGCTTCCATAAACATGGGGGTGCATTTCTCCTTTTGAAACAGTGCTCTGGTGTTCTTGGGGTATATTTCTAAAAGTGGGATAGCGGCCCTGGCCGGTTGGCTCAGCGGTAGAGCGTCGGCCTAGCGTGCGGAGGACCTGGGTTCAATTCCCGGCCAGGGCACACAGGAGAAGCGCCCATCTGCTTCTCCACCCCTCCGCCGCGCTTTCCTCTCTGTCTCTCTCTTCCCCTCCCGCAGCCAAGGCTCCATTGGAGCAAGGATGGCCCGGGCGCTGGGGATGGCTCTGTGGCCTCTGCCTCAGGCGCTAGAGTGGCTCTGGTCGCAACATTGCGACGCCCAGGATGGGCAGAGCATCGCCCCCTGGTGGGCAGAGCATCGCCCCATGGTGGGCGTGCCGGGTGGATCCCGGTCGGGCGCATGCGGGAGTCTGACTGTCTCTCCCTGTTTCCAGCTTCAGAAAAAAATAAATAAATAAATAAATAAATAAATAAATAAATAAATAAATAAAAGTGGGATAGCTTGGTCAAAAGGCAGTTCGATTTTTTAAATTTTTTGAGGAATCTCCATACTGTTTTGCACAGTGGCTGCACCAGTCTGCATTCTCACCAGCAGTGCAGGAGGGTTCCATTTTCTCCACATCCTCACCAACACTAACTCTGTTGTTTTGTTGATGAGCACCATTCTGACTGGTGTGAGGTGATATCTCAATGTGGTTTTAATTTGCATTTCTCTAATAATATTGAGCATTTTTTCATATGCCTATTGGCCATCTGTATGTCCTCTTTGGAGAAGTGTCCATTTATTTCTTTTGCCCATTTTTTGATTGGAATGTTTATCTTCCTGGTGTTGAGTTTTACAAGTTCTTTATAAATTTCGGTTACTAACCCCTTATCAGACGTATTGTCGAATATGTTCCCCATTGTGTGGGTTGTCTTTTTTTTCTGTTCATATTGTCTTTAGCTGCACAAAAGCTTTTTAGTTTGATATAGTCCCATTTGTTTATTCTGTCTTTTATTTCCCTTGCCCGTGGAGATAAATCAGCAAATATATTGCTGAAAGAGATGTTGGAGAGCTTACTGCCTATGTTTTCTTCTAAGATGTTTATGGTTTCATGGCTTACATTTAAGTCTTTTATCCATTTTGTGTTTATTTTTGTGAATGGTGTAAGTTGGTGGTCTAGTTTCATTCTTTTGCAGGCAGCTGTCCAATTTTCCCAACACCATTTGTTGAAGAGGCTGTCTTTACTCCATTGTATGCTCTTACCTCCTTTGTCAAATATCAGTTGTCCATAAAAGTGTGGGTTTATTTCTGGGTTCTCTGTTCTGTTCCATTGATCTATATGCCTGTTCTTATGCCAGTACCAGGCTGTTTTGAGTACAATGGCCTTGTACTATAACTTGATATCAGGAAGTGTGATACCTCCCACTTTATTCTTCCTTTTCAAGATTGCTGAGGCTATTTGTGTTCTTTTTTGGTTCCATATAAATTTTTGGAATATGTGTTCTATATCTTTAAAGTATGTCATTGGTATTATAATTGGTATTGCATTGAATTGCTATGGGTAATATAGACATTTTAATGTTTATTCTTCCTAACCATGAGCACAGAATATGCTTCCACTTGTTTGTATCTTTCTTGATTTCTTTTACCAATGTTTTATAATTTTCTGAGTACAAGTCTTTAATCTCCGTGGTTAAATTTACTCCTAGGTACTTTGTTTTTTTGGTTGCAATAGTGAAGGGCATTGTTTCCTTAATTTCTCTTTCTGACAGTTCACTGTTGGTGTATAAAAATGCCTCTGATTTCTGACTATTAATTTTATATCCTGCCACATTGCTGAATTCATTTATCAGGTCCAGTAGCTTTTTGACTGAGACTTTAGGGTTTTCTATATATAATATCATATTATCTGCAAATAATGATAGTTTTACTTCTTCTTTTCTAATTTGGATGCCTTTTATTTCGTCTTGTCTGATTGCTGTGGCTAGGACTTCCAGAACTATGTTGAATAAGAGTGGTGAAAGGGGGAACCCCTGCCTTGTTCCTGATCTTAAGGGGATTGCTTTTAATTTTTTCCCATTGAGTATAATGTTGGCTGTGCATTTGTCATAGATGGTCTTTATCATGTTGAGGTATGTTCCCTGTATTCCCACTTTGCTGAGAGTCTTGATCATGAATGCGTGCTGAATTTTATCAAATGCTTTTTCTGCATCTATTGAAATTATCATGTGGTTTTTCTCCTTCCTTTTGTTTATGTAATGAATCACATTGATTGATTTGTGAATATTGTACCAGCCTTGCCTCCCCAGAATAAGTCCCACTTAATCATGGTGTATGATTTTTTTTCATATATTGCTGGATCAGTTTGCTAATATTTTGTTGAGGAATTTAGCATCTAAATTCATCAGGGATATTAGTCTATAATTTTCTTTCTTTTTTTTAATAAATAAATTTTTATTAATTTTAATGCGGTGACATCAATAAATCAGGGTACATATATTAAAAGGAAACATGTCCAGGTTATCTTGTCATTCAATTATGTTGCATACCCATCACCCAAAGTCAGATTGTCCTCCATCACCTTCTATCTAGTTTTCTTTGTGCCCCTCCCCCTCCCCCTCTTCCTCCTTCCCTCCCCCCACCCCCCAAAACCACCACACTCTTGTCCATGTCTCTTAGTCTCGTTTTTATGTCCCACCAATGTATGGAATCCTGAAGTTCTTGTTTTTTTCTGATTTACTTATTTCACTCCATATAATGTTATCAAGATCCCACCATTTTGTTGTAAGTGATACGATATCATCATTTCTTATGGCTGAATAGTATACCATGGTGTATATATGCCATATCTTCTTTATTCAGTCTTCTTCTTTTTTTTTTTTTTACAGTGATTAAAGCCTTTAAGCAAACTCTTGTCCAATGCAGCAAGAATCCATAAAAGAGTAGTGTCCTTAACATGTTCACCAAGTCCAAGTTGGCTCCAACACCATGCCAAATCCCTGAAAAATGCAACCCAACCCCAGTTCAGTCTGTTAGGAGCTGTCACAAGGAGCAGGAGTCCAGGAAAAGTCCACATCCAGGAAAAGTCCGCATGGCACTGGAATTGTTGTCACAATTCTATACTTTGCAGCTCACGTCCAAGTCCGAATTACCGCTGCTTCTAGCTGGTAATGATTCAGGTAGACTGGAAAAGCCATCTGCAGCATGTGTGGAGATGGAGTTTCTGTTTTTCTCTGCCTGGAGAGATGAGATCAGGTTGCTTTTCCCTTGAGCTCTGAGACTGTGGCTTGGTAAAGAGAACCTTGGGATACACTAAGCTGGGTGGCAAAGGTAGATTCATAATAGAAGTTGGCAAAAGGGGGAAAGAGAGCTCTAAATTAGGAGTAGGTCCCAGCCTGAAATATGAGTGGGGCATTGAGGTAGGAGGAATAAAGGAAACACTATATATTAAACAAAGCAGCAGAAAATAGGACTATCAATACCCACAACAGAGATCTTCGAGGGAAGAATAAAAAACCTGACTATTTAGGCAAGACATAGTTAAGTGGCCCTTGTGCAAATGAGATCAGTTTACCTGCTTCATGGAAGAAATACCCTAGGCTCATCCACAGTGTCATAGATGGGGCTGACGGTCCTGGGCACCTTCAGCCTTCAGTGGCAACCCTCAGCATTCTGGGCAAGGTTAGGTCATAGGTGCCTGGAGAAGGGCTGGAAGAGACTGAACCCTCCCTTAGAGGAGCGAGGGGGAAGCCTACCTTCCAGTGTCCCTGTTTCCTCACAGCAGAGGCATGTAAGTCTGGCAGGCTTTAGCTCAATGACCTTTCTTTCCACTATTGAAGCAGGACCCAGATGGCATCCTATGAGACCCCTTTGGGGCATTGGAGCCTTTAAGGGCATATCCTAAAAGCTGGTAGTTCCCTTGGTCTCTATTGGGCTTTTTCTGCCTCTTGGTATCTTAAAAGCCATGCTCAGAAGATCTCGCTGAGGGGTTTGAGGATCCCCATCAACCTATATAAATCTTTTCCATATATCTGGAGCTATTTAGAAAAAGATAAAACAGTATTATTAGCTGGATCAAATAAAGAAGGTAGTAGTTTACAGGAGAAAAAGACTTGGCATCTCCTGTTCATCAGCATTCAAAAGAAATTTAAAAAATTTTAAAGTAAAAAGCATGATATGGTAGACCGGTAGGAGTTCCAGGATATGACGCCCCCCTTTTAAATTTTTTGAAATTGACCTTAAAATATTTGCTGGGTATACTTTAATAATACCTTGACTTTAAAGATTGGAGGAAATACACATAATTCGAAAGGTTTGACAAAATACAGTAAATGCTTTTCCTCCATATGCAGGAGCATTGTCAGTTTAACCAGTTTAGGAAATCCAATAATAGAACAATGCATAAAGACAATGAGCTATAACATGCTTAGCAGCCCTTCCTGTTCTGTCAGAGGTTACCACAAATCCAGAATCTGTATTCACTGTAACGTAGACATAGGACTGTTTGCCAAATGAAGGTATATGAGTAACATCCACTTGCCAAAGTTGTCCTGATAGGGGTCCTTGAGGGTTAACTCCAAATGAAGGGACAGATTGTAGTATAGGACCCCTTGGACAGGATTTCCCAATCTGCTGAGCTGCTTCCTGAGAAAGTTGAAACTGTAAACACAGGGCTGCAGCGTTCTGGTGATGAATAGTATGAGACTGAATTGCTCAAAATGTCATGGTTGCTCCAAATAATTTTCTTTTGGGTAGCTTGATCAACAAGCGCATTCCTAGGCTCTGGCCGGTTGGCTCAGTGGTAGAGCGTCGGCCTGGCATGCAGGAGTCCTGGGTTCAATTCCTGGCCAGGGCACAGAGGAGAAGTGCCCATCTGCTTCTCCACTCCTCCCCCTCTCCTTCCTCTCTATCTCTCTCTTCCCTCCCGCATCCAAGGCTCCATTGGAGCAAAGTTGACCCGGGCGCTGAGGATGGCTCTGTGGCCTCTGTCTCAGGCACTAGAATGGCTCTGGTTGCAACAGAGCAACACCCCAGATGGGCAGAGCATCCCTCCTTGGTAGGCGTGCCGGGTGGATCCCGGTCAGGCGCATGCGGGAGACTGTCTGACTGCCTCCCCATTTCCAACTTCAGAAAAATACAAAAAAAAAAAAAAGGCATTCCCTTGTGCTAAAGCTCCAAGGAGCATGGAGTGAGCTTGAGTATGTCCTATAAAACATGGAGCTCTATGTTGACATACAAGTCTTTGAAGAAGGAGGAACTGCTGAAATAGTTCATCAGCATTTGTCCCTAAGACAGCAGTCTTTATAGTGGAAACACCATAATCAAATGTTTGATTAAAGGGGGAATATGGCAAATGCTGAAAAGCCAGAATAATGGCATATAATTATAGTCTTTGAGCTAATTTTAAGTTGACAGTTTCAGTATAAAGTTGTCCATTGATTGGCAAGAGCGATTTGCCATTTAGTGGAAGTTTCCCGGAGCCATTGTTGTTGATCCTTTGAAAAAGGAACAACAATAATTTTGAGGCTCAAAACCTATAAGTTGTAAGGGTCGCCTATGCCCCTTGATAATCCACGAGGCAAAGATCAAAATATGAAAGTGTATTCCATGGGCTATTAGATGGTTCAATGTGCCCAAACTGTAGCTGCTCTTGTATCAATTGAGCAGCTGCCCTAAGTTTCTCCTGAGAAAGAGGCCGTTGGTCTACCCATACAGGATTATCTGATTTCCAAGTAACTGGGTCTGCACAATGCATTATTGAGGTAGCAGGAGCTACCAAGGCCCCTATGCTAAATTTTGATATCCTAATCCACACCTTCTGGCATTGGGTGCCACTTCTATGGGGGTAAGAATTCCTCGCTGTTCTTTCCCTAGTCCCTTGGTGGGCAAAAATCCCCAATCAAGCATCTGAGTACTGACTAAACCATTAGGACTGACAAGCAATGCTCCCATATTTTTCAAAACATCTCTACCCCACAAATTAACTGGCCATCCAGGGAGCACATAAGGCTTAAAAAATCCAGAATGACCTTCTTAATCTTCCCAATGTAGAAAACTAGAACTTTGTTGAGGGGATTTACTCTGCCCTATACCTTGTAATTCTGTGGCTGATGCATGACTGGGCCAGGAAGGAGGCCAATGTAGCTTAGCAATAACAGATACATCAGCTCCAGTATCTAAAAGTCCTTTAAATTTATGCTCATGTATTGTTATTTCCATTTCAGGGCGTTCCTGACCTATTTTTTTTTAAATCCAATTGGCAAAATCAGAGGAGCCAAACCACCAATTTGCTTGGGGCCCCTTTTGCAGGATGTGGCCTGAGAAGCAGAATTAGCATCCTTATACTATTCTTCTAACTGCCTGAATTAGCCGTGAGACACATTCTTTTTTTTTTTTTTTTTTTTTGATTAATTTTAATGGGGTGACATTGATAAAATTGTCTTCCATCACCTTCTAACTGGTTTTCTTTGTGCTCATCCCCTCCCCCAACCCCTCCCTCTCCTCCTCCCCTACCCTGTAAACCCAACAAGGTTGTCCATGTCTCTGAGTCTCATTTTTATGTCCCACCTATGTATGGAATCATATAGTTCTTAGTTTTTTCTGATTTACTTATTTCGCTCAGTATACTGTTATCAAGGTCCATCCATGTTGTTGTAAAAGATCCAATGTCATCATTTCTTATGGCTGAGTAGTATTCCATAGTATATATATACCAAAGCTTTTTAATCCACTCATCCACTGACGGACACTTGGGCTGTTTCCAAATCTTTGCTATTGTGAACAATACTGCCATAAACATGGGGGTGCATTTCTTCTTTTCAAAGAGTGCTATAGTGTTCTTGGGGTATATTCCTAACAGTGGTATAGCTGGGTCAAAAGGCAGTTCAATTTTTAATTTCTTGAGGAATCTCCATACTGTTTTCCACAGTGGCTGCATCAGTCTGCATTCCCACCAGCAGTGCAGGAGGGTTCCATTTTCTCCACATCCTCGCCAGCACTTATTCTGTGTTGTTTTGTTGATAAGCGCCATTCTGACTGGTGTGAGGTGATATCTCATTGTGGTTTTAATTTGCATTTCTCTAATAATTAGTGATGTTGAGTATTTTTTTCATATGCCTATTGGCCATCTGTATGTCCTCTTTGGAGAAGTGTCTATTCATTTCTTTTGCCCATTTTTTGATTGGATTGTTTGTCTTCCTGGTGTTGAGATTTACAAGTTCTTTACAAATTTTGGTTATTAAACCCTTATCAAACATATTGTCGAATATGTTCTCCCATTGTGTAGTTTGTCTTTTTTATTCTGTTCTTATTGTCTTTGGCTGTGCAAATCCTTTTTAGTTTGATATAGTCCCACTTGTTTATTCTGTCTTTTATTTCACTTGTGTTTGGAGATAAATCAGCAAATAAAATATATCGCTGCAAGAGATGTTGGAGAGCTTACTGCCTATGTTTTCTTATAAGATGCTCATGGTTTTACGGCTTACATTTAAGTCTTTTATCCATTTTTAGTTTATTTTCATGAATGGTGTAAGTTGGTGGTCTAGTTTCTTTTTTTTGCAGGTAGCTGTCCAATTTTCCCAACACCATTTGTTGAAGAGGCTGTCTTTACTCCATTGTATGCTCTTACCTCCTTTGTCAAATATCAGTTGTCCATAAAAGTGTGGGTATATTTCTGAGTTCTCAGTTCTGTTCCATTAATCTATATGCCTGTTCTTATGCCAGTACCAGGCTGTTTTGAGTACAATGGCCTTATAATATAACTTGATTTCTGGAAGTGTGATACCTCCCGCTTCATTCTTCCTTTTCAAGATTGCTGAGGTTATTTGTGTTCTCTTTTGGTTGCATATACATTTTTGGAATATGTGTTCTATATCTTTGAAGTATGTCATTGGTATTTTAATTGGTATTGCATTGAATTTATAAATTGCTTTGGGTAATATAGACATTTTAATGATGTTTATTCTTCCTAACCATGAGCATGGTATATGCCTCCACTTGTTTGTATCTTCCCTGATTTCTTTTATCAACGTTTTATCATTTTCCGAGTACAAGTCTTTAATCTCCCTGGTTAAATTTATTCCTAGGTACTTTATTTTTTTGGTTGCAATGGTAAAGGGGATTAATTCCTTAATTTCTCTTTCTGATAGTTCATTGTTAGTGTATAAAAATGCTTCTGATTTCTGAGTATTGATTTTATATCCTCCTACCTTGCTGAATTCATTTATCAGGTCTAGTAGTTTTTTGACTGAGACTTTAGAGTTTTCTATATACAATATCATATCTGCAAATAATGATAGTTTTATTTCTTCTTTTCAAATTTGGATGCCTTTTATTTATTTATTTATTTTTTGTCTGATTGCTGTGACTAGGACTTCCAGAACTATGTTGAATAAGAGTGGTGAAAGGGGGCACACGTGCCTTGTTTCTGATATTAAGGGGATTGCTTTTAATTTTTGCCCATTGAGTATGATGTTGGCTGTGGGTTTGTCATAGATGGCTTTTATCATGTTGAGGTATGTTCCCTGTATTCCCATTTTGCTGAGAGTTTTGATCATGAATGGGTGCTGGATTTTATCAAATGCTTTTTCTGCATCTATTGAAATTATCATGTGGTTTTTCTCCTTCCTTTTGTTTATGTGATGGATCACATTGATTGATTTGTGAATATTGTACCAGCCTTGCCTTCCAAGAATAAATCCCACTTGATCCTAGTGTATGATTTTTTTCATCTATTGCTGGATCCGGTTTGCTAAGATTTTGTTGAGGATTTAAGCATCTAAATTCATCAGGGATATTGGCCTATAATTTTCTTTTTTGTGTTGTCTTTGCCTGGTTTGGGGATCAGAATTATGCTTGCCTCATAAAAGGAGCTTGGAAGTCTTCCTTCCTCTTGAATTTTTTTTAAATAGCTTGAGAAGGATAGGAGTTAGTTCTTCTTTGAATATTTGGTAGAATTCACTTGTGAAGACATCAGGCTCAGAACTTTAGTTTGTTGGGAGTTTTTTTGATAACTGTTTCAATCTCATTTGTTGTATTCAGTCTGTTTTAGGTTTTCTGATTCTTCCAGATTGATTTTTTGGAACATTATATGTTTTAAAATATTTTTTCATTTTATCTAGGTTGTCTAATTTTTTGGCATACAATTTTTCATAGTATTTTCTTACAATCCTTTGTATTTCTGTTGTGTCAGTTGTTATTTCTCCACTCTCATTTCTAATTTTATTTGAGTCCTCTTTTTTCTTGATGAGTCTGGTTAAAGGTTCATCAATCTTGTTTACCTTTTCAAAGAACCAGTTTGTGGTTTCATTGATCCTCTGTATTGTTTCTTTAGCCTCTATGTCATTTATTTCCACTCTGATCTTTATTATTTCCTTCCTTCTACTACCTCAGGGCTTATTTGCTGTTCTTTTTCTAGATTTTTTGGTTTTTGGTTAAGTTGTTTATTTAAACTTTTTCTAGCTTCTTAAAGTATGCCTGTAATGCTATGAACTTCCCTCTCAGTTCTGCTTTTGCTGTGTCCCATGAATTTTGAGTTGTTGTAAGCTCATTATCATTTGTTTCTAGGAATTTTAAATTTTCTTTTTTGATCTCATTAACCCATTCATTATTTAATAACATGATATTTAGTTTCAAAGTGTTTATTTTTCCATTTTTTTGTGTGGTTGATTTCTAGTTTCATGCCATTGTGATCAGAGAAAATGCTTGATAGGATTTCAATCTTTTAAAATTTATTGAGACTGCTTTTGTGTCCTAACATGTGGTCTATCATAGAGAATGTACCACAAGCACTTAAAAAGAGTGTATATTCTGCTGCTTTAGGGTCAAAGGTTCTGAGGAAAACTATTAACTCCTGTTGATCTAGTGCGTCCTTTAAGTCTGCTGTTTCTTTGTTACTTTTTTTTCTTGAGGATCTATTTAGTGATGTTAGTGGGGTATTGAAATCCCCTACTATTATAGTATTGCTGTTGATCTCGCTCTTTATATCCATCAAAGCCTGCTTTATATATTTAGGTGCTCCTATATTAGGTGCGTAGATATTTATAATGGTTATCTCTTTCTTTTGGATTGCTCCCTTTATCATTATGTAGTGACCTTCTTTATCTCTTACTATAGTCTTTGTTTTAAAATCCATTTTGTCTGATATAAGTATTGCTACCCCAGCTTTTTTTCATTTCCATTCGCATAAAATATTTTTTCCATCCTTTTACTTTCAGTCCATGTGTATCTTTTGTTTTGAGGTGGGTCTCCTGTAGACAGCATATGTACGGATCCTGTTTTGTTATCCATTTTGCTACCCTGTGTCTTTTGATTGGATCATTTAATCCCTTTACATTTAAGGTTATTATTGATATGTAGTTGTGAATTGCCATTTTATTCTTTAAAGCTGTATTCTTCTTTTGCTATTATCTTTTCCCCCTTTGATCTGTCTACAACAGGTCCCTTAGCATTTCTTCCAGCATTAGTTTGGTAATAATGAATTCCTTGTGTTTTTTTTTTGGTCTGGGAAGCTTTTTATTTCTTCTTCCAATTTAAACAATAGCCTTGCTGGATAAAGTAGTCTCTGTTGTAGGTTCTTGTTCTGCACTACTCTGAATATTTCTTGCCATTCCCTTCTGGCCTCAAGTGTTTCTGTTGAGAAGTCGGATGTCATCCTTATGGGGGCTCCTTTGTAGATGATAGCCTTTTTTCTTTAGCAGCTTTTAATATTTTCTCTTTATCTCTTAGCTTCGGTATTTTAATTTTGATGTGGCTTGGTGTAGATTCTTTGGGTTTCTCTTTAATGGAATTCTCTGTGCTTCTTGAACTTGTGTGACTTTTTCCTGCATCTATTTAGGGAAGTTTTCAGCTATGATATGACTGAACAAAGTCTCTATCCCTTGTTCTTTCTCTTCTTCAAGAACCCCTATGATGCGGATTTTATTTCTCTTCATGTTGTCACAGAGCTCTCTTAGAGTTTCCTTAGACTTTTTGAGTCTCTTCCTTTTGTTGCTCTGCTTCCATACCTTTGTTTATCTTGTCCTCTAACTCGCTGATTTGATCCTCAGCTTCATCCAACCTGCTTTTAATTCCTTCCATTGTGGTCTTCATTTCTGATATTGTATTTTTTATTTCTGACTGATTCTTTTTTATTATTTCAATGTCCTTTTTTATACTTGCTATCTTTTTACTTAGGTGTTTGTTATGTCCATCTATTGTTGTTCTAAGATCTTTAAGCATCCTAACAATCATTATTTTAAACTCTGCATCCAGTAATTTGGTTATTTCTGACTCATTCAAGTCCTTTACTGGGGATTTCTCTTGATTCATTTGGGTTGCATTTCTCTGCCTTCCCATTTTGTCTGTGTATAGGAAGGGTGTGGCCACTGGAGTCCAATGGGTGTGACTTCTTTTGTTTCCAAGGTGTGGTCTGTCTGCAGGTCCACTACCCCTTCTGCCGCTGTCTCCAGCTTAATTCTTTTTCCTCAGGATTGTTTTGGCTATTGGTTTTTTTTATAATGGTGGTAATTTTTTGTTCTATTTCTTTAAAAAATGACATTGGGAGTTTGATCGGATTGCATTAAATATGTATATTGTTTTGGGTAACATGGCCATTTTAACCATGTTGATTCTTCCAATTCATGAACATGGAATGTTTTTTCATTTCATTGTGTCTTTTTCCATTTCTTTCAATAATGTTTTGCAGTTTTCAGTATATACAAGTCCTTCAAATCCTTTGTTAAGTTTATTCCTAGGTATTTTGTTGTTGTTGTTCCAATTGTAAAAGGAATTGCTTTTTTTAGTTTGTTTTTCCGATGTTTCATCATTGGCATGTAGAAAAGCAGTAGACTTTTGTATATTGATTTTGTGTACTGTGATTTTATTGTATTGGTTTATTGTTTCTAATAGTTTTTTTGGTGGAGTCTTTGAGGTTTTTTATATATAGGATATCATCTTCAAAAAGTGATAACTTTACTTCTTTCCTGATATGGATGCCTTTTATTTCTTTCTCCTGCCTAATAGCTCTGGCTAAAATTTCCAGAACTATGTTGAATAAGAGTGGAGAGAGTGGGCAGCCTTCTCTTGTTCCTGATTTTAGAGGAAAAGCCTACAAATATTCCTCTTTGTCATATATGGCTTTCCTTCATATGTGGCTTTCCTGTGTCATATATGGTACTTTTCTTCCATTCTGATTTTATTGAGTGTTTTAAACATAAAGGGATGTTGCATCTTATCATGTCTTTTCTGCATTTATTGATAGGATCATATGATTTTTGTTCTTTGTTTTGTTGATGTGGTATATTATGTTGATCGATTTCCATATGTTGAACCATCCTTGTGCTCCTGGAATGAATCCCACTTAATGATCATGTATTATTATTTTAATGTGTTGTTGTATTCCATTTGTTAGTATTTTGTTTAGGATTTTTGCATCTATATTCATTGGTGATAGTGGTCTGTAGTTTTCATTTTTTCTGTTGTCTTTGCCAGGTTTTGGTATGAGGTTATGTTGGCCTTATAAAATGTGTTGGGGAGTATTGCTGCTTTTTCTGTATTTTTTTGGGTGGCTTTGAGAAGGATAGGTACCACATGTTCTTTAAATGCTTGGTAGAATTTACTAGTATAGCCATCTGGTCTTGGATTTTTGTTTTGGGGAGGTTTTTGATAGTTGTTTCTATTTCTTCCCTGTTTATAGGTCTATTTAGGTTTTCCACTTCTTCACAACTCAGTCTAGGAAGATTATATAGTTCTAAGAATTTATCCATTTTTTCTAGGTTGTTGAGTTTTGTGGCATATAATCTTTCATAACATTCTACTATGAACCTGTGTATATCTGTGATGTGTGTGGTAATTTCTTCTCTTTCATTTTGGATTTTGTTTATATGAGTTCTTCTTCTTTTTTCCTTAGTGAGTCAAGCCAGTGATTTGTTGATTTTATTGATCTTTTCAAAGAACCAGCTCTTTGTTGTATTAATTTTTTCTAGTTTTTTTTTTTTTTTTGTTCTCTATTTCATGTAGTTGTGCTCTAATTTTTACTATTTCCCCTCTTCTGCTGACTTCGGGTTGCCTTTGTTCTTTTTTTTTCTAGTTCCTTAAGGTGTGATGTTAGGTTGTTTACTTGGGATCTGTTTCTTGATATAAGCCTGTAGTGATATAAACTTCCATATTTTTACTGCTTTCATTGCATCCCAGAAAAAAAATTTTTTTTTGCCATTTCGACTGACTGAATTTTTTTCCCCCCATTTTTCTGAAGCTGGAAACGAGGAGGCAGTCAGACAGACTCCCGCATGCGCCTGACCGGGATCTACCTGGCATGCCCACCAGGGGGCGATGCTTTGCCCCTCTGGGGCGTCGCTCTGTTGCGTCCAGAGTCATTCTAGCGCCTGAGGCAGAGGCCACAGAGCCATCCCCAGCGCCCGGGTCATCTTTGCTCCAATGGAGCCTCGCTGCGGGAGGGGAAGAGAGAAACAGAGAGGAAGGAGAGGGGGAGGGGTGGAGAAGCAGATGGGCGCCTCTCCTGTGTGCCCTGGCTGGGAATCGAACCCGGGACTCCTGCATGCTGGGCCGACGCTCTACCGCTGAGCCAACCAGCCAGGGTTGAATTTTTTTTAAAAAACCATTTTTGTTGCTGTTACATAAAAGTATTTTAAAAATAATTTTCCCTCCAGGAAACACTTGAGGGCAGAGAATAAACGTAAAAAGGAGGAGGCAAACTTATCTACATCTCTGTGGCTGTCCCCAGAGTAGCTACTACCTACTATTCCTGCTTCAAAGACAGTGGGAAAGTCATGCATTGGAAACTCCTGGGAAGGACACCCTGAAATGATCAGTGATTCCGAGCTGTCCTCACTGTTCTGCTCCATCACACTATAAGTTTTGCCAGCCGAGATTTTTGCTGTCTTGGCAAACGTGATGATGGTGTCAACCTAATGCTGCCTAAATTTTTGCAGAGATGCTGAGAAAACTTCCATGGAGGCCTATTGCCAATTAGCTGGAAAAAGAGAACTTTGCCGACATTAGAGACAAAAATTGTGAAGTTAGACTCAGGGTTTTAACGAGAAGGATTCAAATGAGAATGTTGGCTATTTCCTACGACTTGCCAAAAATAACCTGAGGGCCTGCTTCCTTTCTTCACACTATACTTGCAGTGCCTGCATCCCAGAAATTTTGATGTCGTGTTGTCATTTTTGTTTGTCTGTATATATATTTTGATCTCTGCTTTTATTTCTTCTTTGACTCATTTTGTAGAAGTACATTGTTTAATTTCCAGTTTTGTGGGTTTACTTCCTTTTTATAGTTGAATCCTAATTTCAAAGCCTTATGATCAGAAAATATGGTTGATATAATTTCAGTCTTACTGAATTTGTTGATGTTAGTTTTATGGGCCAACATATGGTCTATCCTTGAGAATGTTCCATGCCCACTGGAGAAGACCATAATCTGAGTTTTGAGATGAAATGTCCTATAAATGTCTATTATGTCCATTTTGTCCAGAGTGTCTCTTAATGCTGATATGTCTTTCCTTTTTCTGAAAATTTTTTAGTGAGACAGAGAGAGGGACAGACAGGGAGAGACAGGCTAGAAAGGAGAGAGATGAGAAGCAGCAATTCTTCTTTGTGGCTCCTTAGTTGTTCATTTATTGCTTTCTCATATGTGCCTTGACTTGGGGGGGGTGTAGCAGAGTGAGTGACCCCTTGTTCAAGCCAGTGACTTGTGTTCAAGTGACTTGTTTTCAAGCCAGCAACCTTAGGCTCAAGCCAGTGACCTTGGACTTCAAGCCAGTGACCTGTGGGCTCAATTCAACAACCATGGGGCCATGCTATCATCCCATGCTCAAGCCAGTAACCCAGTTCTCAAGCCAGTGAGCCAACACTCAACTCAGATGAGCTCATGCTCAAGCTGACAACCTCAGGGTTTTGAACCTGGGTCCTCTGTGTCCCAGGCTGACACCACGCCACTGCCTGGTCAGGCCAATATTTGATTTTTCTGTTTGGATGATCTAAACTGTCAATGGTGTGTTGAGATCTCCAAGTATGATTGTTTGTGTCTGCTTCTATTTTTAGATAAGTTAGTGGATGCCTTATATATTTTGGTGCTCCCTGGTTTGGTGCATATATATTAAGAAGTGTTATGTCTTCTAGATACAAGGGCACCTTTATCATTACAAAATGTCAATTTTTGTCTCTGGTTACCTTTGTTGTCTTGAAGTCAGTATTGTCAGATATGGGTATGGCTACACCTGCTTTTCTTTGGATACTATTTGCTTGGAGAATTTTTTTCCCAACGTTTCACTTTGAAATTATTTTTGTCCTTGCAGCTTAGATGTGTCTCTTGAAGGCAGCATACAGTTGGATTTTGCTTTTTGATCCAATCTGCTACTTTGTGCCTCTTTATTGGTGAGTTCAGCCCTTTTACATTTAGGGTAATTACTGACACTTGAGGATTTCCTATAGCCATTTTATGTTTTGTTTTCTGGTAGCTCTGTCTTCTTTGGTTCTTTTCCATACTTCTTTCTCCTGTTTATTCCTTTTTTAAGCTGTGTGTTTCAGTAGTGGCTTTTTCATGGGTGGTTACCATTAGGTTATTAAGGAAAAAATGTTCATATGTACAAGAGTCCATTGATTTTTGAGTGCTTCTGCACTCCATCCTCCTTTGCTACTGCAGATTTTTATACTCTCCCCTTTTATGTTATTTTTGTCACAGATTATCTTGTTTTAATTGTCCCTTGTTGGAGCTTTTACTTGTAGTTTTAATTTTTTTTTTTCTTTGTGTCTGGTCAGATAACCTCCATGAGAATTTTCTGCAGTGGGGTTTTCTGGTGATAAATTCCTTCAGCTTCTGCATGTCTAAAAAAGTTTTATTTCTCCTTCATATTTGAAGGATACTTTTGATGGATATAGTATTCTTGGCTGGTAATTTCTCTCTTTCAGTGCTTTGAATGATTGGGTCCACTCTCTTCTGGCTTGTAGAGTTTCTTCTGAGAAGTTTGATGATAACCTCATCTCTCTCCCTTCCTATCTGTCTGTCCCTATCTGTACCTCTCTCTGTCTCTGTTTCTGTCTCCCATAACAAAAAAAATCACCAGTGAAGCCATCAGGTCCAGGACTTCTCTTTGTTGAAAAATTTTTGATTACTGACTCAATCTCCTTACTAGTTACAAGTCTATTCAGGTGATCTTTTTCATCATAATTTAGTCTTGGTAGGTTTTCTGATTTTAGGAGTTTGTCCATTTCATCTAGTTGGAATCTGTCCAACTTGTTGGAGTACAATTGTTCCTAGTCCTTTCCAAAATAATTTGTACTTCTGTAAAATTGGTAATAATGCCCCCAGTTTCATTTCTGATTTTAGTAATTTAAATTTTATCTTTTTAATTAGTCCATCTAGCAAAAGGTTTGTCAATTTTGCCTATCTTTTCAAAGAACCAACTTTTGGTTTCTTTGATTTTCTCCATTGTTTCCTATTCTCTTTCATTTATCTCTGCTCTAATCTCTATTATTTGCTTCCTTCTGCTAAAATTGAGTTTAGTTTCTTTTTCTAGTTTCCTAAGGTGTAAAGTTAGGTTGATGTGAGATCTTTCTTATTTTTTTCATGTAAGCATTTATAGTTATAAATTTCCTCTTTAGCAGCACTTTTGTTGTGTCCTCTCAGTTTTGGTATGTTGTGTTCCCATTTCATTCAATTCTAAATCCTTTACAGGTTCCCTTGTGATATTTTTCTTGATACATTGGTTGTTTAAAAGTGTGTTGTTTAGTTTACACAATTTTTGTGAATTTTCCAGTCTAATGTTCTTGATTTCTAATTTAATCCCAGTATGATCAAAGATACTTTGTGTATCTATCTTTTTTAATCTATTAAGACTTTCTTGCTCTATGGACAACTGATATTTGACAAAGGAGGTAAGGGCATACAATGGAGTAAAGACAGCCTCTTTAATAAACGGTGTTGGGAAAATTGAACAGCTACCTGCAAAAAAATGAAACTAGACCACCAACTTACACCATTCACAAAAATAAACACAAAATGGATAAAAGACTTAAACGTAAGCCGTGAAACCATAAGCATCTTAGAAGAAAACATAGGCAGTAAGCTCTCCAACATCTCTTGTAGTGATATATTTGCTGATTTATCTCCATGGGCAAGTGAAATAAAAGACAGGATAAACAAATGGGACTATATCAAACTAAAAAGCTTTTGCACTGCCAAAGACAGTAAGAACAGAATAAAAAGACAAACTACACAATGGGAGAACATATTTGACAGTATATCTGATAAGGGGTTAATAACCAAAATTTATAAGGAACTTGTAAATCTCAACACCAGAAAGACAAACAATCCAATCAAAAATGGGCAAAAGAGCCTGACCTGTGCTGGCGCAGTGGATAAAGCATCGACCTGGAAATGCTGAGGTCGCCGATTCGAAACCCTGGGCTTGCCTGGTCAAGGCACATATGGGAGTTGATGCTTCCAGCTCCTCCCCCCTTCTCTCTCTCTGTCTCTTCTTCTCCTCTCTAAAATGAATAAATAAATAAAAAACTTTAAATTTAAAAATGGGCAAAAGAAATGAATAGACACTTCTCCAAAGAGGACATACAGATGGCCAATAGGCATATGAAGAAATGCTCAACATCACTAATCATTAGAGAAATGTAAATTAAAACCACAATGAGATATCACCTCACTCCAGTCAGAATGGCACTCATCAAAAAAACAACACAGAATAAGTGCTGGCGAGGATGTGGAGAAAAGGGAACCCTCCTGCACTGCTGGTGAGAATGCAGACTGATACAGCCTCTGTGGAAAACAGTATGGAGATTTCTCAGAAAATTGGAAATCCCTTTTGACCCTGCTATCCCACTTTTAGGAATATACCCCAAGAACACCATAGAACTGTTCCAGAAGGAGAAATGCACCCTCATGTTTATGGCAGCATTGTTCACAATAGTAAAGATCTGAAAACAGCCCAAGTGTCCACTAGAGGACGAGTGGATTAAAAAGCTTTGGTACATATATACTATGGAATACTACTCAGCCATAAGAAATGATGACATCAGATCATTTACAATAACATGGATGGACCTTGATAACATTATATGGAGTGAAATAAGTAAATCAGAAAAAACTAAGAACTATATGAATCCATACATAGATGGGACATAAAAATGAGATTCAGAGACATGGACAAGAATGTGATGGTAACGGGGGGGGGGGGTGGAGTGGGGGGGTGGGGGGAGGGGAGGGGCATAAAGAAAACCAGATAGAAGGTGATGGAAGACAATTTGACTTTGGGTGAGGGGTATGCAACATAATCAAATGTCAAAATAATCTGAAGATGTTTTCTCGGAACATATGTACCCTGATTTATCAATGTCACTGCATTAAAATTAATAAAAATAAGATTTAAAAAAAGACTTTCTTTGTGGCCTAACATGGTCTATCCTGGAAAATGCCCCATATGCACTTGAGATAATGAGTATGCTGTTGTTGTTGGGTAGAGTGTTAGTCGGTTTATTGTGTTGTTTAAATTCTCAATATCCTTAATTATATACTGTCCAGTTGTTCTATCCATTCTTGTGAGTGGGTTTTTAAGCCTCCAATTACTTTTCTATAACTGCCTCTGCAATCCTGTTAGTTCTTGTTTCATATCATTAAATGGTCTGTTGTTATGTGTGTAAATGTTTGTAATTGTTATATATTCTTGATCTATTAAGCCCTTTACTAATATATAAAGTCTTCCTGTGTCTCTTGTAACCTTTTTTATTTAAAGTTTGTTTTGTCTAATATTAGTATAGCCAGTCTTGCTCTCTTTTGGTTACTATTTCCATGAAATCTTTTTCTATCCTTTTACTTTAAATCTTTTTGTGCTTTGGGTCTTGACAGAGACAGAGAGAGTTATAGATAGGGATAGATAAGGACAGACAGGCAGGAAGAGAGAGAGAGATGAGAAGCATCTACTCATAGTTGCAGCACCTTAGTTGTTATTGATTGCTTTCTCATATGTGCCTTGACCGGGGAATGACTGCTTGCTCAAGCCAGCAACCATGGGTTCAAGCCAATGACCTTAGGCTTCAAGCCAGCAACCTTTGGGCTCAAGCCAGTGACCATGGGGCCATGTCTATGATGCTACACTCAAACCAGTGACCCTACAAGCCAGTCATCCTACACTCAAGCTGGTGAGCCTACGCTCAAGCTGGATGAATCATGCTCAAGCTGGCAACCTTGGGATTTTGAACCTGGTCCTCTGTGTCCCAGTACAATGTTCTATACTCTGCACCACTACCTGGTCAGTCGTGCCTTTGAGTCTTAAGTGAGTCTCTTGTAGACAGGATATAGTTAGTTTCTTCTCCCAGTCTTTGTTTTTTATTGGAGACTTTAATCCATTTACATTTAAATTAATTACTGACAAGCAGGGACTTACTTCTGTCATTGTGCAATTTGCTCTTTATATGCCTTATGGCTTTTTTGTCCCTCATTTCCAGCATTCTGTCTTATGTTGTCTTAATTTTTTTATAGTAAGGTGTTTAAATTCTCTCTTAATTTCCTTTGAGTATATTCTATTGCTACTTTTCATAGTTACTATGGGGATTACACTTAATATCCTAGTTAAAACATTCTAACTTTAAGTTATAACAGCTTATCTTTAATAACATTTTTTTTTTTGTATTTTTCCGAAGCTGGAAATGGGGAGAGACAGTCAGACAGACTCCCGCATGCGCCCGCCCGGGATCCACCCGGCATGCCCACCAGGGGCGAAGCTCTACCCACCAGGGGGCAATGCTCTGCCCCTCCAGGGCGTCGCTCTGTTGCAACCAGAGCCACTCTAGCGCCTGGGGCAGAGGCCAAGGAGCCATCCCCAGTGCCCGGGCCATCTTTGCTCCAATGGAGCCTCGCTGTGGGAGGGGAAGAGAGAGACAGAGAGGAAGGAGAGGGGGAGGGGTGGAGAAGCAGATGGGCACCTCTCCTGTGTGCCCTGGCCAGGAATCGAACCCGGGACTCCTGCAAGCCAGGCCCGACGCTCTACCGCTGAGCCAACCGGCCAGGGCTTTAATAACATTTTTTAAGTCAAGTAAACTAGATTTTGAACTTTTAAACTTGATGTAAGACATCAATCTAAAATATCCAGACCAAACCACAAACTTAATAGTAAACCATTAGAAGTATTTCCATTAAAATAAAAAAAATTTAAAAAGGAGACCCAGCATCATTTTTACTGGCAGTTCCAATCATTGCAATAAGATAAGAAAAATATAGGATAAAATATAGGAAAAGAAGCAATAAAACAATCTTATTTGTAGTAAAAACACGATTTTAAAAAGTCTAGAACAGTCAAATAACCAACTGACAAGCTATTAAAAATGAGTTCTATACGGTAGCTAGAAACAAGCTTAATGTGAAAAAATCAACAGGTATGACTGGTTAGCTAATGCAATTTAAAATAATCTTTTACTTAGCCATAAAAATTCTACTAAAGTACCCAGGTAAAAACCTAGAAAGAAAATACAAGGCTTTTATGCAGAAAATGAGAACAACAAAGAGCTTTTTTATTTAGATTTTATTTATTCATTTTAGAGAAAGGAGAGAAAAAGAGAGAGAAAAGGAGGGAAGAGCAGGAAGCATCAACTCCCATATGTGCCTTGACCAGGCAAGGCCTGGGGTTTCAAACCAGCAACCTCAGCATTCCAGGTCGATGCTTTATCCACTGCACCACAACAGGTCAGGCAAATAATTGCTGTTTAATAAGCTAAAAAAGACTACTTCTAAGTTAAATTTACTATCTTAGGAAACTTTACTTTGAAGCTTGTGGTCTTGATATACTAAATATTAATTCCACACTCAAAGTAGAAGTAACGGCTTCTCTGTATAGAACAAAGCCAGCCAGGGATAAAAACAAAACTCTATGCTGACAGAGAATAGTGATTATTAGGTCAGGATTCCAGTTCCCAGAAACCCTGCTATCCTATAACTGACAGAATACATTTTTGTAGTGCCAAAGGGCAGTCATTCCTTCCACAAATTCCATTAAAGGGACTGACACTGCTCTTTGTTCTCCTACCTTTTGGGGAGATGAGACCCCATCCTGTAGCCCAGCAGGTATGGTTCTGAAGGTTCACATCTGGGGTTGCAATGCAGACGGGGAGTACAGAGTCAGAAAATACAATACGCGTTTTCAACTGTACCAGAGCGACATCGCCTCCAATAGGGTGGTGTAGTGCATATGTGTCATGCAGGATCACCTTATTCACCTCAAACCACTGGGTGTGACTGGCTGCGACCTGGAGGTCTACAAGGCCCACATACATATCAAATGCCTCAGTGTTCCTGGTCCTGTGGGGAGAGAGAACAAAGGCACAGTGGCTCAAGCACCTTGAACCCGGGGAGAGAAGCCACTGTTAGCTCACAGACACAGGGAGGGCTGGAGCACGGCAACCTGGTATTCAGGCTCTCAGCCAGAATGTGGAGAAGCATTCCCTTGCAGAACAGTGGGGACTTGGTTGTTTGGTAGAATTGCCCCTAAGGAAGTCCTGACGTGGGGGCTTGCAGGAGATCTGGGAAACCACCAGAACCTGCTGGCCACCAACCGCACACAATGGTGAGTTTTTCAGGCATAAAGTGGGCTCCCCAGAAGTAAGTCTCTCCTCTGCTCTCATCCTGTGATGTGCCTCTTCTCTTTCCCTCCTAGGATATGTCTCCTCGCCTGTAATCCTGTGATGTGTCTCCTCTCCTCACCTCTCATCCTATGATTTGGCTCCACACCTATCTCAAAGAACAGATGGCCCTAAGGATCCCTTAGCCCCATGCCAGGAGTAGCTATAGAGGATGGAGCTGTGCTGGGCTCCACTCTTTCGTCAGTTCCAAGAAGTTCTAGCTCCACGTGTCTTGTGTGGTCAGCCTCACAAGGTCTCTGGAACTCCACGGGAATGGCATCCGGTACCACTCACTCACCTGCCAAAGCAGTGGGCTGCAGACAGGATCCAGTACTCACTGATGATAGACCCGCCACAGATGTGGAAGCCCCCATAGTGCACGCTGACCTGCCATGGCCACTTCTTCTCAGGGGCGTCCTCACCCTCCAGGATCTTCCCCTGTACATGACGCTGGCCGCAGGCTGAGCGGATTGGAACAGAACACGTGAGTAGCAGCTACCTAGGGACATGCAGGGCACACCAAAGGGGGAGGGGCAGTGGTAACAGAGGAGGGGAGAGCATAGGGGAGGAGAGAGGACAGGGGAGGGGAGAGGACAGCGGAGGGGAGAGGACGGGGAGGAGAGAGGACTAGGGAGGTGAGAAGACAGGGGAGGGGAGAGGACTGGGGAGGGGAGAGGACGGGGGAGGGGAGAGGACAGGGGAGGGGAGAGGACAGGGGAGGAGAGAGGACAGGGGAGGGGAGAGGACAGGGGAGGAGAGAGGACGGGGAGGAGAGAGGACAGGGGAGGGGAGAGGACAGGGGAGGGGAGAGGACAGGGGAGGAGAGAGGACAGGGGAGGGGAGAGGACAGGGAGGAGAGAGGACACGGAGGGGAGAGGACTGAGGAGGGGAGAGGACAGGGGAGGGGAGAGGACAGGGGAGGGGAGAGGACAGGGAGGAGAGAGGACACGGAGGGGAGAGGACTGAGGAGGGGAGAGGACAGGGGAGGGGAGAGGACAGGGGAGGGGAGAGGACACGGAGAGGAGAGAACAGGGAAGAAGAAAGGACACGGAGGGGAGAGGACTCGGGAGGAGAGAAGGCAGGGGAAGGGGAGAGGGCTGGGGAGGAGAGAGGACACGGAGGGGAGAGGACAGGGGAGGGGCGGCGAGGGAAGAGCTCTCTGAACCCAGCTGCCTCCGGACCACCGCAATCCGTCTGGGAGGGGTCCTACCCACGTGGCGGGCAGAGACGTCCCGCTCGCAGTGGGCAGAGGCTGCTTCCTGGGCTCCGAGCAGAAGGAGCAGCAGCAGGTGGAGGCTCCCGGTGGCCTGCGAAATTCGGGGCCCGGCTCCAGGGCAGAAGAGCAGGATGGCCATGAGGCGGAGGCCCAGCTGCGAGGGCGGAGCGTGCGGGGCTCGTGGTGACTGCCCTGCGCGACCGAGCCTCTGAAGCACAACGGTCGCTGGGCACGCTACGCATGGTGGAGCCAGGGCCGCGCATGCCGCTGGGCAGCGCTGCGACCGCTGCGCGGGGTGGGGCCCCGAGCTCCGGTTCTGCCTGTTCACCGCGGCCTCGTGACGCGTCCAGCCCCTCGTCTCTGGTGTGGATGCGGCCCTCAGGAGGGTCTTCCTACGGGTCAGCAGGATGCTCTTGGGTGATACCATGGAGTAATTTCATGCCGTCTCTCCCAATATGCTGCAGTAAGTCTAGGTTGGGTCATACGTCCCAGGATTGTGGGAATGTGCCACGATTCCTTTATTTTATTTATTTATTTTTTTAAAATCAAATGAGAGGCAGAGACGCGGAGAGACAGACTCTCGAATTCGGCCCTACAGGAATCCACCTGGTAACCCCCATCTGGGCCTGATGTTCTGCCCATTTGGGGCACTGCTTTGTTGCTCAGCAACCGGGCTATTTTAGCACTTGAGGGAGGCTAAGCCATGGAGCCATCCTTAGCGCCTGGGGCCAACTTGAGGAAGAGGGATTATGAAGAAGCAGATTGTCACTTCTCTTGTGTGCTCTGATTGGAATGGATCCCCGACTTCCACATGCCAGCGGATGCTCTACCACTGAGCAAACCGGCCACGGCCGCATGATTCCTATCTTGATTTTATTTGCTAATATGACATTGAACAAGGCAAGTTATTATGACTGTCAGAGAAAAAAGGACTAGGAAAAAAAGTATGATAATTCCTCAAAAGATTAAGAATAGAGCTACCATATGACCCAGCAATCCCTCTACTGGGTATCTACCCTCAAAACTCGAAAACATTGGTATGTAAAGACACATGTACCTCCATGTTCATCGCAACGTTATTCACAGTGGCCAATACATGGAAACAACCAAAGTGTCCCTCGATAGAGAATTGGATAAACAAGACATGGTACAGCCAGACCAGGTAGTGACACAGTGGATAGAGCATGAAACTGGGAAGCGGAGGACCCAGGTTCAAAACGCCAATGTTGCCAGCTTGAGCGCAGGCTCATCTGGTTTGAGCAAGGCTCACCAGCTTGAGCCCAAGGTCGCTGGCTTGAGCAAGGGAATCACTCTGTATCCCCTCCCCCCCCCCCCAAGGCACATATGAGAAAGCAATCAATGAACAACTAAGGTGCCACAACAAAAAATTGATGCTTCTCATCTTTCTCCCTTCCTGTCTATCTGTCCCTATCTGTCCTTCTGTCTCTCTCTGTTTCTGTCACACACAAGAAAAGATGTACATATATACAATGGAATACTATTTGGCCATAAGAAATGATGACATATTGCTATTGACAACATGGATGGACCTTAAGAACATTATATTGAGTGAAATAAGTAAATCAGAAAAAGCTAAGAGCTATATGATTTCACACATAGGTGGGATATAAAACTGAGACTTGCCTGACCAGGCGGTGGCGCAGTGGATAAAGCATCGGACTGGGATGCTGAGGACCCAGGTTCGAGACCCCAAGGTGGCCAGCTTGAGCGTGGGCTCATCTGATTTGAGCAAAAGCTCACCAGCTTGGACCCAAGGTCACTGGCTCGAGCAAGGGGTTATTTGGTCTGCTGATAGGCCTGTGGTCAAGTCACATATGAGAAAGCAATCAATGAACAACAAAGGTGTTGCAATGCGCAACAAAAACTAATGATTGATGCTTCTCATCTCTCTGTTCCTGTTTGTCCCTGTCTATCCCTCTCTCTGACTCTCTCTCTGTCTCTGTAAAAAAAACACACACACACAAAAAAAACAAAACAAAAAAAACCCCTGAGACTCCTGGACATAGATAAAAGTGAAGTGGTTGGGGGGGGGGGGGAATGTGGAAGAGGGAATGGGGGAAGAAAGTAAAGAGGGACAAATATATGGTGATGGAAATAATTTTACTTTGGGTGATGGGTGTACAACATAATCCACAGTTCAAGTGCTATAAAAATATTTACCTGAAACATATGTACTCTTATTGATCAATGTCACCTCATTAAATTTAATTTTCTGAATAAAAAAATAAAAAAGAAATTGTTTTTCGTCTACCACTCTACTTTGTTTTTTTAAGTGAGAGGAGGGAAGATAGTGAGACAGACTCCTGCATGAGCCCCAATCAAGATCCACCCAGAAGCTGAGCTATTTTTAGCACCTGAGGCTGATGCACTCAGACCAAATGAGCTCCTGGGGCCAGTGCTTGAACCAATTGTGCCACTGGCTGTGGGAGGTGAAGAGAGAGAGAAGGGTGAGACAGAGAAGAGAAGCAGATGTTTGCTTTTCCTGTATGCCCTGACCGGAAATCAAACCCAGGACGTTCATATGACAGGCTGATGCTCTATCCACTGAGCCAACCAGCTAAGGCCTACTAAGATTTTAAAATCATATATTGCCCTGGCCGGTTGGCTCAGCGGTAGAGCGTCAGCCTAGCGTGCGGAGGACCCGGGTTCGATTCCCGGCCAGGGCACACAGGAGAAGCGCCCATTTGCTTCTCCACCCCTGCGCCACGCCTTCCTCTCTGTCTCTCTCTTCCCCTCCCGCAGCCAAGGCTCCATTGGAGCAAGGATGGCCCGGGCGCTGGGGATGGCTCTGTGGCCTCTGCCTCAGGTACTAGAGTGGCTCTGGTGGCGACATGGCGACTCCCAGGATGGGAAGAGCATCGCCCCCTGGTGGGCAGAGCGTCGCCCCTAGTGGGCGTGCCGGGTGGATCCCGGTCGGGCGCATGCGGGAGTCTGTCTGTCTCTCCCTGTTTCCAGCTTCACAAAAATGAAAAAAAAAAAATCATATATTTATGATGATCATTATTAAAAACCTTTTTACTATATATTGAATGAGATTTTTTTCTCTTTTATTAATGTGAAGTATATGTATATATTTATAATATGATTCCATCTTTACTTCCCTATAACGAAGAAACTAAAAAAAAATCAGAGGAAAAGGAATGGGAGAGAGGAAGTAAGTGTGATCTCTGTTTTAGTGTAAAATCTAGAATAATCCAACAACAAATTATTATAGTAGTAGAAAAACTTAGTGAATTGGCTGAATTTCAGATGAAATCTAAGCATTCAAATGTGTATATAACAGTAACAAGTATCTAAGACACAAACTTTAAAAAATGACAGCATTTACTGTACGACAAAAACATTTCTGAATTTGGATTGCCTAAATGCAGTATAAGAAAAATTATAAAACTTTATTGAGATTTTGAAGACCAAGAAATAGGTGATAGCCAGTGTTTTGGATATGAAGGCTTAATGTCATCAACAGGATTGCGTTCAGATCAATTTAGAGTCTTTGCCATTGCAATAAAAATCCTCACATCGCTTTTTGTTTAAATCAATCTTTTGGTTATAAAAGACTGTTACAAGCCTCTGGGTTACTCTACATCTCAATTTTCATTATTTACAACAGAAACTGAATAAGAGAATATAAGAGCTAAGCTTGCATACTAAGTTTGGAATATTCCTGTCCCACTTACTAGCCCTTAGTTTGCTAAGGTAGCTTTGTTTACTTTAGCTATTTAATTTTTATTTTAAAAAGTCTTTACATAGATTTTAAATGTACAATTAAAAACCAATTTTGTGGAAAGGTAAGGTATGAAAAGAATAAAGCAGATAAATTTTTCCTTCAAGATACCAAATTTTAAAGCAGTGCTGTATATGCAGGGATAAAAGGGACTGGTAATGGGTAAGTGATGGTAGAATAGAGGCAGGGGTTAGATCCTTACATACATACAACTTAGATACATGCCTGAGGTGGTGAGGGAGATCAATGAGGAGAGGAGGACCTATTCAACAAATGGTCCTTGGAAAAGTGGCTCCCACAGGGGGAAAAAATGAAAGAACTCCAACTGACACTTTCTACAAAAATAAATGTAAATGACAAAGACAACACTTTAAAACTTTTAGTTTAAATTATGAATAAGTTTTCACTAATGGCAAACATTGCATTAAGGGCCTCTCAATGAAAACTAAACTTTATCAAAACCATTTCCATAGGAGCAAGAAATGTCTAAAACGTGCCAAATCACCAAACCCAGGGGAGTGAGGAGATCCAGAGGCAAGTCAGGCACTCCAGGCTGTTTCTGCTCTTTTGGAAATGGCAGCTGTGATGTTGTGTCACTTTTGGCACTGTTTTTGGGCTAGGGAAACAAAAGTAGGAGGCCAGGATCCACCATGGGTGTGGGCCACTGTAAAGTACCAACCTCCCACCCCGCCAGGAAGAAAGAAGGGCTTATTTACCAAGTGTGGAATAACAAAAGCTTTATTCAGAATGCATCTCCCGCAAAGTTCTCTGGTCCAGGAGATGGGCTGGAGAAGTCACATGGATTCTTCTGCTGGGGGGTAATTTGTAGGGTAGGTAGGGTGATGGCGAGTTGATATGATGTGGCGAAATTTCATTGGCTGATAGACAGTCGTTCTTTTTCAAAGGGCTCCAGGCTGTTTCTTTTTGGCGGGCATGGGTGTGGGCAGATCCAGCCAAAGTTCCTGGGCCTGGTTCCTCACGTGACCTTCCCTCATTGCCAGCCGACCTCACAGCCACAACAAACCACACCTGCTTTGGTCTGAAACAAGAAGGGATGCACCCAAGGGGTGAGTCAGCAGTGAGCCAGCCTACTTATAGATGGGAGCCCAGCCTTGAATTACATGAATGGCTTAGAAAAATCTCAACTCAGACTTGGTGTAATAGACTTCCAGATCACTATTGTGTGCTGTGTCTAGCAGAGGAAAGCAAAAAATCCTCATAGGATAATGGTAATATCACCCTTAAATTATTTCTAAAAATAACATTTAAATAACTTTCTAGTATATAAACAAAGGTGACCAGAAATGTGGGATTATATACCATGACCAAGAACCAGCAGCAAAACAGACCCCAGGAAGTCCAGCTACTTGAATTACCAGCCAGAACTGTGAAACAAATGTGCTTGTTATGTTCAAGGGTATAAAATCATGCTGGTAAATTTCTGAAACAACTGGAAACTATGTATTTGACAAAGAAGATTTGCAAAAGAACCAAGTAGAACTTCAATGAATGAAAAACACAAAAATAAACATTCATAACTCATTGACTGGCTTTAACAGCAGTTTAGACACAGATGAGGGGAGACTCCGTGGATGAGGAGAGGAGCCAGAAGAAACTGCCAGGAATGGGAAGGAAAAAAGAAAAGTCCAAAAAGAAGTGTAA
Organism: Saccopteryx leptura; assembly: GCF_036850995.1. NCBI lineage: Eukaryota > Metazoa > Chordata > Mammalia > Chiroptera > Emballonuridae > Saccopteryx > Saccopteryx leptura. The sequence goes on along the minus strand of NC_089503.1, from coordinate 269,880,669 downwards.
ATTTACTTTAGTGCTACATGTGTGTGTTTTAAAAAGAAAATATGCTATTTTTCTTATTGTGTTTTAAATTAAATAAAAAAGAAAAGCTTCTGGCCAAGATGGAACAGAGACCAGAATTATCTTCCATCTAGCCTGACCAGGCGGTGGCGCAGTGGATAGAGCGTCGGACTGGGATGCAGAGGACCCAGGTTCGAGACCCCGAGGTCGCCAGCTTCAGTGCGGGCTCATTTGGTTTGAGGAAAAGCCCACCAGCTTGAACCCAAGGTTGCTGGCTCCAGCAAGGGGTTACTCGGTCTGCTGAAGGCCCGCGGTCAAGGCACATATGAGAAAGCAATCAATGAACAACTAAGGTGTTGCAACGCACAATGAAAAACTAATGATTGATGCTTCTCATCTCTCTCCGTTCCTGTCTGTCTGTCCCTATCTATCCCTCTCTCTGACTCACTCTCTGTCTCTGTAAAAAATAAAAAAATAAAAAATTTAAAAAAAAAAAAAAAAAAGAATTATCTTCCATCTAAAACAACCAAAAATACAAAAAGAAAAAATACAGGAAGCTGGCTCTCAAGACGTGAACATCAGTCAATGAATGATGTGATCCCCGAGAAACAAGAAAATAAATGGAATCAGTCTTATGACTGTTTCAACTTCTAGCAAAGGAAGGAGCCTGGAGTAGCAACTGAGTTGAGGAGATCAAGATGGTTCCTGTTCTCAGGACATTGGACCAGAGAGGCAAGAGCTGCACAAAGAGAGCTCTGTCCATGCAGGTGTTAGTGGAGTCTGATCAGCACAACCATGTGAGAGATCTTCCCAAAGCTGGGTAAAGAATCTTGCGAAAGAACTAAGGGAACCGTATTTAGCACTCATACTGAGCTGGGAATTATGCCATTCCCACCAGCCATGAAGAGCTTCTAATACCCAGAGTAGTGAGTAGAGTGCATGAAATTCTCACCTCAGCAACAAGAAATAATTAACATTAGACTGAGCACTGCCCCAGATCCACCTAACAAATTAGGAAAGCAAGACCTGAAATATCTATTTGTATTCAAGTAACTTAAATGGATTTACAGATTAAAGCTCAGGAAGATGTGTAGGAATCAAAAAGACCCAGCACCAACAAGGTAAATTTCACAATGTCTAACATCTGTAAAGAATACTGGGCATGCCCTGGGCGGTTGGCTCAGTGGTAGAGCATCCACCCAGCATGTGGAAGTCCCAGGTTTGATTCCCAGTCAGAGCACACAGGAGACGTGTTCACCTGCTTCACCCTTACCCCCTCCTTCCTCACTGTCTCTCCCCTCCACCCCCTGCAGAGTTGGCCCAGGCACTGAGGATGGCTCCATGGCCTCCCCCTCAGGTGCTAGAATGGCTCCAGCGACAAAGGAGCAACGCCCCAAATGGGCAGAGCATCTCCCCCCTGGTGGGCATGCCGGGTGGATCCTGGTTGGGCACATGCAGGAGTCTGTCTGATTGCCTCCCTGCTTCTAACTTCGGAAAAATACAAAAAAAAAAAAAAAAGAATACTGGGTGTCAGATTCAGGGAGTACTGGGGCTGCCAAAGAGTGTAACTATTGAAGGAACAGTAAGTGCTGATATGGCTCCTGTGAGGCTGGGAACAAAGAAGGTCAGAGACCCTTATCAGAAGTTTAGGTTTGAAATTCGCCACTAAGCTAAAACCGGCCCCTGTTGCTATGCCGGCCCCTGTTGCTATGCTGCGTGCGACCTCCCTAGCCAATAGCTAAACTGCCACATCTGCTTCTGTACTATGCTTGCTCACTTAGGACATATAAGGGCCTGGCTGTAAGCTCCAGGCGCGGCTCCCATTTGCAGCTCCTTGTGAGCACAGTGTCTCCGGACACTCGGGAGTTCACCCCTGCGCAGGTTAAACTGGCCAATAAAGTAACATCTTAACTCCTGAAAGTCTCCGACGTTTGTTCTCGTACCTGGTGGATGCTACACTGGGCATGCAAGAAGCAAGAAAACACAACCCATAATGAGGAAAAATATTTTTAATAAATTAAAAAATATTGACGAGGATATGAAAAAGTGGAACCCTTGTGCACTGTTGGTGGAAATGTAAAATGATGCAGCCACTGTGGAAATTAGTAAAATAAAGCAGTTTCTCAAAAATTAAAAATAAAACTTCCATATAACCTAGCAATTCCATTTCTGAGTGTATATACAAAAGGGCAGGATATTTGTACAGCTATGTTCATAGCAGCATTATTTACAACAGCTAAAACATGGAAGCAACTCAAGTATTCATCTATGAATGAATAGATTACCAACACCCTGGCCGGTTGACGCAGTGATAGAGCATCGACCTGGCATGTGGATGTCCAGGGTTTGATTCCCAGTCAAGGCATACAGAAGAAGCAACCATCTGTTTCTCAACCCCTCCTCCTCTTGCTTCTCTCTCTCTAAGAAGAGCTTGGTTGCTGAGCAACAGAGCAAACAGAGCAATGCCCCAGATGGGCAGAGCATTGCCCACTAATGTGCTTGCTGGGTGGATCTCAGGGCATATGCCGGAGTCTATCTTTGCCTCCTCTCCTCTCACTGAATAATAAATAAATAAATAAAATATATTTAAAAAATGGATTACCAAAATGTGGCATAGACATACAATAGAATTTATTCAACCTTCAAAACGAAGGAAATTCTGACATGTGCCACAACATGGATGAACTTGAGAATATTGTGCTAACTGAAATAAGCCAGTCACAAAAAGACAAATGTTTTGTTTCCATTTATATGAGGTCCTTAGAATAAAATCATAAATACTGAAAGTATAGGAGTGGCACTAGGGGCTCAAAGTAGTGGACGATGGGGAAGTAGTATTATTATTTAACAGCAATAGAGTCTTAATTTTGCAAAACTGAAAGATTTCATGATGGTGATGGCTGCACAATAATAAGCATATAATTAATACCACTGAACTGCCCACATAAAAATGGTTAAGTTGGTAAATTTTGTATTTTACCACACAAAGTATTTGGGGGAAAAGAACAAAGTTCTAATATATGTGACAATACAGATCAGCCTTAAAAACTTGAGTTCAGTGAAATAAACATGATACAAAAGGATAAATAATGTATGATCCCACTTATATAAGTTTATTAGAATAAGTGAATTCATAGAGACAGGAAGTAGAATAGAGGTTTCCAGGGGCTGGAGAAAGAGGAATGGAAAGTTGTTTCTTAAAAGTTACAGAGACTCTGGTTGGATTATGAAAAAGTTTTGGAAATAAATCGTGATGATGGTGCAGAACATTGTGAATATAATGTAATTAATGCCATTGAATCATACATTTAAAATGGTTAATGGCAAATTTTATGTTACCTGTATTTTACCACAGTTTTTAAAATTAATAATTGTACACTTAAATAGGTGAGCTATATGTTATGTAAATTGTATTGTAATAAAGCTGTTAAATTAAAAAAAAACAGGACTACTAGAAAAAACTACAACTAACATCCTTAATAAATATAAAAGCAAAAATTCTCAATAAAATACTACTTGGATTTAGCAGTACATTAAAAGGATCATGGAGAATACATCATGATCAGGTGAAATTTATCTTTAGGATGCAAGGATGGTTCAACATATGCACGTCAATAAATGTGATACACCACATTAATAAAATGAAAAAAGAGAATCATATGATCCTCTCAACAGATGCAAAAAGAGCATTTGAAAAAATTCATTATTAAAAATACTCAACAAATTAAACAAATAAAGACTATATTGTAGCATAATTAAGGCCTTCTATGATAAGTCTACAACTAACATTATACTCAGTGATGAAAACTTAAAAGATTTTTCTAAAGAGATGATGTCAGAGTAATGGTGGCATGAGAGCTACCTGTAATGTCTCCCCTTGAAATTTCAACAAATTGAACAACTATAATGCAGCAAAGGAATCCTGGCTGGGCTCACAGGCATGCCTGAAAGATTCATGCATCCAATATAGTGGTCCATTGTCTATTGCGGGGGGGGGGGGGGGGTAGGTTCCAGAATCCCTCTGCGATAGGCGAAAATCTGCGAAGTAGCAATCTTATATTTATTTTATTATTTATATCTATTTTAAGGCTTTATAAACCCTCCCCACATGCTTATAAACCTTTCCCACACTGTTATTAACCTTTCCCACACTCTTATAAACACTTCCTATGCTCTTAAACACTTTCTACACTCTTACACCTACGTAATTTTAACAACATATAAAATTCTATATGGGTTCTTACTCACCAGTAGAATTTTTCTCAATTTAATATTCCTTTATTATGTTTTAATTAATATTTTTATATTGTCTTCAATTTTTTAGGCTAGAAAATGCTTATTTACCACAAAAATAATAAAAATAATAAATATGTAAAAATACTTATATACTACAAAATCCTGCGATATAGTGAAAAATCAATGATATAAAATTAAATATATACAATTAAAAAATTCGTAATACAGTGAGACTGTGAAAAGTGAACCGTGATATAGCAAGGGACAAAAAGGGGTCCCAGATGGGATGAAAAGGGGGGTGGAAGATAGAATGCATTTGCTGGCGGCAGCTCTGGGTAGGAGACAAACCCAGAGTGACTGGGTTTATTTTCTCTGATGAACTATGGAGAGAACGGAAGCTCGAACTCTCTGGATTTTGTGTGAGGGGTACAGAGAAAGAAACCCAGAGTGACTGGGTCTTCTGCCAGTAGGAGTGGCGAGACAGAGGGGAAGAGGGGGCAATATACCAAAGTGGCCAGAGTTGGGGTCACAGCCAGTGTTCCCATGGTCTGCCCACCAGAGGGGGATTTTTTTTTTAATTTTTATTTTTCTGAAGTGAGAAGCAGGGAGGCAGAGAGACAGACTCCTGCATGCGCCCAACCGGGATCCACCCAGCATGCCCACTAGGGGGCAATGCTCTGCCCATCTGGGCCATTGCTCTGTTGCAACTGGAGCCATTCTAGCACCTGAGGCAGAGGCCATGGAGCCATCCTCAGTGCCTGGGCCAACTTTGCTCCAGTGGAGTCTTGGCTGTGGGAGTGGAAGTGAGAGATAAAGAGAAAGGAGTGAGGGAAGGGTGGAGAAGCAGATGGGCGCTTCTCCTGTGTGCCCTGGCCAGGAATCGAACCTGGGACTTCCACACACAGGCCTACATCATTGTGACAGCAACATGTCAGTGGAGGACAGCCCAAAAATTTTACAGAGCTAAAACTTGTAATACAGGGACACCTACTGAAAGAAAACAGTAACTTCTCAAAACTGAAATTTATTTTTTTATTTCTTTTTTTTCCTTCTTATTCCTTTTTTTCTCTTTTGAATCTCATTTTCTTTAAATTTTATATTGTGTATTCTTATTTTGGGGGGAATTTTGTTTGGTTTTGATTTTCCTTTGGTTTTTTATCTTTGTTTTCTGTGGTTTTTCCTTTTTACTTATTTTTTAAATTTTTATATTTTTTATTAAATTTTTTAATTTAAATTTTTCTTTTTTAGTTATTTCTTGTTTTTTTTAATTAGGATTTTTAACAATACCACTCTCAAATGCCATCAAAGAAGAAATTAAATACATGGCTACACAAGACAGACAAATAGTTCAGAAGGAAAATGAAGTCTCCAAAAAAAAAATCTCAGTCACATGGGAACCTTGGAGTTAAATGACAGAGAATTCAAAATTGAAATTCTGACAATACTCAGTGAGATGCAAGAAGATGACTATAGCCAACTTAATGAGCTCAGAAAACAAATTAATGAACAAAATGAATACTTTACCAAGGCGATTAAAACTTTAAAAACAGATAAAGAACTCAGTACGTGAATTGAAGACTGAGGTAGCAAGTTTAGCTAATAAAACATGCCAGATAGAGAAAAGAATCAGTGACATCAAAGACAGGCAACTAGAGATGCTACAGAGAGAAGAGGAGAGAGACTCAAGAATTTAAAAAAATTATAGAGCTCTACAAAAATTGTCTGACTCCATCAGAAAGAGCAATATAAGAATAATGGGGATATCAGAAGCAGAAGAGATGGAGAAGGGAATGGAGAGCCTATTCAAACAAATAATTGATGGAAATTTCCCAAGCCTATGGAAAGAGTTAGACCCTTGAATCCAAGAATGCCAAATTACCACAACAAAAACAGTCCAACTACAAGTCACATAGTAATAAAATTGTCAAAAATCAATGACAGCCTGACCAGGCAGTGGCACAGTGGATAGAGTGTCAGACTGGGATGTGGAGGACCCAGGTTCAAGACCCCGAGGTCGCCAGCTTGAGCGCGGGCTCATCTGGTTTGAGCAAGGCTCACCAGCTTGGACCCAAGGTTGCTGGCTTGAGCAAGGGGTTACTCAGTCTGCTGAAGGCTTACGGTCAAGGCACATATGAGAAAGCAATTAATGAACAACTAAAGTGTTGCAACGAAAAACTGATGATTGATGCTTCTCATTTCTCTCCATTCCTGTCTGTCTATCTCTATCTATCCCTCTCTCTGACTCTCTCTCTGTCTCTGTAAAAAAAAAAAAAAAAAAAAAAAAAAAAAAGACAAAGAAAAAATCCTCAAGGCAGCTAGGGGGAAGAAGAGCATAATATATAAAGGAAAGCCCATTAGGTTATCATTAGACTTCTCAGCAGAAACTTTACAAGCTAGAAGAGAGTGGACCCAAACATTCAATGTACAAAAAGAGAGGAATTACCAAGAATACTATATCCATCAGTTATCCTTCAAATATGAAGGAGAAATAAAAACTTTTCCAGACATACAGAAGCTGAGGGAATTTATCACCAGAAACCCCCCACTGCCAAAAATACTCAAGGGGGTTATTTGGCCAGACACAAAGAACAAAACAAATCAAAACTACAAGTAAAAGCTCTAACAATGTCACAATAAAAACAAGGATAATCATTAAGTTATTAAGAAAAAAATGTTCATATGTACAAGAGTCCTTTGTCTCATGAGTGTTTCTCTATTCCATCCTCTTTTGCTACTGCAGATCTTTATCCTCTCCCCTTTTATGTTATTGTTGTCACAGATTATTCTTGCTATTGGCCTATTCATGCCTATGATCAACCCTCAAGGTAGATGACTGTATGGCTCAACTCTGACCACAGTGTGTGAACTGCTATTCAGGTACTGACCACATCCAGTCAGGTTCACGGGAAAGTATGGGGAATGGCCCCTGCCCCAATGTCACACAATTCAGTTCACTGACATTCCCTAAGTCTGCCTGGACCGCTTTATCTGAGCCAAGGCAGCTGACTCCTCAGCAAGGCAAGAGGGAGTTTAGAGTGTGGGGCTATTGCATTCCCCAGGCTGGAGCCACATGAAGTGAAGTGCTCTACGCAAGAAAGTTGGCATATGTTGTATTGGAAAATGACTCCGCAGAGGCTGTTTTTTATTCTCTCTCCCCAAAGCCACAAATCCCAGAATCTCCTCACATGACTCTAGTCTGTCCTGTACTCCCTCCACTACAGGTAAGGGTGAGTGACTGCGAGCAAAATTTTGTGTGTTGCCAAAGTTTAAGAGGGTGCCTGTTTCTCTAGCAGACTTTCATCTCTCCCTGGTGGACCAACCCCACTGCTTTTCACAGCTAAATGTTATGTGGGTGCCTCTAACCAGCTTTGGTGCTCTGGGCTGGGGAGCCTGGCTTGGTGTTTAGACTCCCTGCTTCTCAGGGGGACCCCCAAAACTGAGTTATTTCTCCAGAACCTCAGCCACTACTTGTGGGAGTGGGACCAACCCTGTTGGCATGTTGCCCTCCATGCCAGTCTCAATGTGCTTCTTCTATGAATCCTTGGTTGTAAGACTCTATTTTTTTAAATAACTCTATTAAGTTGATACTTTTTTTTTTCTTTTGGTGACAGAGAAAGAGAGAGAGATAGGAACAGACAAGCAGGAAGGGAGAGAGATGAGAAGCATCAATTCTTCCTTGTGGCACCTTAGTTGTTCATTGATTGCTTTTTCATATGTACCTTGATGGGGTGGGGCTACAGCAGAGCGAGTGACCCCTTGCTCAAGCCAGCGACCTCGGGATTTTGAACTTGGGCCCAATGCTCTATCCACTGCGCCACCACCAGGTCAGGCCATAAGACTCTTTTTCAGATATTCTTCCATTGGTTATTGGGGGTGATTGTTCTATAAATTAGCTGTAATTCCAGTTTGGTCCTTGGAAGAGGTGAGTGTAGCTTCTCTTTTTCTGCCACCAACTTAAATCACTATTTGTTTTGTTTGTTTGTTTGTTTGAAATAGCCGTGCTAATGAGTGTGAGGAGGTAACTCACTGTGGTTTTGATCTGCATTTCCCTAATGATTGATGATGTTGAACACCTTCTCATGAACTTACTGGCTATTTATATATCTTCTTTGGAGAAATGTCTACTCAAGTATTTCACCTGTTTTTGAGATTGGATGTTTGATTTTTTTTAATTGTTGTTGAGTTTTAGGAGTTCTCAATATATCCTGCATAATCTGTAACCAGATATGTGATTTACAAATATTTTCTACCTCTTTATGAGGTTTTTTTCCCACTCTTTTGATGGTGTGCTTGAGGTACAATTTAAAAATTGTTTTGATAAAGTCTGACACATGATGTTCTGGGATCTTCTGAAAGTTGCATTGCCTCCCAGCTTCCAGGTTCACTCCTCAGCATGACCTCTCCCTCTGGAGTCTGGCCTCCCCCTTCAACCCAAACTGGGGCCTGACAATACACATCCCCCAGTCTTACCTCCCAACTCTGCTATTCTCACTTGGCCTAATTCACATCTACTCCAGGTAATACCTGTACTACCTCAGACCTCAAACTTCTCTACCTCTGTTTAAACTGAACTGACACATATTCTCAGCTTCTTTCCTGTCCACATTTATGCCATCCTTGAGGGACTCATAGCCACTGGCCATCCTGGTCTTGCCTCAGCAGCAAGGACCTCATCCCTGTCCATGAAGCCCCACACAGGTCTGAGTCTGCTCCAGCAACCTCCTACATCTGAACATGCACATTGTCATGTACCGTATCATTCAATTGAGCCCTGAGCTGAGGACAGGTGCCTTGCAGGACCCCACCCTGTGCCTTGTGTTGCTCAAAGAACTAGCCTTGTCCATGGAATGGAGAGGATACCCACAGCCAGGCACAAAGAGGGGCAACCTTGTCACAATGCCCCTTTCTGACTGTGGCCACATCACCTCCAGTCTTCCAAAAAGTCCGATGTTTGCAATCTGCTTTGTCTGTAATCTATGGAGAACCTGCTGCAGTCTCCCAATCTGACTTGATAATATCACTCAGTTGTACCTGTGGTGGCTGCCACAAACGATCTGCTCCCACCAGAGAACCACCATAAGTGGACCCCTCACAATGTTAGCACTGAGCCTCCATAGCTCAAAAAGCAGCAACCCTCAATCACAGATTCTGTGGAGCAAAATTAGCTCTGAATTTTAGAATCTAGGCATCTGAAGAACCATACAGCCTTGAATTCAAAGTAAATCCTCATCCACTACCACAGGTAGAAAGGCCACCCATCTGTCCACTGAATTGGTCATTAGTGACATATCCTCAACTACTCTCCACCATCAGAGCAGGGCTTTGCTGTCACCTTGTGCCCACCATCATGGAGACCTGTGAACTCTGTGAATCAGAGATAAAGCTTCAGGGGCCTGGGACTCAGGTACCTGGGAAAATTGGTGAGAGTGAGAGAACAGAGGTGGCTCCAATGCAGGTGATGGTCTTGGAATAAGAACAGACATAAGACCAGTAAGATAGAGCTGGGAGTACAAAAACATACCAGACAACTATCATCAAGTCCATTCAGGGTAAAAGAATAGTCTTATCAACAAATGGTACTGGGACAATTGTATAGTTACATGCAGAAAACTGGAGTTGGACTCCAACCACACATGACCAAAATGGACCCAAGTCTTAAAACAATAAAATGCTTAGAAGAAAACACAGGAGCAAATCTTCATTGACCTGAGATTCAGCAATGAATTCTTAGATGTGACACCAAAAGCACAAGCAATAAAAGAAAAACAGATTAGCTGATCTTCATCAAAACTAAGCACTTGCTGAGACAAGATGGTAATGGAGTAGGTGGATGTACGAACTTCCACCTCCTGGAACCAAAGTGGATTACAAACTAATTTTAAGAACCATCATCTGGAAAAACCAACTTAGGACTAAACTAAGAGGTCTCTTCAACCAAGGAACACTGAAGAAGCCACACTGAGACTGGTAGAAAAAGTGGAAACACAGAGAGGGCTGCCCAGCTCCCTGGAGCGAACAGCAGCTGGGAGAGATTCGCATGGCAGAAAGTGAGTTTAGCCAAGGGGGTAGGGTCCTGAGTCCCAGGAACAAAGCCCCAGCCTGCAGCCCCAGAGCCTAGAAGAGGCGTATGGACAGTATTTAGCTGGAAACAAGACAGGATACTGTTTGTGAGGAAGAGACTGATTTCTCAGACCCAGGATTCTTCTTAAAGGACCGCAAAGAAAACCTCTCTCACAACCACCCACCTGGGGCTCCGGGGGATAGGGAGAGAGGAGAGGACCGGAGTAGCAGGAAGAGAGTGTAATGTAGGAGGCACAGTGAGAAACACTTTGAGGGACAGCCATCCTAACCCCTGGGACAAGTCACCCCCCAAATCTGAAGTGAATATTGCCCCTGGAAATAGCAATACCAGCAAAGGGCAGCAGGACACCAGCCAAACAAGCTCTCCTGTGGCACTCAGAGCAGAGCCGCTTAGAAGGAGGAAGCTTTCGGGACTATAGCAGTGAATCTTATGGTCCGAGCTGCAGCGCCCCACCCACATGGCTGAAGGCTCGCCCGAGGGCGGGCGGCAGTGGGACACAGAAGCACAGTTCTGTCGGCAAGGGTGGAAACCGGCTGGCCACCACTGAGGCCCAGGTGTGAGCTCAGTCTTGCCCAGCTAGGGAGGAGGGGACATGCAAAAGTGGTCAAGCCCAGCTGCGGGCTGCCTGCAATCCAGCCTGTGGGGGAAAGGCAGGAGCCCTAGAAGGGGTGGAGACCTGCCCTTGAGCAAGGGCGCAGGAGCACAGCCTTGCCTCACCCATGGAACTGAGGCTTGTGGCCTGACTTGGGAGCCAGCTTCTCCATGGGGGTAGAGCTGGCTCCTCCCATGGGGGTGTAGCCAAAAGCCCAGAATAGGTGGAGTCCCATTACTGAGTGAGGGCATGCAGTCCTGCCCGCCCTGTGGAACCAAGGCTTGCAGCCGTCCCACAAGCAGGCTCCTCCTGCAGGGGCGGGGAGAAAGCTTAGAATCATGAGGAGTCCTGCAGCTGAGCAAAGGTGCTCACCTCTGCCCTCAGGTCTGAGCATAATGCCACCCACGGGGGCAGGGTGGAGGCCAAGGCCACTGAAGCTTGTACACCCGAGCACGTGATCACAGCCACTCTCGTGAAGGAGAGGCAGAAACCTAGGCAACAGCCCCAGTGGGCAGGCACTGGAAACACCCATAAGCGAACACCCTAGGCAGCAACAGCAGAGGAGGTGGCAGGCTTGCTGACAGACCACACCTAGGGAACACAGAGGCCACACCCAGTGGACTCCAGTGGCCAAAACCTTCTTTTACATAGACAAAATGAGAAGGCACAGAAATGCAACACAAATAAATCAAAAGAAATACCCAGAAAAGGACCTGAATGAGTCAGATATAACCAAATTAACAGATGCAGAGTTTAAAATAATGATTGTTAGGATGCTCAAAGATATTAGAACAACAATAGATGGTCATTACAAACACCTAAATAAAGAGATAGCAAATATAAAAAAAAGGACATTGAAATAATAAAGTATCAGAAATGACAAATACAATATCAGAAATGAAGAACACAACAGAAGAAATTAAAAGCAGGATGGATGAAGCTGAGAATAGAATCAGCGAGTTAGAGGACAAGATCAACAAAGGCATGGAGCACAGCAAAAAAAAGAAAAGAGACTCAAAAAGTCTGAGGAAATTCTAAGAGAGCTCTGTGACAACATTAAGAGAAATAACATCCACATCATAGGAGTTCCTGAAGAAGAGAAAGAACAAGGGATAAAGACTTTGTTCAAACATATCATAGCTGAAAACTTCCCTCAATTAAGGCAGGAAAACATCTCACAAGTTCAAGAAGCACAGAGAACTCCATTAAAGAGAAATCCAAAGAAATCTACACCAAGACACATCATAATTAAAATACCAAAGCTGCCCTGGCCGGTTGGCTCAGCGGTAGAGTGTCGGCCTAGCGTGCGAAGGACCCGGGTTTGATTCCTGGCCAGGGCACACAGGAGAAGTGCCCATTTGCTTCTCCACCCCTCCGCCACGCTTTCCTCTCTGTCTCTCTCTTCCCCTCCCGCAGCCAAGGCTCCATTGGAGCAAAGATGGCCCGGGCGCTGGGGATGGCTCTGTGGCCTCTGCCTCAGGCACTAGAGTGGCTCTGGTCGCAACATGGCGACGCCCAGGATGGGCAGAGCATCGCCCCCTGGTGGGCAGAGAGTCGCCCCTGGTGGGCGTGCCGGGTGGATCCCGGTCGGGCGCATGCGGGAGTCTGTCTGACTGTCTCTCCCTGTTTCCAGCTTCAGAAAAATGAAAAAAATAAATAAATAAAATACCAAAGCTAAGTGATAAAGAGAGAATATTAAAAGCTGCTAGAGAAAAAAACACTATCACCTACAAAGGAGCCCCTATAAGGATGACTTCTGACTTCTCAACATAAACACTTGAGGCCAGAAGAGAATGGCAAGAAATATTCAAAGTAATGCAGAACAAAAGCCTATAACCAAGGTATTTTATCCAGCAAGGCTATCATTTAAAATTGAAGAAGAAATAAAAAGCTTTCCAGACCAAAAAAAAAAAAAGAAACCTTAAGGAATTCACTACAACCAAACAAATGCTGCAAGAAATGCTAAGGGACCTGTTGTAAACAGATCAAAAGAGACAAAGATTATAGCGAAAGAGGAATACAGCTTTAAAGAATAAAATGGCAATAAACAACTACATATCAATAATAACCTTAAATGTAAATGGATTAAATACTCTAACCAAAAGACATAGGGTAATTGCATGGATAAGAAAACAGGACCCATACATATGCTGTCTACAAGAGACACACCTTAAAAAAAGATGCACATAGATTGAAGATAAAAGGATGGAAAAAATATTTCACGCAAATAGAAATGAAAAAAAAAGCTGGGGAAGCAATACTTATATCAGACAAAATGGACTTTAAAACAAAGTCTATAGTAAGAGATAAAGAAGGTCACTACATAATGATAAAGGGAGCAATTCAACAGGAAGATATAACTGTTATAAATATCTACACACCTAATATAGGAGCACCTAAATATATAAAGAAGACTTTGATGGCTTTAAAGGGCAAGATCAACAGCAATACTATAATAGTAGGGGATTTCAATACCCCACTAACATCACTAGATAGATCCTCAAGAAAGAAAAGTAACAAAGAAAGGACTTAAAGGACATACTAGATCAACTTGATTTAATAGATATCTTCAGAACCTTTCACCCTAAAGCAGCAGAATATTCATTCTTTTCAAGTGCTTGTGATACATTCTCTAGGATAGACCACATATTAGGGCACTAAAGCATTCTCAACAAATTTAAGAAGATTGAAATCATATCGAGCACTTTCTCTGATCACAATGGCATGACACTAGAAATCAACCACAACAGAAAAACTGAAAAATACTCAAACACTTGGAAAATAAAAGCATGTTATTAAATAACAAATGGGTTAACAATGAGATCAAAGAAGAAATTTAAAAATTCCTAGAAACGCATGATAACAAGCATACATCAACTCAAAATGTATGGGACACAGCAAAAGCACTCCTGACAGGGAGGTTCATAGCATTACAGGCATACCTTAAGAAGCTAGAAGAAAACTCAAATAAACAACTTGACCCTGCATTTAAAAGACCTAGAAAAAGAACAGCAAGTAAAGCCCAGAGGTAGTAGAAGAAAGAAAATAATAAATATCAAAGTGGAAATAAATGACATAGAGGCTAAAGAAACAATACAGAGGATTAATGAGACCAGGAGCTGGTTCTTTGAAAAGGTAAACAAGATCAATGAACCTTTAAAAAGACTCACCAAGATAAAAAGAGAGGACTCAAATAAATAAAATTAGAAATGAGAGTGGAGAAATAACAATCGACACAACAGAAATACAAAATATTGTAAGAAAATACTATGAAGAACTATATGCCAAAAAACTAGACAACCTAGATGAAATGGACAAATTCCTTGAAATATATAATCTTCCAAAAATTAATCTGGCCTGACCTGTGGTGGCGCAGTGGATAAAGCATCGACCTGGAAATGCTGAGGTCGCCGGTTCGTAACCCTGGGCTTGCCTGGTCAGGACACATATGGGAGTTGATGCTTCCAGCTCCTCCCCCCTGTCTCTCTCTCCTCTCTCTCTCTCTCTCTCTCTCTCTCTCTCTCTGTCTCTCTCCTCTCTAAAAATGAATAAAATAAAATAAAAAAAATTTAAAAAAATTAATCTGGAAGAATCAGAAAACCTAAACAGACCAATTACAACAAATGAGATGGAAACAGTTATCGAAAAACTCCCAAAAAAGAAAAGTCCTGTGCTGATGGCACAAGTGAATTCTACCAAATATTCAAAGAAGAACTAACTCCTATCCTTCTCAAGCTATTTCAAAAAATTCAAGAGGAAGGAAGACTTCCAAGCTCCTTTTATGAGGCAAGCATAATTCTGATTCCAAAACCAGGCAAAGACAACACGAAGAAAGAAAATTATAGGCCAATGTCCCTGATGAATTTAGATGCAAAAATCCTCAACAAAATCTTAGCAAACCGGATCCAGCAATAGATGAAAAAAATCATACACCATGATCAAGTGAGATTTATTCTGGGGAAGCAAGGCTGATACAATATTCACAAATCAATCAATGTGATTCATCACATAAACAAAAGGAAGGAGAAAAACCACATGATAATTTCAATAGATGCAAAAAAAGCATTTGATAAAATCCAACACTCATTCATGATCAAAACTGTCAGCAAAGTGGGAATACAGGAAACAGACCTCAACATGATAAAGGCCATCTATGACAAACCCATAGCCAACATCATACTCAATGGGCAAAAATTAAAAGCAATCCCCTTAAGATCAGGAACAAGGTAGGGGTTCCCCCTTTCACCACTCTTATTCAGCATAGTTCTGAAAGTCCTAGCCACAGCAATCAGACAAGAAAAAGAAATAAAAGGCATAGAAATTGGAAAAGAAAAGTAAAACATTCATTATTTGCAGATGATATGATATTGTATATAGAAAACCCTAAAGTCTCAGTCAAAAAACTACTGGACCTGATAAAGGAATTCTGCAATGTGGCAGGATATAAAATTAATACTCAGAAATCAGAGGCATTTATTTTATTTTATATTTTTAACAGAGACAGAGAGAGAGTCAGAGAGAGGGATAGAAAGGGACAGACAGACAGGAATAGAGAGATGAGAAGCATCAATTATTAGTTTTTCGTTGCGCATTGTGACACATAGTTGTTCATTGATTGCTTTCTCATATGTGCCTTGACCGTGGGCCTTCAGCAGACCGAGTAACCCCTTGCTTGAGCCAGCAACCTTGGGTCCAAGTTGGTGAGCTTTTGCTCAAACCAGATGAGCCCATGTTCAAGCTGGCACCTCAGGGTATCAAACCTGGGTCCTCGGCATCCCATTCGACGCTCTATCCACTGTGCCACCGCCTGGTCAGGCCAGAGGCATTTTTATACACTAACAATGAACTGTCAGAAAGAGAAATTAAAGAAGCAATCCCCTTCACCACTGCAACCAAAAAAATAAAGTACCTAGTAATAAATTTAACCAGGGAGATTAGAAACTTGTACTTGAAAATTATAAAACATTGATAAAATAAATCAGGGAATATACAAACAAGTGGAAGCATATACCGTGCTCAATGTTAGGAAGAATAAATATCATTAAAATGTATATACTAACCAAAGCAATTTATAAATTCAATGCAATACTGATTAAAATACCAATGTCTTACTTCAAAGATATAGAACATATATTCGAAAAATTTATATGGAACTAAAAGAGAACACGATTAGCCTCAGCAATCTTGAAAAGGACGAATAAAGTGGGAGGTATCATACTTTCGGATATCAAGTTATACTACAAGGCCATTGTACTCAAAACAGCCTGGTACTGGAATAAGATCAGGCATATAAATAAATGGAACAGAACTGAGAACCTTAAATAAACCCACACCTTTATGGACAACTGATATTTGACAAGGGAGGTAAGAGCATACATTGGAGTAAAGACAGCCTCTTAAACAAATGGTGTTGGGAAAATTGGACAGCTACCTGCAAAAGAATGAAACTAGACCACCAACTTACACCGTTCACAAAAATAAACTCAAAATGGATAAAAGACTTAAATGTAAGCCATAAAAACATAAGCATCTTATAAGAAAACATAGGCAATAAGTTCTCTGACTTCTCTCACAGCAATATAGTTGCCGATATATCTCCATGGGCAAGTGAAATAAAAGACAGGATAAACAAATGGGACTATATCAGACTAAAAAGCTTTTGCACAGCTAAAGACAGTAAGAACAGAATAAAAAGACAAACTACACAATGGGAGAATATATTTGACAATACATCTGATAAAGGGTTAATAACCAAAATTTATAAAGAACTTGTAAAATTCAATACCAGGAAGACAAACAATCCAATCAAAAAATGGGCAAAAGAAATGAATGGACACTTCTCCAAAGAGGACATACAGATGGCCAATAGGCATATGAAAAAACGCTCAACATCACTAATCATTAATGAAATGCAAATTAAAACCACAATGAGATATCATCTCACACCAGTCAGAATGGTGCTCATCAACAAAACAACACAGCGTAAGTGCTGGTGAGGATGTGGAGAAAAGGGAACCCTCCTGCACTGCTGGTGGGAATGCAGACTGGTGCAGCCACTGTGGAAAACAGTATAGAGATTCCTCAAAAAATTAAAAATTGAACTGCCTTTTGACCCAGCTATCCCACTTTTAGGAATACACCCCAAGAACACCATAGCACTGTTTGAAAAGAAGAAATGCACCCCCATGTTTATGGCAGCATTGTTCACGGTAGCAAAGATCTGGAAACAGCCCAAGTGTTCATCAGTGGACGAGTGGACTAAAAAGCTTTGGTACAGGCCCTGGCTGGTTGGCTCAGTGGTAGAGCAGCGGCCTGGCATGCAGGAGTCCCGGGTTCGATTCCTGGCCATGGCACACAGGAGAAGTGCCCATCTGCTTCTCCACCCCTCCCCCTCTCCTTCCTCTCTGTCTCTCTCTTCCCCTCCCGCAGTCGAGGCTCCATTGGAGCAAAGTTGGCCCGGGCGCTGAGGATGGCTCCATGGCCTCTGCCTCAGGCGCTAGAATGGCTCTGGTGGCAACAGAGCAAGGATAACAAGAGCAACGCCCCAGATGGGCAGAGCAGCGCCCCCTGGTGGGCATGCCGGGTGGATCCCGGTCGGGCGCATGTGGGAGTGTCTGACTGCCGGCCTGTTTCAGAAAAATAGAAAAAAAAAAAAAGCTTTGGTACATATATACTATGGAATACTACTCAGCCATAAGAAATGATGACATTGGAGATGACGTCAGAGTAATGGCGGGGTAGGAAGCGATACCGATAAATCTCCCCCAAAACTCAACAAGATCTTCAACCAGAAACAGAACAACCTATACTTGGAGCTTCCAGATGCTTCGCAATACACCCAAAGGTATGATTGAGTGAAAAATTGGCTAAATATATAACCAAACCCCGAAGGAATTAGGGAGTAAGAAATGCTCCGCCTTCCTCACTAACCTAAACAGGGCGGCTTTCTCTGGTAACTGTGAATATAGAAACTGAGGCGGGCAAAGGGGGTGAATACATCCAGGCCGCGAAACAAACGGCCGAACCAGGCTGTGGCACGGAGATCCAAGCCGAGGAAAATCTGATCCTGTGGCAACCCGGGCAATACAAGCTAACACTCGCGCCAAACCCAAACAAAGAAAGACAAGCGGCGCGGCCATTTTACCCGGTCTCCTGGCTGGTGCGCAGTTAGTGGGCGAGAGATTTCTTCCTAGGCCCCGGGAGTCAGTGCCCGTGTTGCCTCACGGAGAGGCAGGGTCAGAGGCCTTTCTGTGGGCCGAGGGCAGAGTCTCTGGGCAGCCCCAGCGCCCTGGGAAAGCCACGCACGGGAGTGAGAACTAATTCCAATGGTGGAGATTTTCCGTGCCTGAGGGTGTTTCACTCAGAGGGAAAGCGGCCGGCCTCATATCCTGGTTTGCGCGCGCAGATAAGGAGTGAGCGATTCCTCCGAGTGCCTCGGCAGTGCGCACCCGTGTTATCGCACAGAGGGGCAGAGTCAGGGGCCTTTGTGTGGGCCAAAGCGGAATCTCGGGCCGCCCCAGCGCCTTGCAAAAGCCGCGCACGGGGACGGAGCGAGACTCAATTCCAACGCTGCAACTTTTCCCTGCGGTTGGGGGTTTCACTCAGAGCGTGAGACTGCTGGCCGGATATCCTGGTCTGCGCGCGCAGCCAGTGAGTGAGCGTTTCCTCCAAGCGCCCCGGAAGTGGACACGCGCTTGTGTTACCGGACAGAGTGGCAGAGCCAGAGGTCTTTGAATGGCCGGAAAGCCCACCTGATTATGCTAGCAGCTCTGACTGACTGAGTCTTACCCAGAGCCCTGTGCTGAGTGGAAATAGAGTGGGGAGTTGCCAGCTCTTTGAGCCTCTTACTATCCAGGCAGAGGCAGCAGCAACCCCATAGCTGGATTATCAGGCTACTAATTGAGGAAGGAAAGACTAGGAGAAAGGCTCTAGAAACACGGACTCTCTCACTGTCGGAGCCTATAAATGCTAATAGCCTAGACTGCCAACAAGACTAAAGCACAATACATGACATTGCCATAGAGACTTATCAACTGCAAACCTCCACCTGAGCGTGGCAAAGGGGCAAAACCCGGGGTACAGAGTCACCGACCAGGAAGAGGGAGAGAAAAGAAAAAGCAAGAAGATAACCTCTCAAAATCAAGAATAATCTGCAGACTTTATAACCTATCCCATTTTATTATATTTGTTCGTTTGTTTCTCTTATCTTCATTCTTGATACTTTTTTTTTCCTCCTCCAATTTGGCCGATTAACTCTCTACCGGTCTTACTCTCTCCTCTCCTTGAACTACACTACCCATAAGTGTTACATCTCCCATTATCTTTTCTCTTCTCTTCCTTTCTCTCTATGAGGGTTGCACTCCAAAACCCTTAACTCTCTCTCTCTCTCTCCTTTCTTTTTTCTTCTTTTAGTGGTTCCCTCTTTTTTTCTCTCTCTCTCTCTTTCTTTTCTCCCTCTATATTAGTTTCTTTCTTTCTCCTTTACATCTCCTCTCACTCAAACCTCAATAACAAACAAATTATCTTATCTGGGACTCAAACTTATGTTTGTGGCATTCTGGGGGGTTTTTACTTCACCTTTTTAACTCACTAGCAGTGCTCCCATCCCTGGCTCTCCATATTATCTAGTTCTTGTTCCACTAAATACAATAGTAATTTTTTAATTTGTCCCCCCGTTTTCCTCTTAATCCTCTCATCATAACTCTTAGACAACCAACACCTAAAAGCAAATCATTTTATTCTTGACCCAAATTTTTTCCTTATTTGCTTTTTGTGGGTCCATACGCTCTTTTTTTTCTTCTTCTTTTTTCTTTTTTTTTTTTTTTTTTTTGCCCCTTTATTACTTTTCCCCAATTCAGGCCCTCCATCACAGGCATTGTTTGTTATAATTCACAGTCCACCACAAGATTTTATCAAGAAAGAGGGGAGAGGAGAGGAGAGGAAAAAAGGAGGGGGGGAATAATTTCCTTTTTTTTTTTTTTTTTTTTTTTTTTTAATTTTTATTTTATTTTATTTTTCTTTATTACATTATTAATTTTAAAAAAAAAAAAACAACTTTTTTCGATTTTTTTTTATTATTTTTTTAAACTTTTTATTCTTTATTAAATCTCATTAATACTATCAACAAAACCACCCTCAGATGCCATTAAGGAAGAGAAAATCGAACATCATGGATACAAAAGAAAGAGAGGTAACACAGCTAGATGAGGAAAAATCTATGGAGAAAAAATTTAATATATTGGAAACCTTGGAGCTAAATGACAGAGAATTCAAGATAGAAATCCTAAAAATCCTCCGAGATATACAAGAAAACACAGAAAGGCAATTTAGGGAGCTCAGAAAACAACTCAATGAACACAAAGAATATATGTCCAAGGAAATTGAAACTATAAAAACAAATCAAACAGAGATGAAAAACTCAATTCACGAGCTGAAAAACGAAGTAACAAGCTTAGCTAATAGAACAGGTCAGATAGAAGAGAGGATTAGTGAAATAGAAGACAAGCAACTTGAGGCACAACAGAGAGAAGAAGAAAGAGACTCAAAAATTAAAAAAAATGAGATAGCCCTACAAGAATTATCTGACTCCATCAAAAAGAATAACATAAGAATAATAGGTATAACAGAGGGAGAAGAGAGAGAAAATGGAATGGAGAACATACTCAAACAAATAATAGATGAGAACTTCCCAAGCCTGTGGAAAGAACTAAAGCCTCAAGTTCAAGAAGCAAACAGAACTCCAAG
Source organism: Saccopteryx leptura (assembly GCF_036850995.1). Classification (NCBI taxonomy): domain Eukaryota; kingdom Metazoa; phylum Chordata; class Mammalia; order Chiroptera; family Emballonuridae; genus Saccopteryx; species Saccopteryx leptura. The sequence goes on along the minus strand of NC_089503.1, from coordinate 269,860,018 downwards.
TTTTCTTAACCCCAACAAACCTACTCCAAGGCATATCATAATGAAATTGACACAAACCAACAGCAAAGAAAAAATTCTCAAGGCAGCCAGGGAAAAGAAGAATACAACATATAAAGGAAGGCCCATTAGATTATCATCAGATTTCTCAGCAGAAACTCTACAAGCTAGAAGAGAGTGGACCCCAATATTTAAAGTCCTGAAAGAGAGGAACTTTCAGCCACGAATACTATACCCATCAAAGCTATCCTTCAAATATGAAGGAGAAATAAAAACATTCACAGATACAGAAAAGATGAGGGAATTTATCATCAGAAAACCCCCACTCCAGGAATTACTAAAGGGGGTTCTCCAATCAGATACAAAGAACAAAAAAAAAAAACAGAGCCACAAGTAAAAGCTCCAAGAAGAACACAATAAAACCAAATTTAAACTGTGACAACAACAAAAAGAAAGAGGGGGAGAAGATGGAGATTAACAGTAGCAAAGGACGATGGAGTGCAAAAGTACTCACAAAATAGTTCGCTACAATGAACAGGGTAGGGACCCTTTTCATTATTCAAAGGTAACCACCATTGAAAAAACCACCACAGAAGCACATGAGATAAAAAAGATAGCAACAGTGGAAAGATGTATGGAATACAACCAAATAAAAACAAAAGATAGAAAAACAAAAGAGAAGGATCAAACAAGACACAAAACTAACAGAAAGCAAGATATAAAATGGCAATAGGGAACCCACAAGTATCAATAATTACACTAAATGTAAACGGATTAAACTCACCAATAAAAAGGCACAGAGTAGCAGAATGGATTAAAAAAGAAAATCCAACTGTATGCTGCCTACAGGAAACTCATCTAAGTAACAAGGATAAAAACAAATTCAAAGTGAAAGGCTGGAAAACAATACTCCAAGCAAATAACATCCAAAAAAAAGCAGGTGTAGCAATACTCATATCGGATAATGCTGACTACAAGACAGGAAAAGTACTCAGAGACAAAAATGGCCATTTCATAATGGCTAAGGGGACACTGAATCAAGAAGACATAACAATTCTTAATATATATGCACCAAACCAAGGAGCACCAAAATATATAAGACAACTACTTATTGATCTTAAAACAAAAACTAACAAAAACACAATCATACTTGGAGACCTCAATACACCGCTGACGGCTCTAGATCGGTCATCCAAACAGAGAATCAACAAAGACATAGTGGCCTTAAACAAAACACTAGAGCACCTGGATATGATAGACATCTACAGGACATTTCATCCCAAAGTGACTGAGTATACATTTTTCTCCAGTGTACATGGATCATTCTCAAGAATTGACCATATGTTGGGCCACAAAAACAACATCAGCAAATTCAGAAAAATTGAAGTTGTACCAAGCATATTTTCTGATCATAAAGCCTTGAAACTAGAATTCAACTGCAAAAAAGAGGAAAAAAATCCCACAAAAATGTGGAAACTAAACAACATACTTTTAAAAAATGAATGGGTCAAAGAAGAAATAAGTGCAGAGATCAAAAGATATATACAGACTAATGAAAATGACAATACGACATATCAGAATCTATGGGATGCAGCAAAAGCAGTGATAAGAGGGAAGTTCATATCACTTCAGGCATATATGAACAAACAAGAGAGAGCCCAAGTGAACCACTTAACTTCCCACCTTAAGGAACTAGAAAAAGAAGAACAAAGACAACCCAAAACCAGCCGAAGAAAGGAGATAATAAAAATCAGAGCAGAAATAAATGAATTAGAGAACAGAAAAACTATAGAAAAAATTAATAGAACAAGGAGCTGGTTCTTTGAAAAGATCAACAAAATTGACAAACCCTTGGCAAGACTTACCAAGGAAAAAAGAGAAAGAACTCATATAAACAAAATCCAAAATGAAAGAGGAGAAATCACCACGGACACCGTAGATATACAAAGAATTATTGTAGAATACTATGAAAAACTTTATGCCACTAAATTCAACAACCTAGAAGAAATGGATAAATTCCTAGAAAAATACAACCTTCCTAGACTGAGTCAAGAAGAAGCAGAAAGCCTAAACAGACCTATTAGTAGAGAAGAAATAGAAAAAACCATTAAAAACCTCCCCAAAAATAAAAGTCCAGGCCCTGACGGCTATACCAGCGAATTTTATCAAACTTTCAAAGAAGACTTGGTTCCTATTCTACTCAAAGTCTTCCAAAAAATTGAAGAAGAAGCAATACTTCCAAACACATTTTACGAAGCCAACATAACCCTCATACCAAAACCAGGCAAGGATGGAACAAAAAAAGAAAACTACAGACCAATATCTCTAATGAATACAGATGCTAAAATACTAAACAAAATACTAGCAAATCGAATACAACAACATATTAAAAAAATAATACATCATGATCAAGTGGGATTCATCCCAGAATCTCAAGGATGGTTCAACATACGTAAAACGGTTAATGTAATACACCATATCAACAAAACAAAGAACAAAAACCACATGATCTTATCAATAGACGCAGAAAAGGCTTTCGATAAAATACAACACAATTTTATGTTTAAGACTCTCAACAAAATGGGTATAGAAGGAAAATATCTCAACATGATAAAGGCCATATATGATAAACCATCAGCTAACATCATATTAAATGGCACTAAACTGAAGGCTTTCCCCCTTAAATCAGGAACAAGACAGGGTTGTCCACTCTCTCCACTCTTATTTAATGTGGTACTAGAGGTTCTAGCCAGAGCAATCAGACAAGACAAAGAAATAAAAGGCATCCATATCGGAAAAGAAGAAGTAAAGGTATCACTTTTTGCAGATGATATGATACTATACATCGAAAACCCCAAAGAATCCACAAAAAGACTACTAGAAACAATAAGCCAATACAGTAAGGTCGCAGGATACAAAATTAACATACAGAAGTCAATAGCCTTTCTATATGCCAACAATGAAACAACTGAGAAGGAACTCAAAAGAACAATCCCCTTCACGATTGCAACAAAAAAAATAAAATACTTAGGAATAAACATAACAAAGAATGTAAAGGACTTATATAATGAAAACTATAAACCATTGTTAAGGGAAATCGAAAAAGATATAATGAGATGGAAGAATATACCTTGTTCTTGGCTAGGAAGAATAAATATAATCAAGATGGCTATATTACCCAAAGCAATATACAAATTTAATGCAATTCCCATCAAAATTCCAATGACATTTTTTAAAGAAATAGAGCAAAAAATCATTAGATTTATATGGAACTATAAAAAACCCCGAATAGCCAAAGCAATCCTAAAGAAAAAGAATGAAGCTGGGGGCATTTCAATACCTGACTTCAAACTCTATTATAGGGCCACGACAATCAAAACAGCATGGTATTGGCAGAAAAATAGACACTCAGACCAATGGAACAGAATAGAAAGTCCAGAAATAAAACCACATATATATAGTCAAATAATTTTTGATAAAGGGGCCAACAACACACAATGGAGAAAAGAAAGCCTCTTCAATAAATGGTGCTGGGAAAACTGGAAAGCCACATGCAAAAGAATGAAACTGGACTACAGTCTCTCCCCCTGTACAAAAATTAACTCAAAATGGATCAAAGATCTAAACATAAGACCTGAAACAATTAAGTACATAGAAGAAGACATAGGTACTCAACTCAGGGACCTGGGTTTTAAAGAGCATTTTATGAATTTGACTCCAATGGCAAGAGAAGTGAAGGCAAAAATTAATGAATGGGACTACATCAGACTAAGAAGTTTTTGCTCAGCAAGAGAAACTGATAACAAAATAAACAGAAAGCCAACTAAATGGGAAATGATTTTTTCAAACGACAGCTCAGATAAGGGCCTAATATCCAAAATATACAAAGAACTCATAAAACTCAACAACAAACAAACAAACAATCCAATAAAAAAATGGGAAGAGGATATGAATAGACACTTCTCCCAGGAAGAAATACAAATGGCCAACAGATATATGAAAAGATGCTCATCTTCTTTAGCTATTAGAGAAATGCAAATCAAAACGGCAATGAGATACCACCTCACACCTGTTAGATTAGCTGTTATTAGCAAGTCAGGTAACAGCAAATGTTGGAGAGGCAGTGGAGAAAAAGGAACCCTCATCCACTGTTGGTGGGAATGTAAAGTAGTACAACCATTATGGAAGAAAGTATGGTGGTTCCTCAAAAAACTGAAAATAGAACTACCTTATGACCCAGTAATCCCTCTACTGGGTATATATCCCAAAAACTCAGAAACATTGATACGTAAAGACACATGCAGCCCCATGTTTATTGCAGCATTGTTCACAGTGGCCAGGACATGGAAACAACCAAAAAGCCCATCAATAGATGACTGGATAAAGAAGATGTGGCACATATACACTATGGAATACTACTCAGCCATAAGAAATGATGACATCGGAACATTTACAGCAAAATGGTGGGATCTTGATAACATGATACGAAGCGAAATAAGTAAATCAGAAAAAACCAGGAACTGTATTATTCCATAAGTAGGTGGGACATAATAGTGAAACTAAGAGACATTTATAAGAGTGTGGTGGTTACGGGGGGGGAGGGGGGAATGGGAGAGGGATAGGGGGTGGGGAGGGGCACAAAGAAAACAAGATAGAAGGTGACAGAGGACAATCTGACTTTGGGTGGTGGGTATGCAACATAATTGAACGACAAGATAGCCTGGACTTGTTATCTTTGAATATATGTATCCTGATTTATTGATGTCACCCCATTAAAAAAATAAAATTATATAAAAAAAAAAAAAAAAAAAAAAAAAAAAAAAAGAAAAAAAAAAAAAAAAAAAAAAAGAAATGATGACATTGGATCATTTACAACAACATGGATAGACCTTGATAACATTATACTGAGCGAAATAAGTAAATCAGAAAAAGTAAGAACTATATAATTCCATACATAGGTGAGACGTAAAAATGAGACTCAGAGACATGGACAAGAGTGTGGGGGTTACAGGGTGGGGGGGGAGGAGAGGGATGGGGTTGGTGGAGGGGAGGGGCACAAAGAAAACCAGTTAAAAGGTGACGGAAGACAATTGGACTTTGGTTGATGGGAATGCAGCATAATCAAATGTCAAAATAACCTAGAGATGTTTTCACTGAACATGTGTACCCTGATTTATCAATGTCACCCCATTAAAATTAATTAAAAAAAAACTAAGCACTTTTGTGAACAAGAGGACATTACCAAGAAAGTGATAAAAACAAAACAAAACAGTATACGAAATGGAAGCAAATATTTACAAGACATATATCTGAAGAATCTAGTATGCATAACATATAAAGAATTCTTACAACTCAACCACAAAAAGACAAATAACCCAGTTAAATCATGGGCAAAGGACGTCAACAGATATTTCAAGCAGATATAAATAGCCAGTAAGCACATGAAAAGACGCCCATCCTTATTTGTCATTAGGTTCTTGCAAATCAAAACAGCAACAAAATTCTACTTCTCACCTGCTAAGATGGCTGAAACAGACAAAACAAATAAAACCCCCCAGAAAATAACAGGTGTCAGTGAGGGTGTACAGAAATTGGAATCCAGGTATTGTGCAGATGGGAATGTAAAATTGTGAACTTACTATGGAAAATAGAAGGATGATTTCTAAGAAAGTTAAACATGGAATTACCATGTAATTCAGCAATGTCACTCCTAAGGAATGGAGTTTCTAGGGCTGAAACAGACTCAAGCAAACACACACAGCTGTGTTCATACCAGCATTCTTAACAATCGCACAAAGGTGAAAACAGCTCCATGTCCACCAATGGTGAGCAGATAAAACTTATGTCAAAGAAACATAACCAATGGAACCACTTTAAAATGGAGCTGGAGCTGCCCTCCTAGAGGAACTGTCTTGTGCGCCTTATGCTTCAAACCTTCAGATATTAAAACAGGGCAGAATAACTTTGGACTGGGCCTGATGCAACACTGTGCCCCAAAGAACTGTTTGTAAGGATAACAAGAAAGCAGATATTATGATTACTGGACTGATGGCCACCCGCTGAAAATTAAGAACACTGTTTAGAATTGGCAACGCTATACTGTGTTAGCTTAGCCGCACCGATAGAAATGCCTTCCTTCTACTGAAGTAACTATTCCCTGCCCTTTCTCATCAATACCCATCGCCTCTGTCTCCTAATCAGGCCTCTTCTGTCTGAATCAGTGTGTCTGAAATAGCTACTCTTAGGATCTCAATAAATGTTGATTGCCTCTCTTAGAAAGGCCTTTTATTTTTAGGTTAGCGCTTACAATGGAATATCATAAAACCACAACAAGGAATGAAGCACAGGTGACTGTTACAACATGGATGAAGTTTGAAAGCATTGTGCTCCAGTGACAGAAGCCAGAAACAGAAGGCCACATTTTGTATGATCCCATTTATATGAAATGTCCAGAGTAGACAAAACAATAGAAACAGAAAGCAGGTTGATGGTTGCCAAGGACTGGAAGAGGAGAATGGGGAGAAACTACTTAATAGATACAGGGCTTAATTTGGTGTAATAAAAATGTTCTGGAACTAGATAGAGGTAGTGTCTTCACAACACTGTGACTGTGCCAAATTACCACTGAACTGTTCACTTAAAAATAGTTCATTTCCTGTTATGTGAATTTCACTCTGTCCTGTCAGGGTGAGGGGACTAGCAGTAGTGTCTCCTCAGACACTGTTGACAGCTTACCCAGTGTGGACTAGGGAGTCCAGGAGGGATGTGAACTGGAGTCCCTGGCCTTCCCCAAACCACCTCCAGCCTCTACACCCCATACCCTCATCCTGACCCTGGAAATGAGTGAAAGGCTTGTGGAGAGTCAGACAGGGCCAGGCCACCCCTCTCCAGGGCAGATGGCCATGTGGGTTGGCAAAACATGCCTGGGATGTTGGCTTCCCAAAATGAATAACCATCTGTTGTCTGAAGGTGGAGCCAAGGCCCTCGCAGCCCCTAGGGCTGGGTAGATAGGCTCAGTGCCATGGCCCACCCAGGGCCATCCAGTTTGCTCTGTAAGCTCAGTGATACTCATGACAGTGGATCTGATAGCCCATCAGGGAGCCTCATAGGTGTCCACATTGGCCAGCACCCTGGGCAACCCCTTCTGAAGGGATGGGCCACACCCTCAAACCCTTCCACAGGTAGGTCCTCCAACCTGCTATGTCCTGACCTTAGCCACAGAGCACTTGACCAGGGCTCACTAGCATGACAAATGACCACTTCATGGTATGCAGGTCTTGAGGAGAAAGGAGCAATTTTATTCCTTTTCAGGTGAGGGGACTTAGTAGCTAGGCACGGTCTCTTTTGGAGAAAAATGTTATAGGGCAACAGGCTTTTGGGTCAAAAGGCTACAAATTCAGATCTTTGGGTTTGCCAGGGTTCTGGGCTCAGGAATCTGCATTTACCTAGCAGTCCAGATGAAGTGGGGAGGGGTCAGAGCCTTACAGACCCTGAGGGAGTGATCTGAGGAACTGGAAGTTGTCATTCAGGCCTGGGGGGACCACCCTATCCTGTCCCTCCTTCAGTGACCAGAGACTTCTGCAATGTTCTGAGTACACTAGCTGAGGCTCCTGCATCGCTGGCATTTGGACAGGAGGATACCCGAAAAACCCCACTGGCCTGAGATGCACACTGGGGCCCTGTGGAGTCTGGGAGATCATCCTGCCAGGCAGACCCCTCACACTGAGTCACAGCATAAGGATGCTTTGTACCCCCCCCCCCCATTTAGTGCATTTTTTTAAACTGGGAAAATAGTTTAAAATTGTCTAATTTTGCTTTGGAAACCAGTCATTTCAATTTAGCAACTTTCTTTGTGTATTTAAGGGCCAACATATGCATTTGGGCATCTCAGACATCCTGTTAGGTCCTAGAAAAAGTTGCAGGCCTTAGCATTGTAGGGGCCTATTCCATCCTGGGGACTAATGCACCCCTGACCACCAAGAAACTTTGTAAATAGGCTGAAATACATTCAGATGCAGACTCATTGACACATGTGGGTCCATGCACACACAGACACACACAGAGATGCATGCTCACACAGAAACATGTATGTCCATGAACACACAGAGACTTGCACACATAGATCTGTCCACCCACACACACGTAGGTCCATGTGCACAGAGACACATAAGCACACTGTCAACTGATGGTTGTTGGCACCTATTCAATACCAACAGGAATCCCCAGTTTGGGGTGTGGTGAAAAAGGAAACTATTCAGTGCAAAACAGCTCCATTGTGAAAAAAGCACAGCTGCAGAATAGTTCTGGGGCCAAGCTCCACTCAAGCTATACAGCTTTGCTGTGCTCCTCCATGGTCCACTTTGTGTTGGGCTGGTCTGTTCAGCTGGACTTTACGCTGGTGAGATATCTCTGGTGTTTCAGCCCAGCTCTAATAACAGCCCCCAGTTGAAAGGGAAAATGTGTTCCCCCCAGCCAGAGGAGAGCTGGCTTATATGGGCAGAAGTCCCAGCCCCTGGTCCCTGATTGGCCCACCCTCATGCAAATGAGGACTCCAAGTCCTTTTAGTTTGTTTGGTGCAAAAAGCGCTGTCTTGATTGGTCAGAATAGAGCTTCTCTGATTGGCTGGGGCTTGTCCAGCTTTGGTTGGATGGGGAAAGCCTCAGTCCTATTGGCTGACATAGGATTCCAGGAACTTCTTTATAAGGCTGGCTCAGATGGCAGAAACACAGTGCAGGAGGCAGTTCAGGGCAGGCTCTCTAGGAAGTGCAGCTTGAGTGAGAGGCCCTTGTGCAGAAGTAGGTTAGGCTGTTTTTGTTGTTTTAGTCCAGTTAGCCACCAGGAGCCTTTCTTAGTGTCTTCTTTCTCAAGGTTCACAACAATCGCAGCTATCCACATACTTCCAGAGGGTCATGGCCCATCTTGAGCTGACTGGGCAGACTGAGAGAAGAGCATGAGCAGCCTAGCTGCAGGAAACCGCACTCTGGGTTCTGAGATAAACAACCCACAGAAGGAAGTTAGAAGAGATCTCAGCTGCTCTTACGTTTGATGTTTGTTGAGGGGGATTGAAATCACCTACTTTGAGAACCCCACCATTTATGACTTTGGGAAACTTCCAAGCAACAATGCAGACCCAGAGGCGGCAACACTGGGTGAAAGCCTGGAAACTAGCCTGCTTCTTTCCAGCCCTTCTGAAGGATGGGGCTCAAGGGGCCAGGTAGCTGAGCAGCTCTGTGGAGGAGTTCTGGAAGAAGGAACCAACCAGCTGGCTGGGGTCTGGGTGAAGCACAGACAACAGGAGAGGGCAGCACCCAGGACCCCTGTCTGGGGGTGGGTCTCTAGGGAGTTAAGGTGGAGGCAGGGGAGATGGCTTTATTATTCTTGGGGTGGGGAGTCCAAATTAGGGCAGGCGGGGCCTGGGAGGGACATGGTGGGCAAGCAGGGGCTGCAGACTTACCTGGGCAGAGAAGCCAGATGCTGAGGGTGTCTGGGAGACCCCAGCCCTTGGCTGTCGTAGGCCAGTTCAGGCCTCTCTCCTGCCTGTAGAGGGTGCCTTTCATTCACTCATGTAACACTTACTCAGTTCAGGAAATTATTCCTGCTTAGAGAGAGCCTAGCCAGCTAGGGTGTGGGATAGGAACTCCTCTAAGAGCAAGGGAGCAGGTTAAAAGGAGTGATGGGGTGTGTCAAGCCCAGGTAGCTCAGGGGTTACCTAGGCAGGAGAAAACACCCACAGCAAGCCAAGTTATGACTGTCCTGCACAAATGAGATTCCCAGGACCCAGGACACCTGGCAACCCAAGGAGGCATGGCTGCCAGCCCTTGGCCTTTCTGTGAGTGACCACAGGAAGACAGCACAGGAAGGTGAGTCTGCCCTTCCTGAAAGCAGCAAGTCAGTCTAGTTCTGGTGGGGTCATAAAGATTTTCTAAATTACTTTTCTGGGTCTATCAGTGGGTTAGAGCAGGCTGGGAAGAAAAGGCCGGGAGCCACCCCAGTCCTCCTCTTGCCTGTATCCTTGTTCTACCTCACCCAGTTGCTCCATCTCACCCAACTGGATGATTTCATTCAGGCTGCTTCACCTCACCCAGCTACTCCCTCCCACCCATCTACTCCTTCTCACCCAGCTGCTCCACCTCACTCATGCTGGGAAGGGCCTGAAGAGGGAGTGAAATGCTTGAAACCATATGGCTGCACAGCTGGAACCATTTATTAGCCATCTACCTTTCCTCTGTCCCAGCAAAGGGCAGCGACCGTGATGCGAGGATGTGTCCACATATGAGTCCTCCCGTCTGTCCTCAAAGCACCCTCTCTGATCCCAAAACCACATGCATTTTAATTAAGCTGATCTAGAAGCTTAGACAGATGAGAGAAGGAAAACCTGTCATAAGGCTGAACACAATTGCTTGCATTTATGTCTATAAAATAATAAAGGTTAGCAAGAAGCACCCAACTCTTGCAAGGCCCTGGAGCCCTCCTTAATCTATGCAGATATTTAGTTTCAAGGTTTGCAGGTCAGAGAAGTAACAGGCAGGTTCCGGAAGAGCACCCTGGTGCTCCTGCCCTGATCCTACCTCAGAGATTAGTCCCTGGCTGGCAGCTCAGGCAAGTGAGATTCCTGGAGAGAGCCTGCTTCCCTGGGAGCTCTGCAGCCCATGTCCCTAGGGACGTTGCAGCCCACCTATGTGGTCTCCACCCAACTCAGTGAAGAGCCTTCTGCAATGTCTGCACACTTTCCTGGTCTGTCTCCTCGACAGAAGGACGGTGAGAGCTCCCTAAGCTTTATTCCAGTTTTGTATTGCACGGATACTGAGCTTTAAGCCAGCATGATGTTTTTGAGAGAAAGTGAGCACAAACCATTAATTACTCCAAATATATATATTTATATATATATATATATATATATATATATATATATAGAGAGAGAGAGAGAGAGAGAGAGAGAGAGAGAGAGAGAGATCCTCATTTGCAGATTCCTCTTTTTTAACTTTAATTTTTTTAAACTTTTTGAAACTTGTTTGGCCTTTCAGTGAAGACCCTGACACAGGACTGGAGTTGAAGAAGGCCTGTGCTCCTGAGCAGGTGGCTCTGCCCAGAGGGCGGATTCAGAGGCACCTGTTTCTGCTCCTTCCTGCAGGGTGGGCCTGGGGCTCTCTCCTGTCAGCCTCTCTCCTGTCTGTAAGGGGTGGGGATTACCCAGAGGCCTCTCCTCCGAAACCGTCCTGGCAGCCTCTCCCTTAGCTCTGGGAAAGCCGAGCAGCCTTAGGAAAGGAGGATGGACAGCAGCCTGCCCATCCTGTGTGGAAAGCTGGCCCAGAGCTTCCTTGTGGCGACAGCACCGTGTGCCCTGCTGTGGGGAGTGGGGCCTAGAGTCCTCAGGGACTCTGCAGGCTGCCTGGGGGAACCACCCCCGACCCCCAACCCAGAGCTAGGCTTGAGAAGCTGGTGTGGCTGCTGAGCCTCCTCCCACTGCTCCTCCTCAGAGCTGTCAGCTCCAGCACCACCCCCACCCCAGCGACTGTGGGCTCACCGAGAGAAAGCCCAGGAAGGTGGCAGGCAGGAGGGGGCAATGCTGGGCACAGGGGAAAACAGGGGTCCACAGCTCCTATCCTTCCTGGAGAGATTCTCTGGAGGATACAGGAAGGGCCCCAGGGCAAGTGAGAGGGTCATGTTCATGTGCCACCCAGCATCCCTGGCTCTCCCCACTCACCCAGGGCCCACCCTGAGTTTCCATGGTGTCGCTCTGAGTACAGGCCATTTGAGGCCAGTGTCCCTAGAGGGAGGAGGCTGCTGGGCGGAGCAGCTGCCACAGGAGGTACCAGAACTGCCTTTGTTTGGAAACAGGTGGAAGGTTTGGCCTCTCTGGTGAGACCATGCAGACCTGCCCCCACTAGGGCTCCTCAGCTCCAAGATTGGGAAGCACTATCCGGGTTTTCATGCCAAAGTCCTGTGTCCTGGGAAGCTCCTCCAGGTGTGAAAGGCCAGGTGCTTGGTGAAATGCTAGGGGAAGAGTAAACATAGTCTCCAGGGTGACTCCACACACAGGTTGAAGCTACATTGTCAGTGTCCAGTGTACAGGACACAGATTGTCACTGGCCACTTGGCCTGGGCTTATGCTGGTGGCCATGCAGATGATGTGGCACCGGCACTGTGGGGTTGAGGGTGTGTGTAATAGGTGTTTGTGGGGGGCTCAGAGGAGGAAGCCAGCAGATGACAGGATGCCGTAATTCACCAGTGGGAAGGGACCCACAGTGCAGGCTGTACGGGCGTGCTGCGTCCACAGAGTGGGGAGGGTGCCGCCCAGTGGGAATCACTCAGGTCCCCAGACAGCAGTGCTTCTTGTCTCACAGGTTCCCGTCTCCCTAACGAATGTCAGCGTGCCATGAGAGCAGTTGCTAAAAGGCTTGGGCACAACACCCCCAGATGAGCACCATTCCCTGACTGTCCTCACTGAGAACATGCACATTACCTGATTCAGGTGTGGGAACCCTTTGGAGCAGGTGCCCTTAGAGCTGCCTCTGCCTGGAGCCCACAGCTTCCTGGGGGGAGACTGCCAGGCATGCCTGCCCAGCCTCCAGGAGGCGGGACCTGGCAGAGCACACCCTGCGCCAGGCTCCTCACCCACCCCAACCAGCCCACATGTACACATCCAAGCACACACACACTCCTGTGCACACCCCCACCCCCAAAGCCTCACACATGCTCACACACACACACACATACAAATCCTCACACATGCTCACACACACATCTGTATACACACCCCACACCCACACCCAAAGCCTCACACATGCTCACGCACACACATACCTGTGTACACACCCCACCCCCACCCCCAAAGCCTCACACATGCTCACACACACCCACACCCAAAGCCTCACACATGCTCACGCACACCCACACCCAAATCCTCACACATGTTCACACACACATCTGTGTACACACCCCACACCCAAAGCCTCACACATACTCACGCACACACACACCTGTGTACACACCCCACACCCACACCCAAAGCCTCACACATGCTCACGCACACACACACCTGTGTACACACCCCACACCAAAAGCCTCACACATGCTCACACACACCTGTGTACACACCCCACACATATACCCAAAGCCTCACACATGCTTACACACACACACACTCAAAGCCTCACAGATGCTCACACACATACATACACATCCACCCAAAGTCTCACACATGCTCACACACACACATACACACACACTCATCCACATACCCTCCTACACACACTGGACACCACAAACACCATGTACCCACACACAACCCTCTTCCACACCCTTCCACACACATCCTATATGCACACACACACCATGTGCACACCCACTCACAACCCTCTATCACACCTGCCCACACATATCATATACACACTCACACACACACAATGCACATAGACACCACTTGTCCTGGAATGTGTCTCCACCCAGCACTGAGGTCACTGATAGCAGCACCCAAGGAGCCTGGTGAGATACAGGACAGAACGTCCCACTGGCCCTTTCCCCCTGGAGCCAGGCCAGCCCTCCCTCCTCCAGCTCACACTGCTGTCCCCATGGCACCTGTGGACAGTACCAGGCCTGTGTCCCCTAACCAAACACAGCTCTGGAGTCAGGAAGGTAAAAGGCCAGCTCCTGGTCAGTCTCTTGTGCAGATCCTGGTGGCTAAGGCCTGAGGAGCCAGAGATTAGGAATCAAGCAGGCCACAGATCTGGTCAGAAGTCGGGGCCTCTAGTGAGGGCTGGGAGCCTCCCATGGTTGGTTGAGGCCCTCCCAGGCTGTGAGCAGCTTGTGTGCAGACATTGTCTGGAGGGTTCATAGGTTGTGCACCTAAATTACTGTTTCCAGATCACCTGTTGGAGTTCCACCCTGTCTCCCTGCCGAGGCCTGGCACTTGGAAGGTGTGGTTCCTTTCTTCCCCAACCCAGATGCTTACCAAAGACCCTCATAAGGAAGGGGCTCAGCACCCATCTCTCCCACCTTCCACACTCTGAGTTCCAGCTGCAGAGATACCACTGAGCTTTGTACCAGCCCCACACTGCCCCTCTGTCCCCTGACCCATCCACCTGGACACCCTTCCTCTGCCTGGGTCCAAATCCCCATCTATGCCACTCTGTCCTTCAGCTCCACCGTCGCATCTGCTGGTCCTTAACACCTCAGGGCTTAGTCAGGAGGGCAGGGTACAAGCAAGTGTGATCAGCAAACAAATAAGCGGATGCTTCCTCCTGCACAGAATTGATCTTGATTCCTTTCAGCACCATCTGGGTACGGCAGCCGGGCCTCAGTCTGCACCTCATTCGTCTCACACTGCACATAAGGAAAGAATTGAGCCTGAAGGAGGTATCATTTCCAGTCTAAGACGATTTTTTGTTGTGGGAAGCTTCTCCTTTGAAAATCACAGAAAGCCCACCCTGACAGGAATGCTTTCTTCTGAAATTGCAGAGTAATTTATTTATTTATTCAGGTCTGTGCTCACTGGGATGGCATCTGGGGATAAACATCTGCTTTCGATGAGAGGCTGCCATTTACTCATAATCTGGCATGCTGAAGCTTTGGCCACACAAATGCAGAGTGCCTGGCCTTCTTTCTAAAATAAGAGACTGGTTGGAGTGGGGCCAAGTGTGGAGGCTTCCACAGGATGGCCGACTCCAGGCAGGAGCCTGAGGAATGTCACCCTCCTCTCCGCAGGACCCTGTTCCAGGCCTTCTGCTTTCTTCCTGTTCAATCCTCCCTCCCATCCCATACAACACACCCAAGCTAGGCTTCAAGGTTTAAAGCAATAAAGAGTAACATCCCAGGAGAGGCACACTCTTTGGAGTCTTCCCTTACTCTGTGCAGCTGGGTCTTGTGCAGCCATGGCCCTACAGGCATTAGGTGCTGGCTGTGTGCCTAACAATGTACCACACAGGGGCAAAGGACCCATGTGCCCAACTGGAAGGGCAAGGAGCCCGGTTTCACGTGGGTCTCACCAACACACTCAGACCCTAACTAGTGCTCCAGCGTCATTTCTGGGCTTGCTGTGTCTCACCATGGGCTAGGAGGCGTTGCATCCACCAGCAGTCGCTTGCAGCCTCCTGCTCCCGTTCCCCACCTGCACTTTTCCCTCTTACTGGTGAAGAACTGGGACTCAGAGCTGGGCCTCCTTGCCTCTGCTCCCTCCACCATGAGCTCACCTGCATGGGGCTCCTTCTCATGGGGCTCCTGCAGCCTTTATCACAGAGGGGAGAAACCAGAGACAGGGGCCTGACACCTGGGGTGTGCCTCTGGTTTTGTCTACCAGAGACTCTGAGGCCATTTCCGGAAATACTCCCAGGCACTGGAAAGGTCAGCTTCTCTCCATCAATATCCTTTAGTAGCACTCAGTCCTCATCACACTGAAGGATTTCAGATGCCTTGGCTTGTTTCCTCTGCTACTTCAGTCAGAGGGAGCTCCCAGTGCCTTGGGTGCCATCTGAGAACCCCCACACCCTTCTGGGCCTCTCCCTCTCTGTGTGGATGCTGAGCCTCTTCAGGGGCTGAGGGGTGTTCGCTGAACAATGTGATGACCTCAGGGCCAGCTGGGAGGGCCAGACATAACTGTGCCCAAACAGGAGCACTATGAGTCAGGGGCCCTCTTATAACAAGTGGTGAGGAAGGCAGGCTTCGAATTTCAGCCTTTCTTTTCTTTCTTCTTTTTTTTTTAAGTGAGAGGAGGGGAGATAGAGACAGGCTCCCGCACATGTCCCAGCTGGGATCCACCCAGCAACCCGACTGGGGCCAATATTCAAACCAATCGAGCCACTGGCTGTGAGAGGGGAAGAGAGAGAGAAAAGGGAGAGAGGGAGAAGAAGAGCAGGAAGGGTCACTTTTCATGTGTGCCCTGACCTGGGATGGCACTCAGGTCGTCCCCATGCCAGGCCAATGCTCTATCCACTGAGCCAACTGGCCAGGCTGAAAGACAGCCTTTCAAGGACCTACGAGGTCCCCTTGTTCATATCTCTGCAGTCATTGTTTGGGAATACCCTGATTTCTGGAACAGCTCCAGTGACGGGGAGCTCACCACCTGTGCTGGATGACTGTCAGAAGTGCTCAGTTTGTGTGGCAAGGGGACCTACATCCACACAGACAAGATACAGACCCCAGGGGCTGTGTGCCCCTAGTTTGCTCTTAGAAAAGGTAGGCCAGTTCCCTGTCAGACCACGTGGCCATCCTGCCAGTCTCACCTGCACATCAGCAGGGTGCAGAGGGCTGAGAGGTCCTGCGTGGAGCACAGTGAGTTCTGTAAAGTCCTGGCTCCTTAGGCCTTGTACTGCTGGTGGCTGAGGCCAGGCAGGTTCGCATTGGATTAAGGCAGACGGTAGAGGAACAGTGGAGCCAGAAAGCAGCAGGCCATTCCCATTTATTGGAGGCTCGCAGAGACAGGTGAGTGAATAAACAAAGGAAAACCTGCTTTTTGCAGGGGAGGGCAAGGAATCAGGAACACCGCCTCTCACTGTGGTGGCTGAGAATCAGGGAACTGCATGTTGCAGCGGCGGAGCGATCTGGGAGAATCACCACCTGTGGCTTTTCATAGAGACACACCTGTGGCTCTCTGCGGCATGTTCATGCACTAATTGTGCAAAGTGCTTGCAGCCAGGAAACCAGCAAGCAAGCCTAACACAGCTGTTTTCCCCACAGCTGTTTCCACCCATTTAGGGTTGCTAGCCTTGTAATCAACACGACAGGTATCTTCCAGGATGGTCCCTGTGCAAGCAGTGAGGTACATTACATAAATAGAAACAGTACAGACAACAGAAACAATTATAAAAGCACAAGCTATATGACAATAAAGTTGGTGGGCCAGCCTGCTGCTAAAGATGCCCAGCATTCTTGGAGGGGGTTCCCCATTTGACATTTCACCTCCTGGGTCTCCTCCAGTAAGTATGGGTGAAAGGAGAGAGCTGTCAGTGGCACCAAGAAAGACAAATCTTTCCCCTTTTGCAGAATACAGGCCAGAGTTCTGTCTGCAGACAGCACAGTAGCAGGTACTGGAGGCTGCCCCAGATAAGCGTACCAAACCTTATTGCCAGTACATCAGGTTGTGCTGGTTCTACGTGTAGTAAAATAGGAGAACTCATTATCGGCACAAAGAAATTACAAAGGTGCCCTTCATAATGCTGTCCCCTTGAGCACTCAAGGGATAATACACTTCTATTTTAGGCAGCCAGGTGCTGGTTGCCCAGGGAGTTAACTGGAAGTTCAATTCTAGCATCCTACCCCATAGTACCAACAAGGCCACCCATTATAGGTAGGGGGCCTGTACAGTCCAGGACCATGTCCACTGAAGCCATTTGCCTTTAAAGAGGGCTGTTGGGGCAGGCAGGAGCATGTTGCCCTGCTGTCCAAAGCCCGGCTTGAGTCAAGTGTACTTGGTGTGTATGGGAGCAGCTGCCAGGTGCAGGAGGGCCTCCACCATCGAGGTCTCTCATTCAAAATCCAGAGTACTTCCTGACCAGGTGGTGGCACAGTGGATAGAGCATTGGACTGGAATGCAGAGGATCCAGGTTCGAGACCCCGAGGTCGCCAGCTTGAGCGCGGGCTCATCTGGTTTGAGCAAAGCTCACCAGCTTGGACCCAAGGTCGCTGGCTCGAGCAAGGGGTTACTCGGTCTGCTGAAGGCCCACGGTCAAGGCACATATGAGAAAGGAATCAATGAACAACTAAGGTGTTGCAACAAAAAACTGATGATTCATGCTTCTCATCTCTCTCCATTTCTGTCTGTCCCTGTCTATCCCTCTCTCTGACTCTCTGTCTCTGTAAAAAAAAAAAAAAAAAAGCCAGAGTACTGTCCACAAGTGGAGTGCCCATTGAGTAAGGGAGCTGGTGCCCCCTTTTGTCACCATCCCTGCTTTAAGAGTCCATTATGCTGCTCAGTGATACCAGCAACCTGGGGGTGGTAGGGAAATGGTACTTCCAGTCCACCCCCAGGTTTTGAGCTCATTGCCTCACTGTTGAACCAGTGAAGTGGGTACCATTGTCACTTTCAAGGACCAGCGGTCACCTATATGCAGCACTCAGGTGGTCCAGAGCCTGTATGACTGCCCTCTGATCAGGGTTATGGGCGGGGTAAGCAACAAGCAGACTGGTGGCAGTATCTACACAAGTGACTGCATACTGGTACCCTTCTGACTTTGGCGAGGGTCTGATGATGTCTATTTGCCATCGTGTCAGTGGAACCTGACCTCTGTGCATCTGTCCAGGTGACACCAGTTGTCTCCAAGGGTGCTCCTTGGAACATACTGCCCATTGCTCACAAGCTGCAAGTACCTCTGCATAGGACACAGGCAAGTTCCATGCCTTAACCGTAACCCACATAGTTTTCAACTCTGCATGGAGCAGATGCTGGTAGAGCTACGGCACCATATCACCTCCAGGCACAGTCTCAACCATCACACCCTTGCCAATGTATCTGCTTCATCATTGCCAGGATAGGCTAGAGGGGCACGCCCCATGACATGATATACTGTCACCTGCTTCTGGTGTCCTATTTCCCATAAGTCCTGCCACATGGCCTGACCCCACAGTGGACAGTGCATTACTATCACTGGTTAACTTGCCAAGTAGCAATCCAAAAGGTCAGTCCACGATAGACAGCCCAGCTGTCAGTGCAGATCAACAGAGGTGAAGGTTCATTACAGAAAACTAGCCATATGGCTCTTAATTCTGCCCATTGGCTGCTCTGGCCTATACCTGTGTCCATCCAAATAGTCTCAATGGCCGGATGGAAGGCTATGGCCATCCATTTGGCAGGTTGGCCCCTGCTGGAACCATCAGTATACCAGGCATCCTCGGGGATGGGTGTCTGCCCCTCCTGGTAGGGACTGACTTCAGGTTCTGCCTCCTGAGCCCCAGCTGCACCTGACTCTAGGGTCACATAGATGACTGGACCCAAGACTTCCTGCAGTTATGCCCTCAGTGGGAAGGTGCTAAGAGCAGTGGTGGGATTCAGCCAGTTCACACCAAGTTGGCAGAACCAATACCTAATTTTTTGTTGAGTTCAGTGAACCGGTTGTTAAAATGGCACTTGTAATCAGGGTTCTCTCTAAGGAGGGCGTCTGGGCAGCTACCCAATGTGGAAATCACAAATTTATATTACTTACTCTTTTTTAATGTTCACCTGTGCAACAGCATATTCTAAGCACCTGTAGTAATGTTCATTCTGTCCACAGGTGACAAAAGTTGCAAGTGTGGATGCCAATCAAGAAGCAATATGGCCTGACCAGGCGGTGGTGCAGTGGATAGAGTGTCAGACTGGGATGCGGAAGACCCAGGTTTGAGACCCCAAGGTCTCCAACTTGAGTGCAGGCTCATCTGGTTGGAGCAAAAGCTCACTGGCTTGAGCCCAAGGTGACTGGCCTGAGCAAGGGGTTACTCAGTCTGCTTAAGGTCCGCAGTCAAGGCACATATGAGAAAGCAGTCAACGAACAACTAAGGAAGGTGTTGCAACACGCAATGAAAAACTAATGATTGATGCTTCTCATCTCTCCATTCCAGCCTGTCTGTCCCTGTCTATCCCTCTCTCTGACTCTGTCTCAGTAAAAAAAAAAAAAAAGAAAGAGAAGCAATATGGAAATATCTTAAATAACAGTTTTATTGTTTTTTGTCAGGTATTATATAATATTTTTTCATTAATATTAATGAAATATTATTTCATTAATTATAATTATAATTTCATTAATATTTTTCATTAAAACTCTTTCTTATAACATAATCCAGTTTTGTGTACCTCTTTTATGGTTATTTATTAAATGCATGAAATAATAAACTACTTTTTAAGTATATCTTTTTTTATACTTAAAACGGTCATTAGGGCAGAAAACTGGTTGTTAAATTATTTGAATCCCACCACTGGCTAAGAGCACAGTGTTGTTGTAAGTAGGCACCCCACTTGGCCAGGGTGGATATTTGGGCCATACCATGGTAGAGTTTGGTTGCCCAATCTCCCACCCATCCTGTAATAGGGTATGTTGTCTTGACCATAACTGGAGTTGTGGTCATAATACTCTTAGTGGCCAGGAGGGCAGCATACACAGCTGCCAACTGCTTCTCCACTAATGAGTAATGGACTTCAACACCTTTCCAAAATTGGGACCAAAACCCAATAGGTTGCTGTAAGTGCTCTGTCCGTTGCCACAAGCCCCATCCAAACCCCTCCAAGGTTACATGGACATCAAGCTCACAGGGCCTGGCAGGATCAAACACATTCAAGGCCTGTGCCACTTTGACAGCTCTCTTAGCTGCTGCAAATGAACCTTGTGCCTGCTCAGTCCAATCCCAATGAACCCCCTTCCGAATAAGGTTGTACAAGGGGCGTAGTAACTGAGCCAAATGGGGTATAAATGCTGGCCAATACCCCAACAAACCTAAGAATTCCTGTAACTGTTTTACCATAGTGGGCACAGGGTATGCTTGGATCTTATCTATAACTGCGTCAGGGATAACTTTTGTCTTACCCGACCAGACAACTCCCAAGAATTTAACAGATAATCCAGGTTCTTGTAATTTGCCCTCATTGACTGCCCAGCCACATACTTTCAAATGGGACAGGAGGAGGGTAGAAACTGCTTGCTCCAATTCTGGAAGTGAGTCACTGGTTAGCATAATATCGTTGATATAATGGTACATATGAACTGCTTCTGGCTGTTTCCATTTATTCAGGTCAGCAGTCATCAGTCCATGACAAAATGTACGGTTATGCAAATAGCCCTGGGGTAATACTGTAAAGGTCCACTGCCGCCCTTCCCAAGTGAAGGCAAATTAGTCTTGACTCTCTGCAGCTATATCAATAGAGCAAAGGCATTAGCCAAATCTGCCACAAAGTAGTATGTCCCCAACTCATGGTTTAGTCAGTCCATCAGGTTAGCTATCGAGGAAACAACAGTATGCAAAGAGGGAACAACCTTATTAAATTCCCTGTAATCTACTGTCATTCACCAGGTTCCATCTGGTTTGCACACAGGCCATACCAGGAAGTTGTAAGGGCTGTGCACTGGCCAGATGATCCCCACCTTTTCTAGTTCGAGGATCACCCCTGTGATTTCTTCATAACCACCTGGCAGGTGATTCAGCTTTGGGCTAGTCACACGCCGAGGGATGAGTAAATGCAAGGGGGGATGTGCTACATGTCCCTGCAACATTATCTCCACAACCCTGATCTGCAGCCGGAACTCCCCAGCTGTAGTTTCCAACCACAGTCCTTGTAAGACATCTACCCCCAAAATATATTCAGGAATAGGTGAGACATACACCTTATACGGCTTAGGAGGCAGTCTTCCTATCCCCAAAGGAATAGTTATTGGCTTCACTTGAACAGTTTGGCCTCCATAACTATCAATAGCCACCTAGGTCCCAGCAAACCGCTCTGGGTTGCCGTAGAGGAGGGAACATTCTGCACCTGTATCCACCAAGGCCAACACCCATTGTATATTAGAGGGGACCAGTGGATAGCCAGTTCCACGTGGGGTTTCCAGTCCCTGCCTGTCCCTGTTAGATGGGTCCCTTGGCCTTAGCCCTAATTCAAACTTGAACAATGGGTCTTGGGGGTCCTCCTCTCCCTCAGCAGTCTCCATCATATAATCTTGTAATCATGCCACCTGTGTACCAACCATTTTATTGGCAGCTGCTGGGCTGTTTGTTTCAGCAGCTGGAGTCTCTGTTCTGGTTTAAGCTGCTACCAAAGCTCCAAAAGAACTTTATTAGAGTTGCCACCTAATTTCTCCCTATCTGCCCCAGCCCCACAATCAAATCTACCCACATTTGTGTTCGGGTAACCTTTACAGGCTCATTTCTCTTAGTGGGGGAGGGCATAGCACAAGAAGCAGCCCTCAAAACTTTATGATTCTGTGCTGCTTTCAGCTCCCCCAAATCTGCCACCATCTGTGGAACCATGTTGATGGGCTTCCCCACATATGGGCTCAAGATTGCCACTAGTGACCCAAAAAGGGCTGATGGGCACTACAGAGAATAAGGTCCCTCATCCCTGCTGTAAACACTTTCTTTTTTTTCTTTTTTTTTTTTTTCTTTTTCTGAAGCTGGAAACGGGAGGCAGTCAGACAGACTCCCGCATGCACCCTACCGGGATCCACCCGGCATGCCCACCAGGGAGCGAAGCTCTGTTGTGACCAGAGCCACTCTAGCACCTGAGGCAAAGGCCATAGAGCCATTCCCAGAGCCCGGGCCATCTTTGCTCCAATGGAGCCTCAGCTGTGGGAGGGGAAGAGAGAGACAGAGAGGAAGGAGAGGGGGAGGGGTGGAGAAGCAGATGGGCACCTCTCCTGTGTGCCCTGGCCGGGAATCGAACCTGGGACTTCCACACGCCAGGCCGACGCTCTACCACTGAGCCAACCGGCCAGGGCTTGTAAACACTTTCTTATCTAGTCAATGGGACCTCAGGTTGAAAGCAGCATTCCTCATACCTAGTTTCTGGAGGACCTGCTGTAGGTCAATATATGACTGCTACCAACTCACTGCCCCTGGCAAGTTTCCAGCATTCTGCTAGACTGTATGAATGGCAGCCATCATCATTTTCATAGGTTATGGTTTCCTGGGTTGTCATAGCAGTTCTGAAGAAACTGCCTCAAGAAGGAGTGAGTGGTAGTAGTGGCCAATTTCTCCATCTCTGTTCTAGAGAGCATGATGCCTATGTTCCAAAACCACAGCAACCAGGCTGCCAGGAGCACGGTGGGTTTCTGCCTGAATTTTGCCCCCAACTCCATCAACTCTGCCTGGATGTAGAGTCAGACCACAGAGTGCTCCACTACCTGCAGAGGGGGTTGTGCCTGCCCCTGAGGCTGCTGGGTTTTTACCTTCTGGGTGGACACCAGCCAGGAACTGAGTCTGTGGACAGGAGTTTCAGCCCAAATCTCCTTCTCCTCAAAGAAGAGGAATTGGAAATGCCTCTTACTGCCAACTCAGAGCCACTCTGCTGGCACAAATGCAGCTCCTTCTTCAGCAATCGTCTCATCTCCTGAGGCTGCCAGCTCTCAGCCTGAAACTGAAGCTTGAGCTCTTGAACCTGCAGTTGTTGCTTTAACAACTGTCTCTGCCAGCATTCTGCTTCTAGGGCAAATTGCAGCTCACAAACCCATTTTTCCTTTTCCAGAGACTATTCTAGTTCCAGATGCTACTGGTGCTCACCCTGCATCTCACACTGCAGCTCTTGAACCCGGTCAGCCTCCTTCTCCGGTGCTTGTTTCAGGTCAAACCACGCTGGCTGTCAGCCTATAGCCTCACCTGCAGTTCTCAAATCAGCAACTATTTCTCCAGTGACTGTTCCAGCTCATGCTGTTATTGGTGCTCAGTTTTTAGCTCATCCTGGAGCTTTTGACCTCATACAGCCTCTCACACAGAGCTTTCGGGTTCTTCTCACAGGGCTGTGAAAAACACTGAGCCTACAGCCCCCAACAGGGTAGCCACAGAGAACCATATGCTGAAGAACAATGACCACTCCTCTATCCCCCCACTTTAAGGGTGTTGGTGGCTCCATACCAATCTGATCCAAATCCTGCACACAGAATCAGCTGTAATGCTGGTGGGTGAAGCCAGGAAGGTTCACATTGAATTTGGGCAGATGGTAGAGGAACTGTGGACCTGGAAAGCATTGGGCCATTATCCATTTACTGGAGGCTCACACACACAGACAAGTGAATAAACAAAGAAAAACCACTTTTCATAGTGGAGGGCAAGGTATCAGGAAAACCAGCCCTCATGATGGTGGCTGAGGGAATCAGGGAATCACACCTCACAGTGGCAGGAGAGAGATCTGGGAGAATCGCCACTGAGGGAAAGCACCAATGGCTTTTCATAGAGACACATGTGGCTCTCTGCTGCATGTTCATGCACTAATCTTGCAAAGTGCTTACAGCTGGAAAACCAGTGAGCAAGCCTAACACAGCTGTTTTCCCCACAAGCCTCCATCTTTTCCTGGAATAGGAGTGACTTCACTGTCTCCCAGTCCTGAAGCCACCATAAGACACAGATGGTGAGCAGAGAGGAGGTTACCAGCCTGGGCTAGGGGCTCTGCTTGGCTGTGACACTGGGTCACCAGGATCCCCATGTTACAGATGCAGAAATGGGTGTTCAGAGTCAGGAAGTATCTTTCTGAGGCCCCACAGAGGATGAAGAGAGCCCGCACCAAGATTCAGGCATCCACTCCTTGTTGGTCAGTGAGGGTGATGGCCAGACCCTGCTGTTCTGGATGGCGGGACAGAGAGGAGCAGATCTTAACATGTTCTAACATTCCTATCTGGTGCACACAAGATTTTTCCCAGTTATTCAATCAAATACTAATTAGGAATTTGCCACAGGGTTCTGCAGATGGAATCATTGTTCCTGATCAGCAGAGTTTAAATACAGGATGGGCCTGACCCGATGCACGAGGCCCTGTAAAATCACTTTTCTCCAGCTGATTGAAGAAGGGAAGTCCAAGAGTCATGGCATGAGAGGGGCTTTGCTGTTGCTGCTGCTGGTGTAAAGATGGAGGGTCCACAGGCTGTGGAGTGTGTCTGACCTCTGGAAGCTCAGCACAGCCCAGCTGATAGCCAGAAAGGAAATGGGGCTCTCAATCCTCCTGCCATAAGAGCTGAATTCTGCCAACAACCTGGATGAGCTCAGAAGAGCCCGAGATGAGGCCAGATGAGGATATAGCCCGGCCAATACCCTCCCTGATTTCAGAATTCTGGCTTCCAGAACTATGAAAGAATAAATTTCTGTTGTTGAAAGCCACCCAGTTTGTGAAGCTTTGTTATAGCAGCCCCAGGGGAAAAAAAAAAAACAAATCCTGTAACCTGGATGCAACAAATTTGTCACCTGCAACAAATACCTAAAAATGAGGAAATGCTTTAGAAATAGATAATGGCTTGAAATTTTTGAGACACAGGATAGAAAAAGACTAGACTGCCTTGAATAGAGGTTGGTAGAAATATGGCTATTAACAAGCCTGCTGGAGATTCTCAGGTGGAAGTGAGGAGCACGTCCCTGGAAACTCGAGGCAAGTGGTTATACAGTGGCAGAGAACTTGGCTGGAAAGTGAAAAGCAGAACTTGTAAACAATAAACCTGAGAATATTTCTAAGCAAAACATTGAAGGTTCAGCCTGGTTCCTCCTCGTTGTCTATAGTGAGATGGGAGAGGAAAGAGAGACTGAGGGAGGGGCTGTCAAGCAACAATGAACCAGCATCTGACAACTTGGGAAATTCTCAGTTTGTCCAGATTTCAAAAGATGCTCAAATTCGGAGATTCGTATTTGGAAAAGTGTGCCCTGGAGAGAAAGCTAACAGTGTGGCTGAAGAGACAAGTGTGTGACTCACGGGTGCACTCAACCATCTCAGCAGAAGCCAAGAATGGGATGGGGTTGCCAAGGAGAGATCTGAGGTGTGCATCCCCATGACCAACACAGGAAGCACACAAGGTATTTGAGAATGTTATCTTAGCAGAAAAACTGCCAGCATGGACAGAAAGGGACGAGGTGAAAAGGGGCTGTTAGACTTCCAAAAGTCTACAGGCAGGAAATAGGCTGATGGAGCTACTGAGCAGCAAACACGTTTTA
The DNA here is from genome assembly GCF_036850995.1 of Saccopteryx leptura. Classification (NCBI taxonomy): domain Eukaryota; kingdom Metazoa; phylum Chordata; class Mammalia; order Chiroptera; family Emballonuridae; genus Saccopteryx; species Saccopteryx leptura. The sequence goes on along the minus strand of NC_089503.1, from coordinate 269,834,443 downwards.
CCCTTCAAGAGAAGGGGTGAATCTGAGAGTGGAGTTGTGTGTGCAGAAGGGCAAGGCCTTCAATCACAGAGGATTCTGCTCAGGTCTTGAGACCTAATGGAACCTGCCTGCTGGGTTTTGATATCAATCTGGGCCAGACTCATCTCTTTCCTTTCTTTACCTCCATCCTTTCTTTCTCTCCTTTCTTTAAGGATTGCACAGCAAAATTGAGAGGAAGGTGCAGAGATTTCCCATATACTCCCAGTCCCCACTTATGCACAGCATCTACATATCACCATCCTACACCAAAGGGGGACATGTGTTACAACAGATGAACCCACACTGACACATCATCCTCACCCAAAGTCCGTAGTGTACATAAGGTCCACACTTCATGTTGCACATTCCATGGGTTATAGACAATGTGTTCACCATTGCATATCACATAGACTAGCTTAAACTGCCCTAAAAATCCTCTGTGCTCCACCAATTTCTCCTCTCTCCCCCCAACCCCTGACAACCATCAATTCTCCTTAGTTTGCCTTTCCCAGAATGTCATATGGGAGTTGGAATACGGTATGTGGCCTTTCAGACTGGCTTCTTGCACTTAGCAATATACATTACAGTTTCCTCCATGTCTTTTCATGGCTCCATAGCTCATTTCTTTTTAGAACTGAATACCATTCCATCATATAAATGCAGGACAGTGTGTTCATTCATTCAGTCCTTTGGACAGCAGTCCTTTATCTGATGTGTCTTTTGCAAGCCCAGTCTGTGGCTTATCTTCTCCTTCTCTTGGCAGTGTCCTCAACAGAGCAGAAAACTTCAGTTTTAATGAAGTCCAGCTTATATCTTTAGTGCTGTATCTAAAAAGTAATCACCACACCAAAGGTCATCTAGGTTTTCTCCTATGTTATCTTCTAGGAGTTTTATAGTTTTGTGTTTTACATTTAGGTTTGTGATTCATTTTGAGTTAATTTTTGTAAAGGTCTGTGTCTAGATTTTTTTTTTTTTTTTTTGCATGTGGATGTACAGTTCCAGCACCATTTGTCGGAAAGACCATCTTTACTCCATTGTATTCCCTTTGCTACTTTGTCAAAGATCAGCTGCCTATGTTTATGTGGGTCTGTTTTTGGGCTCTCTATACTGTTCCATTGATCTATGTGTCTATTCTTCCACTGTCTTGATTACTGTAGCTTTACAGTAGTCTTGAAGTTGGGCAGTGGCAGTTCTCTAACTCTCTTCTTCTCATTCAGTATTGAGTTACCTGTTCTAGGTCTTTGGTCTCTTCATATAAACTTTAGAATCAGTTTGTTGGCATCCACAGGGAAATTTGCTCGGATTTTGGTGGGGATTGCATTAAATCTATATAGATCAAGTTGAGAAGAACTGACATCTGACAATATTGAGTCTTCCTATTCATCAATGAATATAGAATTTCATTTTATTTAGTCCTCCTTTGATTTCTCTCCTTATACTTTTGTCATTTTCCTGGTATGCTCTTTTACATTTTTTGTTAGATTTTTACCTAAGTGTTTCATTTTGGAAGGAGTGATAATGTAAATGATATTGTGTTTTTAATTTTCAATTCCACATTTTCATTGATGGTATAAGAAGGTTATTGACTGGTATATTAACATTGCACCCTGCAGCCTTGCTATAATCACTGGGATTTTGTTAATTTTTTTTTTTTTAGATTTTATACATAGACAACCATGTCGTCTTCAAGCAAAGACAGTTTTATTGTTTCCTTCTCAATCAGTGTACTTTTAATGTCCTTTTCTCAACTTATTGCATTCCCTAGCACTTAAAATGAATGGTGAGAGGGAACATCCTTGCCTTCTTAGTTAAGAAGCGTCCAGTTTCTCACATTAAGAATGATGTTAGACACAGATATTTTGTGGCTGTTTTTTATGAAGTTGAGAAAGTTACCCCCTGTTTCTAGTTTTCTGGTGTTTTTTTGTTTGTTTGTTTTGTTTTTTAATCCTGAATAGGTGTAGGATTTTGCCAAATGCTTTTCTACATATATTGATGTGATCGTGTGATTTTTCTCCTTCAGTTTGTTGATGTGATGGATTATATTAATTTTTGAATTTTGAATTAGTATTGTACACCTGGGATAAATTCCACTTAATCAATGTGTATAATTTTTATTTATTTATTTTTGTGGCAGAAACAGAGAGAGTCAGAGAGAGGGACAGATAGGGACAAACAGGAAGGGAGAGAGACGAGCAACATAAATTCTTTGTTGCGGCTCCTTAGTTGTTCATTGATTGATTTCTCATATGTGCCTTGACTAGGGGCTAAAGCAGACTGAGTTACCCCTTGCTCAAGCCAGCGACCTTGGGTCCAAGCTGGTGAACCTTGCTCAAACCAGATGAGCCCCCCCTTCCTCACCTCAACCACCTTTTATCCCCACGTAGGTGAGACAAGAAAGGTAAAGGGACTGGGGTGGGCATTTCCTTCCCCCAGGTTGGTCAGGCTCTGCTGGGATAATCTGTCCTGAGGACAGGCCTTATTAGAGGAATAGATGCTCTAGCATATTCACAATGGTTACTTTCCTATCCCCACAGACAGCCTGAAGCAGGAGGGTGAGAACTTGGCATGTTTCCTGGAGCTAAAACTCATGCAAGTATGAGCTCTCCCAAAGTTTTGAACTTTCAATTTTTTTAAGGCATTTCATATTGCTTCTTTTAAAAATTTTTTTATTTTTATTAATTTTAATGGGGTGACATTGATAAATCGGGGTACATATGTTCAGAAAAAACAGCTCCAGGTTATTTTGACGTTTGAGTATGTTGCATACCCCTCACCCAAAGTCAAATTGTCTTCTGTCACATTCTATCTGGTTTTCTTTGTGCCCCACCCCTCCCCCACCCCATCCCTCTCCCACCCCACCACCAGTAACCACCATGTACTTGTCCACATCTCTGAGTCTCATTTTTATGTCCCATCTATATAAGGAATCATAAAGTTCTTAGTTTTTTCTGATTTACTTATTTCACTCCATATGTTATCAAGGTCCATCCATGTTCTTGGATCCGATGACATCATTTCTTATGCTGAGTAGTATTCCATAGTGTATATGTACCAAAGCTTGTTAATCCACTCGTCCTCTGACGAACACTTGGGCTGTTTCCAGATCTTCACTATTGTGAACAATGCAGACATAAACATGGGGGTGCATTTCTCCATTTCAAACAGTGCTATGGTGTTCTTGGAGTATATTCCTAAAAGTGGGATAGCTGGGTTAAAAGGCAGATCAATTTTTAATTTTGTGAGAAATCTCCATACTGTTTTCCACAGTGGCTGCACCAGTCTGCATTCCCACCAGCATTGCAGGAGGGTTCCCTTTTCTCCACATCCTTGCCAGCACTTATTCTGTGTTGTTTTGTTGATGAGCGCCATTCTGACTGGTATGAGGTGATATCTCATTGTGGTTTTAATTTGCATTTCTCTAATGACTAGTGATGTTGAGCATTTCTTCATATGCCTATTGGCCATCTGTATGTCCTCTTTGGAGAAGTGTCTATTCATTTCTTTTGCCCATTTTTTGATTGGATTGTTTGTCTTCCTGATGGTGAGTTTTACAAGTTCTTTATAAATTTTCGTTATTAACCCCTTATCAGACGTAGTGTCGAATATGTTCTCCCATTGTGTAGTTTGTCTTTTTATTCTGTTCTTATTGTCTTTAGCTGTGCAAAACTTTTTTAGTTTGATATAGTCCCATTTGTTTATCCTGTCTTTTATTTCACTTGCCCGTGGAGATAAATCAGCAAATATATTGCTGCGAGAGATGTTGGAGAGCTTACTGCCTATGTTTTCTTCTAAGATGCTTATAGTTTCATGGCTTACATTTAAATCTTTTATCCATTTTGAGTTTATTTTTGTGAATGGTGTAAGTTGATGGTCTAGTTTCATTTTTCTGCAGGTAGCTGTCCAATTTTCCAACACCATTTGTTGAATAGGCTGTCTTTACTCCATTGTACGCTCTTACCTCCTTTGTCAAATATCAGTTGTCCATAAAAGTGTGGGTTTATTTCTGGGTTCTCTGTTCTGTTCCATTGATCTATATGCCTGTTCTTATGCCAGTACCAAGCTGTTTTGAGTACAATGGCCTTGTAGTATAACTTGATATCAGGAAGTGTGATACCTCCCACTTTATTCTTCCTTTCAAGATTGCTGAGGCTATTTGTGTTCTTTGTTGGTTCCATATAAATTTTTGGAATATGTGTTCTATATCTTTGAAGTATGTCATTGGTATTTTAATTGATATTGCATTGAATTTATAAATTGCTTTGGGTAATATAGACATTTTAATGATGTTTATTCTTCCTAACCATGAGCACGGTATATGCTTCCACTTGTTTGTATCTTTCTTGATTTCTTTTAGCAATGTTTTATAATTTTCTGAATACAAACTTTATTCTCCTTGGTTAAATTTACTCCTAGGTACTTTATTTTTTTGGTTGCAATAGTGAAGGGGATTGTTTCCTTAATTTCTCTTTATGATAGTTCACTGTTGGTGTATAAAAATGCCTCTGATTTCTGAGTATTAATTTTATATCCAGCCACCTTGCTAAATTCATTTATCAGGTCCAGTAGTTTTTTGACTGAGACATTAGGGTTTTCTATACACAATATCATATCATCTGCAAATAATGATAGTTTTACTTCTTCTTTGACAATTTGGATGCCTTTTATTTCTTCTTCTTGTCTGATTGCTGTGGCTAGGACTTCCAGAACTATGTTGAATAAGAGTGGTGATAGGGGGCACCCCTGTTTTGTTCCTGATCTTAAGAGGATTGCTTTTAATTTTTGCCCATTGAGTATAATGTTAGCTGTGGGTTTGTGATAGATGGCCATTATCATGTTGAGGTATGTTCTCTGTATTTCCACTTTGCTGAAAGTTTTGATCATGAATTGGTGCTGGATTTTATCAAATGCATTTTCTGCATCTATTGAAATTATCATGTGGTTTTTCTCCTTCCTTTTGTTTATGTAATGAATCACATTGATTGATTTGCGAATATTGTACCAGCCTTGCCTCCCCAGAATAAGTCCCACTTAATCATGGTGTATGATTTTTTTTTCATATATTGCTGGATCCGGTTTGCTAATATCTTGTTGAGGATTTTAGCATTTATATTCATCAGGAACATTAGCCTATAATTTTTTTTCTTTGTGTTTTCTTTGCCTATTTTTTGAATCAGAATTATGCTCGCCTCATAAAAGGAGCTTGGAAGTTTTCTTTCCTCTTGAATTTTTTGAAATAGCTTGAGAACGATAGGAGTTAGTTCTTCTTTGAATATTTGGTATAATTCACTTGTGAAGCCATCAGGCCCAGGACTTTTCTTTTTTGGGAGTTTTTTGATAACTGTTTTGATCTCATTTATTGTAATCGGTCTGTTTAGGTTTTTTGATTCTTCCAGATTGATTTTTGGAAGATTGTATGTTTCAAGGATTTTGTCCATTTCATCTAGGTTGTCTAGTTTTTTGGCATACATTTCTTCATAGTATTTTCTTACAATATTTTGTATTTCTGTTGTGTTAGTTATTTCTCCACTCTCATTTCTAATTTTATTTGAGTCCTCGCTCTTTTTTTCTTGTTGAGTCTAGTTAAAGGTTCATTGATCTTGTTTACCTTTTCAAAGAGCCAGCTCCTGGTTTCATTGATCCTCTGTATTGTTTCTTTAGCCTCTACGTCATTTATTTCCACTCAAATCTTTATTATTTCTTTCCTTCTACTACATCTGGGCTTTATTTGCTGTTCTTTTTCTAGTTCTTTTAGATGCAGTGTCAAGTTGTTTATCTGAGCTTTTTCTAGTTCTTAAAGTATGCTTGTAATGCTATAAACTTCCATCTCAGGACTGCTTTTGCTGTGTCCCATAAATTTTGAGTTGTTGTATACTCATTATCATTTGTTTCTAGGATTTTTTTTATTTCTTCTTTGAACTCGTTGTTAACCCATTCGTTATTTAATAACATACTATTTAGTTTCCAAGTGTGTTTGAGTATTTTTCAGTTTTTCTGTTGTGGCTGATTTCTAGTTTTATGCCATTGTGATCAGATAAAATGTGTGATATGATATCAATCTTCTTAAATTTGTTGAGACTGCTTTTTGCGCTAACTTGTGGTCTATCTTAGAGAATGTACCATGAGCATTTAAAAAGAATGTATATTTTGCTGCTTTATGGTGAAAAGTTCTGAAGATATTTATTAAATCAAGTTGATCTAGTGTGTCCTTTAAGTCTGCTGTTTCTTTGTTTATTTTATTTCTTGAGGATCTCTCTAGTGATGTTAGTGGTATATTGAAATCCCCTACTATTATAGTATTGCTGCTGATCTCGCACTTTATATCTGTCAAAGTCTGCTTTATATATTTAGGTGCTCCTATATTAGGTGTGTAGATATTTATAATGGTTATATCTTCCTGTTGGATTGCTCCCTTTATCATTATGTAGTGATCTTCTTTATCTCTTACTATAGCTTTTTTTTAAAGTCCATTTTGTCTGATATAAGTATTGCTATCCTAGCTTTTTTTTCATTTCCATTTGCATAAAATATTTTTTACCATCCTTTTACCTTCAGTCTATGTGCATCTTTTGTTTTAAGGTGTGTCTCTAGTAGACAGCATATGTAAGGGTCCTGTTTTCTTATCCATGCAGCTACCCTATGTCTTTTGATTGGATCATTTAATCCATTTACATTTAAGGTTATTATTGATATGTAGTTGTTTATTGCCATTTTATTCTTTAAACCTGTATTTCTCTTTTGCTATATTCTTTTTCCCCTTTACAATAGTCCCCTTAGTATTTCTTGCAGCATTGGTGTTGTTGTAGTGAATTCTTTGAGTTGTTTTTTTTTTTTTTTTTGTCGTGAAGCTTTTTATTTCTCCTTCAGTTTTAAATGATAGCCTTGCTGGATAAAGTAGTCTTGGTTGTAGGTTCTTGTTCTGCATTACTTTGAATATTTCTTGCCATTCCCTTCTGGCCTCAAGTGTTTCTGTTGAGAAGTCGGATGTCATCCTTATGGGGGCTCCCTTGTAGATGATAGCCTTTATTTCTCTAGCAGCTTTTAATATTTTCTCTTTATCTCTTAGCTTTGGTATTTTAATTATGATATGTCTTGGTGTAAATTTCTTCGGGTTTCTTTTTAATGGAGTTCTTTGTGCTTCTTGAACATGTGAGACTTTTTCCTACCTCAATTTAGGGAAGTTTTCAGCTATAATTTGATTGAACAAAATTTCAATCCCTTGTTCTTTCTCTTCTTCTTCAGGAACCTTTATGATGCAGATGTTATTTCTCTTCATGTTGTCACAGAGCTTTCTTAGAGTTTCCTCAGACTTTTTGAGTCTTTTCTTTTTGCTGCTCTGCTTCCGTTCCTTCGTTTATCATGTCCTCTAACTCATTGATTCGATCCTCAGCTTCATTCATCCTGCTTTTAATTCCTTCCATTGTGTTCTCAATTCTGATATTGTATTTGTCATTTATGACTGATTCTTTTTTATTATTTCAATTTCCTTTTTTATATTTGCTATCTATTTAGGTGTTCGTAGTGACCATCTATTGATATTCTAAGCTCTTTGACCATCCTAACAATCATTATTTTAAACTCTGCATTCGGTAATTTGGTTATATCTGACTCATTCAGGTCCTTCTCTGGGGATATCTTTTGATTCATTTGGGTTGCACTTCTCTGCCCTCCCATTTTGTCTATGTGTAAGAAGGGTTTGGCCACTGGAGTCCAATGGGTGTTGTTTCTGTGTTCCCTATGTGTGGTCTGTCTGCAGGTCTGCCACTCCCTCTGCCTCTGCTGCCTAGGGTGTTGGGGTATGGGCGTTGCCTGCACCAGCCTGCTGTGGCTATTGCTGAGGTTTCTGCCTCTCCTCCATGGGAGGGGATTTGTTCATGTGCCCAGCTCTACAAGCCTCAGCTGGTCTAATCATTCGCCCCGCCCCTGCAGGTGGGGTTGCGCACCACACACGGGGCACAAACTTTGACACTGAGGGCTGTCGTGAGCACCTTTGGTCAGCTGCAGGTCTCTGCCTGTTCCCTGGCTTCTGCCCTGCCCCCGTGGGTGGAGCCGGTTTGGGCATAAGGTCGCAAGCCTTGACTCTGCTGGTCGGGTAGGCTGCATGCCTGTGGGCCCTTGCTCAGCAGCGGATCTCTGCCCGTTCCTGGGCTCCTGCCTTTTCCCCCCCACAGGTGGGATTGCAGGCGGGCCCACAGCCGGGCCTCTTCTGCCCCCGCCAGGCTAGACTGAGCTCATGCTGGGCCTCAGGCTGGCCAGCCTGGCTTCCACCCCCACCAATAGAACCACTGCTGCCCGCCCTCCAGCGAGCCCTCAGCCATGTGGGTGGGGGTGCTGCAGCTCAGACCCTAACACTCCATACTGTAGTTCTGAAAGCTCCCTCCTTCTAAGCAACTCAGCTCTGAGTGCTGCTGGAAAGCTTGTTTGGCTGGTGTCCTGCCTCCTTTTGCTGGTATTGCTGTTTCCAGAGGAAATATTCACTTCAGATTTGGGGAGTGACTCAGCCCAGGGGTTAGGGTGGCTGTCTCTCAAAGTGTTTCTGCCTGTGCCTCCTAGATTACACTCTCTTCCTGCTACTCCCGTCCTCTCCTCTCTCCCGTCCCCTGGAGCCCCGGGTGGGTGGTTGTGAGAGAGGTTTTCTGTGCAGTCCCTTTAAGAAGAATCCTGGGTCTAAGAAATCTGTCTCTTTCTCACAAACAGTATCCTGACTTGTTTCACAGCCAAATACTGTCCATATGCCTCTTCTAGGCTCTGGGGCTGCAGGCTGGGGCTTTGTTCCTGGGACTCAGGACCCTCCCCTCTCTGCTAAACTCACTTCCCACCACGGGAGTCTCTCCCAGCTGCCGTTCATCTGGGGAGCCGGGCCGCCCTCTCCATGTTTCCGCTTTTCCTACCAGTCTCAGTGTGGCTTCTTCAGTGTTCCTTGGTTGAAGAGTCCTCTTAGTTTAGTCCAAAGTTGGTTTTTCCAGATGATGATTCTTAAAATTAAATTGTAATCCACTTTGGTTCTGGGAGGTGTAAGTTGGTATGTCCGCCTACTCCATCACCATCTTGCTGCCCAAACTGTCAGTCTTGTCCACCCTGAGCCTCAAGCATTTGTCACAGCTCTAGTTCAGGTTTTCCTTCCCTGCAACATGTCTGCTCTGATAAGTTGTGATTTTTCTGGGTTCATTTCTGTCTCTCCAAGTTTGGAGGATTACCCTATGACCTTATTTCTCTCAAGGATCAGAGAAGAGTTGTTGATTTTTAGTTTGTATAGCTTTTAACTTTTTAGGATGAGTGTGACTTCTCAGATCCTCACATATTAGCACTAAACCAGGACTCTAGTGTCCTTTCTAATTCCCATATTGTTTCTTTTTGAAGTAGGAATATCTATACTGTGTTTTGGAAGCAGCTCATTTGTTCTCTGGTTCCACAGTCAGAGATGGAAAGGAATTCTGCCCCAGGGTGGACATACTACCACCCATACTGTATTTAGAGATTAAAGCTGATGACACATGGGTGAGCTTTTGGGACAAAGATCTGATGTGTGAAGGTTGAGACTTTTGGAGGTGTTGGGATGGATTAAATATATTTTGTATGTGGGACAGATGTGAGTTTTGCAGGAATATAGGGCATGCTATCTTGGCCAGAACTGTTATACCCCAAAATGCATGGCCAAGTCCTAATTCTAGGAACCGGTAATTGTGACCTTACTTGGAAAAGGTGTTGCTGCACATTCATGAGATGAACAGACATTAAGGAATTAACTGGTGGAAAGGAAGACTCTAAGTCAGTACAGAGTGAGGGGGCAGGAGATGAAAGACGCCACCACTCTGTGAGGTATGTGCACAGTGAGAGGTGAATGACAGGAACACATTACACATCTGTAGATTTGAATGCAATGAGGGCAGTGTGATGGGAAGAAGTATGTGCACAGGTGATGAGGAGACTCACTCATGCTGTGGGGTCTGCATATAGTGAGGGCCTGGGGATGGGGAGACCCACTCATGGTGAAGTTCATGTGTTGGGCAGTGTGACATGACAGAGCTCAGAGCTGAGAGGCAATGGACTGTAGGCAGCCTCACGCCAGTCTCAGATGCCAAGAGGGCAAAAAGTCTGTGTTGCAGACTGTAATGGTCAGAGCGTAGTAAGAGGCAATGGTCCTTTCTTGTGACCAGCATACTCCAGCAATGCACAAAGTGATGAGCTGCTGGTTGGGGTCCTTCTCTGAGTTTGGTTTGTGCTGGAAAGATCGGGACACCCTAAGCCTCAGAGGGCATCTCATTTCTCCCCCTCGCTGCTCCTGTCTCATCAGAGCAATGCCACATGTGGACAAGGCTATGGGAAGACAGGCCTTGGGTGAGCTCAGCAGGAAGCCTGAGGTAGTCCCTGAAAGCAGGTGGGTCTGCCTCTGCAGACTTGGCTCTGATGGGTGCATCCTGAGCAGCCCTGGCCACACCTAAATGCCTGGGACCTGCTTCCTTCTTGCCACACTGTCCTCCCAGCAGGCTTGCTCTCCTGAGCCACGTGTGGATAGAGGATGGCAGCTTCCAAGAGATGGGAGTGTGGGCCCAGGGAGGGTGCACGTGTCGTCTGTAAGAGGAGCAAACAGAGTTGTTCCCATGCAGGGACCCTCTCAGCACTGCAACAGATGTGAATGTCTGACTCTCAGAGGAAGCACTCCTGGGCTTGGGAAGGGGCCCAGTGCTTGCCCTCTGACCTGCTCCCATCACCCTCTTCCCTAATGTCCACTCCCCAGCAGAACATCTCAATGCCAGTGTCTCACATTCAGAACCAAATCGCCCTCATGAGCACAACTTCCATTGGGAAATGCAGCCCGAGTCCCAAGCTGCTGCACTCCAGGGACCTCAGGAGGTTGTGCTTGTCCTCACCCTGGTGAGGCTGCTCTCTGATGGCTGCTCCCACCTTTTCCAGCACATCTGCCCTGAAGCACCCAGACAAAGGCTAGCCTCATTAACCTCCTGGCACCACGTGTGTGTGCCAGGCATGGGAACAGAACGCTCACTGAGGGCAGTGGGGCAGATGCTGTGTGCAGAAGTGGAGACCCCCCCGGGCAGCAGTCCCAAGCTGTGTATGTCCCAAGACACCTGCCAGGCCCAGACCCCCACCCCCTTCATGACCAGCTAGGTTTCTGCAAGCGTATGATGAACACGAGCCCTGTACTCATCCAGGAAACATGCCTCTGCCCTAACCCTGCAGCCTGCTTGAACAGAAGGGACAGTGAGGGGAAGCGAGTCATATGTCCCTCAGCTCACACTTCCCTCCCTAGGATGAATGGAAGGGCACAGGTGGGGATAAGAGATGGTAAGTAGCAGCCAAAAGGCCATGAGGAGCAGGCACTGCTTCAGACCAGCTGGGAGACCGTGCTGGAAGGTCCTCTGGTACCAGTAGCCAAGGGCACCAGCCTTGTGATTGAATGGTGGCCACAACTTCAGGATGTGTGCTTAGGGTCACGGAGCACAGCCTTGACCAGTCATGGTCCTAGCTCCATCCTGAAGCCCAGGTCTTCCTGCCTAGGCTCTATGGCCTTCACTCTGGACACCACATGCGGCTGCTGTGTGGCTCTCCCAGCAACTAGCAGCCCCTGGGGTCGGCAATGGGATGCCTGCCTTGTGGCCTCACTGCCTGCTTCTCAGGAGGAAGCTGAGGGGAGGACGAGACCGAATGGCCCTCTGGAAGAAGGACCACCCTTGCCTTCAGACGAGCTGCAGGACCTGCTTTGTGGCTTTTCGCTTTCGGAATGAATCAGGGAAAATTGCCTCTTTGACAAGCCCACGGATGTTCCAAGTTTCCAGATGGGTGCCAGATGCTGAAACACCATGTGGATGTGGAGGGCAGTTGCAAATGTGAAAACATGACAATTTATGTGTCTTTCAAGTTTTACTCAAACCCACAGCTAACAAGCTAGAAGCAGTGAAGGGGATGGCTCCTCCCAGGTGAGGTGGGCATGGCCCCAGAGGGGCATCCTTGTGATGTGGCCTCATGCTCCGGCTAATGCCTCAGTCAGGACAGCTGCCTCCAAGAGAGCATGTCACCCAACCCCAGACAAGACCAGAGCCCTGCCTGCTGACAGCACACAGTCGAGTGTTTTGTGATGTTTGAAAATGTCTCAAGGACAGATAGATTTTTGTTGTTTCCATTCTCTCTCTCTCTTATTCTGTGAGAGGAGGGGAGGCAGAGACAGACTCCTGCATGTGCCCCAACAGGGATCCACCCCACAAGCCCACAAGGGGGTGATGCTCCACTCATCTGGGACATTGCTCCGTTGCTCAGCAACTGAGCTCTTCTTAGCACCTGAGGCAGAGGCCATGAAGCCATCCTCAGTGCCTAGGGCCAACTAGCTCCAAATGAGCCCTGACTGCGGGAGGAGAGGAGAGAGAGGAGAATCAAGAGAGGGAGGGGTAGAGAAGCAGATGGTTACTTATCCTGTGTGCCCTGACCGAGAATCAAACCCTGGACATCCACACACCAGGGCAACACTCTGCCAATGAGAACAACTGGCCAGGCTTTTCGTCTCTTCTAACATTTCCATGTATGCTGATTTGAGGTATCCAATGAGAATCACCATTGAAAACTAGCACGGGTCATTCCTCATTCCTGCTCCGCTCCCCTCTCCATGGTGCCTCTCTTCCAAGCTCTGCCTTTAGAAGAAACAGGACCAAATGTCCTCAAAGCTCTGAACAATTGAGCACAGCAGGAAACAGGGTGGCAGTCTCCTGGCCACAACCCTGGGCTGGCTTTGGCATCAACAGGGATATCATGCTGGGGGCTCAGGTCATTCCTGTTTGGGGCCAAGACAGGCAGTGAGTCACCCTCCAGGAGAGACAGCGCTGAACAACCTTGGCTGCAGCTGTGGAGGCCACACCCACCAGGCAGGTGAGCCCTGCTGCCTGTTCCCCTGTGGCCTGCATGCTGAGGTCCTACTTGAATTTTCACTTGTTGAAAGAAGAAAATCAAAACAAGAATAACATTTGTGGTACGCGGAATTCTAACTCTACAGGTCGTTTTGCTGGAATGTAGCCTACCCGTCGCTCGCTCACAAGCCCACGCTGTCTCCATGTAGACAGAAGACCGGAGATGTTAGGACAGACACTGTACGACTTGAAAGGGGAAGCTGTCACTACTTGTACTCTAACAGAAAGTCTGCCAACCCCACCTCAAGCAAAGGAATCAGCCCTTTCTGATGAAATGTCAGAGCTGTCCCTTATCAGCTCAATGTGGGTTCCACAGCTGCATTAGATGCAGGCTTCCACTGTGCCCACCTTCACAGAGTGTCGCTGAGCTCACAATGTCATGTTTTAGGAACTGCAAACACCCTACATGATGGCCCACAGACATGACCCATTCCTGTTACTGACAGGGTAAAGGGTGAACAGAGGTCAGCCCACACAGTCCCAAAATGAGTGTCAGAGGACAAGCTCCCATGCAAGGAAGGGAAAGCAAGGCACTGCCCTCATGGGAGCAGCCACTGGTGATGCTGGCAGGCGGGCTTGCTGCGGCCCGTGTGCTGTTCTCCTGGGGGCCCCTGGAGTGGTCCACCGGCTGTCCCTGCGCGGTGCAGGCTCGGCTCCTTCCTCTGGTCCAGCGTCTGAGCATCACAAGGTCCACTCCCCTTCCCCCAGGGTATGGGGGAGGGCACGACAGACAGACCAACAGGGGCACCACGGGGTGAAGTTGGAGCATCGTGGGCGTACTAGTCTAAGGCTCTGGGATGTGTGCTCTGAGGTGGAGGGGACAGGAAGTGTGGAGCTAGTGCTCCTGGTGGGGGGAAGCGGTGGAAGGTAGAGGTGAGCACCTGGGTGGGGAGCATGGGCTTGGGAGTTAGTTCTTAGTGTCACGGGGTTCTGACACCTTTGCCTCAGCTTGGTGACTTATCTGCTGGTTTAAATAGGTTGGTCTGTGCTTTGGGCTCCAGTCATCAACCCGGTTTAGCAGGTGGATTTTCTGCTACTAGAAGATCCTAATGTGCCTCAGGAGGGAGTGCAGCCCTGACACTCTGGCCTTGGACTTCTGGCCTCCAGACCCAGAGAGCACACCCCTGTTGTCATACATGCCAAGCAGTGCTGTTAGTGCAGCCCCGATACTGAGCAATCACAGTGCAGTCACCCTAAACCCCCAGGGCTCAGAATGCAGTAAAGCGTGGGGCCAAGGTAAACAAAATAGCATATGACCCTTGGTGGCTCTTTTTACACTCTAAGTTTTCACATAAAACAGACCATCATCTCCATCAATTTAATTATGGGTGGGAAGGGTAGAATAATGATGTAGTGGTAAATATTTGGGTTCCCACATACCTTTGCACCCAGTATCTAGGGTTTTCACACCCCAGAAGAGAGTGAGGCCAAAAAGCTCAGGGCTTGCCTCACAGAAAGGGGTCATGGGCCCGATGACCTCTCCACGCCAGAGGCCCAATGCCCATGGGCACTGGGCGGGGCTCCTTCTCAGGACAAGTGGGTGCAAGGAGGCCGCAGGCTGAGCAAGGCACCTGAGCAGCACCCTCCTGGGCGGGGCAGGTGTTTTCCTTTCCCTGCTCAGAGCTCTGAGCTGGACAGGGAGAGCAGGCGTGACAGCAGTGAGTTACCTGGCCTGTGGCTCCTGCATGGTCGACTTGTTAAGACACACTTGGGGAGCATGTACACTCATAGAGCCTGACTGAGGGGCCGGTGGTCAGTGTGTTTATGTGCGTGCATTTGTGTACCTCAGTCCCAGGGTGAGTCCAGCATGTGTTTGTATTTTCTGAGTTCTTGGCTGAGCCACATGCACGGACATGTGAGTGCCTGTGTGCACTGTCTTCAGGTGAGCCCAGCATGTGCACGAGTATATGTTTTGAATCCCTGTGTGAACCCAGCGTGTACGTGTCAGTGATTTCGGAGAAGCAGGGCAGCCTCGCCCATGGCTGTGGGTGAGAACCCCACTCCTCGTGAACTGCTGTGAGAAGCACAACATCCCTACATGTGCCTGTGCCCCGGACACAGGATGCCTGTCCTCCAGTGTTGCTCTAGGCTCCACAAGGACACATGGTCCAGCGCCCCTGCCTCTGGGTACAGCGTAAGCTCTCGGTACCTGTCCTTGCTGACACACCTACACATGTGCTTTGCCCTCCCTGCCTCGTCCCCAACACTGGGCACAAGGGGAGGGGCTGCCAGAGGCTCAGAATACCTCAGAGGTCCAGTGTTTGCTGGGCTTGAGGGAGAGGTCAGGAGCAACTGCTCCCATGCCTGCATTCAAGGAAAGATCTTGGAGGTTGCTAAATACAAACCAAACAAGACAAAGAATTGGAGTTTACCAAATAAAAGAAAGAAGAGAACAGGAAGGCCCCCTGGAGGTTACTTTCTGGAAAGGGCTACTTCCCATGGGTTAGCTTCCGTAAGGCTGGGCATCCTGAGGCTACCTGAAACTCATGCCACCCGGCACCGCAGAACAAGGCCCTGTGTGGAAGTGGGGTCTCTGTGGGTATCGTCAGAGTCAAGCTGGAGATGAGATAGGCTGGACCAGGTGGGTCCTGAGCCCACGGACACGGGCCTTATATATAAAGGGAGATTTGACATAGACACTGGGAGTGGCCACAGGATGACAAAGACAGAGAGGGGGTGATGTGGCCACAAGCCCAGGGATATCTGGGGCACCAGCCGCTGGAAGGGGCAGGAGGGAAGCCCCCACTACAGCCTCAGGAGGGAGTGCAGCCCTGACACCCTGCCCTTGGACTGCTGGCCTCCAGACCCAGAGAGCACACCCTGTGGTCCACACTGTGTGATGCTTCATCAGGGCAGCCAGAGATGGGGCACTCAGAGCGCAGTCACCCAGGCCCCCCAGGGCTCAGAACGCAGGTGGCACAGGGCCTGTGGGTGCCATCGAAGGAGCTGGACACTCCCCTCAGGTCTAAGGAGCCTGTGTACAGCCCCTAGGAACACTATTTCAAAGCGGCCTGGAAGACACCCACTTCTTCACTTCCCCCGTCCCCTCAAGTGGCTCCCATGGACTCCAAACCTTTGCATCATCAATGTTACCTTCAAAAAGCGGCATTTCTTTCTTATTTCTGGGTAGAAATGGGGAGTAAAAGCAAAACGCAACATTCTTTAACAGGTGCAGTGTGTACTGTTTTCACATTTGGCTGAAAGCTGAGCAGTGAAATGGTACTTTAGTTGTTTACATGAAGACCTCAAGGTATGCTAGACTCTTAGCTTCAGTTAGAAAATCACAGCACAACCGAAAAGAAACCAGCCAGACATGGAACGCGTGAGGGCGGTGGGTCACCAAGCGGCCCAGGAGGGGAGCAGGTAGGTGCAGGCCACACGACCCTGGGGAGGGAATTTTGCTGATATAGGGTCTACCTGCGGTACTTAGACACACAGAGTTAAAAATAAGCAGATTTCATCTGCAGAGACTTAAACTTCCTTTTACGCCCGACGAGAGCGGGGAAAGGATGACAATGCAGCTACTGGTGATACAGAAGACCTAGCATGCAGCCATGCAGAACGGTCCCCAGGTGCTGGTGCAGCCAACCCTTCCAACAAAGAGCCACCATGCAGCTGTGCAGGGCTCGCCAGGCTCCGCCCCGTGTTTGAGAGCCCGGGTGCTGCTGTGAGGGCCTGGGTGGGTGCTGTTCCCTGTGCTCACAGGCAGACCCCTCTCCTGGAATGGCATCTTCAGCGCCCTGCAGGAGACCCCTCGGTGGCTGCCTCGGGCTTCATAGCAGCCTTGGTCCTGAGGCAGGTGTGCTTCTTGGTCAGAGCCGCAAGTTCCTCTCTGGCCCTGGGAATGTCATCCTGTGGTCTTCATCCGAAGGCAGCATGCAGGGGTAAGGAAAACAGACTGAGGCGTGGTTCTCGTCCAAAGCGGTCACCTGGATACTCTCTTGTCCTCCTAGGTCAGTTTTTTCATGCGCCGAGTGTGCTTGTCGACGGTTAAGGTTGTCCGGTCCACGGCAGTGGTGATGTCATCCAAGGCCTCGTCCTGTCGCTCCAGCTCTGCCTCCGCGTCCAAGGCGAGCCCCTTCAGCTTCCCCAGGATCTGCGGAGAAGCACAGGGCAGGAAAGCTGACTGTCCTTAAACTTTCAAAAGTAGACAATGTTTCTTCCCATTAGTTTTGTACTGCTTAAGGAATTTTGTGAGTCAGTGGGGATGATGCTCCCTCTGTGCCCTTGGTGTAGCCCAGAGCCAGAGCTTGGGTTTGGGTCTCAGCTCTGCCACTGACTGGAGATGACATGCTTGTCCCTGGCTGTGCACCAGGCCAAGGGCAGCAGTCTGACCACCAGTTTCCAGGGCACTGCGTTCTAGCCCCACACAGTGTGCCATGTCACTGACGTCTTACCACATCCATGAGGAATTCTGGCTGCAGCAGTGGGGCAACAAGCACAGGAGAACCAGAAACCTGAGGCCGACCACTGGGATCTGAGTTCCAGTCCTGCCCAATCATTGTGCTCACTACTTGTCTACACCCAAGTGCCAACTGCACACATTAAAGCTCAGAAAACAGTATTTAGAAGAAAAGCAAAGTCCTTTTTTTGTCTGTACGCTCACATACAAATACAAAAGGCAGGATGGAACATGGCACAAATAACCCAGTCATACAGTACAGCCTCTCCCACCCCCGCCCTCTCCACTCCCCGGGCCTGAGAAATGAGAGACAAGGGAACTGACAGGAAGCATAGGGCCAGGGCTTCAGGAGGCAGAGAAGGGACCAGGTGAGGATAAATAGAGGGCACAGAAGTGCCGCAAGCCCCACAATGCCACAGGAGAGACTGCTCCAGTACAGCAGCGTCAGGAAAGTGGACCAGGCTGGACCGCGTTGACTCACACCATCCTTCATAGTTTCACACAGCAGTTGGAGCAGCCGCCTTATGGTGAGTCTAAATGTGCTCTGTGCAATGTGCTTTACCTGCTCCTTACAGAGCTTTTTAGGTTTGAAAAATTCAATATCCTCAAGCTGACAAAAGAATGGCTTTACGAGAAACTGTACTGACCATCTACTTGCTGCAAACGTCAATGCCTCTTTTGGGGAAACTTTAGGCCGCTGGGTAGGGGGAGAAGCAGAAACACACTATGAATCGCCAGATTGTCCCAGGGTGGGGGGAGGGGTCAATTGCGCACTGTCACACAGAAATGACGTCAGCAGGGAGCAGCCTAGAAGACCCTCCCCCCCAGGGGACCAAGTCCAATATATTGATAACCCACCAGTATCAGCCCCAGGTCCCACCATGTAGTCTGGGACAACGCTACTCCTGGGAGAGCAGAGTGACTGGCACCGTATGGTATCAGGAGGTAGGGGCAGTACCCATTTGGTCACATGGCAGCTCTGTGCTTAGAATCAGAAGACATGCCTGACCACCTGGCCATCAGCCTGGGTGAGGGCTGCTTCATCTCATTAACAACAATCAAGCCAGGACGACGGCCAGGAGAATAACGAGGTTGGCTCTGTCCCCAGAAATGATGCGGCTCCAGTGAGGTCACACACATGAACAAGCTGTGAAGATTGTGAAGTGCTTTGCAAGGGAATTCAGCCAAGTGTCAGCACTCTTGGATGGCAGGAGTCCGGGGTGCCCATCAGTGAGGGGGTGGGGGTGAGCGGAGCAGAGGCCATGAACAGTCATACACAGGTTAGGGGCAGAGGCAGGATGTGGCCCATGCCTCTCTTCTAATGCACGATCATCACTGGACCCCAGTCACGAGACACGAGTCAACTGCGACCGAGTCCTCAGGCTTGGGAACCACCGTTCTGTTCCCCCTTGGAGCTTCATCAGTGGAATCATTTGAAACCCTGGAAGTGCTCTGGAAAGTACATCGTGGGGTCAGTGGCTCTGGATGCCTGGCTGGCTGACCTAACAAGGGAGGTCTCTTCCCATGTCTCACTCGTATGATCACACAGGGGTGAGGCCCAAACTGCACTAAAAACCACCATTCACCATCATGTCAGGCAGGTCCTTCCAGGCTGTTCTTTGGTAAACTATCTATTCCCATCTGATTTACCTCTGTTTTTAGAGTGGTAACAGGCTGTTCTACCAGGAACGCACACAAAAGTTCCCCTGGGAGACTGGCCTTTGTCGCGCACCTGCACCTGGTTTGACACCCACGAGGTCTCTCTCCTGTGTTGAGTAATGATACAGTACGAACCCCGAGACTCTCTCTGCACCTTCTAAGTCATCGTCAGTCGTTCCAAAGTGTGGTCAAGTTCATTTCCAGTTGACATGTCCCTCAGGAGCACCAGGCCGCAGACTGTGAGCAGTCCCCGTGTGTGTGTGTGTGGGGGGGGGGAAAGGTGGGCTCTCAGCAGCAGCGTGTTGGCCTCAGTGCAAAGCAGGGCACAGCGCTTAGAGAAGAGTCCCCTGAAACCCAAATCCAGACCAGGGCCTGCCAGACAGGCACTGTCAGCAATTACAGTGGTGCCCGCTTCTGCTTCCTTCTGCCCCAATATCCATGCTCGCAGGAAAGTGAAACTGGGGTTGAATGCGCATGCCGAGTTGTTGTCTCCTTATCCCCCAGTCATCCTAGACAAGGCTGAGTTATGGGGCTATTCGGATGTGCTCCCACTGCCCTTTCCTGTCAATCCTCAAAGTCGCTCTGCTTCACAGGCCAGGCTGAGGTGCTGGGCCACCTGTCTCCCTCATGTCTCCCGGTGTGGCCCTGCTGTGATCACCACACAGATAACCAATGTCACAGTGCAATGACTCAGAGGCCACATCACCAAGACACGCAGGCCTTTCACAGCAGGGGAGGTAGGGACCTGACACTGTGCAGCTTGTAGGGCCCTCAGCAACTGTGATAAGATGGCCAGTATGAGGAGAGCCACACTTGTCATTCAAAATTTTCTAGTACTCACATTTTAAAAAGTAAAAAACAGTAAGTGTAATTAACTTTAATAATATATTTTACTTAACCCAGTCATCAATTCCAAATATTACCATTTCAACATGAAATCAATATAAACAATTATTGATGAAACATTTTATATTCTTTTCTACATGCAGTCCCAGCAAGCTGGTGTGAATGTGTACCTATACACAGTATATAGCACATCGCAACTCGGCCCCACTATCTTCCAAGTGCTCAGTGGCCATATGTGACTAGTGGCTACTGTCACATAGCATAGGACCACCTTGCTGCATGACAGCCCTCCCACCAAGTCCTCCCAATTCTGTGCCAGTCCCTCGGCTGGCCAGCTTGCTTGGGAGGATGAGAGACACCTTCCCCAGCCCACAATCAAACGGCGGCCAAGCGGGAACGCTGACATCCCTGAGTCTATGAGGAACCAGCACAGTAGTAACGGGCACAGGCCACTTAGTCTGTGAGCTGATAAGCTGATGCCCAAAGAAGCTAAGCATTCTATTGAGTCTGTGGTGCAAACAAGGGTAGCTTCCTTCGAGTTGATTTTGAAAATGTCTCCAAGAGGATGGCCATAATTACAACACTCTTCCTAGGCACCCTGCTGAGACTCTTGGATACTCTGCACGAGTATACAGTATATAGTATAAAGTGCACTTGAAATTAATTCTAAAAAATACAAGAAAGGTCTTTATTGCTACTGAGTGTACAAAGACAATTCCTAGTAAACTCTCAGAATAATGGTCCCATATCTTTTTCCTTTAAGACAGGGCTTGAAGTAAGTAAAAGGCATTGTGTGCAGTCTATATAACACAGGTGGAAAGAATGGAGGGCAGGAAGCCTGGCCAAGCCTTAAGCACAGTCACTACTGCTGTGGCCCAGGATGACAAGCTGTCTAGTCATCGACGTAGAACACTGCCAGCCTCTGAAATGTCAGCTAGCCTCTCTGATGGGCCTTCACGGGGCTCTGGGTCAAGGCCAGGCTCAAAGCAGACTCTTCTCTGAGTTTGTGGGACACTGACAGACCCGGCAGCCTTCTTTCCAGCCATGTCCGTACCTACATAGAATTACCTGGTGAAAACAGCATTAAGTTTTACAAGAAAAACCTTTATGAACACAGTGTACTTGTCACAGGCAAGACATGAAACGTGGGGGCCAGCCCGCCCAGGCATGGGGATGGGAAGAGTAGGCACTTGGGGGCCCACAAAGTGTAGGAGGCCCTGCTCCATAGGCAGAGGCTGGGCCAGCCACCCGCGCCAGAGATGGGGAGGCACCGCATGGCCCTGGGACAGAGCAGCCTCTCCTTGGGTCACACACATAGCAGCCGCACAGGCACCATGTAGACCAACGTGAAAGCAGATAGGGAGACAGTCTGGCCTTCTAACCACTTCCATCTTGTTTATAAAAACATAAAGTAAGTCACAAAAAAATAGCTCACTCAGTGGAGTAGGTCTACTTACCAAAACAGACTTGTTTAAATGTTTGTGCCTTACCCAAGCCATTGGGCTCCTGAGCTCTACTGGGAGCCACACCTTTAAGTGGGTCCTACCGTGTCCTGTCCCTGTAGCCCAGGAGGCCATGACACAAGTACTGGCTTCACCTTTCCAAAATGACTGCAAAACTGTACTTGTTGTCTCAATTTATAGCCAGAAAAAAAGAAAATATTTGTTCTACACCTCATGATAAAAACTCCAGGATTCAGAATTATTACTATATTAATATTAAGCACTCAAAGTAAGTTTAGTATTAGCTAGATTGTCTGCCCTCATCTTGTTATTATGCTGACTCATTACAAAACTGAATTTTC
Organism: Saccopteryx leptura; assembly: GCF_036850995.1. NCBI lineage: Eukaryota > Metazoa > Chordata > Mammalia > Chiroptera > Emballonuridae > Saccopteryx > Saccopteryx leptura. The sequence goes on along the minus strand of NC_089503.1, from coordinate 269,812,803 downwards.
TTGCAGTGAGAAATTAGCAACCATCTTAGGATAAATCAAGCTGTCTACAACTCCAAACAGCTCTACCAGTTGGGCTGTTAATATGCTGTAGAGAAGGTAGAGTGGTAGAAGCTGGCTTCCAGCACAGCCAAAGCTCTGGAGGCTGTGAAGAACATTCTAGGCTACACTCTCTCACATTCACTGCTCACAGAGAGCCCCATGCCCACCTCGTCTGCTGCATCCCTGAAGCCCTGACACAGGCTCTCTGCCAGGCCCCGTGCAGAGGGCAGGGGGCCTCGGTACAGCCTCAGGCTGCATCCACACAGCAGGGACTGCTCAGCCCTCATTACAGATGGCCTCTCCAGCTCATGGTCCAGACAGGAAAAGCACAGGCGAGTACCTCCCATGGCGAGGGGGGAGGGGTGGGGGGATGGAGAAGGTTGGGAGGCAACCTGCCATCAGACCCTAAACAGAGCTTCCAAGAACCAGGTTTTTAAGAGGACAAAGCATCTCCATTAAGACAATGACCTGAAGGTTCCTCTCCCATGTTGGAATAAATGCATCAGTGGGGCAGTTTCCAGAGTATGAAGCACATGGAAGATGCATGACGTCCACGGCTTTTCAGAGGTGACAGGCTCACCTCTGGGAAGCCGCACTGACATGTGTGAATAGAGCTCACTAAATAATGTGCCCAAATTCTACCCCACATAGTGCAAGTCTCCTCACCTTATCCTTACATAAGCCTTAAGAAGGAACCTAAGAGGGATGTGTGTGCTGATTTGGATCAGCCTTGAAAACATCATGCTAGACAAATAACAGCTGATACCAACCAAAGAAGACCTAGAAATAACACAACTGAAAATTGGAGGAAGACAACACCAAGCCTAGACTCAACCAGCTCTACAAACAATACACTCAAACACACAGACATAATGAGAAGACAGAGAAGTGCAATCCAAATGAAACCACAAGAAAAAACCTCCAGGAAATGAACTGAGTGATATGGAAATAACCAAACTTCCAGATGCAGAGTTTAAAATAATGACTGTTAGGATGCTTAAGGATCTAAGAACAACAATGGATGGTCATTACAAACACCTAAATAAAGAGATAGCAAGTATAAAAAAGGACATTGAAATATTAAAAAAGAATCAGTCAGAGATGATAAATATAATATCAGAAATGAAGACTACAATGGAAGGAATTAAAAGCAGAATGGATGAAGCTGAGGTAAGACTCAGCATGCTGAGGACAAGTTGAATGAAGGCATGGAAGCAGAGCAGAAAAAAGAGACTCAAAAAGTCTGAGGAAACTCTAAAAGAGCTCTGTGACAACATGAAGAGAAATAACATCTGCATCATAGGCAGGGGTCCCCAAACTTTTTACACAGGGGGCCAGTTCACTGTCCCTCAGACTGTTGGAGGGCCGGACTATAAAAAAAAACTATAAAAAAATCCCTATGCACACTGCACATATCTTATTTTAAAGTAAAAAAACAAAACGGTAACAAATACAATATTTAAAATAAAGAACAAGTAAATTTAAATCAACAAACTGACCAGTATTTCAATGGGAACTATGGGCCTGCTTTTGGCTAATGAGATGGTCAATATGCTCCTCTCACTGACCACCAATGAAAGAGGTGCCCCTTCCGGAAGTGCAGTGGGGGCCGGATGAATGGCCTCAGGGGGCCGCATGCGGCCCATGGGCCGTAGTTTAGGGACCCCTGATCATAGGGGTTCCTGAAGAAGAGAAAGAACAAGGGATAGAAACTTTGTTCAATCATATCATAGCTGAAAACTTCCCTAAATTAATGCAGGTAAAACTCTCACAAGTTCAAGAAGCACAGAGAACTCCATTAAAAAGAAACCCGAAGAAATCTACACCAAGACATATCATAATTAAAATACCAAAGCTAAGAGATAAAGAGAAAATATTAAAAGCTGCAAGAGAAAAAAAGGCTATCACCTACAAGGAAGCCTCCATAAGAATGACATCCGACTTCTCAACAGAAACACTTGAGGCCAGAAGGGAATGGTAAGAAATATTCAAAGTAATGCAGAACAAGAACCTACAACAAAGACTACTTTATCCAGCAAGGCTATCATTTAAAATTGAAGGAGAAATAAAAAGCTTCCCAGACAAAAAAAAATTCAAGAAATTCACTACAACTAAACCAATGCTGCAGGAAATGTTAACGGGCCTGTTGTAAATAGATAAAAGTGGGAAAAGAATATAGCAAAAGAGGAATACAGCTTTAAAGAATAAAATGGCAATAAACAAAAACATATCAATAATTACCTTAAATGTAAATGGATTAAATGATCCGATCAAAAGACATAGGCTAGCTATGTGGATAAGTAAACAGGACCCATACATATACTGTCTACAAGAGACACACCTCAAAACAAAAGATGCACATAGACTGAAGTTAAAAGGATGGAAATAAATGTTTCAAGCAAATGGAAATGAAAGAAAAGCTGGGGTAGCAATACTTTTATCAGACAAAATGGACTTTAAAACAAAGGCTATAGTAAGAGATAAAGAAGGTCACTATATAATGATAAAGGGAGCAATACAACAGGAAGATATAACCATTATAAATATCTACGCACCTAATATAGGAGCATCTAAATATATAAAGCAGCCTTTGATGGATATAAATGGCGAGATCAGCAGCAATACTATAATAGTAGGGGATTTCAATACCCCACTAACATCACTAGATAGATCCTCAATAAAGAAAATTAACAAAGAAACAGCAGACTTAAAAGACACACTAGATCAACTCGATTTAATAGATATCTTTAGAACTTTTCACCCTATGCAGCAGAATATACATTCTTTTCAAGTGCTCATGGTACATTCTCTAGGATAGACCACATGTTAGCACACAAAAGCAGTCTCAATAAATTTAAGAAGATTGATATCATATTAAGCATTTTCTCTGATCACAATAGCATAAAACTAGAAATCAACCACAACAAAAAACTAAAAAATTCTCAAACACATGGAAACTAAATAGGAAGTTGTTAAATAATGAATGGATTAACAATGAGATCAAAGAAAAAATAAAAAGATTCCTAGAAATGAATGATAATAAGCATACAACTCAAAATTTATGGGACACAGCAAAAGCAGTACTGAGAGGGAAGTTTATAACACTACAGGCATACTTTAAGAAGCTAGAAAAAGCTCAAATAAACAACTTGACCCTGTACCTAAAAGAACTAGAAAAAAAACAGCAAGTAAAGCACAGATGTAGTAGAAGGAAGGAAATAATAAAGATCCGAGTGGAAATAAATGACATAGAGGCTAAAGAAACAATACAGAGGATCAATGAAACCAGGAGCTGGTTCTTTAAAAAGGTAAACAAGATTGAGGAACCTTTAAACAGACTCACCAAGATAAAAAGAGAGAGGACTCAAATAAATAAAATTAGAAATGAGAGTGGAGAAATAACAACTGACACAACAGAAATACAAAATATTGTAAGAAAATACTATGAAGAACTGTATGCCAAAAAACTAGACAACCTAGAAGAAATGGACAAATTCCTTGAAACGTACAATCTTCCAAAAATCAATCTGGAAGAATCAGAAAACCTAAACAGATCGATTACAACAAATGAGATCAAAACAGTTATCAAAAAAACACCCAAGAAAGAAAAGTCCTGGGCCTGATGGCTTCACAAGTGAATTATACCAAATATTCAAAGAAGAACTAACTCCTATCCTCTCAAGCTATTTCAAAAAATTCAAGAGAAAAGAAAACTTCCAAGCTCCTTTTATGAGGCGAGCATAATTCTGATTCCAAAACCAGGCAAAGACAACACAAAGAAAAAAAATTATAGGCTAATATTCCTGATGAATATAAATGCTAAAGTCCTCAACAAAATATTAGCAAACCGGATCCAGCAATAGATGAAAAAAATCATACACCGGCCCTGGCCGGTTGGCTTAGTGATAGAGCGTCGGCCTGGTGTGCAGGAGTCCCGGGTTCAATTCCCGGCTAGAGCACACAGGAGAAGTGCCCATCTGCTTCTCCACTCCTCCCCCTCTCCTTCCTCTCTGTCTCTCTCTTCCCCTCCCGCAGCTAGGGCTCCACTGGAGCAAAGTTTGCTCGGGCGCTGAGGATGGCTCCGTGGCCTCTGCCTCAGGCACTAGAATGGCTCTGGTTGCAACAGAGCGAAGCCCCAGATGGGCAGAGCATCGCCCCCTGGTGGGCATGCCGGGTGGATCCCGGGCAGGCGTATGTGGGAGTCAGTCTGACTGCCTCCCTATTTCCATCTTCAGAAAAATACAAAAAAAAAAAAAAAAAAAACCATTAAAAAAAAATCATACACCATGATCAAGTGGGATTTATTCTGGGGAGGCAAGGCTGGTACAATATTCGCATATCAATCAATGTGATTCATCACATAAACAAGAGGAAGGAGAAAAACCACATGATAATTTCAATAGATGCAGAAAAAGCATTTGATAAAATCCAGCAGCAATTCATGATCAAAACTGTCAGCAAAGTGGGAATACAGGGAACATACCTCAACAGGATAAAGACCATCTATGACAAACCCATAGCCAACATCATACTCAATGGGCAAAAATTAAAAGCAATCCCCTTAAGATCAGGAACAAGGCAGGGGTGCCCCCTTTCACCACTCTTATTCAACATAGTTCTGGAAGTCCTAGCCACAGCAATCAGACTAGAAGAAGAAATAAAAGGCATCCAAATTGGAAAAGAAGAAGTAAAACTATCATTATTTGCAGATGATATGATATTGTACATAGAGAACCCTAAAGTCTCAGTCAAAAAACTACTGGACCTGATAAACGAATTCAGCAAAATGGCAGGATATAAAATTAATACTCAGAAATCAGAGGCATTTTTATATACCAACAATGAACAGTCAGAAAGAGAAATTAAGAAAACAATCCCCTTCACTATTACAACCAAAAAATAAAGTACCTAGGAGTAAATTTAACCAAGGAGACTAAAGACTTGTATTCGAAAATTATAACACATTGATAAAAGAAATCAAGGAAGATACAAACAATTGGAAGCATATACCCTGCTCATGGTTAGAAAGAATTAACATTATTAAAATGTCTGTATTTCCCAAAGCAATTTATAAATTCAATGCAATACCAATTAAAATACCAATGACATACTTTAAAGATATAGTACACATATTCCAAAAAATATATGGAACCAAAAAAGAAAAAGAATAGCCTGAGCAATCTTATAAAAGAAGAATAAAGTGGGAGGTATCACACTTCCTGATATCAAGTTATACTACAAGGCCATTGTACTCAAAACAGTGTGGTACTGGCATAAGAACAGGCACATAGATCAATGGAACTGAACAGAGAACCCAGAAATAAACCCACAGCTCTATGGACAACTGATTTATCTCCAAAGGCAAGTGAAATAAAAGACAGAATAAATAAATGGGACTATATCAAACTAAAAAGGTTTTGCACAGCCAAAGACAATAAGAACAGAATAAAAAAGACAAACCACACAATGGGAGAACATATTCGACAATACGTCTGATAAGGGGTTAATAACCAAAATTTGTAAAGAACTTGTAAATCTCAACACCAGGAAGACAAACAATCCAATCAAAAAATGGGCAAAAGAAATGAATAGACACTTCTCCAAAGAGGACATACAGATGGCCAATAGGCATATGAAGAAATGCTCAACATCACTAATCATTAGAGAAATGCAAATTAAAACCACAATGAGATATCACCTCACACCAGTCAGAATGGCGCTCATCAACAAAACAACACAGAATAAGTGCTGGCGAGGATGGGGAGAAAAGCGAACCCTCCTGCACTGCTGGTGGGAATGCAGACTGGTGCAGCCACTGTGGAAAACAGTAAGGAGATTCCTCACAAAATTGAAAATAGAAGTGCCTTTTGAACCAGCTATCCCGCTTTTAGAAATATACCCTAAGAACACCATAGAACTGTTCCAAAAGGAGAAATGCACCCCCATGTTTATGGCAGCATTGTTCACAATAGTGAAGATCTGGAAACAGCCCAAGTGTTCGTCAGAGGACGAGTGGATTAAAAAGCTTTGGTACATATATACTATGGAATACTACTCAGCCATAAGAAATGATGACATCGGATCATTTACAATAACATGGATGGACCTTGATAACATTATATGGAGTAAAATAAGTAAATCAGAAAAAACTAAGAACTATATGAATCCATACATAGATGGGACATAAAAATGAGACTCAGAGACATGGACAAGAATGTGATGGTAATGGGGGTGGGGTGTAGTTGGGGGTGGGCAGGGGGTGAGGAAGGAGAGAGAAGGGGTGGGGGATGGGAGGGGCACAAAGAAAACCAGATAGAAGGTGACAGAAAACAATTTGACTTTAGGTGAGGGGTATGCAACATAATCAAATGTCAAAATAATCTGGAGATGTTTTCTCGAAACATATGTACCCGGATTTATCAATGTCACTGCATTAGAATTAATAAAAAGAAGATTAAAAAAAAAGCTTTGGTACATATATAGTATGGAATACTACTCAGCCATAAGAAATGATGACAGCGGATCGTTTACAACAACATGGATGGACCTCGATAATATTATACGGAGTGAAATAAGTAAATCAGAAAAAACTAAGAACTATATGATTCCATACATAGATGGGACATAAAAATGAGACTCAGAGACATGGACAAGAATGTAATGGTAATGGGGGGGAGGGGAGGAAGGAGAGGTAGGAGGTGGGGGTAGGGGAGGAGCACAAAGAAAACCAGATAGAAGGTGACAGAAGACAATTTGACTTTGGGGGAGGGGTATGCAGCATAACGAAATGTGAAAATAATCTGGAGATGTTTTCTCTGAACATATGTACCCTGATTTATCAATGTCACCCCATTAAAATTAATTAAAAAAAATAGAATGAGAAAAAAAAAAGTTATAAGCTACTCATTTCCCATCACCTGATTTTGACCAAAATTTTAGTTTTCTGAAATCAAGAGAGCTGCAATAGACCGGCAAAAAAAAAGAAAAAAGAAAAAAAAAGAAAACATCATGCTAAGTGAAAAAAGCTAGACAGAGAGGATGAAAGTACGATTCCAGTTACAGGAGGTTCCCAGAATAAGCAAATTCAGTGACAGGGGAGACTGGAGGTTACCAGTGGCTGGGAGGGGGGGGGGCCGGGAGGGGGAATGAAGGAGCTTTAGAACCATCAATGGTGATGACGGTTGCACAACATTTTGAATGTAATTAATACCACTGAATTGTACACTTAAAATGGTTAAAACAGCACCTGACCAGGGTTGGTGGCACAATGGATAAAGAGTGTCAACCTGGAACACTGAGGTTTCAGATTCGAAATTCCGAGGTTTGTCGCTTTAGTGCAGGGTTGCTGGCTTGAGCACAGGATCATCAACATGATCCCAAAGTCGCTCGCTTGAGCCCAAAGGTCACTGGCTTGAGCAAGGGGTCACTGGCTCTGCTGTGGCCCCTGGATCAAGGCATGTATGAGAAAGCAATCAATGAACAACTGAAGTGTAGCAACTATGACTTGATACTTCTCTCTCCTCTCTCTCTCTCTCTTTCAAAGAAAGGAAAAATATGGGTAAAATGGAAAAATTTGTATTATGTATATATTCAACCACAATAAAAAACTGATCATAATATATATAAATAATACATGTATATAAGCTTCCATTGACAGGCACTCAATAACAAAATAATCAAAACTTTGATTTCAAGACTTGAGGTACATTTAAATGAGGTTCATTAAATGTTCCAGGAAGGACCAGTTGTCCTAGTTGTCCTTTATATCAAAGTGCTGGAGCAAGCCTGCTGCCTGCGTCCCAGCTGCTGAAGCCACACAACTGCTCTAGAAGAGGCTTGGAGATGCTGGCATGGTCTGGAATCTGGGGCTTCCTCATCGGGTAGCTCCCTCCCTTCCCAGTCCTGGGGCAGCAGAAGGTACAACACATCCCCAACACTCATAGGCACAGGCCTCTGGACCACGCAGCCCAGGTTTAGCCATGGCTTCTATGCAAGGGAGGTGCAGCTACCTGCACAGCCTTCTGTCAGCTGCAGGGGACACATAGCCACGTGCCTGGGCAGGCCCTTTCACTCTGAACCACTGCCACGGACAACATGGGCCTGTATGAGAGGTGACCACAGGCAATGTGACAAGAGGTCTGATGGCTACTCTGGGGGTGTCAGAGAGACCACAGCAGGTAGGGTGGGGCAGGGTGGTACTGTGTGTCTGTCCAAGCACTGCTCAACGTCACCAGTGGCCTGGTTATCCAACAGAGTAGACAGAAAAAGCATGAGTGAATATCGAAAAGATGTGACACTTTTTTGTAATTTAGCTTTCATTTGTCGTGGTTGTTTCTGCAGTGGACAGTGGGGACCAGGGTCTCACTTCTCAGAGGTAGCAACAGAGGCCAGAGGAGGAGCAGCCTGCCCAGGTCTGTGGGCCAACAGGGTGGGCCGGGAGCAGCTCCAGGACCCTAATTCCTAATCCAGCGCTCATCCTAGAGCACTTGTCCTCTTACTGAAATGTCCACAGTGTGTGCATATCAGAAGTTACTAGGTACCTTTGCCCAGTTCCCAAGTATGGGTTTAACATTTAGAAATGACTTACACTTAGTAATAATTCTCAAAGTAACAGATATTGAAACAAGTGGCCCAGCTCCCTAGTGATATCTGGAGTGGTATCAAAGCCATAACTAAAAACAGCATCATAAAAACTGTTATGATGTTCCCCCACAATTAACACATGAGATAAACAGTCTGGAAAAGCTTCAGGAGGAGGGATAGGAAAGAGGAAGACAGGAAAATCTGAAATTATCCCACCCCTTCTCACTCAGAAACCCTCAGTGATCCACACGGTTCACGGAACACAATCCTGACTCCTGCCTGTCCACCCTTGAGGGTTCCTCAGCCCAGTGGCCTGTCTTCCTGATGCATCTGTCCTGCAGTGTGGCTTGCCGCACGGCAGACACAAGGGTACTTGCTGGTCACTGTGTGGCCATGCGCTGACAGTCAACACACTCACCATTGAGCTGCATATTTGGGGCTGAAGGTCACTGGTTAAATGTAATCCTCTTACATAGACTGTGTCTATGAGAGACGGCTGATCTTTTTTTCATGACTATGAGAGCAGACTGATGGATTACAACAAGTTTCAATACTGGGGAACAGAGAATAGGGGGAAATGACCAGGACGGTAGTTACTGAAGATGAAATGTGTTCTAAATTTCTTAAAAAGGGACAATAGGACATGAGCTCCTTAAGATAGCTTCACAGCAAGCAGAGAGGCACAGCAGGTTCTCCTGCCCTAGCATTACTTGAGGGGGTCCTGAGAGCTGCTGGCATGGGTCCCTGTGCAACTTTGCTCCAGTGAGCAGGCAGAGGGCAGCACCCTGGAGCCCAGGGCAGGGCTGCAGTCACCTCCTGTCCTTCATCAGAAGGCCTGCCTCTGCAGTTAAACTCTTCTCTTCACACCAGTCCACCCGTTGTCTGTTTTCCAGTAAATGGGCTTTTTGACTAAACTGAATGTATTACCTTGGTTTTATTCTTTTTTTTTTTATTATTGATTTTAGAGAGGGAGGAATGGGGAAGAGAGCGAGGGGGGAAGGGAGAGATAGACATCAATCTGTTCCTGTATATGCCCTGACCAGGGACTGAACCCACAACCTTTCTGCAACAAGATGATGCTCTAACCAACCAAGCTATCGGGCTAGGGCTCAGTTTTTCTTTTTAATTTTTGTGCTTATTGCTTATAAAGATATCAGACACAGCAGGTGGACTACAGAGTTTAAATGTACGGCCTAAAACTGTCCTTGAAATGCACACTGTGTATCCTCCTTATCAGGAATGATGAGGGAGTCAGCTCAAGTCTCCTGCCACAGTCCCTGGAGCTCATACAGCCTTCCCTGCCACCCGCTGGTGGGGAGTGTGCCCTGCCCGCCCATCAGGATTAACCAAAATACCAGACCCGTGCCAGCTTCTCATCTGCTTCTTTCCTGGTGAAAGAGGGAGGCAGGATGAAGAAGAACCAAGCAAAGGATAAGAGAGAGAAGTGCACGTTCGAAAGCTGTAAAGAAAATCCCCATGAAACCAAGATGTCCTATGTGAAGCCAAATGTGTTTATTTTTTATCTGTCATGTCCAAATGCCGCATCCAGTATGTGGCAGGGACAGGCTGTAACACAAAGCCGCAGTTGTGAGGTGGGGAACGTCAGCCTGTCCCACGGTAGGAAAGCAGTCAAGGCTCACTGCCAAGCCAGTGCTCCAGCCCTGACAGGGGCCCTCCTGCAGTGACGCAGCAGGGGAGCCACGGTCTCCACTGCACCACCCTGTGGCTGGGAAATCAGATTGGGATCACCATATCGCAGGACCCACGGCAGTTTAAGTCACCAAGACCAAGGCCCATTTCATATAATGACTCTAACAGCATTTGCAGCAGAAACCACAGCTGAATGGGGGGGGGGGGTGCTTTTATATTTTTTTCTCGCTAGAAATTTAACTCATTCCTCTATATGCTTGAGCTTCACCACAGAGTGAGATCTCGTCTCTGAATAGGAAATGTGATTAACCTCTAAAAGATCATCTCTCATGAAACTAAATAGGTTCTTCGTGCAGGAAGGAGGGTGAACAGCTGAGAGTAGGAAGCCCTGCCCCTCCTACAGCAGCTCTGCCCAGCCCACACTGCTGGGTCACCACACCACTTCCTCTGCCCCGAAGCCAAAACTCTGACTCACCTGGCCACTTTCCTGAGCACACAGGCTCACTAGGATTTGTTGACGACAGCCAGCCCGGAGACATGTGCTTGCACTAGACCAGCCTCTCCCACCCACCATGGCCTCCAGGGGAAGGGCCCTTGCAAGCTGCACGGCTACCTTCAGCATTAACAGATGAAATCCCTATATCCCCCCCCATCACAAAGCCATGTTTCTTTCTCAGCACCACCATGGGTCAGAAGAACAGTCTCTGCCATAACACTTTCGTGGGGTGGGTTCCCAGATCCCTCCAGCCCGAGACTGGGGCTCTCAGCCACACGCAGTCTGTACAGGGCAAGTGTTCCCAAGCTCCCAGAGGACAAGAGCCACATGCTCTGGAAGTGACTGGGAACCTGCACACTTGCTAGCTGTAGCTAAAAAGCAGCATGTCTGTGTCATTACAAAAAGTAACTAAGTTAGACCAAGAGGAAAAAGTGACAAATATGTATATTTAAAATACCCCACAGCAAAGGTGAACAGTTTTTTCCCCACAAGGAAAGAGCTGAGTGTAAGGTGTCTACGCTTCAGCAGACTCATAAACACAGGCCTGCGGGCAGCACAGCCTTTGGTGCTCTGACACAGTGTGCGGGCACCACTGCATGGTCTCTCCAGAGCAGGGCCAGGCCTGCTACAAACTGACTGACAGCGCACTGGGCAGAGAGCTTCTGCTCGCCCTGGGGAGGCCAAGTCAGCAAGAGCAAACTGCAAAAATCTCGATTTCAACAAATAAACTGAAAAAGAAAAAGAAAAGAGGACAGATGCTCCCCCCCACAGGCGCTGCCACCCAGCCACACGGGGCTTCACTCAGGCCCCCCCCACCGGGCGCTGTCGCATGGGGCTCCCACACGGGATTCTGCATGGGGCTCCCAGCTGCAGCAACAGCACACTCCTGAAGCACACGACAGGGCGCCTGAGCACCTCCTGATGGCTGGTGACAGCAGGGAGTTACCTTCTGGTTTTTAAAAGTCAGTATGGTGTGATGATGGTTTTTAAATGCAGTTCTATCTTTTATAGATACATGCTTAAATATTCATGAATAAAATAATGTCTATGTATTTGCTTCAAAATTATTTTAAAAGGGGGACATCAAGCCATTGTGTTGCCCAGCAATAACATAGGAAGACAAGTTGACTTAAAAGTATTTCTATCAAACATTAAATTTCAAATTTGTGAAAACAAAGTGGCAAGCCCCCTCAGAATCCAGCTGAGCACTTGAGAGAGGACTGAGCAAACAAACACCCTCAGTGAGACACACACACAGCATACATGTGTACACACACATGCACAAAAACTCACACCTATACACAGCACACAGGTACACTACATAGACTCACAGCACACACATGTACACACATGTACAACATAACACACACATGAACACATTTCACCAACTGAGTACACGTACACACAGCACTCACAGGTACAGACTCAGAACACACATGTACATGTGGACAAACGCCCACATGTATACACACATGTACACAGGAAGAAGCACAGGAGGGCTGTGTGTGTCTGCATGCACAGAGCACAAGGGTTCAGGATGGACATGGCCTTTCTCTCCCGTCTCCAGCTGCAGGGAGCAAGCAACCCAGCAGGTACCCCAGCCATTCCCATGGCTGAGAGGCAAGCACAGGCCAGAGAGAGCTGTTCTCAGGCAGGGAAGAGTAGGGAGTCACCTGCTCCCAAATGCACATTACCTGTCTCAGTTCCTGGGTGTTCTCCTCGGAAATGAGTGGCTCAGTCGCCTGCAGCTGCAGTGGCCCGCCTTCCTGGCTCCCAGTGGAGGGCTCTCGGTGCCTGGCGCAGTCCATCAACCCGGATGCTGAAATCAAAGTCAGACGCAATGACACCTTCCAGTACTTGTGCACAACACAGAAGCACTCACAGCTTTATAAAGATCTTCTCAGCTCTCTGGGCCAACAAAGTGTCCTCCCAGGCATCTCCATCCTCTACGGAGATGTCCTCCAGAGAGCTACACCTGCCAGCCCCCTCCCTGGCCACTGCTCAGCCCAACAGCTGCGAGGCCTGCTCACACCTTGCTTCCATCCCAGTCTAGCGAGGCTTCCTTACCCCACCCTGATCCCAGTGAATCTGTAAAAACCTGGGGCTGTAAAAACTGGCTCCCAGAAAAAAGGCTCCTACCCAGGAATGGTCATTTTCTTTCCGAGAAAAGAATATAGACTTGGAGTTTAAGACAGTAATTGTTAAACACTCATAAGCCCCACAGGATGCTGGGGGTCTGGAAAGCACAGGGGATAGTCAGATGCCAGCCAAGCAAATGTGACTACGAAGCCACAGGTGGGGTGAGTATGAGCCACGAGGCCAGGCGCTGCTCAGAACGGGTTTCTGCTCACACAGCACCTGCCTGGGTGATGTCCCCAAGGAGCAGAGGCCAGCCTGGATAGAGATCGTGCTAATCAGGTGGCTCATGGCCCCTCCTGCAGTGTGCCACCTGTCCTTTATTTAAAGAATTGACTCCAAATGCACCCTGGCACTGTGGGCCCAGATAAGGGCATCAATGAGCTTGCTGCCTGTTCATGTGCACACACCAGCTTGGATACAGAGCAGGATGCTGGAGAGGAGGGGAGAACAGGCAGAGAAAAGCACTGGTCTGGGAACCTACACGGCTCCTCTGATTCAGGGGAGTGGGGGCACAGCAGGGCGACAGGTGACCCCATCCCTCATAGGATGCTAGGGTCAGGGAGAAGAGCTGCCTTTCGCCAGAGTGACGAGCAGTTGCTAAAGAAAGGACAGGAGCAGATCTGTGGGGGTACGGCTCTCCTGGGCCTGCAGGGTTGGCGCCCAGCTGGTGGCCTTCGGGACACACTCACTGTGCCAGTCCCTCCTTTGTAGGAGAGGTCAGCCCCCGCTATTCTTATTTCTTAAGATAATTCTTATAAATAATACTCCCTGAGAGTGCCTGGCCTTGTGTGGGATACATGGAAGCTGGAATGAGGACAAAAAGCAAGTTTTCAGGGTCTTGGGAGGACAAGGGCCTAGGCCAAACGGAGTAAGCTGAGGAGGCAGGCAGAGGACCATGTCTGCTAGAGGCAAGACCCTGGCCCTCCTCCAGGCCCATCCCCAGTGACGCAAGTTGGAAATGCGTCCCGCACAGAGCAGCCACACCCGCACTGCATTTTTAAGTCTAGAAAAGGCTCACAGGACAAAATATAACTACACGCCACGAACCCAAACGTCTGCTCTTCTAGTCCGTTCTTTATGAAAACACTGGCTGCAATTCCTCTGAACTAATGTAGTAACTTGTATTCTAGACTGGCTTGAGTCCCAGCTCCTCCAGAATCCTTGAGGCTTGTTCAGTAGCATGACACCCACCAGTACTGTGTGGAGTGTTATCAGGATGTCACAATGGCAAGGCGGACTTCACTGGCCTGTGAAATAGCAGTTCTCCAGGCCTAAGGGGTGAGGAAATGCCTCACTCAGCCTGCCCCGCCCTCGCCACCCCATCTCTAGCATGCTGGTCCTACCACCTCTCCACCTCACCTGCATGCATCTCACAGAGGGGCCACCCCCAGGGCTAAGTCTGGTGACATGTCCTGCATGTGGTCCTTCTGTCGGCAGCTACCCTGGTGTCACATCTTTTACTGAACTGGCTTGGGATGGCCCTGCTGTTTATTTTTTCAGCACCCCTCCCACTGGGGTTGCCCTGACTAGCTTCTGTGAGTGCAAGGTCTGTCCACTCGCATGGTGCCCGAGACTGTGCTCTGGTGTCCACTTCAGCAGTTAGAGCTATCTTACTGAGAGATACACTCTTTTTGAATGCTTAACAAAAGAGTATTATTACTTAAACAACCAGAAAGCCAGACTGGAGGCTATTTCTTCCTGGAATATACTAAGTCGGGGATTTTTTCAGGAAGCGATGGGTTTGGTGGGACCCATCCAGAGCATTGCTTTGGCCACCCCAGTGCTCTGTGTTGACAGTGGAGTTGCTGACTCAGTTACCTCAGTGCTTTGAAATATCTGCTAAGAACATTAATTTAGTTCAGTATAAGATGCTTTTTGTCTCTAAAGTCATGAATTATCTGTGTTAACCAAAATAAGCACAGTATTGTTCAAGCTACAAAGGAACTTACAGATGATTCCACTTTCCAGGAAGGAGGTAACACTGAGGGGCACCTGGCTGAGACACACAGGCGGCAACAGAGGGCAAGCGTGAGGCAAGGTCTCCATGGGTTGAGTGTGTGGGTGACCAACACGTCCTAAATTAGGTGGTCAGAAAAAGACTCTCTTAAAAGGTGACGGTCAGTAAACAACAAAGGCAAAAATCTGTACCAAACCTTCAAAGATCCAGGAGTGGACGGTTCTGACAAAGACGGGTGTGTGGACTTCACCCCAGGGCTACGAGACAACCTAGAGCACACTACAGCTGCTAAAAACCATCAGGGCCACCAAAGCAAGGAGAGTCTGGCCAACTGACACGGTCAAGAGGGTCCAAGAGACACAATGCTGAAATGTCATACGGAAACCTGGAAGCCAGAATAAAACACAACTTGCAAGAATAACAACGTATCCACACTGGCTCCTCAGTTAGGACAACAAACAATAATGACAGGTGACAACAAGAGAGAAAACTGGGTGTGGGAGACATGGGAAATCTGAACTATCCCTACACAACTTTTTCTGCAAGTCTAAATTATTCTAAAATGTGAAAGATTATATAAAAGATGCTGTGAAGAAAAAACAGCAATCCGCAACTGCTCTTTCCTAAGGTGGAGAGTGCCCACCTGTGTCACTCCTGGACCCTCACCCGTCCACACAACACATTAACCCAGAGGTCTCCGGAAAGTTCTTCTAGCTGCTTGCCCATGGCAAACCCTAGTTTGCTGCTACTAGACTGCCACCTTCTGGCAGCATATTTTACCCAAATACGTCATACAGGAGGGGAACCCATTTCTGTGATGTCAGTCCTGGTTTCCACTCCCTGTCTTGACAGTTTCCAGGGTGGAACAGTAAAGATGGAGGTGACGGCAGACACTACCCAGAGGTGACGGTGGGAAGCTGCTGGGACGCTGGCTCTTGTCGTGAGGCTTGCAGAGGACTCTGAGAAGCTCCAAGCAAGTCAGACAGCATCTGGCTTATGCTAAATTGAGCAGGCTGTTCCTTCCAAACACATCACTTGCTACCTGAGCCTCTCCAGACCCACAGCTGTCAGGTGCACCTCCTCCACGAGTTCGGGCAGCCTTGCAAAGGGAGGGTGGTATGCCCTGCTTGGTGCCAATGCAGACACCCTGCAAGGATCCCACCCAGAGGCTAAAGTTAGCACCAAGATGAAAACCCATCTGTCAGCTCATTCTACACACATTTGGTCCATTACTGTGACAGGCAAGGTCACAGCTGTTCAATCCATCCCTGAATTTAGGTGTCGGGAAGGTGTGTGTGATGTGGATGGGGAAGACCCATGATCATGGACTCTCAGTGAGGGAGGCTACCCAATGTGGTAGGTCTGTTATGATTAGTTGAAAGGTCTTAAAAGCAGGTCTGTGGCTTCCTGGAGGAGGAAGACAATGTTTGGCCTGTGCTTAGCAGCCTCAGCCAGTGCCCAGGAAGTCCAGCCTGCCCTTGCAGACAACAGGCTCTACAGAACTTGTCCTCGCCTGTTTTCCCACAGTGGCGCAGAGGCCTGGCACTCTATTCCTGCCCTGTCTGCCACCTGGGTACTAGGGTAGGATCCTGCCATCCTGCCTTCTGTGGGGCCCAGCAGCAGACCCAGAGATTCTGTGTGGTGTGACCCCAGGCCGCACATGGTACGCTCACAGCCACCATCTCATTCATTACCTCCTGAGTTCTCTCCTGGAAACCACTATGCCTAACAACACACAGATATGGTGCAGCTCTGTGAGGCAGGCTGTGGGTACCTGCTGCCATGCCTGGTGCTGTGGGTTCTCCACTGGCACTGGTGGAACTGTGGCTGACAGCACTACCTGGTCCCTCCAGCTGGGTCCTTTCCCGCTCACTGGGGAGGCCCTACCTAGCAGAAAATGCAGTGGGGTGACACATCACAACGTAGGACATCAGAGCAGCTGCCAGTGAGGCTTGCACATGGCCTTGCCTGATGGGTCCTCTGGTCAGGCTGTCACCCTGGCTGGTGCAGCCTGCCCTTCTTGGCTCTCTTTTGGGTCAGCTTCTGAGTCCGCCTTGAGTGAGGGGCCAAAGAAAAACCAGAAATGCCAAGAAAATAGGTTTTTAAATTAAGTTTTGACATCAACATTTCTAACATTTCATATCTTACAAGACCAGATCTATTATCAAGTATATTTCTTTTTGAAACTTAAGGCCATCTGGAATAGTATCAAGATATTCATGCATTAGGGAAACAGGTCACATATTAGTATTAAAATCAATCACTTAAGAGAGAAAAAAAAGACTGGAATAGTAACAAACAGCTTTCTGATTTAAACAGACATTCAGGATCAAAGTTAATGAGGAAGCCAATTGTCAAAAAACCCCCACATGAAATATAAAATGTTACCTATAATTCAAGTATTAGAAGATGTCAGAATATGTTATGACTTTGGGATTCCTTATATAAGTCTCAAAAACAAACAAATTTTCCTGACCACAGATAAAGATTTCTATAATAAGGGCTGACAGTCTGGGAGGGCTCTGATAGCCACCACTAAAGTCATTGAGGATTGACTATCTAGAATACATAAGGAACTCTTACAAATCAGACATAAAAAGGAAAAAAAAAAGTCCCAATAGGAAAACACAGGCACACACTCAGGCACACACACACAGGCAATCCACAGAGCAAAACTTGTGGGATTAAAAGCAAATACACATCTCACAATCAGTGATAGAAATTAAAATTAAAATACTATCAAGATGCCACAAAATACCTGTCAGAATAGCAAAATTGAGACGTCAGACGACATCAAGTTACTCTGTGCTAGGGAGGGGACCGGGGCCCAAGAACCACAGGGTGTGTGGACACGTGATGTATCCACACGTTCTGTCCCCACACTCAACCCGCTGGCCATGCCCAGCCACACCGTCCACCCCATGGAGACCTGCAGGACACCAGAGCCTCACTGCTGCTGGGGAAAGCAAGGCTTTCGAGTACCTCACGGAACCGAGTAAACCACACAGACTCTACTGCCTAGTTTTCCAAGATTCAAATACCTCCCCACACACCCTGGAAGGTGATCTGGGAAGACCTCGATCAAATGTGAAGGGACAGGGGAATGAGGCTGAGTCATGGTGGGGGTGATGAGGACTCAACAGAGCTGGTGGGGCTGGTGCCAGTTAATGAGAACTGAAATGCTAGTTCTCAAATCACACAAAGGAGAGTGAAAGCATCTACTCAAACCTGCCCCTTGTTCTGAAAAACCCTTTCTGATCTATTAGGAAACCTACTCAAAGTGATCTGAGATACACAGTTGGCTAGTACTAGGAAAATGGTCTGAAATTATTATTTTTCTTTCCCTGCCCCCCCTACCTCTCTCCCTCCTTTCTTTCCTTTTTTTTTTTTTTTTTTTTTTTTTTTCTGAAAGAGGCAAGGAGAGAGAGACAGAAACATCAAGGTGCTTCTGTATGTGCCCTGACTGGGTAATCAAACCGCAACCTTCATGCTCCAGTAAAACTGAGCTATCTGGCAAAGGCTTTTTATTTTTTTAAGAGACACAGGGAAAGAGAGGGCCAAGGCAAGGGAAGCATTCATCTGTTGATCCACTCAGTCGTGGATTCTTTGGTTGCTTCCCGTATGTGTCCTGACTGAGGATTGGACCTGCAACCCCGTTGTTTCTGGACAATGCTCTTCACCACCTGAACTAACCAGCCAGGGCCATAATTATTTTATTTACAAACACATGGACAGCTGCTAGTGAGCTGGAGCCAGCAGCTGCCCATGATGACTGTGTCAAGTATGCACCAATGCAGGCCGAGTCTGACTGCAACTTCAGAGGCCTGTGCCCAGGCTGTGTTGATGGCCACTTACCTCCCTGCCACACCGAGTATCCCTTCTTCACTGGGGAAGAGGTTCCAGTGCTTCTGATCATCAAAGCATCTTCTAACAACTCAACCTTCTTGTTGAACTGCATTTCCAAAATGGGGATAACTTCTGGCATCCTGGCAGATATCAAACGAAAAGCTATGTCCGGCTTCCCAATAAACCGCTGACGGATGCTAACTTCATAAGGTGTGTGAACCTTAATGTCATCTACATCTTCTCTTTCAAATCTGTGTATGAGCGAAGAGTCTGAATCATGGACTTCCAACCCAGACACAAGGATAGTAAGCCTTCCTGGTTTCACATGAGATTCTGTTCTCTGGGAAATAACAGCAGGAATTCTGATCACTGTCCCTTCTTTTCCAAGAGCTTTGGAACAAGTCATTGAGGAGTGTCCCCTGGCTTTTGTGTCTGATGGCATCTTCCAAAGCTTGGAGCTGAAGGGCCACCAAGAAGGAGATTCCAGTTCTGTCAGCAACCTAAAAGATGAAACAAAACAAAACAAAAATAAATTGGTCCATACATTTTTTTTTACCTATGTACTTCTTTTTATTAATTTATTGTGTTTACATAGATTCTAGTGTCCCCCCAAATACATCCTCCCCTCCCCTGTGTTCCCCAGTACATCCCCATGTCCCCTTCCCCATAACACCCTCCCCATTTCCCTCCAGGATTTGCTTTTCTGCTCTCATCCTATCCTATCAGCCTATCATCCACTTTCCCTCTGTCCACTTTCCTTCTGGATCCTTTGATCCCGCCTCTGTCTCTATTCCGCTCCTCAGTTCATATTGTTCGCCGAATTCCTCAAACCAGTGAGGTCATATATTTTTCTTTCTCTTCCTGGCTTGTTTCACTTAACATAATAGTTTCTAGGTCCATTCATGTTGTCGCAAAAAATAATATTTCTTTTTCATAGCTCCATAGTATTCCACTGTATATATGCACCACTGCTTTTTAATCTACTAGTCCACTGACAGACACTGGGCTGTTTCCAGATCTTTGCTATTGTGAACAATGCTGCCATAAACATGGGGGATGCATTTCTCCTTCTAGAATAGTTCTATGATGTTCTTGGGGTATATTCCTAAAAGTCGGATAGCTGGGTCAAAAGGCAGTTCGATTTTCAATTTTTTGAGGAATCTCCATACTGTTTTCCATAGTGGCTGCACCAGTCTGCATTCCCACCAGCAGTGCAGGAGGGTTCCCTTTTCTCCACATCCTCGCCAGCACTTATTCTGTGTTGTTTTGTTGATGAGCGCCATTCTGACAGGTATGAGGTGATATCTCATTGTGGTTTAAATTTGCATTTCTCTAAAGATTAGTGATGTTGAGCACTTTTTCATATGCCTATTGGCCATCTGCATATCCTCTTTTTTCTTTTTTTTTTTGTATTTTTCCGAACTTGGAAACAGGGAGGCAGTCAGACAGACTCCCACATGCGCCCGACCGGGATCCACCCGGCATGCCCACCAGGGGGCAATGCTCTGCCCATCTGGGGCATTGCTCTGCCGCAATCAGAGCCATTCTAGCGCCTAAGGCAGAGGCCACAGAGCCATCCTCAGTGCCCGGGCCAACTTTGCTCCAATGGAGCCTTGGCTGTGGGAGGGGAAGAGAGAGACAGAGAGGAAGGAGAGGGGGAGGGGTGGAGAAGCAGATGGGCGCTTCTCCTTGTGTGCCCTGGCCGGGAATCGAACCTGGGACTCCTGCACGCCAGGCCAACGCTCTACCACTGAGCCAACTGGCCCGGACGTCCTTGATTTCTTTTATCAATTTTATAATTTTCTGAGTACAAATCTTTAACCTCCTTGGTTAAATTTACTCCTAGGTATCTTATTTCTTTGTTGCAAAAGTGAAGGAGATTGTTTTCTTAATTTCTCTTTCAAACAGATCATTGTTGGTATATAAAAATGCCTCTGATTTCTGAGTATTAATTTTATATCCTGACACCTTGCTGAATTCATTTATCAGGTCCAGTAATTTTTTAACTGTGACTTTAGGGTTTTCTATGTACAATATCATATCATCAACACATAATGATAATTTTACTTCTTTTCCAATTTGGATGTCTTTTATTTCTTCTTCTAGTCTGATTGCTGTGGCTAGGACTTCCAGAACTATATTGAATAAGACTGGTGAAAGGGGGCACCCCTGCCTTGTTCCTGATCTTAAGGGGATTGCTTTTAACTTTTGCCCATTGAGTAAGAGGATGGCAGTGGGCCTGACATAGAAGGCTTTTATCATGTTGAGGTATGTTCCCTGTAATCCCACTTTGCTGAGAGTTTTGATCATGAATGGGTGCTGGATTTTATCGAATGCTTTTTCTGCATCTATTGATATTATCATGTGTGATTTTGTCCTTCCTTTTGTTTATGTGAAGAATCACATTGATTGGTTTGCAAATATTGTACCAGCCTTGCCTCCCCAAAATAAATCCCACTTGATCATGATGTATGATTTTTTTCATGAATTGCTGGATCCGGTTTGCTAATATTTTGTTGAGAATTTTAGTATCTAAATTCATCAGGGATATTGCCTATAGTTTTCTTTCTTTGTGTTGTCTTTGCCTGGCTTTGGAATCAGAATTATGTTTGCCTCATGAAAGGAGCTTGGAAGTTTTCCCTCTTCTTGAATTTTTTGAAATAGTAGTTAGTTCTTTGAATGTTTGGTAGAATTTGCCTGTGAATCCATCTGGCTCAGGGCTTTTGTTTGATGGGAGTTTTTTGATAACTCTTTCGATCTCATTTGTTGTAATTGGTCTATTTAGGTATTCTGATTCTTCCAGATTGATTTTTGAAAGATTATATTTTTCAAGGAATTTGTCCATTTCACCTAGGTTGTCTAATTTTTTGGGATACAGTTCTTCATAGTATTTTCTTACAATCCTTTGTATTTCTGCTGTGTCAAGTTGTTACTTCTCCACCCTCATTTCTATTTTTTTTTTCATTACTATTTTATTTATTTGAGTCCTTTCTCTTTTTCTCTTGGTGAGTCTGGCTAAGGGTTCATTGATCTTGTTTACTTTTTCAAAGAACCAGCTCATCTCTTGGTTTCATTGATCCTCTGTATTGTCTTTTTGGTCTCCATGTCATTTATTTCTGCTTTGATCTTTATTATTTTCTTCCTTCTACTTCCTCTAGGCTTTACTTGCTGTTCTTTTTCTAGTTCTTTTAGTTGCCAGATTAAGTTGTTTATTTGATCTTTTTCTAGCTTCCTAAGTATGCCGGTAATGCTTCCCTCTCAGGACTGCTTTTGCTGTGTCCCATAGATTTTAAGTTGTTGTATGCTCATTTACATTTGTTTCAAGAAAATTTTTTATTTCTTCCTTGATCTCATTGTTGACCCATTCATTGTTTAATAACATGCTGTTTAGTTTCCGAGTGTTTGAGTATTTTTCAGTTTTCCTATTGTAGTTAATTTCTAATTTCATGCCACTGTGGTCAGAGAATATGCTTGATATGATTTCAATCTTCTTAAATTTGTTGAGACTGCTTTTGTGCCCTAATATGTGGTCTACCCTAGAGAATGAGCACTTGAAAAGAATGTATATTCTGCTGCTTTAGGGTAAAAGGTTCTGAAGATATCTATTAAATCGAGTTGATCCAGTGTGTCTTTTAAGTCTGCTGTCTCTTTGTTAATTTTCTTTCTTGAGTATCTATCCATTGATGTTAGTGTGGTATTGAAACCCACTACTATTATAGTATTGCTGTCGATCTCTCCCTTTATATCCATCAAAATCTGCTTTATATATTTAGGTGCTCATATATTAGGTGTATAGATAGTTTTATAATGGTTATCTCTTCCTGTTGGATTGCTCCCTTTATCATTATGTAATGACCTTCTTTATCCCTTACTATAGTCTTTGCTTTAAAGTCTATTTTCTCAGATATAAGTATTGCTATCCCAGCTTTTTTTTCATTCTATTTGCATGAAATATTTTTTTTCCATCCTTTTACTTTTAGTCTATGCGTATCTTTTGTTTTGAGGTGGGTCTCCTGTAGACAGCATATGTACGGGTCCTGTTTTGTTATCCATTCAGCTACCCTATGTCTTTTGATTGGATCATTTAATCCATTTACATTTAAGGTTATTATTGATATGTAGTTGTTTATTGCCATTTTTTTCTTGAAATCTATATTCCTCTTTTAATAAATATATATTTTTTCCCGCTTTGTTCTGTCTATAGTAGGCCCCTTAACATTTCTTGCAGCATTGGTTTGGCTGTAATAAATTCCTTGAGGGTTTTTTGTCTGGGAAGCTTTTTATTTCTCCTTCAATTTTAAAAGATAGTCTTGCTGGATAAAGAAGTCTTGGTTGTAGGTTCTTGTTCTGCATTACTTTGAGTATTTCTTGACAATCCCTTCTGGCCTCAAGTGTTTCTGTTGAGAAGTCAGATGTCATCCTTATGGGTGTTTCTTTGTAGGTGATTGACTGTTTTTCTCTTACAGCTTTTAATATTCTTTCTTTATGTCTTAGCTTTGGTATTTTGATTATGATATGTCTTGGTGTGTGTCTCTTTGGGTTCTTTTTTAATGGGGTTCTCTCTGCTTCTTGAACTTGTGTGGCTCTTTTTGCACCAATTTAGGGAAATTTTCATCTATACTTTCTTCAAAGAGTTCTATAGTCCTTGTTCTTTCTCTTCTCCTTCAGGAACCCCTATTATGCAGATATTGTTTCTGTTTATGTTGTCACAAAGCTCTCTTAGTTTCCTCAGACTTTTTGATCCTCTTTTCTTTTTGCTATTCTGTTTCCGTATTTTTGCTTATCTTGTCCTCTAAGTCGCTGATTCGATCCTTTGCTTCATCCAGCCTGCTTTTAATTCCTTCTAGTCTAGTCTTCATTTCTGATATTGTTTGTCATTTCTGTCAGGTTCTTCTTTATGATTTCCGTGTCCTTTTTGATGCTTACAATTTCTTTATTGAGGTGTTCATTAAGTCCATCCATTGTAGCTTTGAGATCCTTCACAATCCTAACAATCATTATTTTATACTCTGCATCTGGTAATTCAATTACTTCCAATTCGTCCAGGACTTTTTCTGAGGACTTATCTTGTTGAAGCACATGACTTATGCTTCTCTGCCTACCCATTATTCTCTGTATGACTTATAGGCTTCTTCCAGTTTTTTGTGATCTCCTTACCTAGTAAAGCTGCTTTGAAGTCTCTGGTCCATACATTTTTTTTAAATTTTATTTATTCATGTGTTTTTTAGAGAAGAAAGAGAGAGGGAGAGAGAGAGAGATAGAGGAGAGGGAGACAGAGAGAGAGAAGGGGGGAGGAGCTAGAAGCATCAACTCCCATATGTGCCTTGACCAGGCAAGCCCAGGGTTTTGAACCAGCAACCTCAGCATTTCCAGGTCGACGCTTTATCCACTGCGCCACCACAGGTCAGGCTCCATACATTTTTAATACTTGTTTTTTTAAATAAGAATCTGCTTTAGCCTTTATAAAGCACATGATCATTTCACAGCGTTCTTTTCCACAAATATTCCATGAAGCAGAAAGAGCACAAAGGATTATCTCCATGTTTTAAGAAAAGAAATTCAAGGTTAAAATCAGTAGGTATTTTCCTACAAATACAAAGCTAATCAGTACTGGGCACACATTATCTTCTGATGAAAATGTTATTCTTACCATACTTGACCCTGGGTAATTCTGACTCAAAATAAATCCTAAATCTTAATCGCTAAAGAGTTAACAGACTTTTTGGCAGTGACCTGTATTGCCAAATACATAACATGGGGCTCATGGGTACCTGAAATGTAGTTAATATAATAAGAAACTGAATTATTTTTCTTGATTTTAGAGAGAGTCAAAGGGAGAGAGAGAGAGAATGAGACAGGAACATAAATCCATTCCTGTATGTGTCCTAAACAGGGATCTAATCAGCAACCTCTGTGCTTCGGAATGATTCTCTAACCAACCGAGCTATCTGGCCGGATAAGACATGAGGAACTGAATTTTAAACTTAAATTTAATATGCCTTACAGCTACCATACTGGACAGCACCACTCTACAGTAACCACTAATGATAATAACATATATGTAAAAAGTCAATACAAGAGAAAAAAGGAGAAGCAGGGCTGGTAAAGCAAAGGAACAAGAATCAAATAAACAGAAAACAAGACGGTGGAACTGAACACAACCATACTAGTAATCACCTATATAAATAAAAATGTAAATGTTCGTTTGTTCAAAATCTTAAATCTACGAAAGTTCCTCAGAGTTTTTTTGAAATTTGCTTTGAAATTTTGATACAATGCTGCATTAGAATACATACTTTTTTTTATATACCTACTATTATATAGATGTCACACCTTTGACAGGTTAAAACATGCTTTTTTTAAAAAACGGTGCCATCTGCTGGACATAAAAGCAACACATGCTATACTAAATACTAAATATTTTACGATTATATGTTGTGTGTTCTAGAGTTGGCAAACCAGACAATCTCTATATCTGCACAGACAATAGAACAAAAAATATTATATACCCACAAGCATTGTGAAATTAAACATATTAGAAACATGCGCTTTCTCTTTTCTTTCTTTTCCATTTAACCAGACTGAGCCACAGCAATGTGTGGCTGGATACAGTTAGTACTAAAAAAAAAATGGACTAAATTCTCTAACTAAAGGGATGATTGTTAGCCTGGTGAAAGAATAAGACTGAGCTATATCTTAAGAGACACTGTGAACTAGAATGACACAGATATGTGAAAAGCAAGGGGACTGGAAAAAAAATATATCATGCCAAAAGTAACCTTTAAGATAAGAAGTGTTACCAGAAATAAAGACAGACCATGCATAAGAACAGGAGGGTCAAATCCAACAGAACAACTTAAAAATACTAAATATGTATGTTTCCAATAAACAGAACTTAAAAGTTCATTAAGCAAAATGGGTAAAACTAAAAGGAGAAATAGACAATCACAGCTGTGGGTTTCAACAAATTTCTTTTTATGGTTGATACAGTAATAAGACAAAAAATAATTAGTAAGAATATAGAAATTTTAAGCCATACCATTTACCCAACTCAACCTGATTAATATTTATAGAATCAGCATCCACCTGTTGAATAAACTGTTTTCAAGTGTATTCAGAACATTAAAAAAGAGAATAGCAAGCCTCAATAAATTTCAATATTGAAATCACACAGAGTAGTGGTTTTCAACCTTTTTACACTTGGGGACCAGTGAAAACAACAGGATAATTTTTGGGGGGACTGCTAAGGCAGAAATTACCCTGAGCATAAGAAAATTCAACTAAGATCATGAGGTCTATAATCTTCATACATGAGGGTGGTTAACTCTTTCGCAGACCAGTACAAAATTTCAGACTGTTGAAAAAACTGATAGTCTATCCTCTGTCCCAAAGAAATAAAACTAGAAGTCAATAACAAAAAAGCTAACTTGAAAATTTTCAAATATTTGGAAATTAAACAAAATTCTAAATAAAGAATATAAAAATATGTGAAGGGAATGAAACTGAATATATAATACACAAAAAATGGTAGAATACAAATAGAGCAGTCATGAGAGGAAAATTTATTGTTCTCAGTGCACATATTTAAAAACAATTTGAAAAGGTTAAAAAATCAGCGATCTAAGTTTCTATCTTAAAAAGTATAAATTTCAAAAAAAAGTGTAAATTAAGCCCTGGCCAGTTAGAGCATTGTCCCAATACACAGAGGTTGTGGGTTTGATTCCCAATCAGGACACATACAAGAACAGATTGATGTTTCTGTCTGTCTGTCTCAAATCAATAAATAAATTTTATTAACAAATAAAAAAGTTAAAAATTAAATGTAAATTAAGTAGAAAAAAGAAAAAGTAGAAATTAATAATGTTTAAAACAAAAAATATAAAATATTAACAAAGCCAAAAATAGTTAAGAAATTAAAAAAATTAAACTGAGAGCAGCCCAAGATGGCCGACTTGGAGGATCGGGTGTCGGATGAGGAGAAGATGATTCTGGATTGCCTGTAGCTCCAAGAAAGTTGCTGAGGGCCAGTCAAAAGCGGTGACTCCCACTGGTCTTCACCAGTTTCCGGCCTGTGAGGTCCAGGGCTGGTACATCCAGTGGGCCAGATACAGAGCATCAGCTCAAGACCTAACAACCATAGTTAGAGTTGTATCTTAAGAAAAGGCTCCTCACACCTGACCCAGCTAAGGCATAGAAAACGTCACAAACAGCAAAAAGAGCAGTAGCAGCAGACATGTAGCCCACAGTGGATTACAAACAGCTGAAGCCATCCCAGGAAGATTTAGAAATTACACAACTGAAAGCTGGAGTCAGACAACACCAACCCTATACTCAGATAGCTACACAAACAACATATTTGAAGGAGCAGTCTATATAGAGACAAAATGGGAAGACAGGGAAGTGCAATTGAAATGAATCAACAAGAGAAATCCCCAGAAAAAGAATTGAATGAAATGGAAATAACTAAGATGCTGGATGCAGAGTTTGGAATAATGATTGTTAGGATGCTCAAGGATCTTAGAGCAACCATAGATAGACAACATGAGCACCTAAACAAAGAGATTTCTGGCATCAAAAAGGACATTGAAATCATAAAATAAGAATCAGACAGAAATGACAAACACAATATCAGAAATGAAGATTACACTAGAAGGAATTAAAAGCAGGTGTGATGAAAGAGAGGATCAAATCAACGATTGAGAGGACAAGATAAGCAAAAGCACGGAAGCAGAACAGCAAAAGAAAAGGAGGATCAAAATGTCTGAGTAAATTCTAAGAGAACTCTGTGACAATAGGAAGAGAAACAACATCCACATCATAGGGGTTCCTGAAAGAGAAAAGAAAGAACAAGGGATAGAGAACCCGATTGAAGAAATCATAGCTGAAAATGTCTCAAAATTGATGCAGGAAAAAATCACACAAGTTCAAGAAGCACAGAGAATCCCATTAAAAAGGAACCCAAATAAACCTACACGAAGACACATCATAATTAAAATACCAAAGCTAAGAAATAAAGAAAGAATACTAAAAGCTGCAAGAGAAAAGCAGTCAATCACCTACAAAGGAGACCCCAAAAGGATGACATCCGACTTCTCAACAAAAACACTTGAGGCGAGAAGGGAATGGCAAGAAATATTCAAATTAATGCAAAACAAGAGCCTACAACCAAGATTTCTTTATCCAGCAAGGCTATCATTAAAAACAGAAGAAGAAATAAAAAGCTTCCCATACAAAAAAAAAAAAAAAAACCCTCAAGGAATTTATTACAACCAAACCAATGACGTAAGAAATGTTAAGAGTCCTGTTGTAAACAGAACAAGGGGGAGTGGGAATCTAGTAAAAGAGGAATGTGGAGTTAAGATTTAAGAAATGCGTCCAAATTGAAAAAGAAGAAGTAAAACTATCATTATTTGCTGATGATATGATACTGTACATAGAAAACCCTAAAGTCTCAGTAAAAAAACTACTGGCCCTGATAAATGAATTCAGCAAGGTGGCAGGATATAAAATTAATATTCAAAAACCAGTGGCATTTTTATACACCAACAATGAACTGTCCAAAAGAGAAATTAAGAAAACAATCTCCTTCACTACTGCAACAATAACAAAGAAAGTACCTAGGAGTAAATTTAACCAAAGAGGTTAAAGACTTGTACTCAGAAAATTATAAAACATTGATAACAGAAATCGAGGAAGATACAAACAAGTGGAAGCATATACCGTGTTCAAGAATAAGAAGAATAAACATCATTAATATGTCTATATTACCCAAAGCAACTTATAAATTCAATGCAATTCCCATTAAAGTACTAATGACATACTTCAAAGATATAGAACAAATATTCCAAAATTTTATATGGAACCAAAAAAGAACACAAATACCCTCAGCAATCTTGACGAAGAAGAATAAAGTTAGAGGTATCACACTTCCTAATATCAAGTTATACTACAAGGCCATTGTACTCAAAACAGCTTAGTACTGGCATAAGAACAGGCATACAGATCAATGGAACCGAACAGAGAACTCAGAAATAAACCCACGCCTTTATGGACAATTGATATTTGACAAAGGAGGTAAGAACATACAATGGAGTAAAGACAGTCTCTTTAACAAGTGGTGTTGGGAAAATTGGACAGCTACCTGCAAAAAAATAAAAGTAGACCACCACTTACATCATTCACAAAAATAAACTCAAAATGGATAAAAGACTTAAATGTAAGTCGTGAAACCATAAGTATCTTAGAAGAAAACATAGGCAGTAAGCTCTCCGACCTCTCTCACAACAATATATTTGCTGATTTATCTCCACGGGCAAGTGAAATAAAAGTCAGGATGAACAAATGGGACTATATCAAACTAAAAACATTTTGCACAGCTAAAGACAATATGAACAAAATAAAAAGACAAACCACACAATGGGAGAACATATTCAGAAATATGTCTGATAAGGGGTTAATAACCAAAATTTATAAAGAACATGTAAAACTCAACACCAGGAACATAACTGAATCAAAAGTGGGCAAAAGAAATTAATAGACACTTCAAAGAGGACATACAGATGGCCAATAGGCAAAATAAAAAATGTTCAACATCACTAATCATTAGAGAAATGCAAATTAAAACCACAATGAGATATCACCTCACACTAGTCAGAATGTCACTCATTAACAAAACAACACATAGTAAGTGCTGATGAGGATGTGGAGAAAAGGGAACCCTCCTGCACTGCTGGTGGGAATGCAGACTGGTGCAGCCACTGTGAAAAACAGTATGGAGATTCCTCAAAAAATTAAAAATGGAGCCTGACCAGGCGGTGGCGCAGTGGATAGAGCGTCGGACTGAGATGCAGCAGACCCAGGTTCAAGACCCCGAGGTTGCCAACTTGAGCGTGGGCTCATGTGGTTTGAGTGAAAGCCCACCAGCTTGAACCCAAGGTCGCTGGCTCCAGCAAGGGGTTACTCGGTCTGCTGAAGGCCCGTGGTCAAGGCACATATGAGAAAGCAATCAATGAACAACTAAGGTGTTGCAATGCGCAACGAAAAACTAATGATTGATGCTTCTCATCTCTCTCCGTTCCTGTCTGTCTGTCCCTGTCTATCCCTCTCTCTGACTCACTCTCTGTCTCTATAAAATAAATAAATTAAAAAAAAAAGTTAAAAAAATAAATAAAAATGGAACTAACTGCCTTTTGACCCAGCTATCCCACTTTTAGGAATATATTCTAAGTACACCAAATCACTGATTCAAAAGAAGAAATGCACTCCCATGTTTATGGCAGCATTGTTTACAAGATCTGGAAACAGCCCAAGTATCCTTCAGTGAACGAGTGTATTAAAAAGCTGTAGTACATATACACAATGGAATACTATGGGGCCATGAAAAAGAAGTAAATACTACCTTTTGAAACAACATGGATGGACCTGGAAACTATTATGTTAAGTAAAATAAGCCAGGCAAGAAATAAAAATATCATATGACCTCACTCATATGAGGAATTCAATGAACAATGTGAACTGAGGAACAGAATAGAGGCAGAGGAGGGATCAAAGGGACCAGTGGTAAAGCGGACAGAAGGAAAGGGGATGAGAGGATGAGATCAGAGAAGGAAAAGATATTGGTGAAATTACATATACATAACAGTGTTATAGAGAGCAAAAGAGCAAATCCTGGAGGAACGCGGGGAGGGTGTTGGGGAGAGGGGACAAAGGGGATATTGAGGGGAATTTCGGGGTGGGGGAAGGATGTATTTGATGGGACACTTGAATCTATGTAAACACAATAAATTTAAATCAATAAAAAAAAAGAAATTAAAAAAAAAAGTAAACCCCTAGCAAGAAATAATCAAGAAAAAAAATAAAGAAAATGCAAATTACCAATACCAGGAATAAAAAAGAGGTCTTACCATAGGTCCTTCAGCCACTGAAAGGCTATAAGTTATCACACTCAACTTACACCAATAAATTGAACAACTTATATGAAACATACAAAACACTTGAAAAAACTCAACATCTGCAACTGAGGCAAGAAAATGTTTAAAAATATGAACAGTCTCACAAAGAAATTGAATCTGTAATAAAAGAGCTGGCCATAGAAAAAGACTTATGGTTTAAGTGGCCTCACTGATGAATTCTGTAAACCTACAAGAAAAAAATAACAATTGTATACCAACTCTTATAAAGACTAGAGCCATTCTTTCAAGGCAAGAGTGACTGCTTTGCCCATTCAGTTCACAAGACCACTTTAACTCTTATTTAAAAATCTGATAAGGGCATTACAAAAAAACACAAGAGCATAACCATATATCTCAGTAACAAAGATGCATAATTCTTTATGAAAATATAAGTAAATCAACCTGGCCAGGTGGTGGCGCAGTTATAGAGCATTGGCCTGGAATGCCGAGGACTCAGGTTTAAAACCCCTAGGTTGCTGGCTTGAGCACGGGCTCACAGGCTTGAGCACAGGCTCACCAGCTGAGCACAGGGTTGCCGGCTTGAGAAAGGGGTTGCTGGTTTGAGCATGGGATCATAGACATAACCATATGGTTGCTGGCTTGAGCCCAAGGTCACTGGCTTGAGCAAAGGGTTACTGGCTCAGCTAGAGCCTCCCGGTCAAGGCACCTATGAGAAAGCAATCAATGAACAACTAAGGTGCCGCAACTATGAGTTGATGCTTCTCATCTCTCTCCCCTCTTGTCTGTCTGTCTCTCTCTCTCACACACACACAAGATGCAACACCTATCCTTCTCAAACTATTCCAAAAATTTAAGAGGAGGGAAAACTTCCAAGCTCATTTTATGAGGCATTCATTATCCTAATTCTAAAACCAGGTAAAGACACTACAAAGAAAGAAAACTATAGATCAATATCCCTGATGAATTTAGATGTTAAAATTCTCAGCAAAATATTAGCAAACTGAATCTAGCAATACATTAAAAAGATCATACATCATGATCAAATGGGATTTATTCTGGGGAGGCAATGCTGGTACAATTTCTACAAATCAATCAATGTGACTTATCACATAAACAAAATAAAGGATAAAATCACATGATCATATCAATAGATGCAAAAAAAAGCATTTGCTAAAATCCCACACCAATGTATGATCAAAACTCTCAGCAAAGTGGGAACAGTGGGAACATACCTCAACATAATAAAGGCCATATATGACAAACCGACAGCCAACATCACACTTAATGGCAAAAATTATAAGCAATCCCCTTCTTAAGATCAGAAACAAGACAGAGGTGTCCCCTTTCACCACTCTTATTCAACATAGTACTGGGAGTCCTAGTCACAGCAATCAGACAACAAGAAGAAATAAAAGGCATTTAAATTGGAAAAAAAGAAGTAAAACTGTCATTATTTGCTAATGACATGATATTGTACATAGAAAACCCTAAAGTCTCTGCCAAAAAACTACTAGACCTGATTATTGCAACAAAAAAATAAACTACCTAGAAATAAATTTAACCAAGGAGGTAAAAGACTTGTATTTGGAAAATTTTAAGACATTGAAAAAGAAACTGAGGAAGATATAAACAAGTAGAAGCATATACCATGTTCATGGATAGAAGGAATTAACATCATTAAAATGTCCATACTACCCAAAGCAATCTATGGATTCAATGCAATTCCTATTAAAATACCAATGGCATACTTCACAGATCTAGAACTAATATTTAAAAAATTTTTTAAAAGATACCAAATAGCCTCAGCAATCTTGAAAATGAAGAACAAAGTAAGAGGTATCACACTTCCTGATATAAAGCTATATCACAAGGCCACGGTAATCAAAATAGCATGGTACTGGCATAAGAATAGGCACGCAGATCAATGGAACAGAACAGAACCCAGAAATAAACCTACACCTTTATGATCAATTAATATTTCACAAAGGAGGCAAGAGTATACAATGGAGTAAAGACAGTCTCTTTAATAAATGGTGTTGGGAAAATTGGACAGGTACATGCAAAAAAATGAAACTAGACCACCAACTTACACCATTCCATTCACAAAAACAAATTCAAAATGGATAAAAGAAGCCATAAAAATCACAAAGCTATAAAAATCCTAGCCTGACCTGTGGTGGCGCAGTGGATAAAGCGTCGACCTGGAAATGCTGAGGTCGCCGGTTTGAAACCCTGGGCTTGCCTGGTCAAGGCACATACGGGAGTTGATGCTTCCAGCTCCTCCCCTCTTTCTCTCTCTCTCCTCTCTCTCTCTCTCTCTCTCTCTCTCTCTCCCTCTCCTCTCTAAAATGAATAAATAAAAAATAAAATAAAAATTTATAAAGTGTATGTCTTTTACCCTCATACACTGTTGGTGGGAATGTAAAGTAGTACAACCATTATGGAAGAAAGTATGGTGGTTCCTCAAAAAACTGAAAATAGAACTACCTTATGACCCAGCAATCCCTCTACTGGGTATATACCCCCAAAACTCAGAAACATTGATACGTAAAGACACATGCAGCCCCATGTTTATTGCAGCATTGTTCACAGTGGCCAGGACATGGAAACAACCAAAAAGCCCGTCAATAGATGACTGGATAAAGAAGATGTGGCACATATACACTATGGAATACTACTCAGCCATAAGAAATGATGACATCGGAACATTTACAGCAAAATGGTGGGATCTTGATAACATGATACGAAGCGAAATAAGTAAATCAGAAAAAACCAGGAACTGCATTATTCCATACGTAGGTGGGACATAAAAGTGAAACTAAGAGACATTGATAAGAGTGTGGTGGTTACGGGGGGGGGGGGAGGGGGGAATGGGAGAGGGAAAGGGGGAGGGGGAGGGGCACAAAGAAAACAAGATAGAAGGTGACAGAGGACAATCTGACTTTGGGTGATGGGTATGCAACATAATTGAACGACAAGATAACCTGGACTTGTTATCTTTGAATATATGTATCCTGATTTATTGATGTCACCCCATTAAAAAAATAAAATTATTATAAAAAAGAATCCTAGAAATAAACATAGGCAATCGACTCTCAGATATCTCTCATATCAATATTTTTGCTGATATATCTCCTCAGGCAAGTGGAATAAAGGACAAAATAACAAATGGGACTACATCAAACTAAAAAGCGTATGCACAGCAAAAGATACCATTAACAAGATAAAAAGATAACCCACACTATGGGAGAATGTAATTGCCAATATGTCTGATAAGGGGTTAATAACCAAAATGTATAAAAAACTTCTAAAACTCAACAAGGAAGGTAAGCAATTCAATTAAAAAATGGGCAAAGGACCTGAATAGACATTTCTCCAAAGAGGACATACAGATGGCCAATAAGCATATTAAAAAATACTCAGTCACTAATCATTAGAGAAATGAAATTAAAACCAAAATGAGATAGTACTTCACACCTGTTAGAATGGTACTCATTAAAAAATCAATACACAAGTGATGGAGAGGGTGTAGAGAAAAGGGAACCCTCCTACACTGCTGGTGAGAATGCAGATTCCTGCAGCCACTGTGGAAAACAGTGGGGTGTTTCCTCAAAAAATTAAAAATGGAACTGCCTTATGACCCAGCTATCCCAGTACTAGTAATATATCCTAAAAGTCTCAAAACACTAATTCAAAAGAAGATATGCACCCCCGATGTTCACTGCAGCATTGTTTACAATAGGCAAGATCTGGATACAGCACAAATGTCTGACAGTGGATGAGTGAATACAAAAGCTGTGGTATATATACACAATGGAATACTACGTCACCATGAGAAAGAAGGAAATCTTACTTTTTGCAACAGCATAAGTGGTCCTGGAGACTATTATGCTAAGAAATATAAGCCAGGCAGAGAAAAACGAATTCCATATGCTCTCACTTATATTGTGAATCCAGTGAAAACTGTAAACTGAGAAACAAAATAGAAACAGACGCAGGGTCTCAAAGCACAGATGGACAGCTGCCAGAGGGAAAGGACAAGAGGAGACAGGATCAAAGAAGGTGAAGGGATTAGCCAAATTATATATACATAACTCACATCAGACAACAGGGTAGTAATAACAAGAGGAAAGGGGGGAGTGGAAGTAGGGATGGTGGGTGGGGGGCAACAGGGTGAAATGGGGGTAGAAAGAGACTTTGCATGGGGCATGGGGGGCACAATGCAATGTGTAGGGGTGTTATATTGAGTAGGACACTTGAAACCATTTCAACACAATAAATTAAAAATAAAAATTTAAATTAAATGGTCAAAGATGGAAAGAGACTTTGCTTGGGGAGATGAGCCCATGATGTGGTGTGCAAACAGTGTTTTATTGAGTTGTGCACTTGAAACTTATATGGTTTTGCAAATCAATGTCACCCCATTAATTCTATAAAAAAATAAAGGAAGACAAACAACAAAAACATGTTTCCATTTAGGGAAACTGTGAGAACAGTGTTGGAGTAGAGTGGCATCCTTCCACAAACTTCTGTGATTTTAACTCTGGACTGAGGAGGCAGTACACACACGCTTAGCCATCTCCGATATCATTCTTTGAAAAGCAGAAATTATGAAATCTTGGTTAAGTTTCTTAGGATACTGTCTGAATGAAGCCAAAAAGGAGAAAATGCATTTGGATGTCCTAAAATAAATTTCTCAAAATACAAAGAAAAAGGGGGGAGTGGTCAAAGAATTTGAAAACAAAATATACATTGGACAAAAAACACATAAAGCTCATTATCATTAGAAAAATGAACAGTACTAAAACTGTTGTTCATTACCACTGAGATACCACTTCATGTCCACAAAGACAATATAGAGGACGAACATAACAGAAAGGACAATATACAACAAGAGTAGGGCAGTGGTGACCAGAGCTGAGAGAGAGTGGATGGACAACTGGTGATCTGGTGCTAAGGCCAGAAGAGTCACTGCAAATAGGCCTGAGGGAACTTTTAGGGTCATGGCATTGTCCTAAAATTGGAATGTAGTGATCTTTGTATAATTCTGTAAATTTACTTAAAAAAAAAAAAAAAAAAAGCCCTGAACTGCTCACATAAAATACCATATTTCCCCATGTATAAGACACTCCCATGTATAAATGTACCTTATATTTGGGGCCCAAAATTTGAAAAATGTATTATTACACAGTTACTGAACCCAAGTTTTATTCATCATAAAATTCATACAACTCATCACTGTCAAAACACCCATCCATTAGCTTGTCCTCATCTGTGTCTGAAGACGAATCACTGTCTGCATATATTGCCTCATCCTCAGTTCCATCCATGGCATTTGAAATGCCACACTTCTTAAATGACTTGACAATGATCTCAATCTTGATATTATCCCAGGATCTTCTCACCCAGGTACAAATTTCTCCTATAGCTGGTTTCTTCACTCTTCCTGCTGATGTCAAATTGTCCCCAGAAAACTTCATCCACTGGTTCCATTCATCTCTCATGGCAGCTTTGAAGGGTTAATGCTGACATCAAGTGATTGAAGCTGGGATGTCAAGCCTCTGGGTATGATGGCAAGTTTTGTTTTTTGCTCTGCAGCAGTCTTCTTTGTTTTTTGTTATGTGTGCCCTGAACTGATCAAGCACCAATAGGGCAGGTTTGTGTAAGAGCCCACCTGGTCTCCTTCTCCAAACTTTCTCAAACCAGATCTTCATCTCATCCTGATCCATCCAGCCCTTGTCATGAACATGGACAATCACTCCTCGAGGAACGTCTTCTTTCGGCATTGTTTTACGTTTGAAAATCAGCATAGGAGGCAGCTTGGTTCCATCGGCACAAGCTAGAACAACTGTATAATGGCTCTTTTCATATCCACTTGTCTTCAGAGTTACAGTTTTCACCTGGGGTAGGATTCCCAGCTCCTGCATCCTTCAGGGCCTGGATGGTAGCTCTAGTCCTTGCAATCCCTTTAGGAATCTAGGGTGGCTTCTAGTACAATATTTTCCTCCTAGGTACATGCACTTCTAGTAGGGCTTCCCCTTGCCCTCCCTCACCAGAATGGCCCCCCCCTCCAAAGGGAACCACTGTGGGGTTCTGTCAGTTGCAAAGTACGTCTGCTCCAATGATGCATTCCAGGACTGGGGACATAGCTACAGGATGGGCTTGGGGGCCCACTGTGAGATGAACTTGAGCTAAGAAAACTCCATCACTTGACCTTCATAAGCTCCTACTACGACTGGGTAGCAACAGTGATGATTTATGTCTCCTAGAATCAGTGTCAGTTCAGAGCCAGTGTACGGGATCCCTGAAAAGTCTATTTCCTTCTCCTTAATACACAGCCACCTGGGAAAATGCTGGAGCTCCCTCTGAGAGAAAGATTTAACAGTATAAAATTTTGGTAGCATTGTGGGGTCCTTCCTCAAGAGGTCCCAGCCTCCTTGTCACTCAAGAGATTCTGAGTCTGTAAACTGGTTCAATCTGGGAATCGAGGGGCCATGACTTTTTTTTTAAACCCAAGTGAGATTTGTGCTCAACTGACCTATATTCTGCATATATGGATCTGGTGAGAACTGAGTAGACTGCCATCTTCTTCTCTTCTGGGGCACACAGGCAACAGCCACCGGCACAGGTCTTGGAGCTAGGCTTCTGGCTGCTTGACTCTGCTGTCCATTATAGTACCATCCTCATTTGTCTTTGGTAATTGAGTGCTGTCACTCGGCCCTGCTCCTGGGATCTAATTATCCCTACTGCAGAGGGATCTCAGCTCAGTGGCAGCAGTTCCCACTAATCTCTGGCCTGCATAGACGAGCAACTGCATACATCTTTAAGGACGGTTAAGGCTCCCCTCACAGTCATGGTAAGAAGTGTGTCCTCTGGGCCCTGCCAAGTAGGTGAGCAGGTCTCAAACATAAGTCCACTCTACCACCCCAATCATCCTCAGCCCTGGGTCCTTCCTCTGGACTGACCCAGGCAGTCTTGATGTCTCAGACTTCATCTAGTGTAGGCCACCTTTTGGTTCACGTCTCAGACAACCAAGCAAACCTTTCTAGTGATAGCACCCGATGCAGAATCTGGGCTCAGTGGGCCTGTTTCAGTAAATTCAGCCTGATCCAACTGTTTCTTTCATCATGACCCACACCTTTGATATCCATCCCCTACATATTTTCTGGGCTCCTGTGTATAGGGGGACAATCATGCAGTTCTTTTGAGTGTAGCACACACTTTATGCCTCCTCTTTTTGGATCTGCTGGGACCACGTCTAGCAACACATCTAGAAGCACAGAGGGTGATGGGGGTGCATCCTGAGGGTAGTCAGCAGTGTCCTGCAAGGCAAGGGCCTCAGCAAGGGCCCTCACAGGACCTTCTGGCAAAGCATGAACAATCTCAGGTGGGCGGGGAGGGCCGCTTACTAGCAGAGAAGATTCACCAGAATTTAGAGGTTCAATTTGCCTATCTCACCAGCATCTTCCCCTATATCCACAGTCCCATGTTCAGGGTGCCATTTCCTCCCAGTCAATGCCCTCAGTCTAACAGCAGATACCATGTGAAGGAAGGGTTTCAATTTACCTTACAATCCAACCACTCACAGGATGACCTGCTGGATCTGGTGTTTAGGAACTTCAGGATGGAGTGACAGGGGCCAAGGGTTTATTTCAGGGCAGCATACAGAAATATTCAGCTCATTCATGCAGCACCCCAAGCTCATCCTTCCCTTTCCCCACTTTGTCCAGTGAAGTGAGGAGGAGCCAGCTAATCTCATCCTATTCATTAGTTTGACAAAAAAACATATTAGGTGTCAAACGCATGACCAGTGAGAATCTTGCCTTTTTAAAGTCTTTGACTAGGAGTACTGCATAGTGGTATCTGTGTATCTCCATTGCCACACCATGCCATGTGCTATCAGCACTCCTAGACCATTAGAAACAAGCATTATTAGTAGATTTAAATCTAATCAGATTAGAGATCATAGAAACTGTAGAACCAAACTCGCCCTTCACTCTCAATACCAGAATCTGTATCAGTGTTCTCTACAGAAAACCAGCAGGATATACACATTCATCCAAGAGAGGGAGGGAGGGAAGGAGGGAAGGAGGAGGACGAGGGGAAGAAGGAAAAAGAGGGGAAAGATTGGTTTATTTTAAGGAACTGGCTCATGTGATGACATAGATTTTGATTAACATACACAAATGAGCATTCTATGGTTTCTTTGCCCAACATTCAGTTTTAAGTGAGTGTAAGCAGTAAGGGTAAACAAATGTGTAACACCAGGACAACACCACACATGCTGATTGAACTTGTAGGAGGCACTGCTTTTCATTAGAGAGTCTCCCGTGCTGTGAGTCTGCTTCCAAGACAAAGCTGTCTGGGTCCAGTCATGAGGGCCTGAGACACATGCAGGGCACAGACCCTAGAGGACCACCATCAGCATCCTCCTGCGGGGGCTGCAGAGGCTTTCCAATTATGCAGCCAGACAACGGGGCCCAATAGTCTGTATGTCCATGTGGCCTCTGAGAAAGCCAACAGGGGTTCGTTCACCTTAAAGATGACCAATTTGCAAATTAGATCTAAAGGAAACTGATATGGGGGGTGGGGGTGGAATATACTCCTATATGAAAATCTCAAAATTAAAGGTGCTCTAGGCCCATGTTCATCTGACATGAGCTGGAGTCATCATAACAGTCCAGAGATGGAAAGCTCATTGCTCATATGTACAGGCTTTTCAACTGTACAGTCAGAAAATTTCTTTTAGTAATCCAAATTTTCTTTTCCAATACCTCACCACTAAAGCTTCTTGTTTAACTAACTTTCTAGACAAAAAAAAAAGTGTCACACAACAGCTGTTTGGTTATGTCAGACCGGCTGCTCTCCCCTCTGCTCCGCTCAGGCTACCAGCTCTTAGTCTTGATAGATATGTGTATTCCAAACTGCCCTCTTGATGTTCCGCTTATCTGTCAGACCTCACCCTTACTGGACTATCGCCTCTGAGACAGAGAAATTCCAAAAAGCTGACAAGCCACCCCAAGGAGGGGCTCTGGACATACCAGGACTTTTGATTCAACACCCACATGCTCCAAGCCCCCAAGGGGGAGCATTCCAGACATACCAGGACTTTTGCCTCAGTGTCCCCTCAGGCTCTCCCAAACACTATATAACTCGCCCCTAGTCTGTAACCGGCACTCTTCTCCCCTGAGAAGTGCCCGGCAGGGTTCCTTTCTTCCTTTCAATAAAGCCTGTTACTCTGGTCTTTCGGACTCCCATGGATTCCAACATTTGGTGCTGAAACCTGGGACAGGGGACTAACTGCCTGGACAATCCCTCTTTGCCGTCCAAACTTACAACCAGGGAAGCAATGGGCAGCGGCAGCTCATCCGGGCTTACTCCCTGATTCTGTTTGGACATGTAATTGTAGGTCAATTGGCCGGCAGTCTAACCCTGTCCTGAACCCCTGCTGGACCAGAAAGGTATGGAGTTTCTCCCTTCCCCTTCCCCCGTTGGCCTCCAGATTTCTCTCTAAAAACACCCCTTCCTGGTCAGACGGTTTTGACTTTGGACCCCATATCTATGGGTGGTCTGCCTCTACTCCTTTATGGACTTCTACGAAAGTCTAGGCGCGCCTAGCCAGGCCACTCTCCTACGTCCTGGGATCTCAGCCTTGGGGTGATGACCTCTTGTCTGAGACTCTCTTTCTACGGAGATTTTCTCCTCTCAGAACTGTGACTGAAGGCAGGGACGCCCCCTTCTCTCACCAGTCTCCTCTACTGTGGGCTCCTCCTAGTCCAAACCATCCAGCCAGGCTCCCCTTGGAACATGGGCTCCTCCCAATCTCAGGCCTCAGAGACTATTCCTCTACTCCTTCAGGACTCCTCTACTCCTTCAGGACTCCTCTACTCCTCCGGGACTCACCCTACTCTCTGAGGTTCACAGTTTGGGAGGTTTCTACTCCTGAGTGGCTAGCTTCTACTGACTTCCTTGAAAGTCTAAGCGCCTAGCCAGGTTGCTTTCTACTACCATTACTATATCCTAAGAGATCTTGACAATTTCTGCCACCGGACGGGGAGGTCATAAGAGATTCTTTACGTGCAGGCTTTTCCTTCTCCGTTCTCTCCTGTCCTTAATTTCTGTGCCTTCTGTTCTACATGCAGGCCGTTTTTGGCCAGAGAAACCTCACCTAAAACCTCTGCTCCTAATCTTTCCTTCTCCGCGGACTCCCAACTCTCTCCTCCTCCTGCCTTACCCCTGAGGGCACCCCTCTCTCTCGGGACCCCTCTCTGGTCCCTCCGCAAATCAGATCTCTTCCCTCCAAGCGCCCCCTCCCTTCTCCACTGTGTTTTTCATCCCCTCCCCCCTACTTTGAAGCTGTTTGCTCTGGCTGCAGTGCCTGTTTCTTCTCTGACCCTTCCTCCCTCCTTACAAACTGTGACTGTGCCTCTTTCCTCCTCCCCCCCTCCTTAGAGCTCTAAATCTTTTTTGACTCCTCTGACCACGTGGAGCCACACCAGGACTCTACTCTCCTCCCCTTCCTGCAGATTCTGACCCTCCTTCTTTTCCATCCAGCTGCTCACACTGTCCATCTATCTGCTTTCTCTCTTCCTCCCCTCTATGCTGGCAATTCCCTGCCACCTCTAAAAACTTAAAAAAGCAGAATTGTATATTAAGCTATGTAAGTAATCCGTCTTGTCTCTTTGTTTGTCAGAAAATATCTCTAGTATAATTTGAATTGAAACAAGTAAAGCGCGCTCATTTAAATTCCTTAATTCATATGTGTATCTGAAGTCTATGTTTAATGTATAACTTTGTCTGTTTCTAAGGCCTTAAACCAATAATTACCCACCTCTTAAATCAAGGCTTACTCATCCCCATGGACTCTCCCTGCAATACCCCCATCCTTCCTGTTCAAAAACCTTCAGGGGCTTATCGCCTCGTACAAGCCTTACATCTAATCAATGAGGCGATAGTTCCCCTCCATCCAGTAGTCCCTAATCTCTACAAGTTATTGTCACACATTCCCTCAAACACCACTCATTTCAGGGTCCTAGACCTCAAGAATACCTTCTTTACCATTCCTCTACAACCTGACTCTTACTTTCTGTTTACCTTTATGTGGACTGTCTTACCCTAGTAGGGGATCAAAAACAGCCCACACCTGTTTGGGCAGGCACTAGCTCAGGATTTAACAGCAAGCAATCTCAAAACTAGTACTCTCTTACAATATGTAAATAACCTACTCCTCTGCAACCCCTCCCTGCCTGCCTCAAGGAGACACACCACCACCCTTCTTAACTTCCTCGCTGTAAAGGGATATCCTGTCTTCTCTGCTAAGGCTCAACTTCACTCTCAGTCCCTAGTCTATCTAGGCATCACCTTAACGCCCACCACCTGAAGTCTCACCCTAGATCAAACTCAGACCCTCCACAGTCTCCAACCACCTACCACCACAGATCAAATCTTTTCTTTTCTCAGTCTAGTAGGCTTCTTTAAACACTGGAGTTCCAATTTTGCTCTTAGTCAAGTCCCTCAGTGAGATCTTCTGAGCATGGCTTTTAAGGTCTATAATGGCCAAGGAAGTAACAGAAAAGGCAAATAAAGCCCAAAAGAAGTCAGGAAATACCAGCGTTTAGCATATGCTCTTAAAGGCTCCAGTGCCCTAAAGGGTTTCATAGAATTGCATCAGGGCCCTGGCTCCAGAGTGGAAAGAAAGGTCATTGAACTGAAGCCTGCCAGGCTTCCCGGCCCCATCAAGGGACACACCTCTGCTGTGGAAAGAGGAACACGAGAAGGTATGCTGCCCCCTTGCTCCACGGAGGGAGGGTTCAGTCTCTTCTAGCCCTGCTCCAGCTACCTGTCACCTGACCTTGCCCAGAATGCTGGGAATTGCCACTGAAGTCCCAAGGACATCATTCACGAGCCTAAGGTATTTCTTCCAAGTAGCAGATAAACTAATCTCATTTCTTGTAAACACAAGGGCCATCTACTATGCCTTGTCTAAATATTTGAGTTTTATTTATCCCTCAAAGATCTTTACTGTAGGTATTGACAATCTGATTTTGTTACTTTATTTAATGTATAGTATCTCCATTATTCCTCTTGTCTCAATGCCCCATGCCTATTGTAGGCTGGGACCTGCTGCTAATTCCAGTTAGAAGCAGTGGTCAGTAGGACTTAAACTGTAACTGCAAAGTAGTAGAAATGTAACCACCCTTTCCCTAAGTACAATACTTGCAGGATTTACAGGTTACTCAGCAGTACATCACCCAAGGACTGACTTTCACATGGACAGGTCCACACACAGTGATCCTGACAACTCCCACTGTTGCTAAGGGCGGCTCTTTCCTTCACCCTGACCATCTGGAGCTCAGAAACAGAGAAACAAAACCGACCTCTTGTCCTTCTACTCTCTATTCACCTCTCAGCCTGCCTCACCCAATCAGGGGTTTTCTACTCATATGGGACCAACACCTTTATGTGTCTCCTTACTAACTGAACAGAAACCTGTACCCTAATCTATCTCACCCCAAATATCAACCTAATCCCACCCCATGAGCCTCTTTCAATTCCTAGTACACTACCCGTCAATCTAAGGACCAAACGAGCTATACAGGTAATTTCTCTTCTTGTTGCTTTAGGAATCTTTATAAAAGTAGGTCTAGGGGCAGGGGGATTGGACACTGCTCTGTCTTATTTCTACTCTCTCTCTCTCTCTCTGAAGTCTAGCGAATTTGTATACATGGAATCAGCAGTTTCACACAAACTGGGCATCTTGACTATAATTGCCTTTCATTAGTCCACTCACTCTTCTATTTATTTTTTTAACTTTTGGACCCTGCCTCTTACGTTTGTTCACTAGTTTCTTACAGAACCACATGCAGACCTTCGCCAATCAGATTGGAAAAATCTACCTAACCCTACACACCAACACTGAAACCTGTCCTCGTGAAACAGTTAAATCTGAAACCCTATATCAGCAAACCTCCTAAATCCTCTTTCAACCCCTACAGGCCCCCTAACTCTAAAGCTCTCCTGTATCCCTGAAGAACTAGGAGAATGAATAGCATTCACCTCTTAACACTTCTCAGTCTTTTTACCCTTAACATAGTAAGGGAACAAGATCGCTGGGTCTTCTTGGCTGAAGAAGAGCCTACAAATGGACATGAAACATTTCTTTTAGCTCAAACTAACTGCTCTCTCCAGGGCTGCCAGGAAAGAATATTTCTAACTTTACCATGGAAGAACTTTCACCACCCGCTATACAACCCTCCTCATCTCTGCATTCCTGATCTCCAAATACTTGCCTCTTTCTTTATCAAGTTCCTACAGGCCGGGATGAGAGAACTCTCTAGGATTACCTACAATCAAATGCTCCTACACTCCTATTCTCCAATACCCCAAGGAGAACTTCACGAGGGAAATATCAAATAGGTAGGGATGACAGCAGGAAGAAGCCACCCCTCAGCTCGAGAAGTTCCCTCCTGAATGTTCGCCAAACCCCCTTCCTTTTAATATTCACTCCTTCTAAAAACTTACACCAATAGGTTCCCCGTCTCTAAAAATCTCCACATGTCCTCCCATTCGAGAAGAACCAGACCAGCACGTCTCATGAGGCTCAACCAGGAGACCATGTATCACCATGTCACTCTGTCCACTCGGCACTCGCAGCAGGCAATTCACAATTATTACCTTGCAAAAAAAAAAATTTTTTTTTTGTATTTTTCTGAAGTTGGAAACGGGGAGGCAGTTAGACAGATTCCTGCATGCGCCCGACCAGGATCCACCCGGCATGCCCACCAGGGGGCGATGCTCTGCCCATCTGGGGCATCACTCTGCTGCAACCAGAGCCATTCTAGTGCCTGAGGCAGAGGCCATAGAGCCATCCTCA
Source organism: Saccopteryx leptura (assembly GCF_036850995.1). NCBI lineage: Eukaryota > Metazoa > Chordata > Mammalia > Chiroptera > Emballonuridae > Saccopteryx > Saccopteryx leptura. Next base: position 269,768,308 of record NC_089503.1, on the reverse strand, counting down.
GCGCCCAGGCCAACTTTGCTCCAATGGAGCCTTGGCTGAGGGAGGGGAAGAGAGAGACAGAGAGGAAGGAGAGAGGGAGGGGTGGAGAAGCAGATGGGTGCTTCTCCTGTGTGCCCTGGCCGGGAATCGAACCCGGGACTCCTGAACGCCAGGCCGATGCTCTACCACTGAACCAACTGGCCAGGGCCAAAATTTTTTTACTTCCTCACTCAGGTTTTCAGAAACATCGCCTGGTTCAGACCTTACAACACGGAAATTGATGACCTTCTTAACTGGATAGGGGACTTGGCTTGGCAAGGTTCCCTTCTTGAGTTCTCTCCAGAAGAAGCAATAATTTTCCAATGTTTTCTCCTCTTTCTCCTCATCACCCCTCACCATATATTATAAAATTAATAACTGCCTTTCTTTTATATGTAACCACAGAGTTGAGAAATGATAGATATGTGTATTCCAAACTGCCCTCTTGATGTTCCGTTTATCTGTCAGACCTCACCCTTACTGGACTATCGCCCCTGAGACAGAGAAATTCCAAAAAGCTGACAAGCCGCCCCAAGGAGGGGCTCTGGACATACCAGGACTTTTGATTCAACACCCACATGCTCCAAGCCCCTCAAGAAGGAGCATTCCGGACATACCAGGACTTTTGACTCAGTATCCCCTCAGGCTCTCCCAAACACTATATAACTTGCCCCTAGTCTGTAACTGGTGCTCTTCTCCCTGGGAGAAGTGCCCAGCAGGGTTCCTTTCTTCCTTTCAATAAAGCCTGTTACTCTGGTCTTTTGGACTCCCATGGATTCCAACAATTCTCTCTCAAAAGGAGCAGCTTAAAGTCATTTGGATTTTCAATCAATTCTTCACTTTCTCAGTGGTCCTCTTAAAATGTGCATGCCATACTCTCGATCTCCCCCAAAGAGCAGGATTGAGTCACAAATTCCTTATTAAGATCATGTAAAGCTATTTTGTCAACCACACAATGCAGCTTGCATTTGAACACAAGATTTGAAGTGTTTAACAGCACTTTGTTTCCATAGCAGTTTGTTTTTCTGATTTGCTTTTCAAAATCCTGAATCAGATTTTGTCCTTTTCTTATGTATATTCTATGTTTCTTGTACATTCTAGAGGCTGGAATCACATACAGAATGCACCAGGACTGCTTAAATCAAGAAGAGAGATGGTCTGAAACCACACAGCATAGTTCTTGACTGATGTGAGAGCAGACATTTCAGCAGAACCAGACTTCCAGTAGGAAAGACAACGCATGACAAAGAAACATAAAATGTAAGCAGTGAGGCCAGCAGGACACCTACAGGAAACCATTCACTCTCATTCTTGCAAGTCTGAGGTAGTGATTTTTAAGTATCAGGAGATCTGAGCCCAGCAACCCCTGGGGAGGACTGTTCTTAAAGTGAAATTAGCAAGAGAGAGATAAGGCAGGCTTTGTGGTCTTTTCGCTATGTTACTTGCAGTTCCCCTATGTGTGCTTTCAATCCCTACGAGGCCAGCACAGGAGAAGTGGGGATGGACAAAACAGGGACATGATGGGATCGATACAGCGGTGACCTTTCTAAAGGGAGTGCAGGCTCTTCTGGCACAGGGGGGAGGGGGGGGGTGCCAGGTCCCACACACAACAGAAAGAACAATTGTCATTGAGGAGCCACTGCACCACTTCACCTGCAGGTGTTGTAAGGTACCAAAACTACAGAATTAATATTAATATTTTAAGAGGCTTGAAGAACATTTTATTAATTTGGGTTAAGGTGTGCAGAGAAATTGTGAGAAATAGTCCCTGTACTGCAGGGGTCCCCAAACTTTTTACACAGGGGGCCAGTTCACTGTCCCTCAGACCGTTGGAGGGTCGGACTATAAAAAAAACTATAAACAGCCCTGGCTGGTTGGCTCAGCGGTAGAGCGTCGGCCTGTCGTGCGGGGGACCCGGGTTCGATTCCCAGCCAGGGCACATAGGAGAAGCGCCCATTTGCTTCTCCACCCCCCTCCCCTTCTTCCTCTCTCTCTCTTCCCCTCCCGCAGCCAAGGCTCCATTGGAGCAAAGATGGCCCGGGCGCTGGGGATGGCTCCTTGGCCTCTGCCCCAAGCGCTAGAGTGGCTCTGGTCACGGCAGAGCGATGCCCCGGAGGGGCAGAGCATCGCCCCTGGTGGGCGTGCTGGGTGGATCCCGGTCGGGTGCATGCGGGAGTCTGTCTGACTGTCTCTCCCCGTTTCCAGCTTCAGAAAAATACAAAAACAAAACAAAACAAACAAAAAAAAAACTATGAACAAATTCCTATGCACACTGCACATATCTTATTTTAAAGTAAAAAAACAAAACGGGAACAAATACAATATTTAAAATAAAGAACAAGTAAATTTAAATCAACAAACTGACCAATATTTCAGTGGGAACTATGCTCCTCTCACTGACCACCAATGAAAGAGGTACCCTTCCAGAAGTGCGGCGGGGGCCGGATAAATGGCCTAAGGGGGCCGCATGTGGCCCACGGGCTATAGTTTGGGGACCCCTGCTGTACTGTGTGACTGGCATGACCAGGATGGCCCTTGGCATTGTATTGTAAATGCAAAGGGGAGGAAAACATGGATTCCCAGACATTCCACCACACCTGTGGGGAAAGGAGTGAATGGCTAGCCAGGTGCAGGAAGAGAAAAGCCAAAATAAACCTTTTCTTATAGCAATGAGCCATTTGCGGGCATTTGTCCCCATGGAAACTACCTCTCCTATGTAAATGCATGTGGTTAATACATGTGACTCTGGACAGAGAGATGGTGGATGAACACTAGAAAATATAGGAATGCCTTTTAATATGTAAAGAGACATCTTTCTACCATTGTGTTGACTTGTAAATTTTGTTTTCTCCAAAATGATGTATGGCTTGCAAATTGAACATGGTCCTATCATGTTAAAGACATATGACTATAACCAATAGTGGTAAAGGGCTCCTAATTACAATTTGTGCTTCTGTACTTCCCACTTACAAAACTATAAAAACTAAGTAGAACAAAGGGCCAGCACGCTCTCCCTCAGATTTCTTTCGGAGTTGCCGCCGCTTGGCCAAGCTAGACAATAAAGCTTTGGTGTGTAATCGACAGACTTTGTTCGTGTCTTCAATGTTTCGGGTCCCTCTGGATTAGGCTTAACAGTCATCAGTACAGAGCTACCAAAGAGACCCTGGCACGGGAACAGTGAACCAACAACTTGTGGGGCTGACCCTACAATGTTTGACTTAACATTTCTTTCTCTTTGACTTAACATTTCTGTGGGTCATCAGTAAGTTTTCAGGAAAATGAACAAATAACATAAAATGAACTAACAGCTCCCGTTTCTCCAGGCAGTCAGTTTTTAACATCATTTCCTTGTAGGGATTGAAAGCACACAAGGGGAACTGGGAGTAACATAGCAGACAGACCACAAAGCCTGCCTTATTTCTCTATTGCTTATTTCCCTTTAAGATGGTTATCCAGATATAAAGGCAGATTTGGCAATAATATGGCAAATCAAAATAGAAGACCCAATACTGAAGGCTGATACATTGAACCTATGAAGTACCCTCAACAACTACGTCAGCATTTCATACTGTGAATGGAAACAGGGCACGGCTCCAAGATGGCAGGAAAAGCTGGACTTTCGTCGGACAGCCTTTCTTGGATGCAAGTGAGGCTGTAAGCAGAGAAATCAGCTGTCTCCCAAAGGGTGGGGGCCAGTCTTCCCTGCATCAGCCCCCTTCCATTCCATCTTCTGCAGAAGCCACCAGGAAGCTGGCCCCGTGAAACACCTCGCAGGGAGCTGTGGGACCTGGGAGCCCAGGGAAGAGCACTGTGACAGAGGCATGTCGAGGACTATGGAACGCAAGTGGCTAGAGGGTGGTGAGAAGACCCCTAGTGTACTAGCACATACACTTCCTGAAGGCGATGTGATGGTACATCTTGAGTGTGGGCCATGGGGCCCAGATAGCTGCTCAAACCATATTCCGAATGTTTCTGTAAAGGTTTCTGGATGGGATTAACAATCAGTGGACTGAGGAAAGCAGATGTCCCTCATCCAGCAGTTGACGGCCTCCCTCCCCTGAGCAAGAAGGAGTTCTGCCTGATCTGTGGTGGCACAGGGGATGAAGCATCAACCTGGAATGCTGAGGTTGCCAGTTCGAAACCCTGGGCTCACCCTGTCAAGGCACGAGCCTTGGGAGTTGATGCTTCCTGCTCCTCTTCCCTTCTCTCTCTTTCTCTCCCTCTCTCCGTTCTCTCTAAAAATGAATAAGTAAAATCTAAAAAGAAAAAGAAGTTCTGCAGAGCAGACGCCCTCAGACTGGAGCTGCAATGCTGGCTGTCCCTGAGCCTCCAGCCTGCTGACCTGACCTGCAAATCTTGGGCTTGCCAGCCCCACATCATGTAAGCCAATTCCTTAAATAAGTCCCCTCCGCAGGTGCAGTACACACATTCTGTTGGTTCTGTTTCTCTGGAGAACTCCGACGAGCAGAGCAGGAACCTGTGGTCTGCCCAGGGCTCTGCTGTCTCTCCTGGCTCCCACAACAGTGCTTGGCAGGTGCCAGGTCCCCAGTGGTAAGAGTGTGACTGACAGAATCCCCTCTCGCTTATAAAGAACTGACCTGAGCCCAGCGCATCTACATGTACACAGCCGTGTCCCAAACTAACTTCAGGTTTGGGGCCCTGTGCCAGCTGCCACCACCCAAGAGAGTATTGGAAGAGACGGAGCATTTTACCCACTGCGGCTGCTTTGGTTGTCCTCCCAATCAATAATGACAGAGGTTAGAAAGAACACCTCTCAGAAAGACTTTTTAAAAAAAATAACAATAGAGCACTCTCCCTCTCAGAAGCATGCCAGGCCCCCCCTCCCCCAGGCTCATTACCTTTGCCCTTCTCTCAAGCTCTAAGAGCCCTTCTCTGCCTCACTGATTTGTTTCCTGAGCCCATTCCTTCTATCACTCACTTCTTCCACCATGTGGCTTTCTAAATAAACTTCTTATACATATAAAAAATGATAGAAATATAAAACAGAATTTTAGATAAAAATGTTACAAGTAGGCAGCTAATTAATTAGCTGTTAACAAAGGAAGGAGCACATGAGGTCAGATATTGAGCCCGATTAAGTAGGAAGTGTAGAAAGTGGCAGCTTTGCAGCCACCCCAGTGATGGAGAGGGAGGAGATGGCGCAGGCCTTTCACTGGGCACACCAGCAGAAGCCAGAACGGCAACCATAAAGGGAGGAGACAACCCTGGGGAAATATGGCGGAAAGATTGGTCAGGGTAAGGGCACAAGCCTGGAGAAAATTTGGAAGATTGGATAGTTTGAAAAAAGCCTGCTCTCTCCCAAGGCCAAGGAAATGTAACAGAGTCGAACACAGGCCCAGTCTCCGTTTGGCAGCCGCAGAGTACACTTGAGGCCAGAGACTGTGCTGCCCAACTGAAGCCCTGGGTGCTGGGATGATGGCACTGCAGCTCTGGGCCCTGACCTTTCTGGTCCTGCTGGGCACTGGTGTGGGCCTGGAAGCTGGGCTTCTTCCATAGCGAGAGGGAGCAAAACCATGTGGTGTGAATGGGGCATCAGCGGGGTGTCACCTGGGGCAGAACATCAATCAGTTCTGTTGCTAGACCCACTAGGGAAGTGCCTCAGAAGTGCAGTAGTCTTTTCAGGGAAATCTGAGCCCTGGACACCCTTCCTTCTCTTGGACTGTGCTTTTGCTTTCTTTTCTCCTAAACTTTAAGGGTCCCCATGAGATGTACAACCAGGGGAGCAACAGGCTTTAAGGACTCTCTCCTTTTTGCTTTTATAACGTCTGGTCTCAAGTCTAGGCAGCCCGGTCCAGGTACACTCCCGTTACTGTGATCTGGCTTGTCTATCTTAAGCCCTTACTTTGTTTTTGCTCTAATAAATCTTGCCACTGGCACTTAAAACCCTCCTACACATGTGCAAGGCCACTAGCCATGGCCATGGCCATGCAGGTTCCCACTGGATTCGGGCAGACCGTAAAGGAACTGTGGAGCCAGAAAATGGTGAGCCATTCCATTTATTAATCTCGTTAACAACAGAAGAGCAAACAGGCAGGGAAAACTGTTTCCCTTTCTCTCAGGGCTCCAAAACTTTGACTCAGTCTGTGGTTCCACAACCCAGGCCCTTTCTCTGAACTTATCCTCGGGACTCACAGGCCTCCACCAACCTTCCCACTCCCCAGCAAAACAAACAGGCTGGGCCTGACCAGGCGGTGGCGCAGTGAATAGAGCGTCGGACTGGGTTGCGGAAGGACCCAGGTTCAAGACCCCGAGGTCACCAGCTTGAGCGCGGGCTCATCTGGTTTGAGCAAAAAAAAGCTCACCAGCTTGGACCCAAGGTCGCTGGCTCGAGCAAGGGGTTACTCGGTCTGCTGAAGGCCCGCGGTCAAGGCACATATGAGAAAGCAATCAATGAACAACTAAAGTCTCACAACAAAAAACTGATGATTGATGCTTCTCATCTCTCTCTGTTCCTGTCTGTCTGTCCCTATCTATCACTCTCTCTCTGTAAAAATTAAAAAAAAAAAACAGGCTGGGCTAAAATCAGGGCTCCCAAACCCCTCAAGCACTCTCCAGCAAAACAGGCCTGGCAGAAATACCCTTTCTCTGGCAAACAACAGCAAATAATCACTCCTCCCCATGGAGGCAGGCAATCTGCAATTTGCAATCTGCTACCCTGAGGGCAAGCACCCGCAGCCTTCCATATACTATACACACATGAAGCTGCCCCAATACAATCAAGCAAATCTAAAAAACACTGGTTTACTGTAAGGCCAGGGGCTGCTGCTGTGGCCATGCAGGTTCTCATTGGATTCAGGCAGAGAGTAAAGGAACAGTGGAGCCAGAAAATGGCGCGCCATTCCATTATTAAAGTCTTGTAATGGTGGATGAGCAAACACACAGGGAAGACCGCTTCCCATTCACTCAGGGCTCCCAAAGCCACGAATCATTCTCTGGACTCTCCCAGACTCACTGGCCCCCACCAGCCTCAGCAGGGCTCAGCCAAACAGGCCCAGCTGAAATCTCTGGGCTCCCAAGCTCCTCAGCTCTTTCTCTCTCTTTCTCCCTCCTTCTCCCTCTCCCCTCTCCTCCTAAACAGGCTGGGGCAAAAAACCCCTTCTCCAGCAAACAAGAGCAAACAATTGCCCCTCCCAAGCAGGCAGGCAATCCATAATTTGCAATCTGCTGCCCTTGGGGCAAGCAGTCACAGCCTTTCATAGACTACACACATGGCGCTGCCCCAATACAAGTGAGCAAACCTAAAAACATTTGTTTACCCAACAGCACGTGTCCCTGAAATCCATTTCCTGTGACACTGTGGAAGAACCTATTTCCTCCAGCAACCAAAACTTTATCTCAGTGTGCTAAGAAAGGGTTCTCAAGGAGATAGATGCCTTTATGAAATGTGGTCAGAGGGCTGCTTCATGATGTTCGTATGCTGACACCAATTCTGAGCTGTGGTTTTCCCCCAGCACCAAACAACTAACTCAGTTCTGACACTGCCTGCCTGGAGACAAGGTCAGACCCCACAGGCCTCCACCACCTTCAGGATAAAGCCTCAGTCCCACAAGAGTGACCCCATTTACAATGATAATGGCAAATCCATGCTTGTCACCTGTGCTTTTGACTGGTTATCAATCAGAGGTTTCCACAACCCCCTCCTTGGGTTCCACTAATTCGCTAGAGTGGCTCACAGAACTCAGAGGAACATTCACCTGCTTATCATAAGGAATGTAATTCGGGAACATCAGATGGGAGAGATGCACAGGGCCAGGTATGGAGAAGCGTGAGAGGTTGGGGACGGTGTTGGGCAGATAAAATATATTATGCTCACTTTGTTAAAGATGGCGCTGCCCATGTGGAAGCCTGTTGCCCAGGTGATAACATTAGTTGCCCTTCCTGCTTGGGATGGGCGTGATTGTATTTGTAAGGTGATGAGCAATGGGAGAAGGTCAAGTGAGGAACCCAGACCCAGGAACTTTGGCTAGAGCCGCCCACATCCATGCGCGCCAAAGGAAATTTCCTAGGAGTCCTTGGGAAAAGAGCAACTGTCCATCAGTCAGTGAGATTTTGCTACGTCATATTAGCTCGACCACCCTAAACGGGTCCCTTTAAATATCTCCCACACAACTTCCCTGGCGCCTCTGTCCCCAGAACCAAGGAACATCGTTGGATGGGATGTGCTAAGCTTTTGCTTTATTGTGGCTACGCCCCTTCCTTCTTCCTTGGCAGGGAAAAATACTTTACAATATTAATGTGTGTTGGGGGAGGGCTTTCATGCCAAAAGGTTTTAAAAGGAAGAGAGATCACATTGTTCAGAGAGAACAGAGATTAGCATTAGAGGAGAGAGCAGAGAAAGGAGAGCAGAGAAAGGCCACGTGGAGGAGGCCAGGAGAAGCAGCCAAGATGGTGGAGTGCTGAGGGAAACGCCAGTTTGTGCAGAGAGAAGGAGATAGGAAGCAGGTAAATAAGGCTGGTGAGGTAGAAACCTTTGATTCTAGGAAACTCGGATAAGTCAGTGGCTTTGGGAGCCCTGAATGGAAAGGGAAGTGTCTTCCCTCTGTGTGTATTGCTTGCCCACCGGGTGCAAGCTAGGATTAAAGCTAATGGCCCACCAGTTCTTGGCTCCATTGTTTCTTTACCGACTGTCCAAATCCAATGGGAACCTGCATGTGAATGGCCACGATGGCGGCTCCTGGCCTTACAGAAGGGTGAGGGGCTTCCATGCTCTCTGAGCCCAACATGCTTCCTGCGGCTCCACATGGCCACCGTCACCGTAAGAAACATCCAAACCTGTAAGAATTTTTATGAGTTTATTTGAGCCAAATTTACGACAATTGCCAGGAAGCAAAATCTCTACATACTGAGAAAATGCTGATAGACTAGGGAGGTGGGAGAATGCCAAGGGGGGAGGAGAATCCCTGGGCCTGGATTAAAAAGAACATGTATGGAAACACACCTCTTTTACACAGGCAGGTGTAGGACAGTTAACAATGAACATGATAACAACAACAATGAGGGAGGTTGTTGTCTCCGCTCTGATACAGTGGTTGCTTTAAAAGGTGGGGAGGGAGAGGAAATGACCTGGTATTCCAAAGGTTATGTTATCCTACATGCAAAAAGGTAATAAAAAGGCTCAGTGGTCAGGGAAGATACTGGCCCCAGGACATGACTGCCCTCCATGCACTGTTTTTAGTTAGAAAGTTGTAATTTCAGACCATCCTGTGTGGTTACATTAAGTTCTGAGCCTGCAGGACCACCATGCAGGCCTCCCCTGAGCTTGTCAGGTTCAGCATGTGGTCCCTTTTTTGTCCATACCACCAACCCAGAAGCTCTCCAAACCCCATCCTTTTGGGTGTTCCCAGAGGCTTCTTTATACAGACGGGACTGAGTGAATCACTGGCTGCCAGGGCCTAATCCCACCTCCAGCCCCTCTCCTTTCCCCCAAGGATTGAAACCTCCAACCCTCAAATCACAAGCCTGATTCCCTTGCAGACCTTAGTGGCATCACAAACTGCCTCATTAACGTAACAAAAGACACCTTTCCAATTCCCATCAGAGGAATTCCAAGGGTTTCATGAGCTCTGTGCTAGAAACCTGGAATAAGACCAAACATATTTAACTGTAAGTCACAGAATTACAGATGGCAAACTGAAAACATGCCGTCTTCCCTAAACGAAAAAACATCAACCAAATTTTGGAAACTCAAAAACATACTTAGCAAAATCAAGAAATTCAAGTGGTCCTGGCCTTGTAGCTCAGTTGGTTAGAGCGTCATCCCAATATGCCAAGGTTGTGGTTCAATCCTCAGTCAGGGCACATACAAGAATCAACCATCGACTGACCAGGCTGTGGTGCAGTGGATAGTGTCGAACTGGGATGTGGAGGACCTGGGTTCAAGACCCCAAGGTTGCCAGCTTGAGAGCAGGCTCCTCTGGTTTGAGCAAAGCTCACCAGCTTGGACCCAAGGTTGCTGGTTCGAGCAAGGGGTCACTCAGTCTGCTGTAGCCCCCCAGTCAAGGCACATATGAGAAAGCAAACAATGAACAACTGAGGAGCCACAATGAAGAGCTGGTGTTTCTCATCTCTCTCCCTTTCTGTCTGTCCCTCTCTGTCTCTGCCACAAAAAAAAAAAAAAAATCAACCACTGAATACATAAATAAGGGGAACAATAGGTTGATGTTTCTCACTCTCTCTCAACTTTCCTTCCTCTCTAAAAGTAATATAAAAATAAAATAAAATAAAAGAGAAATTAAACTGTAAGGCAGCAGTGGGAGAATGTGAAAAATGACCCAGGACGCACGACAGAACCCTAACTGGAAAAACAGGTGGTACCAGGAATCTCTGCAGACAGGGGTGAAGTTGGGGCTGAGAAGAGCAGGTGGAGACCTCAGTCAGACCCACCCCTGCAAGCCCGGCCAACCCAGAAGCAGAAGGAGCCCACTGGAGTGAGTCTGCATGTCTGGGGCAGTCTGCTGAGAAGAAAACGTCAAACTGAACCAGGAGGAGGGCCCAGGTCCCTCCTGCACAAGACCAACCCACAGCCTTGGAGACCTCAATTTTTAAGAGTAGAAGGATCCCAAGACCCAAGGTTTGAGAGTGGCTGATCCAGCAGCTCAGGTGGCAGCTTCAGAGCCAAAATGCTCAGCTCAAACCTGGCTGCCCCACAGCCATGTAAAAAAACGAACTGTGGCCCTGGCCGGTTGGCTCAGTGGTAGAGCGTTCGCCAGCATGCAGGAGTCCCGGGTTTGATTCCCGGCCAGGGCACACAGGAGAAGCGCCCATTTGCTTCTCCACTCCTCCCCCTCTCCTTCCTCTCTGTCTCTCTCTTCCCCTCCCGCAGCCAGGGCTCCATTGGAGCAGAGTTGGCCCGGGTGCTGAGGATGGTTCTGTGGCCTCTGCCTCAGGCGCTAGAATGGCTCTGGTTGCAACAGAGCGACGCCCCAGATGGGCAGAGCATCACCCCCTGGTGGGCATGCCGGGTAGGTCCCGGTCGGGCACATGCGGGAGTCTGTCTGACTGCCTCCCCATTTCCAACTTCAGAATAAAAAAATTTTTTTTAAAAACCAAAAAGAAAAAACCGAACTGTGCTAACAAACTTAGTGTGTGCAACCTCGAACAGATCCCCTGGCCTCTAAGCCTCAGTCTCCCTGTTGGTAAAATGAAGTCAGCAACAACACGTTCTTCTTGGCTTGCATGGTGGTTGAATGAAGTGATTCTCTGCGAACACTTACACGGCACCCAACAACAGTGAGCTTCTCTATGCACCAGCCCTCAGCATCTGCATGCCTGGAGCAACCAGCCCAGCACAACTGTCCACATAGACGGGACTCACATTTTCTAGATGAAATTAAATACGGAACAGGGGAAACACCACCACCCGAGGAGTAGTGTAGGGCTGTACTTTTCTCTACCTGTCAGCCACATCCAGGTCAGACTCCATCTTGTCCAGGCTGCTTGCTATGCTGTCCAGCTGCTCACCCTGGTGGTGCAGGACTCTGGCTGCATCTTCCAGACGCTTCTGGGAACTGGCCATCAGACCAGTCAGTTCCTGCCCCTTAGTCTTGGGGGAAGATGACGCCTCCACAGCAGCTCCTGGCTGAGAGAGCAGCAACTCTCTCCAGAAGTGTTCAACAACATAGAAAACAACATTCCGACTAGGCTGCAAGGAACTGAACCAATGCTTGACATGGTTCTTTTCCAGGATGGTGATAGAACTGAAGATAAAATGAGACGCCTCTTTCTTGATCTCGATTATACTGGCAAGGGGAAAGCTGACAAGAAAGTCCCCAGTTTTATCAGTCATAAATTTTAGGGAGAGTGAAGTTAACAAAAGTCTTCCAGGAACCCATCGCTTCTCAAGTTCTAGATAGTAAGAGCATGGCCAGCTGTGGACACAGATGTCTCTGCTCATCTGGTTCCTGGGTCAGTCTGCACCACGGCCCAGGTCACTCTGCTCCAAAGAAAAAGGAACAAATTAGTGTGAGGCTACTAAAAAGTGTCATCATATTTGCATTAGAGACACTAGGACACCAACAGCAAGGGAATGATCTGGAGTCAGAGGAAACCTGAGATACTGGCCCATAGCAGGGTCCTTGCCTACAAGAGCTCTGTCCCTACATGTGACAGGCAGGGCAAAATCTTTGTCTACTCCAGAGAAAGAAGATGGTCACATCTCAGGCTTGTGCTCTTCCCAAAGCCCAGGGCCTCCAGGGCTCTATGCCCACCAGAGCACCCCCACTCTGATCAGGGTTCACAGCAGGATGAGAACAACAGATAAAAATTGCTGGAAACTACCACCCCGAGATCCTTCTCACAAACACCATTTGGGCTGTGATGACCCCTATCCCAAAGCAATTCTATACCACTTTCTAAACTAACAGAGTCTCCTTTTGAAATTTCTATGAACTTAATTTCACAGAGAAAATAATTCTACAAACTTTTCCCCTCTTGTAATCCCAAGTAGTTTTTAGAGTTCCACACATTATGCAAAGATACATATATATATTTCTATATAGTTGTATCTATAATTAGCATTTATCAACACAGTTTGAAATGTCATGGACAGATTTGAAATGACCCTTATAGAACATTAAGCCCAACCCCCTTGTACACACGAAGTATAAAAAGCAATGAAAGGGTGAAGACCCTGTGCAAGGTCCAACCACAAAGTCACAACATTGACATGGCTAGACCTAGCCCTTCTAATGCTCTACCAAGTAGCGGTCCACCTACAAATACCACAAGCTCTTCAGTTCCCACTTACACACACACACACACACACACACACTCTCTCTCTCTCTCTCTCTCTCTCTCTCTCTCTCTCTCTGTCTCTCTCTAACAATGATGTAACTTCACTTATAAAAATGAGAACAAATAACTAATATTACTTTCACGGTCTGGCTAGAGGCCACAGGGATTCTCTACATTTGGTCAACAAGTTTTGGCCACCACACCACAATGGGCCGCAAGGACAAGAGAAACAACACTGACATAGTCCCGGGCTCCTGGAGCTCTATGGATGGAACTCTGTGGATGTCTATGGATTTCCTCACTGAGCTATATATACTAAAGACTCAGACTCTTCAATGTGACTGCTGTGCAGATGTCACATCAAGCAACACAAGGTGTGACAATGAAAAAAGGTGAATCTGCACCTGAAAAACTTGTGTGGAATTGATTCCTAATTATACAGAAACAGTGATTTTAGAAAATACAACATAGCATCAAATACAGAGGGAGTTAATGCAAAAAAACACCCCAAAGCTTGCATGACTGCAGGCATCGTCAGGACTGTGGCAGCAGCCTCATGGGATTCCTGCCTTTGGCATCTGTCATCGCAAAGCACCCTGCACTGCCACAGCTATCTCTGGCCACCAGCCCTTAGCTCTCCCCAACCTGTGGGTCTGTGCAGACCTGGCATGCTCACTACACCTGCACATGGCAGGACGGCCACTTGTTTATGTGACTGTAAGCTCTTAGAGGGCAGGTCCACTTGTTTATGTGACTGTAAGCTCTTAGAGGGCAGGTATGTTGTTCATGATCCTAGCTCAGGGAGCAATTTGTAACTGAATGAATGAAACATCCACTCCTGGTTTACAGTGTCCAATGGGGACCCTTGGGCCCTCTGAGGTCAATGTTGCAGGCTGGCCTCATCCTGCTGTTTGGAGTTCTATTGAAGGCAGCCTCCATACTATTAGACAAACCGTGCAGATCTAGTCCCAGTAACTGACAGAATGAAACGGGAATATTCACCAAGGCCAAGGTGATACAGAAACAAAGTGTGGACATTACTGGGAGGAAATTCTCCACGGCATTTCTCCACATCGGGTATAAGCATCTGTCTCAGACTGTCTTTCTCATAACTGTTGATGGCGTCTCCGCTCTCATAGACCTAGACAACAGGTCCTCCTGCAGGAAAAGGCTATGCAGGTTTCTTAGCAGCTAGCTTATGAAATTGAGTAGTTCCTTGCTGTGACACAAACCTGTGCTGTGCAGCGTGAACCTGGGTCCTCAAAAGTGGGGGGCCAGGGGCCAGATACACATGAAGCCTGCTCTGCTATGTGTAACAGGGTCCCTGTCTGTGGCCACATCTAAAAACTGTGGCTACACCCTGGTCTTCCTGCTGACAGGAACCTCGCACCACCCAGCCACCCCCGCTGGCCATAAACCATGTCCAACCCCTGGAGAGAACTGGGGAGGGGTGTATCTTGTTGTTCACTACTGCCCTGTACTTTGAGAGTTGGGTTTAGCATGGAAGTTAAATTTGTCAACAATTGCCTGACCTGAGCTATTATGCCTGAGCACTGAGAGGTTATGCACAAATGCCCCACAGAATTACTGAGTCTGGACTACAGCATCCAAGAAGCCATACTGTACTTCCCACTTCAGCTTTGCTACAAACTTTATGACTATGGAAAAGCTACTTCCCTTCTGAGTCTGTGTATCCACCATCAAGATAGCTAAAAAACTCAAGAACATCAGCTCTAAAGTATTATAAAATTCAAAAAGGAAAAAAAGAAAAAAGAATTAGGAGGAGAACCCAAACACTTCTCACGATCGTACTAGCTATATGAAAAATGAGTAAGTACCCGGGTTTAACAAACATCAAGGAAAAAGCAACAGAAGAGTCCTGTGGCCACAACTTTTCCTAATAGTTTCCACAGCGGCTTTCTCAACAGACTACAACAAAGAGGACCAACTGGAACTCTACCTACATGCCCTCACCTCCCCTGGGTGCCCTGTCTTCCCTCAGTCCCCTCAGGAAGGAGTGTCCTGTTCCCTCAAGGGCCCCATCCTTCTCCCTCCACAGGAACATCAACTTCTCCTTCCCTCTGGCCCAGCGGCTCACGCCAAAGAGTGAATAGTTCAGGCTCCTGGATATGTGGTCTCAGGCACCATGCTCATCTCTGTAAAGTGAAGCAGCCAAGATTATGCATAAAAAGAGTGTGGTGGCTCCAATAAACTTCATTTATAGAAAAGGAACAGCACATGTGGGCATGGGCACAGTCACCAACCTGCCTTCAATCTTTTCTTCAGCTTACATATCTTCTCTAGGAGCTGTACCTGAAAACAGACATGCACACACCTGCCTCAGCTCCCCACAGCCCTGACCAACTGCTGCTCCTCCAACAGACACTCACCACTTCCCCGTGCTCATCCCAGCCTCCACTCAGACTCCCGTCCCCACCACTCACTGGCACAGCTTTACAAAGGCCTTCAGGTGGCAATGCCCAATGTCCAAGTCCGCTCTAACTTCTGTCCAACGCTGCTACCCCTGTGTCCTGGCTCCCCGGGTTCCTGCCCCCACTTCTCCAGGTGCTTGTGTTTCAGTCTCCTTTGCTGGCTCTTGCTCTCCTCCCATTTGCTGAGTGCTGATGACCAGAACACAGCCCTGGCCCTCCTAATCAACACAACCCTCCCACCCTCAGTAAAAAAATTTTAAAAATCCCGCCATTTGTGACAAAACAGATGGACCATGAGGACATTATGGTAAGTAAAATATATCAGATTAAAAAAAAGAAAGAAAAAAAATGCCACTCTTCTGATGAAACCTTTCCCCATGTACTCAGTGAAATCCACTTTTCCCTTCCCAGTCCAGCAGATTCTGCTGAGCTGCAACCTACTGTCCAGCCCCACCCCCTCCTACCTGTGCTCCACTGTTCCTGCCAGAGCCCCCACCTGCTGCTCCAGGACTCTGAATGGCCTCTGCCCCAGAGACATCTTCTCCTCTTGAAACAGAGCCCTCACCAAACACAGCACTCCCCACAACTCCAAAGAGTCTGTGAATGTGCTCACACGGCAACCCACTGGGTCTACATACTGCAGAAGCAAATGTCACACAGAAGATGCCTCGGGCACAATGCTGGCACATTCAGGCACTCAGAAGTACCTGCTGAATGAACCCCAAGTTATGCCATGTGGAAACACTGTCCACTGTGGACTGCTTTCCTCCTTCCATATGCTGACCTAGGTCTGAACTATGCTAAGTTTTGGAGTCCTTACTCGGTCCTTGCCTGCTGTAACCTAGAACACACATCTATACCAGGGACTTACACACCTGCATGGACCCTGAAAAAGCTGACATGGGGAGGGAATGTCATGGCAAGGCTCCCCAAGGTGTCTGGATCTGGGGCTCATCACCAGAGTGATGCTCTGGGTCACGAGCCAGGTTTATGATGCAGTGATTAGTACAACAGATCTCTTTCAGTCCTTGCATCAGACCTGTGCCTACAGTGAGACTCAGTATCAAGTAAACACCTATTTTTAGTTAATTTCCAGAGACACAGAACCAGCAACATTTTGCACACCTTCCAGTAACTCCTGACCACAAGAAGGCTTACAGTCGGAACAGTGGGAGCAGTGTCTCCAGGTGCTGTGGCCAGTCTTTTCCATTACCTTCACCGCCTGCGCCTCAGAGGTGCCCACTTTCAACCTGGGAGGTTCCAAGTGATGTTGGGGGTGTGTTATTGCAACAACATGGTGTATTCACAGGGTGTGCCCATCTTTCTAGCTCCTCTGAGCAGACAACTAGGATTTTATGTAATTCCTACTGCACTGCCTACAAAGTGCTTCCTTTTAAACTCCCTCCTGCTGTTTTCTCTCCGCTTCTGATGGGTGTTGTCACTGGGAAGTGCCCGCCCCCAGGACTTCAGCAGTTGGTCTGGGTGGGGCCCAAGCACGTACATTTCTCATCAGTTCCAGGTGATGCCAAGGCTGCCATCTAGTGGCCTTCGGGGGACACACACCTGCTGTCACCGGTTCTGTCAGAGCCTCAGGTGCATAGTGGTGGTGGTGACACTGGCAAGTCCAGAAGGCCACTGTGTGGACTAGTGGAAACACAACACAAATGCCTGGACCAGCCAGTCAGTGCTCAAGAAAGAAGCAGCTATTTCCTTAACCTGAGTGACAACCTTGGGGAGTGGGTGGACCTAGTGGTCCAAAGCTCCCTGCCCCACCCCCTTTAGGAAATTTACTCTTAACTACATACCCTCAGGAGCTGGATTCCTCCCAGGCAAACCCACCTGATTTGTGTATTTCTCCCATGGGGCAAACTCTGACCCATGTTACCCAAACTTTTATATAGTTTGCACTCTGTGCTTTTTCCCTTTGCCACCTATGATCTGCACTCTCTACAACTGTGTGAGTGTGCGGGAGGGAGTGGAAGAATGTGAATACAAATGAATGAATAAATGAATGAACACAAACCTGGAAGGATAGCTCTGCATCAAAAAAGACAACATGTTCACCTTTGGATATTCCATCCAAAATGACTTTCTCCATTTTGCCTTCCCCATGTGTTCTCACTATCTGCCCTACGCTGGCCCAGTGAAGAATGCCACACCTTAACTGCACAAGAAACAGAGGCAGATGGGACACAAATCTTACACATCTCCCACTGCTCCACTTGCCACAAACAACTCCCAGCCTCAGTCCCGTCTTGCTGGTGTTCTTAGATACCCCTCCACCTGGACCTCACTGTTTTGCTAGTCCTCCCCTCCTTGGCCTGTTGCGCCACTTCTGGTGCTCCCCATTCTCCGTTACTGATTGCTTCGCAAACACAAAGCTCCAGGACTGAGTCTGGAGTCTCTCTTCAGGTGCAGATGACACAGCCACGTCTATCTTTTCCTCTAGGAGATGAGAGGTCCTATTGGCTTCCTCTTCTGCTTCACTGTGTGGGAGATGTGTGACGTTCTGCCAGATTGTTCTCTCTTGCCGGCACCCTCACATATCAAGTCTGTGATCTGTCAAGTCCAACCGCAATGCATATGGTTTCTTTCTCCCATGCTGATGTCGGTAGGTTTGTGAGGGCAGGACAATGACTTCTCCAATATGCTGAGGCTGTACCATGTCAGCCCCACCATGTTCCCTCTTGTGTGCACCCATTTCAGGCCTGCGGGGTAGGCAAGCTCCAATCCCCACCCAGATGATGCCCACACTCTTGTCTCAGGTCTTTCTGGTCCTCCACCATCCCCTCCAGGTATCTACAATCTCTCCAGACCTACCACCATCCTTCAGGTCTCCAGCACCACCCTAGACCCCTAGCTTCCCATCCATGTCCCCATGACTCCCTGCAGGTCCCCACTATCCTCCTGTGAAGCCAGTTTCCAAGGCCCCCATCACAGCAGCCCGGCCCATGCAGGTAAGCATTGGATTCGGACAGACGGTAAAGAAACAATGGAGCCAAAAACTGGTGGACCATCATCTTTAATCCTAGCTTGCACCCAGCGGGCAAGTAAAAACACACACTGGGCTCCAAAACCCACTCGTTCAGTGCTCACAAAGCTACTGACTTATCCGAGTTTCCTAGAATCAAAGGTTTCTAGCTCACCAGACTTATTCACCTCTGTTCCCCAACTCCTTCCTTCTCCCTGCACAAACTGGCTTTTCCTTCAGCACTCCCCCATCTTGGCTGCTTTTCCTGGCCTCCTCCACGTGGCCTTTCTCTGCTCTGTTCTCTAATGCTAATCTCAGAAACCAAGAGCGCAAGCTCCCGGTCTGCCCCACTTTATAGTGCAGAAATTAAAACCTTTAATGCAATATACAAAATAGGGAAGTCTCTAATACAAAGTCACTTATCTGAAGCATGATGGGATTGCACCACCCCACATCAAAAAGAGTGGAAAAGGCTGATTGGTCCTAAAACCAAGCCCCAGGCTACAAGGATCCTGCCTGCCCACAGCCAGCCCTAACATACATTATCACCTGGGCGACTGGCTTCCATGTGGGCAGCGGCATCTTTAACAAAATGAGCATATATTTTATCTGCCCAACACCTCCTAAACCCCCATATTCAACCTTCTAGGTTTCCGCCATCACCACAGGCCCCATAATCTCTTCCAGATTCCCATCATCTCCCTAGGCCCTCCTATTCCTCTCCAGGTCCCCCATCATCGCCTTAGTCCTTCACCATACCCCAGCACTCCATCTCTGGCCCTTCTGCCCTTTTCCCAGCCCAGCCCGGCCGGGCCCACATCCCACAGCCGCAGTCCCTGGGGCCCCGGAAAGAGGAGAGGACCTCACCGCCGCACAGGCCCAGACGCAGACTAGAAACGGCGCGTCCTGAGTCTAGAGGCGCAGAAGACGGGACTCCGGGCAGGCGCAGTTTGACACCTGCTCACGCCCTGCGCACCCAAACGCGGTCGGAGGCTCTGAAGGCAGCTTCTGCGCCCACGCCCGGCGAGGGCTGCTGCGTGTTCTGCGCATGCGTCCCCGGACCTCGCGCTCAGCGGTCAGGACTCTGGTA
Organism: Saccopteryx leptura; assembly: GCF_036850995.1. Classification (NCBI taxonomy): domain Eukaryota; kingdom Metazoa; phylum Chordata; class Mammalia; order Chiroptera; family Emballonuridae; genus Saccopteryx; species Saccopteryx leptura. Next base: position 269,749,044 of record NC_089503.1, on the reverse strand, counting down.
GGAACTCTGCTTGCGACTTATTGGTTCCGATGGGCACCGCCTGGTCCACTGCGCTTTAGGGCCCCTCGCGATCCGTTCCGCCGGCGCGGAAGCTGCCCGGCGTCTGCGACGGAAGTAGTTGAGGAAGTGCTCCCTTTTTCCCTTCCCGGTCGCGAGGTGCGGAGCTGGCGTCCCGAGGCGGGGTCCCCGCCCTTCGCCCGGCGGCGGCGGCGGCGGCGGCACCGTACTCTCCGGCTGAGCCCCTCTTCCCTCCCGACCCCGGACACGTGTGCCCCCGCGGCAGACACGCTGTGTTCTCCCCGATCCCCTCCGCCCTGGCCGCTCGCGCTCCGGGACGCGGGGCCCGGCGCCACATGGACAGGGAGACGCGCACGTTCGCGGAGAACCACTTCAGGCGCCTCCAAAGGCATCTACCCAGCAACGTCGGCACGTCCCCGGGTCGCGTGGACTTTATCGAGAAACCGGACTCCTTCTCCTACACAGACTTCTTCAAAGGCTACCTGCTCCCCAACGTGCCTTGTGTTTTCTCCAGCGCCTTCACCGAGGGCTGGGGCAGCAGGAAGCACTGGGTGACATCCAGTGGGAAGCCCAACTTCGATTATCTGCTTCAGAATTACGGTAAGGCCGAGCGCAGGACCGCAGCAGCGTCCTCTGATTCTCGTCCTTCCAGATGCTCTTAGGCCCCACTGCAGAGGGCGCACGGGAGAGCAGTCGCCGTGGTTTGCGGGGAGGTGTCGCAATGAGTTGGAGGGTGGACAAGGTCAGGAAAAATGGACAAGCTGGAGGACTCAGAAAAGTCTATGCCTGACCTTCCCGTTTCAGGAGATGCAGTTGTACCTGTTGCAAACTGCGGGGTCCGAGAATTCAACTCGAACCCTAAAGAACACATGCCTCTCAGAGATTACATCACCTACTGGAAAGAGTTCATCCAGGGGGACTACTCCTCTCTACGGGGCTGTCTCTACCTCAAAGACTGGCACGTGTGCAGGTAAAGGTGTGGTGCACTTTTTTCCAGACCCGAGTGAACCCTCATCTTAGCACATGGGGGAATCTCATCTTTTCCTCAGTTAGGAATTTTAATATTTTCAGGATAGTGGGGTCAATCCATGGTTCGCATTCATTTGGCTGCTGTGAGGAATATGGGATTGGTGGAAGTGGAGGTGGTCCCTGGTTATTACATCTTTGTCACATTTGCCCAGAGTTTTAGGCTCCACCCCATCTCACTGGCAGCCCCCAACCTTCATTCCTCCTGGCAGATGCCACCTGGAGCCTGCCTCCGTTTCCAGTGCCCCTCCTCCAGGTCCAGCAGGTTGTGGTGCCAGTCTCCTCACTGGCTGCCTGCCTCAAGTTGCTGCGCCCCACTGCGAGGCTCACTGAGATCCAAATGCTCTTTCCTGCAGATTATTCCACCTGCTTAAAATTGCCATCACTGCTGAGCAACACACTTCTTTAAAGAGGATTTTCTTTGCTTCCTCTCACACATTTCCACTTGTGGAGCTCAACTCATGCTACTCTGAAAAATCTCGTGCTCACCACCATCCCCACTTTCTGTGGAGGTCCTCTGGTTTTGTGTCCATTTCCCCATTGGGTCATGCTTTTCATCAGCAGGAACTTACCTGAGTCAGATTTCCCCTAGCTGGCACATAGGTGCTCAATTAATGTTGGATGAATCAGTGCACAAGTCAAATTCTTGTTTTGCTGAGGTGGAAACTAAGGCTTAAAAAAGTAAAGAAAGACGACAGCTCAGGCTCATGTGATCCTGAGACCTGTGTTAAAGTACATGAGCCACACCAGCCCTAGCCCCCACCCACAGCATGTCCTCGGTGCTTCTGCCACACCTCTTCGTGTTTGGCATAAAGCTTTCTGTGTTAGACAGTGGTTCAGGTGTGATGATGGTCCTGGCCTTCAGGGACCCATAGGCCCTAACGCTAAGACACTGTGGATCTGAACTTCAGATAAACAGTGAGTGGGGTTTATTTGGTGTAAGTATATCCCAAGTTTTGCATGGGGGCATACTATACTAAAAACTTTTTATCATTTACTTAAGTTTTGGTCTTGACTGAGTGTGTCTTATATTTTCCCCAGCAAGCCCTAAAATGAAAAGAGCCAGGCAGGCATGGGAAGTCTATCTGAGCAGGGTCTGATGAATGAGGGTCTGTGAGTGCACAAAGGCATGGTGTTTGGGGAACTCCAAGTAGAATGGTGGTACTGGGCTCTACTTGTGGCCTCTGACCAACCACGACGTGTGGGTAACATGACATGAAGTTTGTTCCAGCCTGTTGTTCTCCCTTGGGCTGGTTTAATACGCTCCTGTGTTGGGAGCCCATGGTTAGGCTGTGGGATCCACCAGTGGAGTGAGTGTTTAAAAGGCTGACAGTGAATAGGACCTTGGTGTACATGGCTGTCCTTGTGCCTGGGCCTGTGGCCTTGTGTCTGCTCAGCAAAGTTGAGGTCACTGTTGTGGGGGGAAATGCCCAAGTGGTCCACCATTTCAGAAAATCAGTGTGATTCAGATGATGTCATTAGAACCCAGCTCAGCCAGAGTCTGAAATCCTGGAGCTGGTGCTGGGGGGCCCAGAGTACCTGGGCTGCTACCTGCGTGAGCCTTCTAGGCCCTGTCACAGCACCCCACAGCCATCTCATCTCCATGAGTCAGTTATTGGGCAAGCTCAGCTAAGGTCACTGGAAGTTGTGGTCAGACTAGGGCTGAGTCGTCTGTGGAGGACCCACTCAGTCTGGCAGTTGGTGCTGGTTGCAGAAGGTCACCTCACATCAGTAACCACGTTGGGTTTGTGTGCATGGCGGTGTTTGCATTCTCATGCTGCTTGCTCTTTGAAGGGACTTCTCTGCCAAGGGCTTGTTCACCCTGCCTGTGTACTTCTCATCTGACTGGCTCAACGAGTACTGGGATGCTCTGGATGTGGACGACTATCGCTTCATCTACATGGGGCCCACAGGCACCTGGTAACTGTGTGTCCACTCCACCCACTGCCCTGCACCTGTCCCAGGTCATTCCTGAACCATGTCGGCTCTCTCTTAGAACCTCTGGGAAATTCCCCTTGGCCAAGCCATGCAGTCAGCTGCCAGGTCTGGCACTTCCAAGCCCCTTCCCTCTCTTTCCTTTGTAGCTCTGCCCAGAGCCCATGCCCCTCCTGCTGGATGTTCTGGGGTGGGGAAGGTCTCGTTCACAGCTGTGGCTCGTAGACCATTGTGAGAGCAGGGGATCTCTGGCCTCTAAGTGTGACCAGTCTGTCTGGAAGAACCGAAGCCCACACCCAGACCATGAGGCACCAACAGGGACTCTTCACAGGTCGCCGTTCCATGCCGACATTTTCCGTTCCTTCAGCTGGTCAGTCAACATCTGCGGGAGGAAAAAGTGGCTCCTTTTCCCACCAGGGCAAGAAGAAGCCCTGAGGGATTGCCATGGTGGCCTGCCTTACGATGTGACTGCCCCCGAGTTCTGGGACAGCCACCAGCACCCTATGCTAGAGCACTGCAACCCACCACTGGAGGTCACACAGGAGGCTGGAGAGATGTTGTTTGTGCCCAGCGGGTGGCACCACCAAGTCCACAACCTGGTAGGGCGGCACACCCTGCCGTGTGCCAGAGTGGTATCCCAGCCAGACAGAGAGACACACCATGAGGTTTCACCAGTCTGGTCCTGACCCCCTTTTGACTACCCCCCAACCTGTCCTTGGTACCTTTCTAGGTACTTCCTGAGGAGAGAGGGCTGTGCCGCCTCTCCTGGCTCCACAGTGGGCAGATTGTCCCTTGCAGAGAGCCTGGCTATGTGACAGCAGGCCATGGTGAGGCTGGTCCCAAATGTAGGCGTGTTTCCATACAGCACTGCTGAGGGTTTCCAGCTCCCATCTCCTCCCTCCCACATTACTTTCCTAGTCTTCACACAGTGCGGTTGTCCAGGGCCCCTGGGGAGCCCTGTTCTGGATTAGCTGTGGACTCAGGTGATCCCAGATCCGGTTCCCTCTTCCCTGCTGGCACCCCAGGAAGACAGGAGGGAGAGCCCTTCCCAGCTGAGGAGGACTGGGAGGACCTCAGGGTGGGGGAAGGGACAGTGCCTGCTGTGGGTTTGTGGGGACAGCCTCCACCCTGCCCCTTCCAGGAGGACACTATCTCCATCAACCATAACTGGGTCAACGGCTGTAACCTGGCCAACATGTGGCATTTCCTGCAGCAGGAGCTCTGTGCCGTGCAGCAGGAGGTCAGCGAGTGGAGGGACACCATGCCTGACTGGCACAGCCATTGCCAGGTGCGGTGTGTGGCCTGGACAGGAGTGGGGCAGGGCTGCAGTGGGGTGAGTGGTGGCTGCCTGGCCTGCCTGTAAGAGGGTCAGTCTGGGGCTGAGGCAGGTCACAGGCTTCCAGGCTGTGGGTCTCAGACCCACCCAGACTGGCTGGCCTCAGGTACCCTCCCCAATCCTGAAAGGCTGGTACATAGGTTGGAGTCCTTTGCAGCTGAGACTCATAGAGCAGAAACTTTCCCAGAGTTGCAGGTGAATGGGAGCTCACTGGCTGCTACTCTCTGGCCTAGGTCATCATGAAGTCCTGCTCTGGGATCAATTTTGAAGAATTTTACTGCTTCCTCAAGATCATTGCTGAAAGAAGGCTCCTCTTAGCAAAGAAGATAGGCTCAAGTGAACTGGAGTGCGGTGAGGGCTCTGGGCTGGGCCCACAGCAAGTCATTTTTGACATTGGCCGGATTGCTGAGGTGCTGGCATCTGTGGTGGTCAACCCTGACTTCCAGAGAGTGGACACCAGCATATTCTCGCTGCAGCCAGAGGATCTCCTGCAGCAGCTGAAGGATGTGTTGGCTGCCATGGAGTCTGTTTAGTGCATGCCATGAGGACCACATGACACATCTTGACAGGACTCAAAGCACTGGCGTGGACGGCAGCAGCCCTGCTCCTGAGTCCCTTCCAGAAATAAAGCTCCATCTTCCTGTGTGGCCTGGGACATGTTGCCTCCCTGCTGAGCCTTCTTGCCTTGACATCCAGATACAGTTCTTGCTCTAAAGGGACTGGTTACCCTTTAGGCATCCTGGGACTCCAGTGCCTGTCCGGAGGGCTCAGGTCTTTGTGAGGCCCAGCAGAACTGGGTGGGGACTTAGGTCCAGTGATGGGGTGGGTAGAGAATTCTTGGTAACTTGGACCTGTGGCAAGGAGCCTGGGGATATGCTGGGACTTGGGAGTGGAGCAGTCTGTGGCTGGTTTTCTTGGTGCCTTGGCCTTCCCTTAGTAAATGCCAGCACCAAACTGATGGGCCTCCCATTTATGGCAATGCAAGGCAGTGACATCTTGCAGCCCCACTGCAGTAGCACTATGCCCCCCCCCCCAAGTCAACACCTCTCCTTTAGTGTACTTACTGTACCACCCACTGTCCACACCTACCCTGCACATTTACTTCCCTCATGGTTTTCAGGCACTGGTTTGGCATACTGTGTGATTAAACTATTCCCAGTCATGCGGTAATTTGGCAACCAATCTTTGCACACTCATTCTATACCAATCAACTTCCATTTCTTGCACACCCACTCTACCATTTAATCACTATGTAATCAAAAAGCCATGGTCTTGTTCTCCAGTGTCACACCTTGCACACCCATTGTTTGCCATTCACAATCACCTTTTACTTACCATGTGCAGTTCCACAACCAGTGCATGTGTGTACTTCTCATTCTATTCAACTTCTCTGTGGCATCACATACCTGCTCTTCCCACGTGCAGGTTCTAACTAGCTGTTCAAGTGTCTTGTTGCACACTCCCTGTGCACGAGCCACTCTGAACACACTGGGGTAGATTACCAACCGCTTCTCACCACTTTGCTCCTCTCCTCCTAGCCCCCCATCCTGCAAAACCATTGTGATCCCTTTGGCTGCCTGCACATCAACACACTGTGTGCTGTGCCAATCCCATCTTCCCTTGCACCTCACCTCTGCCATCCAGGCTCCACTAAGCCATCAATGGTCAACCTCATAGTCACTGGCTCAATAGTCGTGTGTGGCATTTTGCTCTATTCAGTGTCTACTTGCAGTCATGCTGGGCCCTGTGCAGATGACACTGGTAGCTATCAGGGAGGAAGGGCTAACTCGGAATTGCACCACACTTCACTAGGCGCCCACCTTTACAAGCTGTATATTCTGGAGCTGTTAAAATAAGTGACAGGGTGCAGGCTGGAGGTTGTGTCTGCCCCAGAGGCTCCCTGTTGAGTTCACTGCTGGCCCTCGAGCCCTGATCCCGAAAGCCCCAGAGGGTGCTGAGGTGAGCTCAGAACAGGTGTGTTTCCCTCTAGGGTTGGAAGCACTGCAGTGTTTAATTGGTAGTGCTGCATTCCTTCTGCCGGTGGATGTTCTTGCCAGTACCCACCCTCCCCTCCCTGCCAGGCTGCATATTTCAGCCCTCCCTGGGGAAAAGGCTCACTCCCCTATGACATAACCAAAGCACATCAGGGTCAGCAGGAGGGGAGTGAACAGGGTGTACCTGCCCTGGGGGCTGGGGGGAGCCTAGGGGCTCTCCCAGAATCCAAATCTAAGTAAAAGACCAACCACAGGGCCTCTGGTGGGGACTGAGGATGGAGTCCCGCCTGCCCTCATTTTCTTTGCTGATAATCTTCCTCTGGCCTTTTCCTTTCTACAGTGTATGTTTTAATCTTTTTTACTATTTTCCCACTTAGTGCTGATGAATTCCCATTTGACCTTAAAAACTACAATTCCCCGATTGGTGGCCAAAAGATACCTCATCAAGAGAAACTGAAAGTGTTCCCTCTTCCTCAAAGACTTCCTGTCCCAGAGCAGTAAATGGCCCAGACACAGGCTTGCTTTAAAGACACCCCATTTCAAGAGCTGTCTCTCTGCCTGACTACCTTCAGCCTCTAATCCCAGGAGTTTTCAGGGGCTTCTCTGCTCCTGGCCCTGGCTCATGACCCTGCAGTGAACCTGTCATCAGAGGAAGGGGGACTTGGCCTTGTCCTTCAGTAGCCAGGGCGGGAGCTGGCCCTTCTCCCACCTAAATGTCTTGAGGAATGAGTCTATATCTGATTTAAATCGACATAGGAAATCAAAGAGCAAAACCATAGCTCCCAGGCCATAGTAGGAACAGAACTTGAATACAATATTCAAGTGTAGTTTTTGCTGTTTACAAATATTGTAACAATCAGTAAAAAATTTTTAAATCTTTTATGTTAAAATTCAATCACACCTACTGATCCCTGTCCCGTGGTCTCATAAAGTCCTTGGTGTGTGGCACTTGCAGAGGAACCAGAGAACATTAGTGAGACTCAGCTGTCCCCTCCTCACCTGGTGAAGAGGCAGGTATGAGACGGCTGAGTCTCTCCCAGGGTTGGGGTAGGCAAGACGATGATGATGGGATCTTTGCAATTCTCTCTCTTTTTTAAAAATATTGATTGATTTTAGAGAGAGAGGAAAGGGGACAGAGAAACAAACATCAATTTATTTCTGAAGCCACAACCCATGTGTATTGGGGTGATGCTTAACCAATCAAGCTAGGCAGCCAGGGTGACAATTCCCTCTTCTGACAAAGACTAAAGTGGTAGGAAGGCTGGGCTAGGACCCCTGGGAAGTTCACAGGCAGATGCGGTAGACACGAGAACTTAAGACCCAGTGAGTGAGTGGGTACTCTGGCTGCCTGTGGGCTTAGGTGACAGGGACCCACCATAACTACAAAGGGATAATGGAAAGGTATAAGGCAGTGCTCCTTAGCTAAAGTCAGCTAGTCCTCTGGGTCCCAGATAGCGGAAGGCACAAGAGCAGCAACTGGACCACAGGAATCCAGGTCAGCCTGTCAGCAGTCAGGCATCAGGCACAGCCAGAACAGAGGTCCTAATCTGGAGGCAGCCTGAGCTGGCAGGTTGGGAGGGAGGTACCCACATGGCTAGGGCCACTTCTGTTTGTGTTTATTTAGCCAGAGACACCCTGTAGAGGGTTGTCCTCAGGTTGGCTATTATCAGGGATCAATTAGATGCATTTTGTGAACTGAAAAAGTAAAAAAATAAATATTAGAGCAGAGATGAGTGTAATAGAGAACAGAAAAAATCAAAGCAAAAGTTGTTTCTCTGGAAAAGAAAAAGGAACTGGAGCCAACACTGGACTTCATCCTAGCTCTGGAGCTGACGGGCTCAGGAGTACATAGTGAAGCAGGTTCTAGTCACGGGGCCGGCGCCGGGGCTCTGGAGTTGCTGCTAGAGCTGGTGGTAAGGCTGGCATCGGATTTGGTGGTAGGGCTGTCTCTTTATTGAGTTGGTCGTAGAGCTGGTGCTGGAGCTAGCTCTGGTGCAGGTGCTGTAGTTGGTACTGAGGCTGGTTCTGGTTCAGGATCTGGCCCTGGCTCTAGCTTTATAGCTCACACCAGAGCTACCTTGACTCTGGAGCTGGTGCAGAAGCTGGCACTGATGTGAACTCTAGAGCTAGAGTTAGAGTTGGTGCTGGAGCTGAATCTAGTGCAGAACTTGGTGCTGGTTCTAGATTTGGAGTTTGTTTTGGAGATGATTCTAGATCTAGAGCTGGTGCTAGAGCTATCGCTGGAGCTGGCATAAAGTTGGTGATACAGCAGTCTCTGTCTCTAGAGCTGGTGCTAGAACTAACTCAGAAGCTGATGTAAGAGCTGGTGCTCGCTTTAGCTCTGGCAAAGGTGGTGAAGCTGGCTGTAGCTACAGAGAGAGTGCTACAGGTGGTTCTGGAGCTGCTTCAAATCTGGCATTGGAGTTGGTGTCGGAGTGGCACTGGCACTTTTCTGGAGCTGGGAATGGAGATGGCTTGAGCATTGGAGCTGGTTCTCAGGCTGGCTTTAGATTTAGAATTTGTGCTGAAGCTAGAGCTGATTCTACCTCTGCAGCTGGTAGTGGAGCTGATATTCATGCTAGCACTGAACTGGTTCTAGAAGTGGCACTAATTCTGAAATTGTTGACAGAGTTGATGCTGGAGCTAGTTTTCCCTGTGGAGCTGTACTAGAACTGGCTATCACTCTGGAATGGGCACTGTCTGTTAACCAGGAAGTGGTACTGGAGCCAGAGGTGGTTCTACTCGAGCTGATGCTGTAGTGTTAGTTCTGACACAGCTGGACTGCAGCTGGCCCCAACACTGGAGCTTCAGGCAGAGCAATGCTTACTAACATGACTGTCTTTCCACGTGACTTTAAAAAGACAGAAAATACCCTATTGCCTTGAAGAGAAACCCTGGCGCCACATCCCAGGAAGTGTTCCCAGGCTGAGGGCCACTATTGAGTGGGCTGAGGCCACTTTGCGGTCTGTGTGGCCCAGCCCAGAACCTCATCATTGTAGCCAACCTCAGTCCTCAGCCTCTGGTTCTGCCTCAGTGGGCTCCAGGTCTGCAGGGGCCAGTGCAGTGCAGGTGGTGGTACTGTACCCAGGGGCTGTGCCCTGTGTGGGCTCCAGGTCTGCAGGGGCCAGTGCAGTGCAGGTGGTGGTACTGTACCCAGGGGCTGTGCCCTGTGTGGGCTCCAGGTCTGCAGGGGCCAGTGCAGTGCAGGTGGTGGTACTTTATCCAGTGGTGCTGTGGCTTGTATGGGCTCAGGTCTCATTCAGGACCTTCTCTAGATGCCTGCTCTCAATGGTGACAGTCTCCAGGTTAGGTCTGGAGTAGCTGCTGGAGGTAGATAGGTTTCAGCATCTGTCAGAGCCTTTGATTCTGCAACTGCTTTTGGCTCCTCGGGATATCCAAGAGCTGGAGCTGGAGCTTGGATTGATCTCTGAGCTAGTGCTAGAGCTGGGAGAGGAGAAAAAATTACCCATCTGCCCACCTTTTCACATGCATTCCAAAAACAAACACATTACAGAGCCTTTCAGAGAAGCCAGAGCCCGACAACCCTCAACAGGATATCTTCCCTGGATGCAGTCTACCAAATGGGTGGTCTGAGGCCAGTCTTTGCTTCTGGCCCAATGCAAATATCTGGGGCTCCTCCTTCTGTGTGTGGCAATGACCTCTCCTGATGTGCTCACAGGGTATTCACTGAAAACTGTCCTTTCCCAGCCCTGTCCCCCCTATACCTGAGCCCCTCTCCTCAAGGTGGCATGGCTCTATGACTGGTTTCTAAAGCATGCAGTGGGGCAGAATCATGGGGTGCCATTTCCAAGATTGAGTTATAAAAAATCTGTGACTTCCATCTGCCTCCTTCCTGTGTTGTTCTCTGTCTCTCTCCATGTCTTTGATCCAATGCCCTGGAGAGATAAGATCAGATATGAGCTGCCCTATGAGGCCCCAGGGCAAAGAACTGATAGGGCACCAGGCCCACAGACAAGAACTGAGACCCCTGTCCAAACTGAGTCCTGCCAATAACCTGTGATCTTGAGACAGACCCTATCCCAGTTGAGCCTCAGTGGGGGCTGCAGTCCCAGCCTCCTGGGAGAGGCAGAGGCTCCCAGTTCTGCTGAGCCTGGCCCCTGGTCACTGAGGCTCTGAGATGATCAACGTTTGTTCTAAGTGGTAAGTTAGGGGATGTGCCACTCAGGAAAGATAGCTGCCACATCTTTGCTGAATGCACAAAGAACCCGTGTACTCTTCACCCAGATCCACCAACCGTAAACATTTTCCCACATTTGCTTATCATCTCCCTCTCAACATACACACGCACATACATACACATACACGCACACACATACATATAGACACACAATTATTTGGCCAAGGTGTTTTCAGAAGTGGGACCAGAGGATGTCCAGGGAAGTTCACCAGCCCAGACCTTCCCAGGCTACTCTTGAGAACAGGCTGCAAACATAATGCCAGTTTACCCTTAAAAATCTTAGCATATATTTTTAAATATTTTTATTTTACATAACCATGGTAAAGTGATCCAAACAAAATTTATCACTGGCATAGTACCGTTATTTAATCCACAGTGTCTAATTCACAGGGTTATTCAAATTTTACCAATTGTCCAAATGACTTCCTTTTATTTATTTATTTATTTTTACAAAGACAGAGAGAGAGTCAGACAAGGACAGACAGACAGAAACGGAGAGATGAGAAGCATCAATCATCAGTTTTTTGTTGCGTATTGCGACACCTTAGTTGTTCATTGATTGCTTTCTCGTATGTGCCTTGACCGTGGGCCTTCAGCAGACTGAGTAACCCCTTGCTCGAGCCAGTGACCTTGGATCCAAGTTGGTGAGCTTTTGCTCAAACTAGATGAGCCCGCGCTCAAGCTGGTGACCTCAGGGTCTCTAACCTGGGTCCTTGGCATTCCAGTCCGACACTCTATCCTCTGCACCACCGCCTGGTCAGGCTCAATGATGTCCTTTATAGATGTTTACAACTCCTTTCCCTACACCTGGATTTGATTTGTGCAGAATCAAATCCAGGATTATGTATAACATTGAGTTGTTATATCTCTTCTGTCTCCTTAATCTGTAACAATTTCTCACCTTTTTTTACTTTCATAACATTTATATTTTTTAAAGAGATATAAATAGTAGATTGTGGATTGTGTATAATGTAGATTATTATAGCATTATTATAGATGATGTAAGAATTCATGAGTTTGTATTAATACCACCATAAATAGAGGGTAAGGAAAGCTCTTCTTTCAGTAAAATAATAAATATAAAAATTTACATAAAAATGACAGAATTAGAGGCCTGACCTGTGGTGGTGCAGTGGATAAAGTGTCAACCTGGAAACGCTGAGGTTGCCGGTTCAAAACCCTGGGCTTGCCTGGTCAAGGCACATATGGGAGTTGATGCTTTCTGCTCCTCCCCCTTCTCTCTCTCTCTCTCTCTCTCTCTCTCCCCCCATCTATATAATGAATAAATAAAATCTTTTTTAAAAATGACAGAATTAGAGAATTACCATTTCACAACTACTATATTAATAATTCAGGCAAGAATTATTAATGAATAGTAAAACTAGAAAATGAGATTTCCCAAGATAGCGATAGGGTAGGCAGTTGTACAAACTTCCAACTCCCAGAACCAAAGTGAATTACAACTTAATTTTAAGAACTATCATCTGGAAAAACCAACTTTGGACTAAACTAAGAGGACTCTTCAACCAAGGAACACTGAAGAAGCCACATTGAGACTGGCAGGAAAAGTGGAAACGTGGAGAGGGCTGCCCAGCTCCCTGGAGCAAACGGCAGCCCAGAGATACTCATGTGGCGGGAAGTGAGTTTAGCAGAGAGGGGAAGGTCTTGGGCCCCAGGAACAAAGCCCCAGCCTGCAGCCCCAGAGCCTAGAAGTGGCATATGGACAGTATTTAGCAGCAAAAGAAATCAGGATACTGTTTGTGAGAAAGAGACAGTTTACTCAGACCCAGGATTCTTCTTAAAGGGACTGCACAGAAAACCTCCCTCACAATCACTCACCCGGGGCTTCAGGGGATGGGGAGAGAGGAGAGGACCAGATTAGCAGGAAGAGAGTGTAATCTAAGAGGCACAGCGAGAAACACTTTGAGGGACAACCACCCTAACCCCTGGGCTGAGTCACTCTCCAAATCTGAAGTGAATATTTCCCCTGGAACCAGCAATACCAGCAAAGGGAAGCAGGACACCAGCCAAACAAGCTTTGCCGCAGCACTTAGAGCACAGTCACTTAGAAGGAGGGAGCTTCAGGACTACAGTATTGAGTGTTAGGGTCTGAGTTGCAGCGCCCCCACCCACACTGCTGAGGGCTTGCCAGAGGGTGGGCAGCAGCGAGACACAGAAGCGCGGTTCAGTCAGCAGGGGTGGAAGCCGGGCTGGCCACAACTGAGGCCCGGTATGAGCTCAGTCTAGCCTGGTGGGGGCAGAGGGAACAGGTGAAAGCGGTCAGGCCCGGCTTTGGGCCCGCCTGCAACCCCGCCTGTGGGGATTGGGGGAAGGGAGGCGAAAGCCCAGGAACAGGCAGAGACCCGCCACAGAGCAAGGGCGTGTGGGTGCAGCCTCGCCTTTCCCGAGGAGCCGAGGCTTGTGGCCCAACACACAAGCCGGCTCTTCCTGCCGGCGTGGGGCAAAAGCCCCGGAACAGGTGGAGACCCGCAGCTGACCAAAGGTGCTCATAGCAGACCTCAGTGCTGAGGCTTGCAGCCCTGTGCCGCACGCAACCCCACCTGCGGGGTCGGGGTGAGTGAATAGACCAGCAGAGGCTTGTAGACCTGGGCACGTGAATATAGCCCCTGCCAAAGAGGAGAGCAGAAACAGCAGCAACAGCCATAGAAGGCTGGCGCCAGCAACACCCATACCCTAACGCAGGAGGCAGCGGCAGAGGGGGTGGCAGGCCTGCAGACAAAACACATCTAGGGAACACAGAGGTCACATCCATTGGACTTCAGTGGCCAAACCATTCTTATACACAGACAAAATGGGAAGGCAGATAAATATAACCCAAATGAATCAAGAGAAATCCCAAGAAAAGGACCCAAATGAGTCTGATATAACCAAATTGCCAGATGCAGAGTTTAAAACAATGATTGTTAGGATGTTCAAAGATCTTAGAACAACAATGGATAGTCATTATGATCACCTAAATAAAAAATTAGCAAATATAAAAAAGGACATTGAAATAATAAAAAAAAATCAGTTGGAAATGACAAACACAATATCAGAAATGAAGACCACAATGGAAGGAATTAAAAGAAAGATGGATGAAGCTAAGGATCGAATCAGTGAGTTAGAGGACAAGATAAACGAAGGCGCGGAAGCAGAGCAGAAAAAAGAAAAGAGACTCAAAAAAGTCTGAAGGAATTCTAAGAGACCTTTGTGATAACATGAAGAGAAATAACATCTGCATAATAGGGGTTCCTGAAGAAGAAGAGAAAGAACAAAGGATAGAGACTTTGTTCAAACATATCATAGCTGAAAACTTCCCTCAAGGCAGGAAAAAGTCCCACAAGTTCAAGAAGCACAGAGAACTCCATTAAAGAGAAACCCAAAGAAATCTACACCAAGACACATCATAATTAAAATACCAAAGCTGCTTGACCTGTGGTGGCGCAGTGGGATAAAGCGTCGACCTGGAACACTGAGGTCGCCGGTTCGAAACCTTGGGCTTGCCTGGTCAAGGCACATATGGGAGTTGATGCTTCCTGCTCCTCCCCCTTCTCTCTCTCTCTGTCTCTCTCTCTCCTCTCTCTCACAAAAAATCAATAAATAAAATATTTTTAAAAAATAAAATAAATAAAATACCAAAGCTAAGTGATAAAAAGAAAATAAAAGCTGCTAGAGAAAAAAAGGCTATCACCTACAAAGGAGCCCCCATAAGGATGACATCCGACTTCTCAACAGAAACACTTGAGGCAAGAAGGGAATGGCAAGAAATATTCAAAGTAATGCAGACCAAGAGCCTACAACCAAGACAACTTTATCCAAAAAGGCTATCGTTTAAAATTGAAGGAGAGCCTGACCAGGCGGTGGCACAGTGGATAGAGCGTCGGACTGGGATGCAGAGGACCCAGGTTCGAGACCCCGAGGTCGCCAGCTTGAGTGCGAGCTCATCTGGTTTGAGCAAAAGCTCACCAGCTTGAACTCAAGGTCACTGGCTCGAGCAAGGGGTTACTCAGTCTGCTGAAGGCCCACGGTCAAGGCACATATGAGAAAGCAATCAATGAACAACTAAGGTCTCGCAACGAAAAACTGATGATTGATGCTTCTCATCTCTCTCCGTTCCTGTCTATCTGTCCTTGTCTATCCCTCTTTCTGACTCTCTTTGTCCCTGTAAAAAAAAAAAAATTGAAGGAGAAATAAAAAGCTTCCCAGACAAAAAAAGCCCTCAAGGAATTTACTACAATCAAACCAATGCTGCAAGAAATACTAAGGGACCTGTTGTAAAAAAGATCAAAGGGGAAAAAGAATATAGCAAAATAAGAATAGAGATTTAAAGATTAAAATGGCAATAAATAACTACATATCAATAATAACCTTAAATGTAAATGGATTAAATGATCCGATCAAAAGACATAGGGTCGCTGCATGGATAAGAAAACAGGACCCATGCATATGCTGTCTACAAGAGACACACCTTAAAACAAAAGATGCACATAGACAGCAGGTAAAAGGATGGAAAAAAATATTTCATGCAAATGGAAATGAAAAAAAACTAGAGTAGCAATACTTAGACAAAATGGACTTTAAAACAAAGTCTATAGTAAGAGATAAAGAAGGTCACTACATAATGATAAAGGGAGCAGTCCAACAAGAAGATATAACCGTTATAAATATCTACGCACCTAATATAGGAGCACTTAAATATATAAAGAGACTTTGATGGATATAAAGGGCGAGATCAACAGCAATACTATAATAGTAGAGGATTTCAATACCCCACTAACATCACTAGATAGATCTTCAAGAAAGAAAATTAACAAAGAGACAGCAGACTTAAAAGACACACTAGATCAACTCGATTTAATAGATATCTTCAGAACCTTTCACCCTAAAACAGCAGAATATACATTCTTTTCAAGTGCTGATGGCATTTTCTCTAGGATAGACCACACGTTAGGGCACAAAAGCAGTCTCAATAAATTTAAGAAGATCAGTATCATATCTAGCATCTTCTCTGATCAGAATAGCATGAAACTAGAAATTAACTATGACAGAAAAACTGAAAAATACTCAAACACTTGGAAATTAAATAGCATGTTATTAAATAATGACTGGGTTAACAATGATATCAAAGAAGAAATAGAACAATTCCTAGAAACAAATAATAATGAGCATACATCAACTCAAAATTTATGGGACACAGCAAAATCAGTCCTGAAAGGGAAGTTCATAGCATTACAGGCATACCTTAAGAAGCTAGTAAAAGTTTAAATAAACAACTTGACCCTACATCAAAAAGAACTAGAAAAAAAATAGCAAGTAAAGCCCAGAAGTAGTAGAAGGAAGGAAATGATAAAGATCCGAGTGGAAAGAAATAACATAAAGGCTAAAGAAACAATACAGAAGCTCAATGAAACCAGGAACTGGTTCTTTGAAAAGGTAAACAAGATCGATGAACCTTTAACTAGATTCATCAAGAAAAAAAAAAGAGAGGACTCAAATAAAATTAGAAATAATAGTGGAGAAATAACAACTGACACAACAGAAATACAAAATATTGTAAGAAAATACTATGAAGAACTGTATGCCAAACAACTAGACATCCTTAATGAAATGAACAAATTCCTTGAAACATACAATCTTCCAAAAATCAATCTAGAAGAATCAGAAAACCTAAACAGACCGATTATAACAAATGAGATCGAAAGAGTTATCAAAAAACTCCCAAAAAAGAAAAGTCCTGGGCCTGATGGCTTCACAAGTGAATTCTACCATATTCAAAGAAGAACTGGCCCTGGCTGGTTGGCTCAGTGGTAGAGCGTTGGCCTGGCGTGCAGAAGTCCCGGGTTCAATTCCTGGCCAGGGCACACAGGAGAAGCGCCCATCTGCTTCTCCACCCCTCCCCTTCTCCTTCCTCTCTGTCTCTCTCTTCCCCTCCCGCAGCTGAGGCTCCATTGGAGCAAAGATGGCCCAGGCGCTGGGGATGGCTCCTTAGCCTCTGCCCCAGGCGCTAGAGTGGCTCTGGTCGCGACAGAGCGATGCCCCGGAGGGGCAGAGCATCGCCCCCTGGTGGGCAGAGCGTTGTCCCCTGGTGGGCGTGCTGGGTGGATCCCGGTCCGGCGCATGCGGGAGTCTGTCTGACTGTCTCTCCCCGTTTCCAGCTTCAGAAAAATACAAAAAAATAAAAAATAAAATAAAAAATAAAAAACAAAGAAGAACTAACCCCTATCCTTCTCAAGCTATTTCAAAAAAATTTAAGAGGAAGGAAGACTTCCAAGCTCCTTTTATGAGGTGAACATAATTCTGATTCCAAAACCAGGCAAAGACAACACAAAGAAAGAAAATTATAGGCCAATATCCCTGATGAATTTAGATGCTAAAATCCTCAACAAAATATTAGCAAACCGAATTCAGCAATATATGAAAAAAATCATACATCATGATCAAGTGGGATTTATTCTGGGGAGGCAAGGCTGGTACAATATTTGCAAATCAATCAATATGATTTATCAGATAAACAAAAAGAAGGAGAAAAGCCACATGATAATTTCAATAGATGCAGAAAAAGCATTTGATAAAATCCAGCACCCATTCATGATCAAAACTCGCAGCAAAGTGGGAATACAGGGAACATACCTCAACATGATAAAGGCCGTCTATGACAAACCCACAGCCTACATCATACTCAATGGGCAAAAATTAAAAGCAATCTCCTTAAGATCAGGAACAAGGCAGAGGTGCTTCCTTTCACCATTCTATTCAACATAGTTCTGGAAGTCCTAGCCGTAGCAAACAGACAAGAAGAAATAAAAGGCATCCAAATTGGAAAAGAAGAAGTAAAACTATCATTATTTGCAGATGATATGATATTGTATATAGAATACCCTAAAGTCTCAGTTAAAAAACTACTGGACCTGATAAATGAATTCAGCAAGGTGGCAGGATATAAAATTAATTTTTTTTATTGATTCATTTTAGAGAGGAGAGAGAGAGAGAGAGAGAAGGGAGGAGGAGCAGGAAGCATCAACTCCCATATGTGCCATGACCAGACAAGTGCAGGTCTCGAACCAGTGACCTCAGAGGATATAAAATTAATACTCAGAAATCAGAGGCATTTTTATACATCAACCATAAACTGTCAGATATCGAAATTAAGGAAACAATCCCCTTCACTATTGCAACCAAAGAAATAAAGTACCTAGGAGTAAATTTAACCAAGGAGATTAAAGACTTGTACTCGGGAAATTATAAAACATTAATAAAAGAAACCAAGGAAGATACAAACAAGTGGAAGCATATACCGTGTTCATGGATAGGAAGAATAAACATCATTAAAATGTCTATATTACCCAAAGCAATTTATAAATTCAATGCAATACCAATTAAAGTACCAATGACATACTTCAAAGATATAGAATACATGTTACAAAAATTTATATGGAACCAAAAAAGAACACGAATAGCTTCAGCAATCTTGAAAAGGAAGAATAAAGTGGGAGGTATCACACTTCCTGATATCAAGTTATACTACAAGGCCATTGTACTCAAAACAGCCTGGTACTGAAATAAGAACAGGTATATAGATCAATGGAACAGAACAGAGAACCCAGAAATAAATCCACAGCTCTATGGACAACTGATATTTGACAAAGAAGGTAAGAGCATACAATGGAGTAAAGACAGCCTCTTCAACAAATGGTGTTGGGAAAATTGGACAGCTACCTGCAAAAAAATAAAACTAGACCACCAACTTACACCATTCACAAAAATAAACTCAAAATGGATAAAAGACTTAAATGTAAGCCCTGAAGCCATAAGCATCTTAGAAGAAAACATAGGCAATAAACTCTCCGACATCTCTCACAGCAATATATTTGTGATTTATCTCCATGGGCAAGTGAAATAAAAGACAGGATAAACAAATGGGACTATATCAAACTAAAAAGCTTTTGCACAGCTAAAGACAATAAGAACAGAATAAAAAGACAAACTACACAATGGGAGAACATATTTGACAATACGTCTGATAAGGGGTTAATAACCAAAATTTATAAAGAACTTGTTAAACTCAACACCAGGAAGACAAACAATCCAATCAAAAAATGGGCAAAAGAAATAGACACTTCTCCAAGGAGGACATACAGATGGCCAATAGACATATGAAAAAATGCTCAACATCACTAATTATAGAAATGCAAATTAAAACCACAATGTGGTATCACCTCACACCAGTCAGAATGGTGCTCATCAACAAAACAACACAGAATAAGTGCTGGCGAGGATGTGGAGAAAAGGGAACCCTCCTGCACTGCTGGTGGGAATGCAGACTGGTGCAGCCACTGTGGAAAACAGTATGGAGATTCCTCACAAAATTAAAAATCAATCTGCCTTTTGACCCAGCTATCCCACTTTTTGGAATATACCCCAAGAACACTATAGCATTGTTTCAAAAGGAGAAATGCACCCCCATGTTTATGGCAGCATTGTTCACAATAGTGAGGATTTTGAAAAAGCCCAACTGTCCGTCAGTGGACGAGTAGATTAAAAAGCTCTGGTACATACATACTATGGAATACTACTCAGCCATAAGAAATGATGACATCGGATGATTTACAACAACATGGACGGACCTTGATAACAGTATATTGAGTGAAATAAGTAAATCAGAAAAGACTAAGAACTATATGATTCCATACCTAGGTGGGACATATAAATGAGACTCAGAGACATGGACAAGAGTGTGGTGGTAATGGGGGGAGCAGGAGGGAGGGCGTGGGGGAGGTGAGGGGTACAAAGAAAGCCAGATAGAAGGTGACAGTAGACAATTTGACTTTGACTGATGGGTATGCAACATAATCAAATGTCAAAATAATCTGGAGCTGTTTTCTCTGAACATATGTACCCTGATTTTTCAATGTCACCCCATTAAAATTAATTTAAAAATAAAAATAAAAAACCTAGAAAATGAAAGTTTGAAGACAAAATATACATTTGTATAACTTCAAAATATCTCCCCACTAGTCAGTCGTTAATAAGAAGGAAAAGGATGGTAACTTGATAGAGGGTAAACCTGGTACCACGATAACCAAATACAGTGGGTCCTCGGGCTACAACCCAGTTCTGTTCCTATGACAGTGATGTAACCAGAATTTTGGTGTAAGTCAAAACACACCCTAGCCTAAGTCATTACCTATTTTAACACAGGTGTAAAATCATAATCTAGAACATAAAAACACAGCTAAGCCACAGAAAAAGGAAAGGACATAAATATATTTTACTGTACACTGTACTGCGTATTCTTCTACCGCATGCAACCAAACTAGTTTGCCCAAATAGTCTGTAAGTATGACACTAATGGTGTAAGCCGAAACACTCATGTGTCAATTTTTTAAAGTTTATAAGAGTGAGCGTCATAAACTCGAAACGTCACATGTCGAGGTTGTCGTAACTTGAGGACCCCCTGTAGTCAGTTAATATTACCAATAATGGGACAAGCTGTCATTGATATGATGCACTAAGGAAGGAAAACACTTCACTTAGGTGGCATTCCTGCTAAAAAAAAAACACCTCAATCTATTCATGAGGAAACAGTCAACCCCAAACTGAGCGAGGGATATTGTACAAAATAATGTTTGCTTTTTAATGGCAAACTTGCTGAAATCAAGGGTTGCATCAAAAGTCGCATCATCAAAGAACACCATGAGATGTCACTGTGGTCCTACCTGCTGCATGTGTTTTGTCTGTCTCACTAAAGAATATCCGTTCCTTAGAGGCTTGCCTTTGACTTTGACACCTTTGAAGGCAGGACACATTTAGCCAAGACCAACAAATACAGTTTTTGAGAAACCTACCAAATAAATAATGGTAAAAGCAATGGGTAAAGAGGCAGCCAGCTTAGAGTAACACCTGTCTCTGATACCACAAATTTGTAATGGCTATTCCTGGTCCTTTCTGCCCTATAACTGGGCCTTGGTCTCCTCATGGGTCAAATGAGCAGATTTGGATTGCCTGCTCCTAGTCCCTTGGCTCTGAAAGTCCATGATTTTAAGGTGACTTTAAAAAAAAAAACTGGAATTATCTCAGGGCCCTTTATAAGATCTTTGCCCATGGAACCATGTTGGGCAAAACCACTATTGGTTTTCTCTGTTTTTTCACCCAGTACTCTAATGTTTATCTTTAAAAGTTGACTCAGTTTTCAAAAATGTAAATAAAGAAAAAAATTATAGGTCAATCACAAACCAGTTCACTTGCCATAAAGATAAGCTGACTACAAAAATAAATACAATAGAAATAACAATTAGATTAGAGCTGGAGCCTGTGGCCAGTTTTGTGTGTGTGTGTGTGTGTGTGTGTGTGTGTGTGTGTTTCCTTTAAAAGGAAAGTGTTTAAGGGAAGCTGAAGGCAGACTAGCTCTAACACTTTCCTATTGAGACTGATGAAAGAAGACCTTTCTGTCTGTGTGGTTCAGTGCTATTTAATTCTGTATCCACGAAACCAGCCATAATACCTTATACACCACCGAAAACCAGCCTTATGATTTCATACATTGTTCTAAGTTTGAGTTCTTCCCTCCTTTCTTTTAACTCTTGATTCTTCAATATTTCTAACAGATTGAAAAGACTGTGTTTAGAAATCATACATTATTAATCTTTTTCTTCATACTATATTTAAGCCTTTGTTTTATTTTCCTTTTTTTTTTTTTCAGTTTACCATCAGCTTAACTCCTTTCAGTGCTTATTTAAATTTTTTTTTTTATATTTAGTCTTCTTCCATTTAAACTGCTCAGTCCCTTTTAAACAGAGGAGATCATATATATCCCTGAGTAGTCAACGTTGAAGCAATTATATGCCACCAAACGGCTAGTGATTTGGCATCTTCTCCTGATCAAGGCAGAGGTCCAGAGTTCTGCTGAGTACAACGTGAAGTGATGCTTCAAATTTCTCGAGCTTTATCCAAATCCCCTAGGACACAATCAGAAAACTGGTCCCCTTCAATATTTGGTGCAGAGGGTTTTTTTCATTCTTGGTAGAGATTCAGAGCAAAGATGTCAGAGGCTGAGCCATCTAATTGCAAGCTTTACTCCCTAATATTAGTGTAGCTCTTTCCTACTTTAATGTAAGCTGTTATAATAACTAATTTGCTGGCCACAACTTGCATGGAGGTTTTATGGGAGCCAGACAGTTTCTTAGTTACCACTGTTACTAAGTAATTTAAAAACAGGATGGCCAAGAATTTCCATCAAATATGTTTTGTTTTCTTAATGCTTGTGTTGCCATTTAGGGAAACCATCATAAGGTACAAAATTAGGAAATGCATTCAATATACTAATTATTTTCTGCATTATAATTATTTTTCATAATTTTCTTTTCTTATCAAGGTGGATTTAATCTGACAGAAGCTGGAAAGCTGGAGATCAGTTTTTCACTGTTCAACAAAACAATGCTTTTTGTCTTTCATGAAACACTGTTCCTATATGAAGAAAAAAATATCTAGAGAGGGCTTTTGTTTGTTTGTTTTGCTTTTTCCCAGAACAAACTTGCTTCAGGACGAAGAGGTGTGCCTAGTATTCTGAATTGGAAAAGGCTAGAGAGAAGAAAGGCTATTTCAGGCAGGACCTGGGGAATCCATTCAGCAGAAGTGAGGGCTGGGACCTGCTTGTGCTCTAGGAGGAAGGGCCAGGTCTGGGTGAAGGAGGCTGGGTGAAGTCCCAGGCTGCAGTGGAGGGATGGAGACAGCGGCGGATTTAACGGCGGGCGCGCCCTGGGCCCAGTCTTCCGAAGGGCCCCGCAAAACCCCAACTTTACACTTTTTTCTAATGAAGGAGCCCAATATTTTCTTCTGCACCTGGGGCCTCAACCAACTTTAATCTGCCTCTGGATGGAGAGGCAGGTGGAGGGGGATAGAGATTCCAGGCAGAGAGAAGTTGAGGACTCCGGGAACCTTGCCTCTATCTGGGAGGGTAGATGTTGATCTTTGCGATAGCCCTGCTTGAGGGCACGCTCCTATAAAAGTGTCTTCTGACATCTGCAGTCTCCATCTCAGGCCTTCCCAACCCCGACCCCTCCCTGAGCACCTGTCCTGCTCCCTGGTACTAGGATAGGGCGAGTGTGCCCCTTGCGTCCCAGGACTGGCCAGTGGGACTTGGGTGCGCAGGAGGACTCTCTGGATGCAGTTGCTCCCAGGTTGTTTGCCAGGAGGGCACGGGGCGCACCGGTGGTCAGCGGTGGGGGATCCTCCGCCCCGCCGGGGAGCTTCTCTAGCTCTGTGTTTCCCTGCATGTTGGCCGCGCCAAGAGGCGCTGGGTCACCGCAGGTTGAGGCGTCTGCCCACCCTGCACTCGCCTTCTCCCTCCGCCCGTCTCCCTCGCTCGCTCCTTCCCTTTCCCTGACTCTCCTCCGCCCTGCGTACGGCTGGCGCCTCCAGCTACCGCTAGATGTGGGTTGGACTGCGCGCTGAGACCCTTGCGAGGGCTCCGAGTGCCGGGCCTGGCTGCGGATCGCCGTCTGCTCTGCCCTGCGCGCCGCCGCTGTCTTCAACCACGGACGCCGAGTTCCTCGCAAGCAACCTCCCTCCAGGAAGGTGTGCCCGGTCCCAAGCCCGCGCACGACCCACTTTGGCCGGGCTGCTTCCGGAGCGGTCCGTCCGCGCCTCCCCGCCCCCGCAGGCGCATCCAGACAGACTTGCCAAACTCCAAGCGCCCCTCTTCGTGCCAAGTTCAATGACTGTTGCCTAGTATTTAACACCACTCCTCATACTTCCATTCACTTATTTTATTGAGTTAACTGACATATACCAGGGAGCAAGATCTCAAACACTTCCCACTTTGGATTTTATGGGTCTTCTGAGACAAGAAGAGGAAGGAGATGGACACTCTCTATTGTAGACAGAAGAAGGTGGGGGCAGATAGCATCTCTAAAATCTCTTAGCATCCAGCCCATCTCTTGCAACACCTGACCACACTAGGATAACTCACTGAGGATGAAGAAGCACATATCCAAAAATTCTTTTTGTGCGGTTGTTTCTGGTTACAAATGTTTGGGTCAATGTCTGAGAACATTCACCTGCAACAGTGAAATTCTTGGATTCCCCCCCACCCCGTCTTGTTCAAGCTTTTGTCTTGTGTATAGTTAGATGCACTAGAGGAAGTTTGCTTGTAGCTTTGGGTTTTACAAAAGCAGACACCCCCCCCCCCCATTTCCTCTCTCCTTGACATAAATGAAGCCTGAACTCTGTACTTTCTTAAGGTGTACTTAAGGAACTACTAGGGCTCCTGTATTCTCGATCAATAAACCTTTTCTTACTCCAAACTCTGGTGTTTTGAGTTTTGGCCTTATGAAGCATCAGATACATGGGGGATTTTGGACTGTTAACACACCTGCACACATTCCTTCCCAGGGTTGGACTGTATGCTTTAGGTAATCTGGACACTGGAGTCATGCAGCTGACCCACAGGTCCCTCTGCAATGCCTGCCTGCCACTGTGCATGCACAGAGCACTCAGGACATGAAGCCACATGTCCTTAAGGAGGTGTCCGCCGTCTTTGAATAAAATCCTAAGAACAAAGGCCACTTTGTTCTCCTAGTCTTTTTTTTTCTAAAGTGAGAAGTGGGGAGGCAGAGAGACAGACTCCCGCATGCACCTGACTGGGATCCACCCCGCAAACCCACTAGGGGGTGATGCCTGGCTCATCTGGGGTGTTGTTCCGTTGCAACCAGAGCCATTCTAGCACCTGAGTTGGAGGCTGTGGAGCCATCCTCAGCGCCCAGGGCCAACTTTGCTCCAATGAAGCCTTGGTTGCGTGCACAAGGGGAAGAGAGAGAGAAAGGAGTGGGGGAAGGGTGGAGAAGCAAATGGGCGCTTCTCCTGGGTGCCCTGGCCAGGAATCAAACCTGGGATTTCCATAGGCAGGGTTGACACTCTACCACTGAGCTAACCAGCCAGGGCTCTCCTAGTCTTTGTTCAATTTCCTTAGCTCCTCCAAATTGCAGCTTGTCAAAAGTACTAAGAGCAGGTATTCCTGACCCTGGCTGGGTGGTTCAGTGGATAGAATGGCATCCCAGTATGACAGTATAGTGAATCGATGTGTGACAAGCAACAGACCCCAAGGGGTGACTGCAGTCAGGGCAGCTCAGGCCTTCAGCCTGCTTGGGAAGCACTGGACAGGGCTCTCTTGGACCCAGAAACATCAGCCAGTCCAAACTGGTAACACGCCTCCCTACCTGTTAGAACAGCAGACAGAAGAAATGCTGTGGGCCGCTCTCTCATTTCTACCTGGGATGAACTGGGATTTGAGCTACATCATTCAGGAGAGCCATTTTCTGAGCCCTGAGTGATGTGACCTCCCAATTAGATAGGTAGGCACATTGGTGTGCTATATCAGCAAGGGTCCCCAAAGTTTTGGGCGGGGACCCCAGAAGCAGTTGCATCCTTGTTTTTCTTATTTCAGATCTGGCGTTACAGGTTAAGACAGGACAGCAAGTAGATCAATGTTCCATTAGGCAAATGTGTGAAGTGGACAGAGAACCACCTGCCCACTGACAAGCTCTTGGGCAAGAGTGCAGGAGGTGGGGCAAATGTAACCCAGCTTTGTTTGGGAATGCCCTCCCTTCTCCTGGCAGATTAATAAACAGGCAAACTACTTAGAAACAAAGAGCCCTGGTATTTATTTCTTGTTCTGTGTATGACCTTACGGTTTTATTGCATTAACTGCTCCTCATTGTGCAGTAGAGTCTACACAGGCACAGTAATCCGGATAAAACCTTGTGGCTCTTCCACTGGGTTTGTGGCAGTGGCATCTCAATGTGACAATGACATTACAAATAATTCAAACTGCCCACCTGGTGGCTTTGATTCAGCCACCACTGCCCCACAGCCTCTGTGCTCTCTCATCATGGAGCCTGGGGAACAGTCAGTCTTCCATGGCACCAAGACCATGGTTTTTCACTGCTCAGGGCTTCACTCCGTCGAGAATTCCAGGCTACAAACCTTCACAGCTATGCTGCTCCCACTGGATTGGACAGCGAGTGAATTTGAGTTTCTATCAATTCATCAATTCATCTGTTAATCAGGGATGACCAGTCACAAGACTACATGGGGCTGTTGACTGAATTGTCTCCCCACCACCCAAAATCCATACTTACGTCCTAACCCCAGCACATCAGAATGTGACCTTTCTTGGAATTAATCATTGTAGATGTTACTAAAGTAGTTAAGGCAGGAATATACCAGAGTAGGCAGGGGGGTACCCTGATCCAATGTGACTAGTGTCCTTTTAAAAAGGGGAAATGTGGAGACACATGTAGGTAAGAACACCATGTGGAGATGATGGCAGAGATGGGGTGATGCTTCAACAAGGTTTATCAACTGCCAGGCACCACCAGAAGCTGAGGGACAGGCATGGATGGGACAGACCTTCCCTTTACCGCATGCTACCCTACCAACCCAACTGTGGGCTCCCAGCCTCCAGAACTGAGGCAAGATATTTGTGTTTTAAGCCACCTGCGTCTGGTAATGTTAGGGCAGCCCTGGCAAATGACTCCAACAGCAGGCTCAACTAATGTGTGCAGAGCTCCACCTCACGGGAAGCCGTCCCCACTGCCCCTCCGAGACAACAGAATCCCACATTGGGGCTGAGCTCTGCATTCCTGGAGGCGATGGAATGGGCAGGGGAACGTAAGTGCCTTTTAAATGACAACTGCTCCCACCCCACAACCATTTACCAGGACCTCAAGGGTACAAAGAAATGACATTTGGGCAGGGTGTGCAACATACAATTAAAAATATGAATATTGCCCTTGGTGAGGTC
Organism: Saccopteryx leptura; assembly: GCF_036850995.1. Classification (NCBI taxonomy): domain Eukaryota; kingdom Metazoa; phylum Chordata; class Mammalia; order Chiroptera; family Emballonuridae; genus Saccopteryx; species Saccopteryx leptura. Next base: position 269,722,738 of record NC_089503.1, on the reverse strand, counting down.
ACAAAGGTAGGACAGTTTCCCTTTGCAGAAGCACCCTTAAGGCTGCCTACCCTGAAAGGGTTGCCTGGTAAGTGGGTGCACCCAGGGCCAGCTGGCTACGTGGAAGCTGCATGCCTGGCCCCGCTGCCCATATGCACTCAGGCCTCACTGACTGCCTCTAGCCCTTGCCCCACCCCAGGCTTTGGTGCTCTCAGATGGGACATACAGGTGCCCTGGGACCTCAGGCGTGGGGGTTTAGACCCGAGAGTATGGCAATGTAGTGAATCCGTGGGTGGTAAACGATAGACCCCAAGGGGTAACCGTGATCAGGGTAGCCAAGGCTCTCGGCCTGGTTGGGAAGCACTGGACAGGGCTCTCTTGGACACACAAACACCGGTGAGTCCAAGCTGGTTATGCATCTCCCTCCCTGCTTTTTCGCATAGCAGAGACAGAAGACATGCTCAGTGGGCCACTATCTCATTTCTACCTGAGCAGAGGGTGAGAGGATGAGGTCTTTTCTGGGGCAGGTGCGTCCTGGAAAGGGTGTACGCCCCTCAGTAAGAGTTAAGCGCCTGCTTGGAGCGGCGCTTCATGTGCAGGCGCTGGTGTCGCAGGAGGTCCGAGTTGTGCAGGAAGCTTTTGACGCAGTACCGGCACCTGAAGGGCCGCGCTGGGTCCTTACCATGCACGCTGCTGCGGTGCCTCGCCAGGTGATCGGGACGCTGGAACAGCTTTCCGCAGTCACAGCACTGGACGCTCACCCGGGCCCGGCCCTCAGCTAGCAGTGTGTCGGGACCCCCACCCGTGGCCCCTGCCGCTTCCTGATCACTTCCCATCACCGCCTGGCGCCCAGAGGGGGACAGATGGACACGCCTATGGCAGAGCAGGTGCGAGTTGAGGCGGAAGCTCTTCCCACAGGCACCACACCGAAAAGGTTTCTGGGCCTCGTGGGCCTCCTGGTGCCCATCCAGGTCCTCGCTGTCGCTGAACAGCTCCCCACACACCGAGCACTCATGCAGCTTCTCCTGCTCCCTGCGGCTGCGCAGGTGCCGAATGAAGTTGACCCTCCAGCGGAAGACCTTCCCGCAGTTGGGGCACACATAAGACTTCCCAGAGGAGGTATGCACCTCGCCCCTGGCTGGGGAGCCATTCTGCTGCGGGGTCGGGGCACGGTGCAGCTTCCCTGTGGGGCTGCGTGGCTCCTCCCTGCAGTAGGGGCCCAGCTGGGAGTCCTCGTCCCCAGAGCTGGACAGGATGATCTCGATAGTCACCTCCTCGTCCAGGCTGTTCTTAGAGGGCGGTGAGACGCCTCCAGCTGCAGGAAAGCAACATGGAGGTCACTGTGAGTTGATGCTGGAACAGGTTATGACATTGGGGGTCATGGTGAGAAAGTGTATATATTTTATGTGAGAAGGGCATGAATTTGGGTGGAGTGTTAAGGGCAGAACTGCAGCCCCTCAACATTCTTATTATGCTTAAGCCATAATCCCCAATACCTCAGAATGTGACTGTATTTGGAGTGAAGCTATTTCAAGAGGTAATTAAAATGAGATCATTAGGGTAGGCCGTAATCCAACTGGCATCCTACAAGAAGAGATTCAGACATAGACATGCAGAGACACAACCATGTGGAGGCACAGGGGTAAGACACCATCTACAGGCCAAGAGAGGCTTCAGGGAAAACCCCCACTTCTGAAACCTGGATCTCAGACCTCCAGCCTCCAGAATATTGAGAAAATCCATTTCTACTGTGTGAGCCTCCCAGTCTGTGGTACTTTGCTAGGGTAGCCCTTGGGAGACTAATATGTCATATATGGAATGACACCCCCCCAAATCAACTAAGTGACCAAAAGTAAATGCAGAGTTTCTAAAAAGGGTACATAAACAATGATTGTGTTCCGGTGGGCTGTTCACAGAATGATGTGAGGAACTCCTATTAAGGTGAGGTATGATTTAGAGATGTTCCCAAAACACCAGAGAGCTCTCAGCTCACCAGTGTGTGGGGCTATAGGGAGGAGAGTCCCCTGAATGGGTTGTTTGAATAACAGGGAAATGGGGAGAATTGTGGTCTGAGTGCATGGTATTAGATCAAGTAATCCTCAACGATAACCCCTCAAGGCAGCTCTGATTCCTATCTCTTGTTTTACAGGGAAAAATCTAAAGGAGACAGAGAAAGTTTCCTACGATATCAGGGGGATGGAGCTCAATCAGGGGACTGAGCACACTAATGGCCATGTTGTACACGAACCAGGCGAGGCCTCATGCCAAGCTGTCAGCTAACTGCTCAGGGAGAGCGCCCTGTGGGCTGGGAATGGATGATGGATGGTTATCTGTGAGCTGGAGGGACTGTGGAGAGAAGCAGTGAAAACAGAAAGCTAGATGTGTGTGTATGGGGGAGACAAAAGCATTATTTAAAAAAATATGCTTATTATGTTAGGATAGTGAGGCTTTCTTGCAAGACATAAAGCCAAAAAAAGAATGAAAAACAGGAAGAATTATGTGCCAATAAGAGGCAATGGATTCAGATCCATAATTCTGATTTCATACAAAAGCCAAGCTGTGGCTCAGCGAAGTGTTCAGCCCAGGCCTCGGCCCCGACGGTCTGCATTTAGATCTCAGACACTGACACTCCTGTCTGTGAGTGTGGACCCTGGGCAGCGACTTCAGCTCGGGTGCCCCAGCTGCAGAATGGAGACATCAGAGTATCTGTTACAGGTTGAATGTGCCACCCCCAAAACATGTCTGTTGCAGTCCTATCCCCCACTGAGGCAGTTATTAGGAAGTGGTGCTTTTGGGAGGTGATTAGGGACTGCATGTTGGTAAGAATGCCCCAATAAGAAAAACAAGTGTGAGGTGTGAGAACACAAGCTCCCTCACCTCCCTCATGATACCCCCCCCCCCCAAAACATCACGCACTAGGACAAGGCCCTGTGAGCACATGGTGAGAAGGCAGCATCTACAAGCCAGGAAGAGAGCCTTCACCATTCACAGACTACTGGGGCTTTATCTTGGACTTGCGAGAAATAAACTTGGTGTTTCAGCCACCCCACTGATGGCTTTTGCTGTGTTAACTGTGCTCACTGAGAAAGTGTCTATCTCAGAAGGAGTGGTATAGATCAGTGGTCCCCAACCTTTTTTGGGCCACAGACCGGTTTAATGTCAGAAAATATTTTCACTGACCGGCCTTTAGGGTGGGACGGATAAATGTATCATGTGACCGAGAAAAGTGTCAAGAGTGAGTCTTAGATGGATATAACAGAGGGAATCTGGTCATTTTTTAAAAATAAAACATCGGGGCCTGACCTGTGGTGGCGCAGTGGATAAAGCGTCGACCTGGAAATGCTGAGGTCGCCGGTTCGAAACCCTGGGCTTGCCTGGTCAAGGCACATATGGGAGTTGATGCTTCCAGCTCCTCCCCCCTTCTCTCTCTCTGTCTCTTCTCCCTCTCTCTGTCTCTCCCTCTCCTCTCTAAAAAAAAAAAGAATAAATAAAAAATTTAAAAAAAAAAATAGAAAAAAAACAAAACAAAAAACAAAAAAAATAAATAAAACATCGGCTCAGTGGTAGAACGTCGGCCTGGCGTGCAGAAGTCCCAGGTTCGATTCCCGGCCAGGGCACACAGGAGAAGCGCCCATCTGCTTCTCCACCCCTCCCCCTCTCCTTCCTCTCTGTCTCTCTCTTCCCCTCCCGCAGCTGAGGCTCCATTGGAGCAAAGATGGCCCGGGCGCTGGGGATGGCTCCTTGGCTTCTGCCCTAGGCGCTAAAGTGGCTCTGGTCGAAACAGAGCGATGCCCCGGAGGGGCAGAGCATCGCCCCTGGTGGGCGTGCCGGGTGGATCCTGGTCGGGCGCATGCGGGAGTCCGTCTGACTGTCTCTCCCTGTTTCCAGCTTCAGAAAAATACAAAAATAAAATAAAATAAAATAAAATAAAAAAATAAAAATAAAACATCGTTCAGACTTAAATATAAATAAAACGAAAATAATGTAAGTTATTTATTCTTTCTCTGCGGACTGGTACCAAATGGCTCATGGACCAGTACCGGTCCACGGCCTGGGGGTTGGGGACCACTGGTATAGATAATAGTGCATGAAATCACATGAAGACCTTACCTTGATGCTTAGGTTGGAAACAAGACTTACCCAGTGTGAAGGGGGAAAAGGCAAAAAATAAATAAATAAAAAATAAAAATAAACAAGAAACAAGGACTAAACAGTAACTACCTGATTCAGAGAAAACAAAACAAACAGGACTAGTCGACTCAGTATGGCACTGAGTGCAGCTGGGCCCAGTGCAATAAGCACCCACCATATACAGCATGAGGCTGCTGTGAGCAGGCAGGGGCCAGAGGCAGGGAGTGCATATGCTGCAGCAACCCCACTGAGACAGCTCCTTGCAGCTTGAGGAAGGGTTTCCTCAGCGTACATGGCTGCCCTTAGCTTGTAGCAGGCACCTCAGAAAACTAGGGGTGAGGGAGCTCAAAGTTTGTGGGGTGGGGCCATGCTCCTGGATCTGCTTTAAATGTAAAATTCCTTTTGTCTACACATGAAGTGGTGAACAGAAATGACAGTAAGCCCTGCACAGACACATCCTGCTCCAAAAGGCATCTTGGGTAAAACAAACTGCATGAGTTCAGTCCCCACAGCTGTGCAAAGTCCCCATGACACAGTGCATTCCTGAACCAGAGACCTAATATAATAGTATCTGTCAACTGGAATTTTAAAAAGGAAGATAAGAAGAAAAAAAAAAAGAAGAACCAGAGACTCAGGTTTGGTGTTTGGAAGAACACCTGAACCCCAAGGACATTAAAGATGGCCACATTTTTGTCTGCCTCTGGCAGGTAATGACTTTTACCAACATGTCTCGGAGTACACGTGTGGGTGGAACACATGCTGTCCAGACTCCCTTATCCTCTGGCATTCCACAATCCTGCTCTTTAGGTCTAAGACCTTGCCCAAGACTCTGGCCTTCTGTACTCCAGGAAGAAACACTTTCCTATATGGCCAGCAGTGCCATGGCACACCTGCTTCAACCTGCACGGGGAGGCCGGGGGAGGGGGGAGGATCTTGGCTGGGGCTCAGCTGGGAGAGACCCTAGAAAAATCAACTGACAACTCACAGGAACAATGCATTTGGCTGGGACCTCAGAGATTCAATCCCAGCAAATGTGCATGCACATAACACACTTTCACATACAAAACCCCGCCATACACAATACATCTACGCACAAACTACATATCACCTGACACACAGTACACACACACCACATAACTGCACTCATGTGCAGGTGCACATGTACACACACCACACACACACGTGCTCAAATATAGACCACACACAGGCGCTCACCCCACACCCTACCAGGCCCTCTCTACCTGGGCGGGTGCTCTGAGCAAGCGCTGTCTGCTGGCAGGCCTGGAACTCTGGCACCTGCAGCTCATCTCGTTTTCCTCTTTCTTTGACCTGGAACGGCTGGAGACTTGGAAAGTCTTTCCAGGGAAGAAAACGGAAAGGTGGGTTTGTCACGTAGCTGCAGCACTACCTGGGGAGGCACCTTAACAGATGCTAGGCTGTGATCCAGGGGGAGCCTGGGCTCCCTTTTCGGGCAGCCATGCCATCAATATCTGTACAGCGAATGAATTTGTAGGCAAAACAGCCACCACCACAAACACAGGTTCTGAAGCTAGATGGAGTCAGCATGGGTCTTGGTTCTGCTCTGACTGTGAATGAGTGACTGCCAATCCTATGGTCATTTCCACTCTGCACTGCAGTTTCCACAGGCCCAGGGTCCTGAGTAGACACTGCATAAACACAGCCTGCTCAGAGCCTGCCAGACAGAGGACAGGAGCTGGCCGCCCAAGAGGCCCTGCATGCTCATTCTAGGTGAGGATGTGGAGCCACACCTGACTGCACTGTACCAGCTCCAGGCCCTGAAGGGGAAGGGGTGTGGGGCAGAGTTTTTTTGCCCTAAAAGGAGCAGTGTCTTGACACAGTGGTTAAAAAGTCAAGTTCTGCCTGACCTGTGGTGGCGCAGTGGATAAAGCGTCGACCTGGAATGCTGAAGTCGCCGGTTCAAAACCCTGGGCTTGCCCAATCAAGGCACATATGGGAGTTGATGCTTCCTGCTCCTCCCCCCTTCTCTGCCCCTTCTCTCTCTCTCTCTCTTTCTCCCCCCTTCTCTAAAATGAATAAATAAAATCTTAAAAAAAAAAAAAAAGTCAAGTTCTGGTGACAGAGAAAGCCCAGGGTAGGGGGACTAGAAAATGCTGCTCCTCAGCTGCGCTGTTGTCACTCAAGTCCCAGGACTCATACCTCAGTTTCCTCATACCTGCAGCATGTGGTAGAAGGCCTACCTGGAGGCCCTGTGCCTAGCACTCCTCTCTACCTGACCTGTGGAGAGTGTGACTCACTTGCGGAAGGGCCACTGGCTTGTCAGCACAGATCGGGTGCTTCTTGCAGCAGAGGAAAAGATATTCCCACTTGTGTCCTAGTCCCTGGTAAGGAAGGAGTGTGATCCCCACACCCAGAAAAATAAAAACCTACGTTCTTTCTGTAAGGAGTTGCGTGGAGGAGGCAAGACATATTCTACGAAGACAGAAGCAGGGCTTCCAGAGGGCTGCCGTGAGATGGCCCGCCTACCACCCCACTCTGCCCACCCAGTGGTAGAATCATGACTCACCCAAGGAGGAGGCCTGGGCAGCATCCTTCCCCTGGAGGTCCTGCAGCTCTGGAACACGTGGCTCATTCTCTTCTCCCTGGGAGAGGTCCAGCTGGGCTGCTGGGTCATCTGTTCATAGAAAAGGAGAGGACACACATTCCTCAGTGACCTGGAGGGAGGCAGGACATGCCTGGCAGTGACAGGGTTATGCAAGTCTGCACAGAAGCAGAAAGCTGGAGCAGGCAGGAAGGGCAGGTGAGGGTAAACTGGTGGGGGAGCTGTGGGCTTGGGGCAGCACTGTCAGGCTTGTGGGTTAGAGAGCCACAGTTTGAGGCCATAGGATCAGCATGAGAGAAGAAAAGTGGATATCCAGAAATTTGTTATATTTGATTTTGTATGCAAAAGAGACAGTAAGCTTGGTTTACATGTAATAGTGTCAAGAGAGGGTCCCTCTGTGCAGGTGACCTGCTGTCAAGGTTGAGGGGTGGTAAGATCATATGTGATCCCCCCCCAAGTCCCTGGTCTCAGGAGAGGGTGGAAGTCAGTCTTACTTTGAGGCAGCGAGACTCCACAGTCCTCTCCAATGATGAACTCTCCATAGAAGCCAGTCTGGGCAGGGTCTAGAAGGGACCAGTCCTCTTCTGAGAAGCAGAAGATCATGTCTTCAAATGGAGAAAACCGTTTCTGAAACCATAGGACAACGGGGATGCCTCAGTCCAGGGACAAGCTAGGGGAGGGATGCTGCAAACAAGGGAGCAGCTGGACACAACTCCATAATGTGTATGCAGAAGGGGCAGGGCTGAGGGCCGCTCCCCAGCTCTCACCTGGCATCCACCTCGTTCCTATTTGGTTTGGCCGAATCCAAATTGCAACTTACCAGTGGCCAAGGGGGTGCAGAAACAGGCCACCTGCTGAGTATGGCAGGGTGTACGCATAGCCCCAGGTAAGCAACGGGAACCATGGACATTGCCAGGGCGCTCAGCCGGCCGTGCAATGCTCCATTTCTAGAGCTTATTTTGCACATGTGCTGTGTTAAGTCTGTTCAAGCCCCTTCATGGCAGCATTGATGATCATAGATAATATCCTATTATCTATACATCCTGAGCACAGGTAATAAAGACAGAAGACAAACTCTGCTTACCAGCAGAGCACTGATGAATCCCAGGACATCCTCCCAGGCATGAGTATGGTACAATTACAAGGAGCAGGGCCTCTATGCACAGAGTGGAAGCCTCCATGGTGGCCACATGGAAAGCACCTGTGCTGAGACGAGCTAGACTGCCTAAGGTGCAGAGCATCCAAAGTCTGGATCGTCAGCAACTCTGCAGTGAGGCTGGGGCTTACGCTTTTCAGACCATGGGAATGTATCAAATTAACTCTAATTTTAAAAATGGTGGCATATCCACATAATACCAAGTGATCACAAAAATAAGTCCTTTACAAAATGAAAATATAGCTCTTTGCCCACTGAAGCATGAAATTATTATTAGGTTCTAAAACTTCCTATATATATATATATATAATTTATGTTTTGTTGTTGTTGTTGTTATTTTGTTTTAGGTAAGAGGAGAGGAGACAGTGAGGCAGACGAACCAACTGAGCCGTCCTCAGTCTCCCAGTGGATGCTGGAACAAATCAAGCCACTGGCTGTGAGAGAGGAAGAGAGAGAGAAGAGGGAGAGGGAGGAGAAGAGAAGCAGATGGTTGCTTCTCCTGTGTGCCCTGACCAGGGATCGAACCAGGGCATCCATATGCAGGGCCAATGCTCTATCCACTGAGCCACTGGCCAGGGCTACAAACTTCCTATAAACACTAATGTGATAACAAATTCATGGTAACAAGAAATGTCATTGAAAAATCATTTACTCTGTTTTTACTAATGTGGAACCTTGATTATTTGAAAGAATATTTGGAAGAAGAAAGACATGAATGATGGAGAACTTCTGGTCTAGCTAACATGCTGTTCATACTCTAATCACCAGGATCAGCATCAGGCAGTATGTACCTGCCTGTGTGTCACTATCACATATAGTTGGAGGAACTAACTACATGTACAGTCACTTGGATATTGGCTTAACAAGGCACAGACTTTCTGCAATCACAAAGCATGTAAAATAAAATTCCATTTTGGGTTATAAGAAATAATTCTTTTATAGTCAATTGGAAAGGACTTCAAAATAAAATTTAGGGTGGGGGAGGGAGTATAATCCATATAATATTAAATAATAAATCTGTTTTAAAAATTTAGAAGTTCATAATATTATAATATACACATGTCCTTGTATCTACCCATACTAAACCACAGATTTTCAAATGGTGTGCTACAAGAACTTTTAAAACATGTAATACCTGACTAGTCAGGGGCACTGACCTCTTTTCCCTTAGACTATCAAATAAAAAAATCACAACAGCCAACATAACAGCCATCAGGTATGAATGAATCAAAAGTATACCTATTTTTTCTGGTCTGTAAAAAAATGTATTTTTTGATGTAATTACTAATTTATGTGTGCCTTGAGGTGAATCACTCAGATGGTTGCTCTGGGGCCAGGCTCAGGTGTGGGGGGGACAGGGCTGGGAAAGGACAGTTTTCAGTGAATACCCTGTGATGCCTTGGGCTCCTCCTCACCCCGTCTATCTGTATTGCATACTAACCCAGGGAGACCAGAGGTGGAGCAGATTCATCAAGTCAACATCTGCCTTAATCTGTCACATTTGCCCCGTCTCTCATATGTGACAGGTGGGCATGTTTATTCATTCTCTGGGTCACTGGGGACTTACAGACATTATGATATGTTACCCAGTTACCCCAAGTGTCCACATGAATCTTCTAGGCAAAAAATCACACATCAGCATGATTTCCTATAGCATTGTGGTTCTGAACCAAGGGGGGCAGGTTCTGCACCCAGGATATGTGGCAATGCCAGGAGACATTTGTTACCACTAGGTGGGCACTACTGACATCAATAGACTGGAGGCCAGGGACACCACTCAACAACCCACAGTGCCCAGGACAGCCCACGTTACACAGAACAGACAGCCAAAATGTCTGTAAAGTCATGGTCTAGTTACTGCTTTACAACATTAGAAAAATTGGACATGGGTTCAATATCATTTAGTGTCTTCTGAACTATGAAGTAGTAATTACCTTTCCAAGAAAAGAAATTAAGAAGACTTCCACAGGTGAGTGTGACAAGACTTGAAATTGCCAGGTCAAAGCTTTCTAACGGGCCCTAGGTATCTTGCTAAACATATATTGTGTCTTTAAATGTTAATCATCAGGTACACAAGTGAAGTTCAACATCCTTACATATATATGACAACAGTTAAACCGTCACAAATACTTTTTTTTTGTTTGTTTAAGCCCATCTGGAAAATATGAGATCAAATGTAATGCTGCCCTGGGTCCTGGGGGAAACTTCTGGACAATTTTGGGAAAAAAGAAGGACACCCTGTGACTCAGAAATTCCACTTCCGGGACATTGTTCTGAGGAAATCACCAGGGACATGTGCACAGGTGTGTGCAGAAGAGTGCAGAAGAAGACAGTTTGGGAGAAGCACATCGGGCTCCTTCTTCACACCTTTTTCTGCTGTCTGAAGACTGACCCTAAGCACAGATCATTTAGGTTTCATTAACCCTTTGAGTAGTACAAATGTTCATGTATGTCCTCACTCAAAGAGTTACAAAAAACTCACTCAAAGGGTTAAAAACTGAGACAAAATTGAGAGGTCCTCGCCTTTAAGTTATAAAAAATTATAAACAGATTACAGTCCTTGCTTCATGTTTTCTTTGAAAGGCTGTGAGGAGTGGGTCACAGTCTGCCAGTGGTTGGTCTCTGAGCATCTCCAGTCCCAAGTCCCCCTTTCAGACCTTCCCGGAGGGAGGCTGCCATATTTTATATGGCTTTTATATTCAGTGCATGTCTTTTAAACTCAAATTACATTTGAATATAGTGAAATGATGACACAGAAATGTTTTGGGTGTTTTAAATGTTGAACTTGCCTTACTCTCCCATTCTGTTTAAGATTTATTCATGTGCCTATACATAGGTCTAGTTCATTGGCTTAAACTGATGTGCAGAATTTTAGTGTAGTGACTTCACTCCTTCTTTTGTCAAATAATATTTAGCTCTGTCCCAGTATAGATGCTCCTCGACCCAGACGGGGTTATATCCTGATAAACCCATCATAAATTGAAAGATCCTAAGTTGAAAATGCATGGCCCTGGCTGGTGGCTCAGTGGCTATATCATCAGTATGGACATTCAGGTTTGATTCCTGGTCAGGGCACTCAGGAGAAGTGACCACCTCCTTCTCCCCCCTCTCTCCCCCTTCTCTCTTTTTCTTCCCCTCCTGCAGCCAGTGGCTCAGTTGGTTGGAGAATTGGCCCTGGGTGCTGAGGACAGCTAGGTTGGTCCAAGAGCGTCAGCCTCAGGCATTAGAAATAGCTTGGGCCCTGGCCGGTTGGCTCAGCGGTAGAGCGTCGGCCTGGTGTGCGGGGGACCCGGGTTCGATTCCCAGCCAGGGCACATAGGAGAAGCGCCCATTTGCTTCTCCACCCCCCCCTTCTTCCTCTCTGTCTCTCTCTTCCCCTCCCGCAGCCGGGGCTCCATTGGAGCAAAGATGGCCCGGGCGCTGGGGATGGCTCCTTGGCCTCTGCCCCAGGCGCTAGAGTGGCTCTGGTCGCGGCAGAGCGACGCCCCGGAGGGGCAGAGCATCGCCCCCTGGTGGGCAGAGCATCGCCTCTGGTGGGCGTGCCAGGTGGATCCTGGTCGGGCGCATGCGGGAGTCTGTCTGACTGTCTCTCCCCATTTCCAGCTTCAGAAAAATACAAAAAAAAAAAAAAAAAGAAAAGAAAAGAAATAGCTTGGTACTCGAGCGTTGGCCCCAATGGGGTTGTCAGTGGATACCTGTTGGGGTACATGTGGGGTTCTATATTCCCTCCACTCACTTAGGAAAAAAGAAAAAAGAAAAGGAGCCTGACCAGGTGGTGGTACAGTGGGATAGAGTGTCAGACTGGGACGCAGAGGACCCACGTTCAAAACCCTAAGGTCACCGGCACGGGCTCATCCGGCTTGAGTACAAGGTTGCTGGCTTAAGTGTAGGATCTTACACATGACCCCATGGTTGCTAGCTTGCGCCCAAAGGTCGCTGGCTTGAAAACCAAGGTCGTGGGCTTCAACAAGGGGTTACTTGCTCTTCTGTAGCCCCCACATCAGGGCACATATGAGAAAACAATTAATGAATAGTGAAGGTGCTGCAATGAAGAATTGATGCTTCTCACCTCTCTCCCTTCCTGTCTGTCCCTCTCTCTGTCTCTGTCAAAAAAATAAAAAGAAAATAAGAAAGAAAAGGAAATGCATGCAGCACCACACTGTAAAGCATGGGTCGCTGACTCTTATAATTGCGTGGTTGACAAGCTGTGCTTACTGCCCTTCCCAGAACCACAAGAGAATCCTTCTGCATATAGCCAGTCCAGGAAAACATCCAAATTTAAATTCCGAAGTAGCTTCTTCTTTTATTTTATTTTATTTTTTTATTGATTTTGAGAGAGAGAGAGAGAGAGAGACAGGAAGGGAAAGATGAAAAGCATCAATTTGTAGTTGTGTCACTTTAGTTGTTCATTGATTGCTTTCTCATACGTACCTTGACTGGGGTGCCCAATCTGAGCCAGTGACCCCTTGCTTAAGCCAGTGACCTTGGGATCATGTTGATAATTCCGTGCTGGTGACTTCAGGGTTTCTGACCAGGGACATCAGCATTCCAGGTCAATGCTCTATGGTTACACCACCACCTGGTTAGGCTCTCCTCCAGCTTTTAAAAAATAGAGTGGTACCCTTGAGATACGAACAGACCAACATATGAATTTTTTTAAGATACGAGCTGCAACTCGGTCCATATTTTTGTTTGAGATCCGAGTGAAATTCCGAGATACAAGTCGTGATTCGGGAAGCTACTGCTAGTTGGCGCATTGGCGCACGGGTCCAGTATTAGCAGTTTGATATACGAGTTGACTGACTTACAAGCTCGGTTACAGAACGAATTAAATTCGTATCTTAAGGTACCACTGTACATAATTTTTAGCCTGACCAGGCAGTGGTGCAGTACATAGAGCATCAGCCTGGGATGCTGAGGACTCAGGTTCGAAACTGAGGTCACTAGCTTGAGCGCAGGGTCATAGACATCACCCCATGGCTTGAGCCCAAAGGTCACTGGCTTGAAGTCCAAGGTTGCTGGCTTGAGTCCAAGGTCTCTGGCTTGAGCAAGGGGTCACTGGCTCAGCTGGAGTGCCCTGGTTAAGATGCATATGAGAAACCAATCAATGAGCAATTAAGGTGCCACAACTACAAGTTGATGCTTCCCCTCGATCTCCCTTCCTGTCTATCTGTCCCTGTCTGTCCTTTTCTCTCATAGAAAAAAAAAAAAAAGACGTTCAATCTTCAAAACATTATTATTATTATTTTATCAAGTGAGAGGCAGGAAGGCGGAGAGACAGACTCCTGCATGAGCCCCAACAGGGATCCATCTGACAACCCCCATATGGGGCTGATGTTCTGCCCATGTGGGGCCGCTGCTCCGCTGCTCAGCAACTAAGTTATTTTAGTGCCTAAGGCAAGGCCATCCTTAGCACCCAGGGCCAACTTGCTCATTTGAGCCATGGCTGTGGGAGGAGAAAAAAGGTGTGTGGGGGGTGTGAAGAAGCAGATGGGCACTTTTCCCGTGTGCCCTGCCAGGGAATCAAACCCAAGACTTCCACACGCCTGGCTGATGCTCTACTGCTGGGCAAACTGGCCAGGGCCCAAAACACATTATTAAAACAGTGAAAGGCAAGCCATAGAATGAAAGAAAATATTCCCAATACACACATCTGACAAAGAACTTCTATCCAGAATACATATATTTTTAAAAGCTCTTAAAACACAGTAAGACAAGTGAGCCAATAAAAAGGGAAATATTTGAACATTTCATAAATGATGCATAAAAGATCCACAACAGATGAAAAGATAGTCAACTTCATTAGTCAATAGGGGATATAAATTAAACCACAATCAGATATCTACTTTTATGGTTAAAATAAGTGGGGTTTTTTAAACCAAAGGATGGTGAAGACACGAGACAACTGGACCCCCATTGCTGTGGCAGAAGTGTAAGTGGTAGTGCACTACAGGAAACAGCCATTTCTCGTATCATTAATCACTGACCCTGTGAAAATCTCAACCCCAGGCCATTATCTCAAATGAAAACATTCATCCACAAAAAGACTTGCATATGAATGTTCATAGAAGCTTCATTCATAAGAGACAAAAATGAAAGTTACCGAAATATTTTATCAATAGTTGGTTGGTCAATGGATAAACTAGCTGTGACACAGTTGTACAATGGAATACCATTCAGCAATGAAAAGCAACAAACGACTGAAACACACATGTGAATGGTGCTTAAATCACTGGGCAGAGGAACATGACATACTGCAGGACTCCACTGATAGGAACTCCCAGAACAAGGACAGTGAATCTACTGATCAATTACAAACACACTAAAAACAAGCAAAAAAGCCTCCATAGAGAAAGAAAGTCTCAGGAAAGCCCTGGCTGGATAGCTTCGTTGGTGCATTGTCCCAAAGTGTGGAGGTTGCCAGTTCGATCCCCAGTCAGGGCACATTCCAGAACAGATGGATATTCCTGTCTGTCTGTCTAAATCAATAAAATCAACATTAAAAAGAAAAGAAATAGTTTCAGCCAAGAAGACAGGAGAGAAAAGAACAGAATGAAACCCCAGGTGCACAGACCCTGCACTGTGCACCTCTATGCTACATTTTGGAAACTCTCATAATATTTTAAACATTTTCATGATTATGTTTGTTATGGTGATCTGTGACCAGTGATCTTTGATGTTGCTACTGTTACTGTTCGGGGTACCAGCTGATGTTGCTACTGTAACTGTTTGGGGTGCCATGCCCATGCCTGTATCAGAGGGCGAATGTAACCAATAAGGGTTGTGAGCTCTGACTGCCCCACCTCTTTCCCTCTCCTCAGGCCTCCCTGTTCCCTGAGACATAACAATAGTGAGATGAATCCTACTGATAACTGTACAGCAGAGTCTCACATCTCTCACTTTAAATCTAAATCTAGAAATGATTTAGGGTCATGGGGAAGAAAGTGAAGGTAATACTCACATCCCACAACCATATCAAAACTACAATGAAACTACAGAACCATAGTAAGTCAGAACCGCATGAAATCTAGCTGAATGGAAGTCCTACAACCAAGGATTTAAAGAAGCCACATGAGACTGGTAGGAAGGTGGTGAAATGAGATGGCTGGCTGCAAGCCCACCTGTGACATATAAAAATCAGAAGAGATATCTTGGCTGCAAAGGTTCCCTCTGAGAAACAAGGGGTCACAGCCCCACACCAGGCACCCAACTCAGGGTTCCAAAGCCAGGAAGAGAAGTCCCCATAACTTGTGGCAGGAGACAACCAACAGAGGCTGAGGAAAAACAGAGGGCTGCTGGAGTCCCAGGCATTCCTCTTAAAGGGCTCTTGCATGGACTTACTCAGAACCACTCCCTGAGCTCTAGTGCTGAGGCAGCAGCTTGAAAGGCACCAAAGACATATAGGGAAGAATTGAATTATCTTGTATAAGGACAAGCTGGAGGGGCAGCTTTCTCCCAGACAGAAATGCTGACAGAGACCATTGTTTCTTTTATGAGCCCTCCCCCAACAGAGGACACTGCAGGTGAGCAACATATCTGAGTCTCTATTAATCTGGTTAACACTGTTAGCTCTGCCCTGGTGATTCCCTGAGACCCTGCTCCACCCAAACTGATTCCAGTGGCTTTTCCATTTGAATGGCCTGTTTGGCTCATGCTTCAAATTTCCATAAAATTTCTCAAACCAGCAGCATCTGGCCTTGGCATGCACTGCACCTCTAAGCAGCTCCAGGCTTAGAACTAGCAGCAGCCAGCCTTGGTTCACAGCTAGGCTTTTCCTAGGTACCTCCAAGCCCAGCACAGGTAGCAGCATTCTGCAGATTGCTTTGTAGCTCATGCCAGGTGGCCCCAGGGCAGAACACAGGTGGTAGCTGACCTTGACCTGCACCTCCTGGAAGACCCCCGAGCCAGCACACCCAGTGAACAGCTTCAGACCACTTCAAAACACCACCAACCAAACACCTCCACAAGTGGCACACTCAAGGGGTAGGATCAGTGGGCACCAGAGCCCTGCTGAAGTAAGTCTTGCTCTGTAGGTCAGCCCAAGCACAGCTGATTCTCCATGATGGTCGGAGGCTGGTGGTCATAGCCAGTCTTTGCAGCCAATTAGCCTGGGGGTAAATCTCTCCAACTGATGTGCGAACCACAATCAAGGCTCAACTACCAAAAGAGGGTGCACACAGCCCCTATAGGGGTGAGATACACCTCATGTGCCCTGCTCAGGTCAATAAGGAGGCTCTGATGCAACTTCAAGTGTATCAACTTTTGCATCATGAAGGTGCTGGAAGGAGAAAAGAGTGAAAACAGAATTAAAAACTTATCTGAGCCTGACTAGGCGGTGGGGCAGTTGATAGAGCGTCGGACTGAGATGCGGAAGGACCCAGATTTGAGATCCCGAGGTCACCAGCTTGAGCGCAGGCTCATCTGGCTTGAGAAAAAAAAAAAGCTCATCAGCTTGGACCCAAGGTCGCTGCCTCGAGCAAGGGGTTACTCGATCTGCTGAAGGCCTGCGGTCAAGGCACATATGAGAAAGCAATCAATGAACAACTAAGATGTTGCAACGAAAAACTAATGATTGATGCTTCTCATTTTCTCATTTCTCTCCATTCCTGTCTGTCCCTATCTATCCCTCTCTCTGACTCTCTCTGTCCCTGTAAAAAAAAAAAAAAAAAAAACCTATCTGAAAAATGAATCATGAAAAACTTTCCTAACCAATGAAGAAAACAGACATACAAGTTCAGGAGGCACAGAGAGTCCCAAAAAAGATGAACCCAAAAAAGCTCACACCAAGCACTCCAAAATTAAAATGCAAAAGGTTAAGGACAAAGAGAGAATCTTAAAAGCAGGAAGAGGCCCTGGCTGGTTGGCTCAGCGGTAGAGCATCGGCCTGGCGTGCAGGGGACCCGGGTTCGATTCCCAGCCAGGGCACATAGGAGAAGCGCCCATTTGCTTCTCCACCCCCCCCACTCCTTCCTCTCTGTCTCTCTCTTCCTCTCCCGCAGCTGAGGCTCCATTGGAGCAAAGATGGCCGGGGCGCTGGGGATGGCTCCTTGGCCTCTGCCCCAGGCGCTAGAGTGGCTCTGGTCGTGGCAGAGCAACGCCCCGGAGGGGCAGAGCACGCCCCGGAGGGGCAGAGCATCGCCCCCTGGTGGGCAGAGCATCGCCCCTGGTGGGCGTGCCGGGTGGATCCCGGTCGGGCGCATGCGGGAGTCTGTCTGACTGTCTCTCCCCGTTTCCAGCTTCAGAAAAATACAAAAAAAAAAAAAAAAAAAAAAAAAGCAGGAAGAGAAAAGCAGTTAGTTACCTACAAACCTACAAGGGAGCTCCTATAAGACTGTCAACTGATTTCTCAACAAAAATGTTGCAACCGTAATAAGAAGTAAAATCTGGCCCTGCGGTAGAGCATCAGCCAGGCGTGTGGAAGTCCCGGGTTCGATTCCCAGTCAGGGCACACAGGAGAAATGCCTATTGGCTTCTCTACCCTTCCCCCTCTCCTTTCTCTCTCTCTCTCTCTCTCTTCCCCTTCCGCAGCCAAGGCTCCACTGGAGCAAAGTTGACACAGGCACTGAGGATGGCTTCATGGCCTCTCTTCAGGCACTAGAATGGCTTGGGTTGCAGTGGAGCAAGGCCCCAGATGGGCAGAGCATCGCCCCCTGGTGGGCGGGCCGGGTGGATCCCGGTCGGGTGCATGCTGGAGTCTGTCTGCCTCCCCCCAGCTTCTCACTTCGGAAAAATACAGAAAAAAAAAAGAAAGAAAGAAAGAAAAAAAGAAAGTAAAATTCGTGTAATAAGAACTCTGGAAAGAAAGAGCAGGTGTGCTGAAAAAAGTATCTGAAGGGAAAATAGTCCGAGACTTTCCTGATTCAGAACGAGACACAAAACCAGATTCAAACAGCAAAGGAAACCCCAAATCAGCAACCCAAAGAAATTCATGCCAAGAGGCATCACAATAAATTTCAGAAAATAAAGGAAACATGAAGAAAAAAACCCTTAAAACTCACCAGAGAAAAAATGCTATATTCCCTAGAGTAAAAAAGGAAATTCAGACGACAGCCCATCTCTGGTCAGAAGCCATGGAGGACGAAGGAAGGGTCCATATTCCCCAGTGCTGAGAGGAAGCCAGAGCCATCAGTACCTCCTGTGGTGAAAACAGTCCTCAAGAATGAAGAGGGATCAAGACATCCTCAGATGATGCCCACAGCACACTTACCATAAAAGAATGGCAAAAGGCCATATGAACAGAAAAGAAACAAGGAACCACAGGCTGGAAGGGTCAAAACAGGCCCTGAGGCTGGCTTTGAGCTGAAGGTATTTGAGGCCCGGCAGGCTCAGGAGACACCTCTCCCTTGAAGAATTTAAATTGGGGCCTTGCCCGTAATAAGAATAATCACCGGCAATAACTATTTTTGAGCTCCTCATAGGGCAGGCAAACTTCTAATTACTGAACATCTGCCTTTCTGCTCCCCCTGCGGTGACGCATCCCCCCCACAGCCCCAGGTATCAGACTTGTACCTCATCCCAGAATGCCACACCTACCTCATGTCACCTTTCTGTCTGGAACCACCCACACATGTGAGGTTTGTGTGTGGATATACGTACACATTAACTTTGGCTATTTCCTCTTGTTAATCTTTCTCATGTAGATTTCATTAGTAGCTGAAAAAACCTAGAAGGGCAAAGAAAATTTCTACCTCCCCCTCAGAACAAAAGAAGGAAATGCAGAACACAGGAAAGGAAAAGATGGTGAGCCGACACATGGTAAGTGTAACAGGCCTTCCTATTCCTTCTAAGTTTCCTAAATAAGGCTTGATAGTTAAAGAAAAACTTGCAACACTGGGATGTGCTTTTAAATGTGTTAAAGGAACTATTTAAATTAATTTGTTAGAAAAGGGAAAGGGCAATGTGAAGTTAAGGGTGTGAGAAGTTATACACATACAATATAATACCAGAGTGTTGGTCAAATAAGTTTATAAATATAATATATATGTTTGCTCGCTTATAGTTTGCATTGTGTGGGAGACAGGCTGTAAGCTAACAAAGTTATTATAGCCTAAGGCTTAGTTTTAAAACAGCTTTTGCCCACACCATTGACTGTTACATGATGTGGGGTGGTGCACTCTCATGAGGAATACCATTATGCCTCAGATAAATGACTTTATATTAGAGATTTTCCTATTTGTATATTGGATTAAAGGTTTTGATTTCTACACTATAAAGTGGGGCAGACCGGGAGCTTGCTCTCTTGGTTCCTGAGATAAGCATTAGAGAGGAGAGCAGAGAGAGGCCACGTGGAGGAGAGGAGAGGCAGCCAAGATGGCAGAGTGCTGAAGGAAAAGCCAGTTTGTACAGTTTGTGCAGAGAGAAGGAGATGGGAAACAGAGGTGAATAAGGCTGGTGAGCTAGAAACCTTTGATTCTAGGAAACTCGGATGAGTCAGTGGCTTTGGGAGCCCTGAATGGAAAGGGAAGTGTCTTCCCTCTGTGTGTATTTCTTGCCTGCCGGGTGCAAGCTAGGATTAAAGCTAATGGCCCACCAGTTTTTGGCTCCATTGTTTCATTACCGACTGTCCTAATCTAATGAGAACCTGCATGTGAATGGCCACAATGGAGGCACCTGGCCATACACAGAGTAATCTCTAAAAATGCTAAATTGACACAAATTCTTTGGTTGACAAACTTTCGTCAGGGCTTCTGAACCTACTCCAGGGCCCATCTGCACACTTCCTTGTAAAAGTCCACCCTTCACCCTCATCATCCTGGATATCTGAGCAGGTTCCTCACCCTGCACTGCCTCCAGATGACATCTGATAACCCTGGCCTGTCCTCAGCAAGAATCCTGTTAGTTCAGTTTAGCCAGAACCCCTGCTCTGACGCAACGATTTATAATACATACATATTTGATGTTCCCCCCTCTTTTGGCACAGAGCTCCTAAAGCCTTTGAAACTTCCTAAGTGATGAGAGTGACAAAGACGAAGGTGTCTTTATATATATGTTAAGGAGGTGACTTTGAACCCTACCTAAGGATGGGGAGTGTTTGCCAGGGTAACCAACCAGTGACTAGGGGTTTGAAATGATCAGTCCCACACCCTCCCTCAACCTCCAGAGAGGGAGGAGAGGCTGGAGGTTGAATCGATAGCTAACATCAATGATTTAATCAATCACAACAATGTAATAATGCCTCCATAAACACCCAGAACAGGGTTCAGAGAGCTTCCCAGTTGGTGGACATGTGGAGCTGCAGGGAGCATGGTGGGTTCAGAGAACATGGAAGCCCCTTTCCCTATGCACATACCTTGCCCTGGGCATCTCTTCCATCTGGCTGGTGACCTAGTGAGTAGAATGTTCCTCTGGGTTCTGTGAGCCACTTTAGCAAATTAATCAAACCCAAAGAAGGGGTTGCAGGAACCTCTGATTTTATAGCCAGTCCGTCAGAAGCATAGGTGACGAGCCTGAGCTTGTGACTGGTGAGTGAAGTGGGTGAGGTCACTGTGCAGTCTTATAGGACTATACTCTTAGATGTGGGATCTATGCTGTCTTTGAGAATTTTTGTGGACATAGGGGAAACCCCTTCCCAACAGAAATTGGATCTCAGAATACCCAAAAGTCCCCTTTATCCCTGATGTTTCCTCTTAGTAATTTCCCATCCACTGACCCCTAACCCTAACCCTGCTCCTTGGCTACAAAGTCTCTCTTTCCCCTGCTATGTTTGGAGTTGAGCCCAATCTCTTTCCCCTACTATAAAATCCCACTGTGGGGGTCCTACATGTACCACAATGGTCCTGAATAATCAGTATCATCTTTAAATATGTATCATTGAATATTTTTTAACAATATGAAGAAATACATTCAGCAATACACTAGGTAAAGAAAAATGGAATTCTAAAAGTGTTCAAGTAACCCACAGGAAGGCAAGACCAAGAAAACAGAAGGAACAGAACGGAGTGTGTGTGTGTGTGGGGGGAAGACAGGCTTAAACCCTAACATGTCAATAATGATGTTAAAATACAAATGGTATAAATATATCAGTTAAAATACAGCAACGGGCAACGGATTAAAAAGTATGACTCAGCCTTGACTGGGTGACACAGTTGCTTGGAGGATCCTCCTGATACTAGGAGCTGAGATTTTGGGTTTGATCTCTGAGCAAGGTACATAAAAGAATCAACCAATACAGGCATAGATAAGTGAAAAAACAACTCAGTGTTTCTCTCTCTCAAATAAATAAATAATTTAAAAATAAAAAAAAACATGACTCAACTACAGGAAGACTTCGAAGATACTGAAGGTTCGGGTTCAGACTGCTGTGTTTAAGCAAACATTGCAAGGAAGCGAGTCACACAAACTTCCTGGTTTCCTAGTGCATGCAAAAGCTATGTTTACACTATACTGCAGTCTAGTAAGTATGTAACAGCACTGTCTAAAAAACAATGTACATACTTCCATTTTTAAAAACTCTGTTGCTATAAAATGCAAACCATCATTTAAACCCTCAGTGAGTAATAATGTTTTTGCTGGTGGAAAGATGTTAATGAGAACACTATTTGCAAAACACAGTAAAGTGACCTCTGCCTGTGTCTGCTACATATTTAAACAAAACTCACTTCAAATACAATGATGTAGGCCGGCTAGGAGCAAACATATGGAGGGTACTATGCAATCATTAATCAAAAAGAAAAGAAATAGCTGTATTGGTGCCAGAAAAGGTAGATTTTGACACAAAGAAAATTATGAGAGGGACATTAATAATAATAATAAATGCCCCCCCCCCAAGAAAGCATTCTTAAATATGCAAGTCAATATGTGAACAACAATTCTATGCAAATGCACTGAACAGGAGCTGCGTAGACAGAAACTATAGATCTGAGAGGAGAGAAATAGATGAGTCACTATAGCTGGAGACATCAACATAACTCTCTCAAACATGGGAAGAACAACCAGTAGAGAAGAACTCAATGGCTTCACCAACCGATAAGCTCTAATCAATATTTACGGAGCACCCAACAAGAACGAATTGTATGTCCCTTTCAAATACCAACAGAACACACAAGACAGACCACACACTGGGCTACCGAGGTTCCAGAAAGAGAGGAGAAACCCCCTAACAAATCTGAAAGAATTGGCATAATACAGTGTTTCTCTGATCACAATGGAATCAAACTAAAAATAAATGATAGAAAGCTAACAGGAAAATCTGCAAGCCTTGGAAATTAAAGTACACACATCTAAATAATCCTTGGGCCAAAGAAGAAGAGTCATGGGAAATATAAAATATATTGAAATGAATGAAAATAAAGATGCATTGTATTATGATTTGTGGGATAAGTAAAGCAGTGCTAAGAGGAACATTTATAAGGCTACAATGCCTGCATTAGGAATGCTTTCATAAGAGAGAAAGTCCCACCTGACCAGGCAGTGGTGCAGTGGACAGAGCATCGAACTGGGATGCAGAGAACCCAGGTTCAAAATCCCTGAGGTCACCAGCTTGAGCACAGGCTCATCCCTGGCTTTAGCGTGTTGTCACTGGCTTGAGTGCAGGGTTACTGGCTTGAGTGTGGGATCATAGACATGACCCCAAGGTCGCTGGCTTGAGCAAGGGGACACTTGCTCTGCTGTAGCCCCCCCATACCCACCCTACCCCGCACATATGAGAAAGCAATCAACAAACTAAGATGCCCCTACGAAGAATTGATGCTTATCTCTCTCCCTTCCTGTCTGTCTTTATCTGTCCCTCTCTCTGTTTCTGCTCCCCCCCCTAAAAAAGAGGGAAAGTCCCAAATCAGTAACTTAAGCTTCCACCTCAGGGACCTAGAAAGGGAATAGTAAAATAAACCCAAAGCACGCAGAATAAAGATAATAAAGACGAGATGAAAATCAATAAAATAGAAAACACAAAAACAGTAAAGAGAAAGCAAGAATGAAACAGTGAGCAAGTTATCTTTGGGAATAGAAATAAAATGGAAACCTCTAGGAAGTTTAACAAAGAAAAGAGAGAAGGACATATTTTCAATATCATATCAGAGATAAAGTAGTGATATCACAGACCCTGAGGGTAACTGGATGATGAAGGAATACCACAGATAACTCTATATATATAAATTGGACAACTTAGGATAAAAATAGCGGATGCTTGAAAAGCACAAACCACTACAGCTCATCCGCTATGAAGCAGATAGTAAGAATAGCCCCATAACCATTAAGAATGTTGAACCTGTAGTTAAAATACCACTTTTAGTACACCCCCTCTAGGTCTCCTGAGTCATATGGTTTCACTACAGAAGTATACCAAATGTTTAAAGAATTAACGCCAATTCTGCACAATCTCTTTTAGAATATAGAGAAGGGAACAGTCTCAAATTTGTCTTATGAAGCTACTATTAGTTTGAGACCAAAGCTAGACAAAGAGTAAAGAAAACTACAGACTGACATCTCTCCTGAACAGATACGAATAACAAAATAATAGCAAACAAAACTCAGCAATATATAAAGAGATTTTACATCATAACAAGAAGAGGTTTACTCCAGCAGATGCAAGGATGAGTCAATCTTTTTTTTTTTAAGGGAGAAGAGAGGAGATAGTGAGACAGACTCTAGCATGCACCCTGACTGGGATCTACCAGGCAACCTCTGCTTGGGGGCAATGCTCAAACCAAATGAGCTATCCTCAGCCCCTCAAACCAACTGAGTCATTGGCTGTGGGAGGGGAAGAAAGAGAGAATGGGGAGAGGGAGAGGAATAGGGAGAGAGAGAGGAGCAGATAGATGGTCACTTCTCCTGTGTGCCCTTAGTGGGAATCAAACCGAGGATGTCCATATGCCGGGCCAATGCTCTATCTACTGAGCAAACCGGCCAGGGCCCTAGTTCAAGCTTAAAAAAGAAAAGAAAAATCAATCAACATAATCCACCATATTAATAGCCTAATATAATGTACCCTGGGCTTGCCTGGTCAAGGCACATATGGGAGTTGATGCTTCTTGCTCCTCCCCCTTTCTCTCTCTCTCTCTCTTACTCTCTCTCCTCTCTAAAATGAATAAATAAATAAATAAAAGATTAAAAAAGAAAAGAAAATTCACGTTTGTTACCAACTGAAGCAGAAAAAGCTGTGACAGAACTCAACACGTCTATACACAATAAAAGCTCTCAGAAAAAAAAAATTGAGGAACTTCCTCAACTTGATAAAAAGAATACAGAAACTTTTAGCTAACAGCATATTTAATGGTGAAAGATGAACGCTTTCCGGTAAGATTGGGCAGAAGGCAAGGATAGCTCCGTTCACCACTGCTTTTCAATAACGTAATAGAGGCGCTAGCCAATGGAATAAGGCTAAATAAATAAATAAATAAATAAAGGCATACAAGCTAGAAAGAAATAAAACTGCCCTTACTTGTAGATGACATAATTGTCTACATAGAAAATCCAGGACTCTATTTAAAAACAATCAAATGCGCACGCACACATGAAACCCTCCTTCAATTGATATATGAATCCAGCAAGGTCACAGAATACAAAATAAACATACAAAACTGTTGTTGTTATACTAGAAATGAGTATATTGTCATCAAAATAAAAAACAATACTATTTGCAATTGCTAAAAAAATGAAGTACTTAGGTGTAGATCTAAACAAACATTGACAGGACTTGTATGCTGAGAACCACAAGATGGTGATGAAAGAAATCATGTCAGGGAATGGAGAGGCACATCCCTTCCCAGATCATAGCTCAAGTGGTAAAAATGTCAGTGTTCCCCAAACTGACATGCAGGTTTAACAAAATTACTATCAAAATTTCAGTGGAGCCTGACCAGGCGGTGGCGCAGTGGATAGAGCGTCAGACTGGGATGCGGAGGACCCAGGTTCAAGACCTCGAGGTCGCCAGCTTGAGCGTGGGCTCATCTGGTTTGGGCAAAGCTCACCAGCTTGGACCCAAGGTCGCTGGCTTAAGCAAAGGGTTACTCGGTCTGCTGAAGGCCCACGGTCAAGGCACATATGAGAAAGCAATCAATGAACAACTAAGGTGTCACAATGAAAAATGATGATTGATACCTCTCATCTTTCTCCATTCCTGTCTGTCTGTCCCTATCTATCCCTCTCTCTGTATCTCTAAAAAAAAAAAAAAAAAAGAAAAAGAAAAAATTATATAAAAAAAATTTCAGTGGAACTTGCTGATTACACAGACAAGATTATTCTAAAATGTACATCAAAAGGCCAAGAGACTAAAATAGATAAACACAATAATTTAGAAAAAGAATAAAACAGGAGGAACTGATCTACCAAATTTTAAGACTGACATTTAGAAATGTGTACTATTAGTGGAAAGACAAATAACATCAATGAAAAAAAGACAAAACAAAACAGAAAACCCAAGAAAGACACCCACAGATATGCTCAACTGATTTCTGACAACAGAGCAAAAGCAATTTAGTGGAAACTAAGCTTTTCAGCCAATAGTGCCAAAGCAAACTGGACATCCATTAGAAAAAAAAAAAAAGAGGAAGAAGAATTGTGATGTAATTCCACTTTATACAAAAATGATAGATTATGGATTTAAAAGCAGAAGGATCACAGATTGTGAACTAAAATGTATTCCTGGACCTCAGTGTACACTGTATAACTCAAAGAAAAAACATAAGAGAAAAATCTTTGGGATATAAAACTAGGCAAAAAGTCTTTAGACTTTATACCAAAAGGATAATCCTTAGAAGGAAAAAAAATCAACCAATTGGACTTAATCCAAATTAAAAACTTTTGCTCTGCTCAAGACCCTGTGCAAGGGATGGGATGAGAGGAAACAGTTGCAGAACATACATCCAACACAGGACAGTATGTAGGCTGTATAAAGAGCTCTCTAAAATCAACAGTGAAAAAGGCAAAATGGCTCATTAGAAACGTGGGAAGAGTTATGAAGAGACGTCTCAGAGAGAGGATACAGAACTGGCAGAGAAGCACGTGAAGATGTCCAACTAAAGAATGCAAATTTAAACCTTATGGAGATATCACTGTGCATCTTTCAGAATGGCTATAACATATAAAAACAGGGAAAGCCAGCCAGCATCTGCTTACCTGAATGTGTTTCTGCAGAAACTTAGAGAAAGCTGGCAATAGCAAAGCCATGTTACGAACCTTTAGGACATTCAAGTCATGAAGGTCCCTGAAAATGGCTATAAGAAAAAAAAGATTAATGAAATAAAACAAATTAAAAAAACAGACAACATCAAATGCCGGCAAGGATGTGAAGAATGTAAAGTGGTACGGTCACTATGGAAAAAGATATCAGACAACCCAACAATTCAGGTGTCTCGAGAGAAAATGAAGACTGACGTTCACACAAAAACCTGTACACAATGTTTAAAGCGGCGTTAATGCAAAATGTCCCAAACTGAAAACAGTCCAGACCTCCTTCAGCAAGAGAATGGTTCAACAGACTGGAACATCCATACCGTGAGGTCTTCCTCAGCAGTGAAAACTGAACGGACTCCTCACACATGCAAAACACTGGGTGAAGCTCCACAGAATTATACTGACTGAAAACAGTCTATCCCCAGATGGGACACGCTGTATGAACTCGCCTAGTTAATGTTCTTGAAACAACACCACTATGAGATGAAGAACATACCAGTGATTACTAGAGACCATGAGGGTGGGGGAGAGATGTGAGCATGGCTGTAAGAGCATCAGGAAGAATCCTTCTGAAAGCAAGCATGCTGTGTCCTATGTGTATGAACATCAGCATGCTGGTGTGACACTGTAGCTACAGGACATGGCCATTCTGTGTAAAGAGTATAATGGATCTGTTATTTCTTACAACTGCAGGTGAATCTACAGTTACCTAAACAATTAAAAAACAAACAAACCACTTCACACACACCAATGTTCATAGCAGCATTATTTACTGGAGCCAGAAGGTGGAAGCAACCCAAGTGCCCATCAGAGAGTCAATGAGTACATACAATGGGTTGTACACATACCACAGAGTAGCATTAAAGCAAGGAGGAAAATCCTGCCACCTGCCACCTGCCACGTCATGGATGTACATTGTGGACATTATGCTGAGGGACATAAGCCAGACATGAAAGGAAAAATGCTGCCTGGTTCCACTCACGTGCACTCTCAAGAGTGGGTGGGATAGAGGGCGACAAGGCCGGATTATGGGGAGTGGGGAATTATTACTGAATGGGGGAGAAGTTTCAGTTTGGAAAGATGAACAAATCTGGAGATTGGCTGCACAACAATGGGAATATACTTAAGATTACTGAACACTACCAGATGGTAGTGCAGTGGATAGAGCATCAACCTGGGATGCTGAAGACCCAGGTTCAAAACCCTGAGGTTGCTAGCTTGAGTGCTGGCTCACCACCTTGAGTGTGGGATCATAGACATGACCCCATAGTTATTGGCTTGAAGCCCAAGGTCACTGGCTCGGCTGGAGCAACCCCCCCCCCCCCCCCCCCCCGGTCAAGGCATGTATGAGAAGCAACTAATGAACAACCAGAGTGCCGCAAATACGAGTTGATACTTCTCATATTTCTCATTTCTCCTCTTCCTGTCTGTCTGTGTCTCTCTCTCACTAAAAATAAAAGTAAGTAAATAAGATTACTGAACATTTAAACAAACTAAAAAATATACATTAAATATAACTGGGGTGTAAATTCTGTTATATGTATTTTACAATTAAAAGTAAAAATTAAAGAATAAAAGTAAAGAAAAAACCCTACACAATAAGACCTTCGAGGTGGTGACTTTGAGTGCACTGGGCAGAAATGATCTTCACTGGCATGATAAACAGCACGGACTTATCAAAATTTCTATCTTCTGCTCACTGTGGCATCTACAGGGACTGAGATTCACAGATGAACACCCAACCTCAACAGTTGCTAAGCTAAGAGCATTCCCCTTGTTAAGTCATAATGGTCAAAGGCATCAGTTTTTGATAAGAAACAGTTTTACCTCCATGGGGTAGTTTTGCCCAATAGCTACAACAGTGCACAACAGATGCTGGAATGCATGCTGTGTGCAGCCCCAAAGGACAGACCCCACCCCATGGATCCGACAGGTTCTTTCCAACCCTGAGCCGGCCCCCCTTCCCTGGTTAAAGTCCTGGGAAATACACTGTGAAGAGAAAAACTGTTGTCTATTGTCCTTCGGGTCGTCTTCTTCAGCCGAAAACCAGTCCCAACGGGACCCATGACCTTTATGGAACCCCATCCTTGTAATAACTAAGTTTCATGCCAGACAGTGCAAAGTGCTGGGAAGAAAA
Source organism: Saccopteryx leptura (assembly GCF_036850995.1). Classification (NCBI taxonomy): domain Eukaryota; kingdom Metazoa; phylum Chordata; class Mammalia; order Chiroptera; family Emballonuridae; genus Saccopteryx; species Saccopteryx leptura. The sequence goes on along the minus strand of NC_089503.1, from coordinate 269,694,643 downwards.
ATGAAGGGGATATGGTTAGAAACCACAGCCCCAGGCAGAAACTGGCATGGAAAGAGGTGAGGAACGAGGACAACTCCCACCTGGGGAGGACACCAGAGAAAGTAAGCCTCATGTGGAAATTCCCGAACACCCTCTGCCAAGAGGAAGACAGATGGGGACTCCAGGGTCTGCACAGGCTCCCGAAGGTGACACACACCCAGCCCAGCGAGCAGCCTGGACTGTGGGGCAGGACTCATGTCCATCCTATTACTTCTTCTGGGCTAGGGACAGTCTGTGTGGCAGACAGCCAGCTGGATAGAGTCCTGGAAAAGCCGCCCTGTAGGTGACAGAGAGGCAAAGCAGGGTTTTCAGGGCTCTTGCAGAAGTCACTCACCAAGGGCAGCTGGAGGGCGGTCACCTGCGGTGCATCCCTCAAGCTCTCTTCCTCAAGGAGGGTCCCATCTTGTGGAACTGGAAGAGAGGAGAAAAGGGCATCTCATAACCTGGATATCTTTTACCTGCATTGGGAGATTACTAGGTAACACACATAAAATGCTTTAGGCAAACCACAAGATTTTTGTTAGTTTGCTTTCAGACTCAACAATGGGGACTTAAACAGGGAATGCCTGGCTGGGTCTGTCCTGCTGCCAAGTTGCGATGCAACTGCCCACAGGTGAAGGGACCTCAACTTCATGATCTGAAATATGGGAAAATAAAGGTTAGAGTTCCGAGTCAAGGTATCAGTAAGAGCTGTCAGCAATGAAGACAGCTGTGGGGTTCGGGGTCATATAAAGGAACCCACCTGTTAGCTTGTAACTGTGAATTCCATAGAAAGACTGTGTCACTGTTAGGCGCCACAGGACACACACCAGCCACAGCACCCGCACCACCAACCCAGAAAGTGCAGAGTTAAGCACTGGGACCACCTCATTCAACCTGAGCTCAGGGCCTGGGCACAGGGGTTGCTATTCCAACAGGACTTCTTTCCCTGACTGGCAACTACACCTTGCTCAGGCTTCCGGAAACACTGAGCCACATACCTGGCCCGAGATGCAGCATGTGAAAACAAGCTGCGTTTCAAAAGGTGCTCATTTCCTAGAATAAGACTTGGGAAGCTGCACCATTGTCTCTTGGTCTCCTGAAGGCTGACTCCAGACCACACGTTAAATTGGTGTCAAAGCTAACAGAAGGCAGTGTCCCTCACCTTTCAGACCCAGGATGCAGTAGGGACAGATGTAGCTATTTAGAACGAGGGTCTAGCACAGGAGGCAGCTTAGCCAGCAGTGACTTTGGGGGTAACCCAAGCGAGGCATCCTCCTCACCCGGCTGGGGAAGCTCAAGCGGGGTGGGTGTGAATGTGAGAGGTGACTTCATTCTGCACTCTCTTTTTTTTTTTAATTTTATTTTAATTTTATTTATTCATTTTAGAAAGGAGAGAGAGAGAGAGAGAAGGGGGGAGGAGCAGGAAGCATCAACTCCCATATGTGCCTTGACCAGGCAAGCCCAGGGTTTCGAACCGGCGACCTCAGCATTTCCAGGTCAACGCTTTATCCACTGCACCACCACAGGTCAGGCTCATTCTGCACTCTCATCTGCCACCTCTGGGGAATGAACGACAGCCCCCCCTGCCTATCCAGGGGGACTGGAGTATATGGACACTTCTATAAGTCACTGTGGAAAGCTTTCAGTCTCTAAACAGGATCTAGCTTTTGGGGAAGACTTTCAGGTTTAGGAACTATATGGCTTTCACTGGAGACTCATTCCAATGATAAATCACATGAGCATTTAGGGTCCTCATAGTAACTAACTCATCATGTCTACTTTGTTCATTTATTACTGTGCATGGAAAATGGAGAAGCTGAGCCTTTCAAGCTGAAGCCCATCAGTGGTAATTGGCTTAGCTCCAAATTTCCCCAAGAAGTCCTGAGGACATTATTGCCACCCACAACCTGCATACCCCAGGTGCCTGCACATGCAGTGTTTATTTGGGCTAATGGTGCTTCCCTTATACACATCATTACAGGCTGAACTGTGTCCCCCACCAAATTCATATTGAAGTCTCAATCCCCCAGTCATCAAAATGTGGCTATATTTGGAGATGGGGGGTCTTTCAAGAGGTAATTAAGTTAACATAAGATCTTTAGGATAGGCCTTAACCCAATATGACTGATTTTTTTATGAGAAGAGATTAAGATGCAGACACACACAGAACAACCACATGAGGACAAAGGAAGACAATGGCCATTCACATGCCAAAGAAAGAGGTCTCAGAAGGAACCAGCCCTGTGACACCTAGATCTCAGACTTCCAGCCTCCAGTAGCGGAAGAAATGTCTGCTGTCTGTGAGACTTTGACATTTCTAGAAAACAAACAACAACTTTTAACCAAGGAAAGGCTGAAGAGTTCAATTTATATGGAAGTCAATATAGTTTCACCCATAAAGAAATAAAAAAAAAACTAATTTTTTTGGTATTTTTCTGAAGTTGGAAACGGGGAGGCAGACAGACTCCCACATGCGCCCAACTGGGATCCACCCAGCATGCCCACCAGGGGGCGATGCTCTGCAATTACTCTGTTGCAACCAGAGCCATTCTAGCGCCTGAGGCAGAGGCCATGGAGCCATCCTCAGCGCCCAGGCCAACTTTGCTCCAATGAGCCCTGGATGCGGGAGGGGAAGAGAGAGACAGAGAGGAAGGAGAGGGGGAGGGGTGGAGAAACAGATGGGTGCTTCTCCTGTGTGCCCTGGCCGGGAATCGAACCCAGGACTCCTGCACGCCAGGCCGACGCTCTACCACTGAGCCAACCGGCCAAGGCCAAAAAATTTTTTTTCAATCGAAAAACTTATTACAATGCCAAGAACAACAGCTGTGAATATCAAGAACACTCTCCTGGCCTCTTCTTCCCTCTGCTATCTACAGATCAATGTGGCAAGCTGCCTGAAGTGTCCCTCATACCATAGAGGTCACTCATTCAACCTGAGGGCAACGCAACTGCCCATAAGGATTACTTTAACTAAAAAATCATGGCTCGCTCAGGTCCTCTACTCAGTATTTTAGGGATATAATCCTTTAGTTCTCAAGAAACCCAATAAGGGCAATGATTATCTCCTTTGGAAAGACCAGGACACTGAGGCTTGCAGAGAATAGAGGCATGGCCCCAAGTTATAGTAAGAAGATTGAAAGTGAAGGGTGCCTGGTGTTAAAACCACCTGCCCGTGGCCACCAGCACACTTTGTACAGACATTCAGACACATCTAGGTGACATTCAAGCCCTAATCCCTGGACACCAACCTGGTCCCCGGAGAGTATTTCTGTATTTCACTGCAGCAACATGAACAAGCCTGAGATCGTGGGTGGTTGGCCGGAAAAGAAAGGTTTGGAGAGACAAGTGAACACGGTCATGTCTGGCTCCTGACACAGGTTACACTGGGACAGCAACAGTGCCCAGCTACCCCCAAAGTCACAGAACCCAACACTGTGCCCGCACAGAGCAGCCTCAAAGACACTCCTGTCCAGCTGAGGCCCCTCTGGGTGAACAGGGCACCATGAAACGAACAATAGTCTCAAGAGATTCTGATTCAAACACTCCAGGGAGAAACCAAGGCCTTAAAAGTAGTTTATGGATGGTCAGGGGACAAAAGAGAAGTACTGAGGTCTAGAGCCTCCACCAAACCATGCGGTGGGGTATAAAGGCCCCTCCCCAACACTTCCAGGCATCCTACCTGGGTCCCCGATGAGCTGGCCTGGCAGCCTGCTGGGAAGCCCGAGGCCTGGGGACTGGGCCACTGGCTGGGGTTCCTGGCTTTTTGCAAGTTGGCTCTGGGGATCTGCTGGCAGCAGCTCCTGTTCCTGGTCTGGAGGGCCATCCCCATCGTCAATCACCACAGGGTCCTCACAGTGTTTGAGCTGAAATCCCAGAGAGAGCTTTTCAGGACTTGTGCAGAGGTCCCTCGCTAGCAAAGGCCAGCAGCAATGTGAGTTCCCTCCCTTGGCCTACTGATCATCACCTCCATAGCTGACTACTACAGACTTAGCCTAGGCCCCTGGCCAGCAAACTGCGGCTCGCAAGCCACATGAGGCTCTTTGGCCCCTTGAGTATGGCTCTTCCACTAAATACCACGTGCGGGTGCTACCTCGATAAGGAATGTACCTACCTATATAGTTTAAGTTTAAAAAATTTGGCTCTCAAAAGAAATTCCAATCGTTGTACTGTTGATATTTGGCTCTGTTGACTAATGAGTTTGCTGACCACTGGCTTAGGCCATGGAGAAGGCTGTAAAAGGGGAAGACTTATCCCCAAATTAGAGCCTTTAGGGAATGCAACCTGCTTTACTGAGAAACCAACAGTCATGTGGAACCCACGACTGAATTCCTCATCTGCCAGTTCGTGGCTCATTGCTGCCCAGCCCACTCTTACCCCTCTCCTCCCAACCTCCAGCCAGTCCCGAGCAGCTGCTCCGCTTACCCACTGCCAGGGTCTCCCCGGCTCCCGTTCCAGTGCCTCCACAGCAGCCACAGCCTGCTCTCCGCTCTCGGGCTCCTGGGCACGCACCCAGCCCTGGATCTCGTGGGGCAGGATGGCCAGAAACTGCTCCAGCACCAGCAGCTCCAGGATCTGCTCCTTGCTATGCCGTTCAGGCCGCAGCCAGCCCCGGCACAAGTCCCAGAGGCGCTGCAGGGCCTCACGGGGGCCCGCTGCCTCCTGGTAACGGAATCGGCGGAAGAGGCGTCGGGAGGACTCAGGGCTGGGAAGCTCGCCCTGAGGGCCAGGGCTCTCTCCTGGTGGGCTCCTCATTTTCCTGGGCTCCTCACTTTCCTTCGGAGCCAAGACTCGGGGGCACAGGGCTGTGGGCATGATGGGATTTGATGGGGGTCAGCAGCAGAAGACGACCCTATTTCCAAACAGAAATCACTGGCTTCAATGCTCTGGTCTCCTGCAGGTGATTTTGGGGGTGGCGATGGGGAGTGACAAGGCCCAGAGACCAGCCCTTGGAAGAAGCCCTGGGGCATGTGAGAAGTGTCAGTGTGGCTGGTCCTTACACAGAGGAAGAAAGGGAACTACCACCCCCCACAGCATCAGTACATGACCCTCCTAACTGGTCAACCAGATAAACAAGACAAGGAGTCAGGGAGAAAAATGGTGGCCTTTCAATGACAAAGACATTCCAAGCATTCCATGACACTGACAGGGCTACATACAGGAGATAGGAGAAATGAAGACTCTGGTACCTTCGGTGGCCAGATGCTCTGGGAGAGGACCCAAGAGGGCCAAGCCAAGCAGACTGCTATTTTGGGGCTTCCGAGCCAGTCACCGTCCTTGCCCTTGAGACCTTTACAAGATGGTTGGAAAGACAAAGACAGATGTGCAGGGAAGAGCCATGAAGGTGTTTCCAGAAAGGGAAATCCACCCTGTTGGTGGCCAGGGCTGACTGTTGGTACTGGACCTGCTAGACCGACAGTCAGAACTGGCCCTGCCCTGTGGAGTCTGCAATGGGGGACAGAGGTGAAGCACATGGCTGGGAAGAGACTGAAACAAGAAATGGGACAGTCAAAAGTGACAATCTCACACTGTGAGATTACTGGAGAATAGCAATGCCATGTATTTAAAAACACCTGCATTTTCAAATTAACCTCTCCATGACTTGCTAACATCTGACTAGTGAGCTTTAGCATATATTTAAAGATGCCTTGACCTTCAACCTTGCTTCTACCAGCTTTCTCTACCCTTGTCATCTTCAAACCATGATGAAGGCACTTTCACATACAAAAGAGCCCCTCTCAGGCAGGACAGAGGCAGGGGGTGCTGAAGACACAGCTTCCCATGTGCACAGTAGGGATCAGGGCTTCTCTACCTCACCACTGAATACACACAGGGCAACATGAGTAACAGCCACTACTCACAGACTGAGACCCAGACAAAGTCCCTCCTCCTCCCTCAGGCCTCTGAGACCACTGGGCACAGTCACTGGATCTCCACACACAGACTGTATGAGATGCCCCAGCTTAACCCTCTCCTCCAACAGCTCAGCTGCCCCAAGGGCCCCATGCAGAATGCAGGCCTCCTTCCTATTTCATAGGAAGACCAGAGATCCACAAAGCCACGGAATAGCAAGTCAGAAAAACTCAGGTGTCTGGACCACTTGGCTTTTCAACGGAAAACAGACTTGAAGAGTCTGGCTGGGCACTGTGCAGACTGCCCCTACGACGGTAGCCTTCCTTCAGTGCCAGCTCCTGCAATCCTTGAATCTAGGCTCGGCCCCACCGTCCCAAAGTCCCTGAGCTCAGCCACCACACTGCCAGGGCCTCGGGGTTCCTCGGGGTCTGCCCCAACTTACTGGACCCAGGCCCCACCCTCAGCCCTCAGTGTCCGTAGAGAACCAGCCCTAACCAGACAGCAGCGTTCCTCTTTGTCACCAGGCACCTGGAGGTAGGAGGCTCAGGAGAGATGCTTGATGAATGAACGACCCTGGCTCCGGGAGTACCCCGCGGGGCGGGGCGGGGCGGGGCTGGGCTTACAGCAGCCCGGGGGGAGGGGGGCGGCGCGGGATCTGCTGAAAGAAAAGGGGGGGGGGCACAGCAGGCCAGGGAAAGGGCGATTTTTCCCTCGCACCGGGCCGATCGCTCCTCGCCCCACCTCCGCGCGCGCGCACAAACACGTACCCCCACCCCCCGCGCGGCCAGCCGGGCTCGCACCTCGCAGCCCGGAGCTCCTTCCCAGCGTCCAGCTGCTCAAACCGCTCTCGCTGCGGGTTCGTTTCCGCAGCCGCTTCTCATCATTCCCGGCCGGACCCCGGCGTCCTTCCCGAGGCGGGCTCTCCACAGGACCCGACTCCGTCCCTGGCCAGCCAAGCCCCGTGTCCTGCTCATCCAGAAAGCCTCGGCTCCGCGTGGGAGGGGAACAGCAGGAACCAACGCGGGCGCCTGGAAAACAATATGAGCGCTGCCTTCTCCCCCGCCCGCAGATCCGCTGCGCATCGGCTGCGGGATGGGGACGCGCGCGGCCGGGGGGGCGCGGGGCAGCGAGTGTTGGGAGCGGGGGGCCGGGGCTCGGAGCCCGGGGAGGCAGGCGAGGGCGCCGCTTGGGCCCCAGGAGCCCGGCCGCACTCACCGCCGCAGCGCGTTCCCGTTGGCGGGCCGCTCAAGCTTGGCCGCCCCGGAGCCCGCCGGACGCGGAGGAGAGGAAAGGCCGGACCCTCCGGCTCCCTCCCCTGGGACACTTCCTGCTCCGCTCTAGGACAGCGGAGGTCTCGGCATCTCAGTGGTTCGTTCCCCGCCCCCCGGCCGAGGTGCGCGAAGGGGTGACACCCGACACCCCCGGCCGGGGCCGCGCGAGCCCCGCCCTCTCCGCGCGCGTCCTGGCCTCAGCGCGGGCCGGGGTCCAGGCCCCGCCGTCGACCAAGGAGGGAGCGTGGGGATGGCGCCCGCAGGCGGTGGCCGAGGGGGACACAGGCGGCCCGGGGGCGCGCGGCGCTCTTCTCCGCTGTCTTGCCCACTCCCGCGTCCCCCGGGCTTGTGGATGCCCGGAAGAACCAATACGAGGCCGCGGCGACAGGCTGGAACGGGGAAGGGAGCCGCTCCACTTAGGAATCCCTGGTGACCGTCCCCGGCAGGCGCTACCCCATGATGGCCCAAATCCGTTCTCTGAGCAGGCTGCGGCCGCTGAAGGGGCGAGAAGGGCGAGAGAAATGCACACGACCTCTCTGGGACCCCCGAGGTGTCAGCTTGCACTTTCTTGGGGGTAAAGCAGATTGGCGGAATTTCAGTTTAAGGAAGGTGGCCCGCGGCATGGACTTTTCTGAGCATGAGGAATCTCACCCCGAGCAGCTGGTCGGAGAACTAAGTGCTCTCGGTTCACTCGGAGCCAGAGGCACAGGGAGAGGTCAGAGGCCTTTGGAAGGAAGTGGCAGTGAGGAGCAAGCAGGAATTGGAGCCGCCGAATCCCCCAAACACTATCTTATGCTGAGCATAGCCCCTGAGTCAGGAAGGGTCTTCCTGGGTCCCTACTCTTTCAGATATTGGAGCATGGAGAAAGAGTGCCTCGGGTCTCCTGCACAGGTCTGATTCCCTCTGTCGCCTGGTATTGAAGTTGAACTGTCCCACGGAATAAAAGGCAGGGAAAAGTCTCTGTGCACCAGGTCACCTGATTGCAGACACCTCTGCTTTCAGTCAGAACAATCCAGCCGCCACCTCTCCCCCTCAAACATGGCTTGGCTAAGAAGGTTGGGAGGAGGTAGTGGGCCAAGACCCTATACCCTTGCCCTGAGTGTGTCCTCATGCCACAGCCTGGTGACTCTTGATTCTTCTTTTAAATGATCAATTATCACTCCTGACTAATATAAGTTACTGGTGATTGAGGGACCTCAAGAGTTAAAAGTTTAACTTAAGTAATTAATGGTGGCTTTGATTATGCTCAGTGGGCATAATGGTTAATGCAAGTGAAAGCTTTGTTTCAGGAACTGGGATACCTTTGTCAGGCCTTTGTGACTTAAGTGATCCATCTTTCTGCCCCAGGGGATTGCAAGCAAAGCCTTTGTACTCTAAGGACAAAACACTTGCTGACTATGATCCAATTAACTTTTATCTGATTTAACTCCCTTGAAATTCCAAATCCCTTTCTCTACCCTTTTCTTCTCCTTATAATGAGAATTAGGACCCTGTCTTTAAACCTGGAACCTCGCAAAAAACTGCTTTCCCTTTAGGTCCATGAGTTGTGCTGGGCTCAATCAACTCATGGGTCAATGCCAGTATTACCGTTGTGTAATGAAGAAGCAAGTGGGGATGGGATGTCTGAGTGCATCGCTCTAGTTGGGGAAATAAGTCCATAGACACTGCGGTCTCGGAAATAAGACTTTTGTTTTCTCAAGATCTGCAAAAAGTAGGAATCAGGGAAGCCCCCAGTGGCTTCACCACTGGTTACTTCTCACAGATCTCTCCACAATTTGATGAGTTATTTTCCAGAACAAGAGGCCCTCTCTAGAAATAGTTTTGGTTTGGGTATCAGCCTGGAGCCTGGAAAATCCTCAGAAGGAAACACACAACCCATAGTTGAAAAGCTACTCAAATCCAGGATTTGAAATCCATCCTAAATGGCCAATGGTAAGGTGCAATGTGTGTTTGAGAAGAGACCCAAATATACATTTAGGGTTAGAGGAGTGCAGGCTTACTTAGAACAAAGATAAGCCTGACCTTGAGGGAAGAAAATGTCAAATTTCTTTCCCTGTATTTGTATCTTTTGGAGCACAGGACAAAGTTATGGTTTATAGAAGGAACCTCACGTACACACATAAGTACTAGTACTAGATATGATAGTAAGTGCATTTCTTTCTTTGGTTTTCAATTGTAAACCGTGTGAAAGATAATAACCATGTTAGACCATAAGTTTTCTTTCTTTCTTTTTTTTTCTTTTTGGAGAGAGAGAAAGAGAGAGAGAGATGGGAAGCATCAACTCATAGTTGTGGCACTTCAGTTGATCATTGATTGTTTTCTCATATGTGCCTTGACCAGGAGGCTCCAGCTGAACCAGTGATCTTGGGCTCAAGCCAGTGACCTTTGGGCTCAAACCAGTGACCAGGGGTCATGTCTATAATACCACACTCAAGCCACCAGTAAGGCTGTACTCAAGCTGGCAACCTCAGGGTTTCAAACCTGGGTCCTCAGCATCCCAGGCCGGCGCTCTATCCACTGTGCCACCGCCTGAGCATGCTGACCATAAGTTCTTTTTTGTTTTTAAATTTACTTTTTTAGATTTTATTTATTCATTTTTATTAGAGAGAGGGGGGAAAGAGAGAAAGGGAGAGATAGAGAGAGAACAGGGGGAGGAGCAGGAAGCATCAACTCCCATATGTGCCTTGACCAGGCAAGCTCAGGGTTTTGAACCGGCAACCTCAGCATTCCAGGTCGACGCTTTATCCACTGCACCACCACAGGTCAGGCCTTTCTTTCTTTTTTTTATTTATTTACTTTTTTAGATCATAAGTTCTGAAAGTACATTCTGTGGAGTGTTTGTGTTGTGATGAGAATGTTGATGGCCAACAGCCTCTGCAGACTTTCCCAAAAGGAAAGAAGTAGGCAAGAGCCTTCCAACCCACACTTCGGCATTTCTACCAGTATCTGTCAACATGCAGTTGCTTCGCTACCACCCAAGTTTCTTTAAGGCCAAGCAAGGCTCCTATGTCCTAGAATTGCTGGGAGTTGGGCCAAAGACTTCCTTTTTCATAGGTTCTTCAGCTGAGTGTCTTAAACACAAAAGTTGGAGGAACACTGCTTTAGGTGATTTTAATACGTAATGAAAGTTTTCAGTCATTACCTGTAGTAGCCATTGTATTCTTTTTGTGTGTGTTGAGATATAAATGACATATAACATTTTATTTATTTATTTTTATTTATTTATTTATTTTTAAATATTTTATTTATTGATTTTTTAGAGAGAGAGGACTGAGAGAGAGAGAGAGAGAAGGGGGAGGAGCAGGAAGCATCAACTCCCATATGTGCCTTGACCAGGCAAGCCCAAGGTTTCGAACCGGCAACCTCAGTGTTCCAGGTCGATGCTTTATCCCACTGCGCCACCACAGGTCAGGCCAACATATAACATTTTATTAGTTATAGGTACACAACATAATCATTTGCTATATAGACAGTTGTCCCTTGGTATCTACCGGTGATTGATTCCAAGGCCCCTAGGGACACTAAAATTTGAGGATGCTCTAGTCCCTCAAATAACTTCTAGAGTACTATCATCCTAATACAATATAAATGCTATATAAATTGTTATCCTGTGTTGTTTATGAAATAATGACAAGAAAAAAGTCTCAGATGCAACTATGTAGGTCTAACTACATAGTCAGCAACAATGTAGCTTTTATATTGTTGGGCAGATAAAATGTATTATGCTCACTTTGTTAAAGATGGTGCTGCCCACGAGGAGGCCATCGCCCAGGTGATATTAATGTGTGTTGGGGTGGGCTAAAGGCAGGCAGAATCCTTGTAGCCTGGGGCTTGGCTTTGGGATTAGCCTTTCCCACCCTTTTTGATGTGGGGTGGTACAATCCAATCATGCCTCAGAGAAGTGACTTTGTATTAGAGACTTCCCTATTTTGTATATTGGATTAAAGGTTTTGAATCTACACTATAAAATGGGGGCAGAAAGGGAGCTTGGGCTCTTGGTTCCTGGGATGATTAGCATGAGAGAGCAGAGGGAGCAGAGCAGAGAGCAGAAAGAGGCCATGTGGCCAGGAGAAGCAGCCAAGATGGCAGAGTATTGAGTGAGAGGCCAGTTTGTGCAGTTTGACGCTGGAGAAGGAAGGAGATGGGGAACTGAGGAGAATAAGGCTGGTGAGCTAGAAACCTTTGATTCTAGGAAACTCGGATAAGACAGTGGCTTTGTGAGCACTGAATGTGAGTGGGTTTCGGAGCCCAGTGTGTGTTTTTACTTGCCCGCCGGGTGCAAGCTAGAATTAAAGACTATGGCCCACCAGTTTGTGGCTCCGTTGTTTCTTTACCGACTGTCCGAATCCAATGCGAACCTGCATGGGCTGGGCTGCTCTGATGGTGGCCCTGGCCGTGGCTGCTGGCTTTACATATATTGAATTTATTGGGGTGACATTGATTAATAAAGTTATATAGGTTTCACGTATATAATTCTATAATACACATCTGTATATAATATTGTATGTTCATGTTGGGCAGATAAAATATATTATGCTCACTTTGTTAAAGCTGGTGCTGCCCACATGGAGGCCATTGCCCAGGTGATATTAATGTGTGTTGGGGGCAGGCTGTGGGCAGGTAGGATTCTTGTAGCCTGGGGCTTGGTTTTAGGATTAAGCCTTTCCCACCCTTTTTGATGTGGGGTGGTACAATCCCATCATGACTCAGATATGTGACTTTGTATTAGAGACTTCCCTATTTTGTATATTGGATTAAAGGCTTTGATTTCTGCACTATAAAATGGGGGCAGAACGAGAGCTTGCACTCTTGGTTCCTGAGATTAACATCAGAGGAGAGAGGAGAGAGCAGAGAAAGGCCACGTGGAGGAGGCCAGGAGAGGCAGCCAAGATGGTGGAGTGTTGAGGGAGAAGCCAGTTAGTGCAGAGTTTGTGCAGAGAGAAGGAAGGAGATGGGGAGCAGAGGTGAATAAGTCTGGTGAGCTAGAAACCTTTGATTCTAGAAAACTCGGATAAGTCAGTAGCTTTGTGAGCACTGAATGTGAGTGGGTTTTGGAGCCCAGTGTGTGTTTTTACTTGCCCGCCGGTTGCAAGCTAGAATTAAAGATGACAGCCCATCAGTTTTTGGCTCCGTTGTTTCTTTACCAACTGTCCGAATCCAATGCGAACCTGCATGGGCCAGGCTGTGATGGTAGCCCTGGCTACTGGCTTTACAGTTCACCACCCCAAGTCACATCTCCTCCAGTCACCCTTTATACTTCCTTTACCCTCTTTACCTTTCCCCACCCCCTTTCCTTCTTGTAATCACCATATGATTGTCAATGTCTATGAGTTTTGTGTGTGTGTGTGTGTGTGTGTGTGTGTGTGTGTGTGAGAGAGAGAGAGAGAGACAGGGGCAGGAAGGGAGAGAGATGAAAAGCATCAACTTGTAGTTGCGGCACTTTAGTTGTTCAATGATTGTTTTCTCATATGTGCCTTGACTGGGCAGGGGCTCCAGCTAAGCCAGTGACCCTTTGCTCAAGCCAGAGACTTTGGGCTCAAGCCACAGACCTTGAGCTTTAAGCCAGTGAGCTTTGGGCTCAAGCCAACGACCATGGCATCATGTCTATTATTCCATGCTCAAGCCGGCAACCCTGTACTCAAGATGGTGAGCCCACACTCAAGTCAGTGACCTCAGGGTTTTGAACCTGGTTCCTCAGCATCTCAGGTGTATGCTTTATCTACTGCACCACCACCTGGTCAGGCTATGAGTTTTTTTATTTTTTATTTTTCTTTACTTAATCCCTTCACCTTTTTCATCCAGACAATGTAACTTTTTTTTTTTTTTATAATTGCCCCCTGTTGGTTGAATCTTGGGATACAGAACCCTAAGATGCAGAGGGCAACCTGTATATATTGAGAAATAAGCTTAGTTCAACACAGTAACTTTGATAACGGGAAACTCAAGAGTTAAAATTTTAGCTTGAGTAATGGTGGCTTTAGTTATAATCAATACACTTAATGGTTAATCCAAATAAAAGCTCTGTTCCAGGAACTGGGATACCTGGAGGAGCTTACATGACATAACTAGATCTGTAATCTGCAAGCCACCCACTTCTGTGCCCCGGGGGCTCCATGAGCAAAGCCTTTGTGCTCCAAGGGTGGAATGCAGAAGATCCGGTTAGCTTTGACTGTGATCTGAACAACTTTTCTTGAAATTCTAACACCCTTCCTACCCTTTTTTTCCCCTTTCTAAAAAGGTTGGAATAGGGGGTTGAGACAGTTTAGGGTACATAACCCCATCTCCTTAGATTGCAGGCCATCTGAATAAAGCTCTCATAAAGGTTCAATCCCTGTCTCTATTGATTTGGCTAAAGTGGTGACAGGCAGCACGAAGGCCAATATTTCTGGTTTCAAGTTTAGTGAATATTCATCATCGCACAATTACATTATTTTCTTGTGATGAGAGCTTTTAAGTCTACTCCCTCAGCAACTTTCAGCTGTATGATACAGCAGTGACTACAGTCACCACCTGGATGTGATATCTCAGGACTTACTTATTTCTTAACTGGAAGTTTGTATCTTTTGACTGCCTCTGCCCACTTCACACACCTCCACCAACCATTCTGTTTTAAGTGGACCCAAAGAAAAGTTCCCCTGCAAGGAGGGACTCTAAAGCCTGAAGCATCACTCTGCCCAGTCCAGCTGTGGCCTTTAGGTATTCCCCCCCTCCCCCTCCTCTTCCCTCCCCCCCCCCCCCCCCCCAGTGAGAGGGCAATGATGCGCCTTGCACGCAGTGGTGGGTGGGGTGTTTTCAATTATGAGTTCCCTGCACAATGTCTGCTCTTCTTGCAATATTAGCAGTTGTGTACTCTTCTAAAATTAATTGCTTTGCTGACTCAAAGGTGAAAAATATTTTTTAAATTAGAGAAATACTGCGAACATAGCTGCCCTCAGGTTCCTAAACTAGATCCTGGGGGCACCGCCCTCTCCAGCATCACTGGCCTGGAGCCAAAGAATGTTTGATGTGCAATCCTGGTCTCAGGTACAGTATTTCTGAGGAGGCCAGTGGGTCCGGCCTGCTAGGAACCGCACCCAGAGGTCCCAGAAGGAGGTGGTGGTGGAGTGGGCATGGCATGCGGTGAGGAGCTCCAGACCAAACAGATCCCAGCCATCCAGAGCCTTCACAGCCACAACAGGATCGGAGGGACGTACACGTTCAGTGAGGGAGCCACAAGCTCTGGACTTCTAAAGTACAACTTGCAAGGTCACGCACTTCTACCTGGAGGAGTCACAAATCTGTCCCTTGCACCCCAGAGTTTAGGGGTGAACTTCCCACCCGTCTTACTTTGTAGTCACCACCAGAAGGGGCCGAGATGCTTCGGGCATCTTGAGGTTCAGAAATCTTCCCAGAGTCCAGCTCTCAGCTATAAAACGATTAAGCTCCTCCATCTGTGCTGCAGGGAGCGGCAGCCACTCCAAGTGGACGCACGCTCAGCCCAACCGCGCCGAAGTCCCCACACCGGGCCAGGACTCGCCCAACCCCGCAAGACCCGGGGTAGCGCACGCCCGCGCCTGTGCCGGGCTTGTATTTCTCTTGTCTTTTTTATTTTTATTTATTTAAAAGTACTGGGTGGTCTTCAGAGGAGTATGGCCAAGGCGTCTTTCACGCGCCCTCTTGCGGACACACGTTGGCTCTTCAGCATACCCTCATAGAAGAGAGTCACCGGGACCTTGCTCTGTGAGCCTTTGCTTTACAGCCCCAAAGGAACGGAAAGGGCCTTTTCTCCTCTCCCCACCCCCTTCTTCTCTCCTGTCTTCCCAATTTGTACTAAATTAGGGGTTGAAAGCCCTGAGGAGGAGGTCCCAAAGGCCAGGAGGGTCAGCCTTAGTTTGTGATTTTGGCCGGTCTTGTGGGTTTTGTTTTTAGAGTTGGGTTGTGACAACGTTCTTAGAAGGAAATAAACTACAAAACTTTAGTATATTCATTGTTGTTTTTCGTAAGGTACAGGTGCAATGAGAATATTGTCTCACACTATTAATCTCCTCTGTAGGTATATCTCTTATCTGGTTCAGATATTTTGGTGCATACTTTTGTGCACCCTAAAAAAGTTATTACCAACAAGGTGGCTAACTGGATTCAAATTTTAAAAAACAGAGCCTAGCAGCCCATTCTACACAGGAGCCTCTTATGCAGATTACACTGTAGGGAGAAGCATGCCCTGAACGATATCTATCAACCTCTGCACTCACCTGCCTGCCTGCATTGTGTTTCTGCCAGCTAAGGCACCCTTATAAAAGAGTTCCTGGAATCCTATTTTATTTTATTATTTTTTATTTTTGTATTTTTCTGAAGCTGGAAACGGGGAGAGACAGTCAGACAGACTTCCGCATGCGCCCGACTGGGATCCACCCTGCACGCCCACCAGGGGGAGAAGCTGGTGGGGGCGATGCTCTGCCCCTCCGGGGCGTCGCTCTGCCGAGACCAGAGCCACTCTAGCGCCATCCAAAGGAGCCTTGGCTGCGGGAGGGGAAGAGACAGAAAGAGAGGAAGGAGGGTGAGGGTGGAGAAGCAAATGGGCGCTTCTCCTATGTGCCCTGGCCGGGAATCAAACCTGGGTCCCCCGCACGCCAGGCCGACGCTCTACCGCTGAGCCAACCGGCCAGGGCCTGGAATCCTATTTTAAACAATAAGATTGAGACTTTCCCATCCTCAAGTATATCTGTGCTATTAGCATCTTCACCAACCAATCAGAGTGGCTCAATTCTAACCAATCAGGACAATGTTTTTGGACCAAACTTCATGATTTCGAGTTCTCATTTGCTTGAGCATGGACCAGTCCCAGGACCAGGGAGGGCCTTCTTTCTATATGAGTCAGCTTCTTTCTGACTCAGATAGTGCACTTTGCCTTTCCACCTGAGGAGGTAGACTGCTGCTTCCTGAAGGAACTACAGAGGGGCCTGGCCCCAGGGCCACCTCATAGCTGTGATTACTTCAAAGTGAGCCTTTCCACAGCCTTGTTGTATTACAGTTGAGCTGTTAGCACTGAATAACTTTTCCTTCTTTTTTTTTTTAAACGATTTTATTTTATTTTATTTTTTGTGGCAGAGTCAGAGAGAGTCAGAGAGAGGGACAGATAGGGACAGACAGGAAGGGAGAGAGATGAGAAACATCAATTCTTCGTTGAGGCTTCTTAGTTATTCCTTGATTTCTCATATGTGCCTTGACCGGGGGACTAGTGCAGAGTGACCCCTTGCTCAAGCCAGGGACCTTGGGCTCAAGCTGGTGAGCCTTGCTCAGACCAGGTGAGCCTGTGGTCAAGCTGGCGACCTCGAGGTCTTGAACCTGGGTCCTCCGCATCCCAGTCTGACTCTCTATCCATTGCGCCACCACCTGGTGGGGCCCTTCTTTTTTTTAAAATTGAATTTATTAAGGTGACATGAATTTAGGTGACCAATTGTACAACCCATCTCCATACACCATACTGGGTATTCACCCCCAGCAAGTCAAGTCTTTGTCCAACACCATTTATGCCCCCATACTCTCCTTTACCTCCTTCATCCCAATCACCACACTGTTGTTCATGTCTATGAGGTTTTTTGTGTTTTTTTTTATAAGATTTTATTTATCGATTTATCGATTTAGAGAGAGAGAGAGAGAGAGAGAGAGAGAGAAAGGTAGGGGTTGGGGAGGAGCAGGAAACATCAACTCATAGTAGTTACTTCTTTTTGTGCCTTGACCAGGCAAGCCTGGGGCCTCGAACTGGTTACATCAATGTTCCAGGTCAAGGGCTTATCCTCTGTGCTACCACAGGTCAGGCCATGACTTCTTGTTGTTTTTGGTCCATTGTTGCTCTATTCCTCCACTTTCCTTGCCCAGTCCCCCATGTCCCCCTTACAGCTGTCAGATGAAATGATATAGAGAACCCTAAAGATTCCACCAAAAAACTACTGGAACTGATAAATGAATTCAGTTAAGTAGCAGAATACAAAATAAATATCTAGAAATCAGTTGCATTTTTATATACCAATAATGATCTATCAGAAAGGGAAACCAAAAAAACAATACCACTTACAATTGCTTCGAAAAGAATAAAATGCCTGGGAATTAATTTAACCAAGGATGTAAAAGACCTGTACTCATGGATAGGAAGAATTAACATCATTAAATGTCCATATTACCCAAGCAGTCTATAGATTCAACGCAATTCCTATCAGAAACTCATGTATTTCATAGAACTAGAAGAAATATTCCAAAAATTTATCAGAAACCACAACAATCTTCTTCTTTTTTTTTTTTTTTTGCTTTTGCGAGAGAGAGAGAGAGAGAGAGAGAGAGAGAGAGAGAGAGAGAGAGAGAAAGGAAGGGAGAGAAATGAGAAGCATCAACTTATAGTGCGGCACTTCAGTTGTTCATTGATTGCTTTCTCATACATGCCTTGATCCAGGGGCTACAGCTGAGCCAGTGACCCCTTGCCCAAGCCAGCGAACTTGGGCTCAAGACAGCAACTTTGGGCTTCAAGCCAGCAACCATGGGGTCATGTCTATGATCCCATGTTCAAGCTAGCATTCCCATGCTCAAGCTTATGAGACCACACTCAAGCCAGATGAACCTGAGCTCAGGCTGGCAACCTTGGAGTTTAGAACCTGGGTCCTCAGCTGCTTCCCAGGTTGACGCTCTATCCACTGCACCACTACCTGGTCAGGCCACAGCAATCTTGAAAAAGAACTAAGAGTAATCATGCTACCTGATATCACACTATACTACAAGGCCTGGCATAAAAAACATAGATCAATGGAATAGAATAAAGAGCCCAGAAATAAACCTACACCCATATGATCAATTAATATTTGACAAAGGAGGCAAGAACATACAATAGGGTAAAGACAGTCTTTTCAATAAATGGTGTTGATAAAATTGGATACATGCAAAAAAAAAATAATAAAACTAGACCACCTTCTTACACCATACACAAAAAAAACTCAAAATAGATTAAAGACTTAAATATTAGAAATGAAACTACAAAACTAGAAGAAATAAGACAGTAAAATTTTGAACATTTCTCATAGCAGTATTTTTCTGATATATCTCCTTGGGCAAGGGAAATGAGAAAAGAAACAAATGAGACTACATCAAACTAAAATATTTTTGCACAGCAAAGGAAACCATCAACAAAATGAAAAAACAAACCACTGAATGGGAGAACATATTCACCAATACAACTGATAAAATATTACTTTCCAAAATTTATAAAAAACTTAAAAACTCAAAAAACAAAACAAAACAAACAAAAACCCTTAAAAACTCAACACCCCCCCTCAAAAATACGACAACCCAATCCAGTTCAAAAATGGACATGAAAAGATGCTCAACAACACTAATCATCAGAGGAATGCAAATTAATACCACAATGAGATATTATCTCACACCTCTCAGAGCAGCTGTGATCAATAAATTAACAAACAACAAATGTTAGCGAGGGTCTGGAAAAAAGGGAATCCTCATGCACTATTGATGGGAATGCAGATTGTTGCAGTCACTATGGAAAATAGTATAAAGTTTCTTCAGAAAATTGAAAATGGAACCGCCTTTTGACCCTGCAATCTTACTTCTGGAAATAATTCCCAAGGAGCTTGAAACA
Organism: Saccopteryx leptura; assembly: GCF_036850995.1. Taxonomy (NCBI): domain Eukaryota; kingdom Metazoa; phylum Chordata; class Mammalia; order Chiroptera; family Emballonuridae; genus Saccopteryx; species Saccopteryx leptura. The sequence continues at coordinate 269,675,881 of NC_089503.1, read as the reverse complement.
CTGATTCAAAAAAAAAAAAAATGCACCCCTATGTTCATGGCAGTGTTATTATTTATAATAGCTAAGATCTGGAAACAGCCTGACCTGTGGTGGTGCAGTGGATAAAGCATCGGACCTGGAATGCTGAGGTTGCCAGTTTAAAATCTCAGGGTTCCCTGCTAAGGCACATATGACAAGCAACTATGAGTTAATGCTTCCTGCTCATCCGCTATCACTTCTCTCTCTCTGTCTTCTCTCTAAAATAAATAAATAAATAAATATATATATATTTTTAAGGTAAGAGGAGGAGAGATAGTGAGACAGACTCCCACATGCACTCTGACAGGGATTGGCTGGAAACCCCATCTTGGGCTAATGCTCCAGTACCGAGCTATTTTTAGCACCTGAGGCTGCTGCACTCTGACCAACTACTAAGCTATCCTCAGCACCTGGGGCCACACACAAACCAATCAAGCCACTGGCTGCGGGGGTGGGGGTGGGGGAGAGTGAGAGATGAGGGAGTAAAAGGGGGGAGAAGCAGAGGGTTGTTTCTCCTGTGTGTCCTGACCAGGAATAGAACCCAGGACATTCATATGCTGGGGCTTTCATCTTGTCACTCCCTTGCTCTCTTCTCTCTTTGTGCCCCAATACTAGCTCTGAGGAAGCGAGTGTCTATATCATGAGCTCTCTACTAGTGAAAGCCTTGTGGCCAGGAACAGCCTGCTTTCAGCTGCCCAGTGCCAACTTGGAAGTGGATGCTGTGGACTTCCTGCAGCTCCTGAGAGACTGGGAGCCAGAACCACCGCCTAGTCACCAACAACACTGACCCACAGACACCCACTTGTTATACGTGTGGCAGCAGAGAGCTAATATGTCTTACTTGCTAATTTATTTTTAAGAGCCCTTTACATATTTTGGATAGTAGTAATTTAATATATAAAATGAGAATCTGTCCACCAATATATTATAGCCTTTATCATTTGTCTTTTTAACTTTATTTATGGCATTCTTTGTCAAATACAAGAATCTAGGAAATGTGCCTGACCTGCAGTGATGCAGTGGATAGAGAGTTGCTGGAATGCTGAAGTTTCTGGTTCAAAACCCTGGGCTTGCTGGGTCAAGGAACATACGACAAGCAATCAATGAACAACTAAAGTAAAGCAACTATGAGTGCTCCCCCCACCCTTCTCTGTAAAATCAATAAATAAAATCTTAAAAAAAAATCTAGGAAATGTGAAACTGGTATTTGCAAAAGTGATTAGGGGAATAAACATTTAAGTTGAAGTAGGGAGAGAATATTGTGAAATGAAAGAAGATTGTTTAATGTGTTGGAAAGGTTGTGACTAAGCCCTAAGATAAATCCACACTCAGGCCCCGGATTCATGCAGACACCGTGGAGATATTGGCTTCATGAAGAAGGGCATTTTAGGGGAATGATGAGAGCAAAGGATATGAGGCTGCAGACCAACAGCTAGCTGTGGCTTCAGTAGGGTCTAATCTTATGTACCGTACATACATATTTACATTCACTGACGTGTGGTTTCTTTACCTGTCGAATAATAATTCTTACCATATGGGGTTATTGTATGAATAAAACATTTAATGGATATGCTGTATAATGCTATATATATATATATATATAATATACATATATTTTATATATATTGTACTGTTATACTTCCAGATTACAAAATAGAACATCATGCATAGTATATGTGCAGTTGTATGGGCTCTATAATATAATTTTCAATATGGTCCACCATATACACAGAATCATCATTGCTTACACAGCACAAGCTGTATAGTGCAAGCTGTGATTATTATGTAAAGTTCAGTTCCCTTACCCATAGATTGGGGATGTTGACATTATTAACAATTATCAACAATGTACACCAGACAGGATGGCTGTGAGGGTTAGTAATAATAAATACAACGTTGGTCTTTGTTACTGGTTTCTGACACAGAACTTCTAAAACCCTTGCAAATTTACTGCTGAGTGATATGGATGAGAGAAGCATCTTTTGTTTTTCACAATAAGCTCCTTTCAAACATACTTGAGTTTATGCTAATGAGATGACAAGTTGGGGCCCTTGGATAGCTTCAGGTTAGGAGCTGGTTGCCAGGAGAACCAACCATGTGATTAGAGGGTGGGAACTTTCAGCTCTATCCTCCAGTCTTTGGAGAGAGGTGAGGGGCTGAAGGTTGAGTTTACCAATGGCCAATGCTTTAATTTTATTTTTAAAAAATTTTTTAAATTTATTGATTTAAAAAAAAAGAGAGAGAAAGGCAGTGAGAAGGAGAAATGGGAAGCACCAATTCACAGTTGTTTCTCATATGTTCCTTGACTGGGCAAACCAGGGGCCTCAAACCAGCAACCTCAGCATTCCAGATCAACGCCTTATCCACTGCACCACCACAGGTCAGACACCAATGGCCAGTAATTTAATCAGCCATGCCTACATAATGGAATCTCCATAAAAGCCCTAAGTGCCAGGATTCGGGAACTTCAGACTCGTGAACATGCCCCTAAGAGGACAGCAGGACTGGAGAGAGCACAGACGCTCTGGCCCCCTCCCCAGGCCAGTCCGACACCTGGTGCTCTGTGCCTCTTCGTTGGCTGTTACGGAATTGTGTCCTTTATCATAAACTAGTAAAATGCTTTCCTAAGTTCTGTGAGTCATTCTGGAAAATTATCGGACCTAAGTAGGGGTAGGTATGGAAACCTTTCAATTTATAGCAGGGCAATCAGAAGTACCAGTGACAGCCTGGACTTGTGATTGGCATATTAGCGGGGCGGTCTTGTGGGGCTGAGCCTCAAACCTATCAGATTCAACAATAACTCCAGGCTGATAGTGTCAGAATTGAGTTGTAGGACACCAAGTTATTGTCCAAAAAATCAAGAAAAGTAGTTGTTGAGTGAAAAACAAATCCACACCTTCAATGTCAGAAGTGTAAAATAATTCATTGTGTTCAGTAGGGTGATGTCAACAAAGTGCTTTGCATTGTCCTGACACAAATTTTAAAATAACGATTACTGTGACATTGCTCAGGAAAAAGAATTGAGTGCTTTTTAATCAATGTGTATAATCCAACAGACACTGTATTTTTTTCAGAGCTTAGTGCTGACCCCTGGGAGAAGCAGGCAAGGAGGCACCTGTGTGTAAGGTGGATCGCAAGTCCGCTCTAATCCTGGACGGTGAGACAGTCTTGAACTGCTGATTTACCTGCTTCTTCCCCCTTCTGCTCAATTCCTCTGGGTTATTCCAGAAGTAAGTGTCTAAGGGTCAGTTTATTAGAGGTATGCCACTAGGATAGAGACGAAAAGTGGGGAGTGCTGGAGGGGGCAGATTGGAGGGCCATAGTTTTGCCAAGGAGCCCGAGAGGCACAAGCTAAACAGGTCACATGTCTCAGGAGCTTGTCTGCTGTAACGGAGTGTCATGCCCAGGTACAAGTCACACCTCACTGTTGGGAACCGAATAAATAAACAGGGTATTTTTGTAATCTGGAAAGAGGTGCTGGGCCCAACCCACACCTCACCTGCCTAGTTGACAAAGAGCTACACCTGATTCTCCTTTGTCTCACCCATGTTCTCTGGAGGAGGCTGGAAGCTAGTTTTTATTAGTGTAAAGTAGATTTGGATGGTATGGTGGGGGTTGTCTTTGAGTTGCCTTGGAAACTTAATTGAATTACTGATGGACCACATTTTTTTCTATGAATAAAAGTGGATGTGCTTCTGTGAGCGGGGGGTTAGGCTAAGGAACAGTAGAGACTGTTTGCTGTGGCATCCTCCCGAACCCATCTCTCTCTCTCTCTCTCTCTCCATATATATATATACATATATATATGTGTGTATATATATATATATATGTATGTATCTTTAAGTTCCTATTTATCATTTATTTCAATTCCATACCTTTTCCCGTTCGAAGACCCCGTAATAGACTCGTCGTGGGTGGACCCCAACACCTCACAGTTCTGCAGGCCTCAGGCCTGTGAGCAGGGTGCTGAGGTGGCAGGTTTCATTTGGACGCCTCTTAGTCCATGATTTTTTAAAAAAAATTTATTTATTCACTTTAGAGAGGAGTGAGAGAAAGAGAGAGAAGCGACGGTAGGGGCAGAAAGCATCAACTCCTCTATGTGCCTTGACCAGGCAAGCACAGGGTTTCAAACCTGTGATCTCAGCATTCCAGGTCAAATGCTTTATAAACTGCACCACCACAGGTCAAGCATGCCTCTCCTCTTGACTTGCAGATAGTTCTAATTGCATGGAATGTTTCTCTGGACTCTGTTTTTGTGGATAAAGCTGTCTCACTCTCCCTCTTCATATGTGGGCACTAACCCCAGCAGAGGGCCTCATGGTCAGGGCACATCTAACACTAAGTACCTTCCAAAGGACCCACTTCCTCAGACCACCACTGGGGATTAAAGCTTCAATATACTAATTTGGGGAGGGCATGGGGCACACATTTGGTCCATAACAGGTGTGAACCACAGCTCATCTCAGTCTTGACAGACCTCCTAGCAGTCCCCCTGGAACACGAGACTGTGGTAAGCCTGTGAGGAGCTGTGCTGAGACTACCCCCTGGGAATGCTGTCATGCATTTCTTAACACTTCTGAGGTTCTAATGAGGCTTGGGGACTTCGGGCCCTCCATGCTGGGAGTAGAGCTGCAGAATATGAAACCGAAGCTGCTTAGCTATAGTCTGGGATGGGCTTCTCCACAGGGGCATCCCTAACGCAACCCTCTTGTTGGGGTGCTGTGTTTTTGGTTTGTGGGAGAGGGCCACAGAGATCTGACATTTGTATTACTTTTCCTTTTGCTATGTAAGTAGTGACGTGTTTAAGCCTAACTGTGGCTCCCTGTGTCTTTACCAACTGAATCCTTGTCTTGTCTTATGTGTGCTTCACCTGGTCCAAAAAGAGGACCACTAGTGTGTGGTGGGCAGTGTGGGTGGGCGTTCCCGGTTGTCACAAGGACTGAGGAACATGATGAGCATATATAGGCGGGGGCCAGGGTGTGTCTCAAAGAAGATTATATGAGGTGCTGTCATAAATCATAAACTCCTAATTGGGCAGGTCGTGGTGTGTTGGAGAGAGGCAGAGGGAGACAGGCAGACACCTGGCTGTGCAAACTCTCTATCCTGTGGGTCCCATGACTGACAGCCCTCCCTCAGGTAGCCTGTGTTGGTTTCCTGATGATGGGGTGAGGACAAACAATGCTCAGCTCGCTGGTTGGCCCCAACTGCGTGACTCACACACCCCTGACTACCATTACATTAAGAAAAAGAAGGCAGGGGCAGTTTTTACTCGGGAGTGTGTCAAATAGAGTTTTCATGTGAAAAAATAGTTCAATATCTAGTAGTTCTCTCTGGAGTGCTGAGCGGTCAGAATGTACTGGAAACCACTGTTTTTCCCCCACCCACAGAAACAATTGAATATATCTTTTGTAATTCTATAGTTCAGTTCTCGTGAAAACCAAACTGTCTTTTCAAGTGACTCATACAACTTCTCTTTTCAGTCTTGATATCACTAATACATTTTCTAGACTTTTCTAGAAAGTCCTAACAGATTATTTTCTCTTTAGTTTTATTGAAAAGCTATATAGTTTGAATATACTAGTCTGTCAGTTTCAGGTGTACACACAAGATTTTTTCAATAGGTAAAAGGTAACTAACACACAGTAGGATGTGAGGGAAGCACACGGAGCTGGTGAGCCAGGGACTCCAGATGAGCAACTAAGCTCTCAAAACAGGGTCAGGGAGTGCCCACGAAACCCTGCAGCTTTTCAAGGGATCTGCAAGGTCAAGCAATTTGTTCTCACACTCACAAAAGGACAATGGGACTCTCAACTGGGCAACAGGATCTGTGATGTCACAACAGACCGGCTGCTGGAGCATGTGTGAGTCCAGCTGTTTTGCACTAATGCAGATGTTGAGATGTACAAAGTATAAAACAAGGTTACCCCTTCATTAGTCTTGTTTGTTTATTTTAGAAAACAGTCATTTTTATGAAAAAATGTGTTACCTAAGTTCATATATTTATTGTTACTTAAAATAAATTAATAATCATTTAACATTTTCCCCAGTTAATATTTCTGATACAGTAAATATATATCGATGTGATTCTTGCCCCAAAGTCCTGGTTCTTATTTTTGAGACCCGATCTTCTGGGAGCTGGAGATGTAGCCTTAAGAGTATTTTAAAGACTATTCATTTTAGAGAGAGAGAGAAGAGGGGAGGAGCAGGAAGCATCAACTCCTATATGTGCCTTGATCGGGCAAGCCCAGGATTTCGAACTGGCAACCTCAGTGTTCCAGGTTGACACTTTATCCGCTGTGCCACCACAGGTCAGGCACCTTGCAGATATTTTAGGTCTCAAGTAAACTGACCTCCCGACTCTCAGGGAGCCTTCTAGAAGGAAGGGATGACCTCTAATGTCTCTGGCTTCCCAGAGAGTGGAAGGTGGCTTCTCTTGCATGCAGGTCTCAGGAGCCTGTCTTGTGAGTGGGTTTTGGCAAGGGCGAAGGGAGATCAGTGGTCCACAGGGTGGGGATCCTGGTTTCAAAAAGAGGGGACCCCTGCCTTGCTCTTTTTCCCAGGGCCTGGCTGCTTTTTTGTTCAGGTGTGAAAAATGGAGCACAGGGTCAGATGAAAATACTGCCTATTATAACTTTACTAACCATTGTCACCCCAATAAATTTAGTTAAAAAATTCTACTAAGGATGGGTGTCAGCCAGGGCATAGTGCTCCAGCATTCCTGACCTTCCAGGACTGAACATGACATAGCAGATGGAGGCCACTGTGTGCCCTGGTCCCTGGGGCCTGGGGCCCACCTTCCCAACAAAGGGAAGCTGGCTGCCGCATCCACAGCCCCAGCAGGGAGCTGCATTGCTGGGCTACCCAGTTGGGACAGGTCCCACAACCCTTCCCTTCTGAAAACAGAGAGGTGGGCCCCAGACTAGTAAAAGTCAGATTTTAGGACTAACTGCTTTTGCAACCCAAATGAGTTTTTTTTCCTCCCAAAAGTTCAAACTAATAACTGTATACAAGACTCATTCCCTCCTCTCCCCACCCCCACCCATTTCTCCCCGCACCTCCTCCAAATGTCCATCCAGAAAGATATTGTCTTCCCCCAGCCCGTGTTCGTCCCTCCTCAGTCTCCTGGAATGCCAGTGCTGGTGACTCTCCACAGCTGTGGCTAGTGCCCTCCTTTTTCTGGGGCTGTCTGCACTCCCCTCTGCTCCTTGCTTTTCTTTCCTATTCTTCCCCTCACCTGCCGGCCAGGTTCACCTGTGGGCCAGGTTCATCTGCGGGGCAGGGTACAGGGCTGATGGCCACTAACACCTATAACCAGCAGGGAGCAGCAGGAGGGAAGTGCAGGATTCCTTGCCCCTCGTGAAGCAAGGAAGTCAGCTGGTGGAGCTGAGACCAGGCGAGGGCGGTAAGGCAGTCAGTTTGCTTACAGGTCTGGGGGAGAGAAAGAGGCGGGGCAGAGGGGCGAGACCCTCAACCTTCATCTCAAGATGCAGCTGCAGGCAAGTTCTGGAAAGGGGAAGTGTTCTCGTATGGGCAGGAAGAGTTGTGACAGCAGGTCCAGCCCACTTCCATTTTTTTCTTTCATATTTCTTTTAGTTTGAGAATCCCAGTGCTCGAAGGAAAAACAAACAAACAAACAAACAACCCAGAAGAAATGATAAGCAGGAGTGTAAAATTGTGGTGTATTTTATTATTATTATTATTTTTAAAATTTTTATTTATTGATTTCAGAGTTTGAGAGAGAAAGAGAGAGAAACAGGAAGGGAGAGATAGAGAGAGAAAGCAAGAGAGAAACATTGATCTGTTGTTCCACCCATTTATGCACTTGTTGGTTGATTCTTGTCTGTGCCCTGACTGTGGATTGAACTGTAGACTTTGCGTATCAGGACAGCACTGTAACCAGCTAAGGTCCCAGGCCAAGGCACTAGTATATTTTAGATATTTATACTGAATAAATCTCCATTTACAGAAAATTCAAAGACCACTGTAATAAACTTATTTCTACACACACACACACACACACACACACACACACACACACACACACACACGGGCAGTGAGTGATCTAACCCCAATCCAAAACTTTGAAGTTTTGCATTTATTTATTTATTTATTTATTTATTTATTTATTTATTAGCACAAAGATCTCACTCAGTGACTCAAGATGAGCCTTGGTGTATTATACCATTAGAAGATTGAGCAACAGCTCTTAAAGAGAAACATTTCTGACACTTGTTAGAATGAGGTGAGGAACATGTTACACAGGACAATTGTAACACATGTACTGCTGTGAGAGAGCCTGACCCACTCCATTCCACACACTGTGCAGACAGCTGGGGACTCACACCAGGAGGAGAGAGGCAGTTCCTAACGCAGACCCTAGGAAAAGCTGCCAGAAGCTCCGCCCTCTGAGGGGCTGCTGCAAAGTGCCCGGCTCAGTGCCCCCAGCTTGCCAGGCCAGGACCAGAGCTAGGAGTTTACCCTCTGCAACTTGGGGTTGAAGGGAAAAGACATATTTGCTTCTGGTCCTTTCAGGGGAGATACACTGTTCCTTGGCTGAGAGTGGAGGATGAAGGGGACTCCATTTTCTTGGTCTCACTCACCCAGAGCAGAGCTTTCCTTCCGCTGAGCAGGATGGGGCAGGATGGGGCCGGGTAGGACTAGGAAGGAAGGAGCTGGTCTTGGCTCAGGGGCCACAGGCTCGAACTGCTCTGATGGAGATTGAGTAGATTTTCCTAAGTGCACCTTCATTCTCTATCTACCTTTAGGGTAATTTCCAGAAACTTTAAATGGTTGTTAGTTTTACAACTTTCTCCAGTTGAAGCTGTTTTCTTGGGTGGGTCCCTGGACTCCTCATACTGCTATTTTAGAAATGGGACTCTTCTTATATAGGAGCTTTTTATAAGAAACGACTCAGTGACTTTGCTGGTACCACAGTGGCCAGGCTCATAACCCAAGGCCAGCACCCTGTCAGAGAGGAACTGGGAGCAAGCAGCTGCCCAGAAACAAAGGGCGCCCCACCTAGGGAGGGTGGGAATGTATCCAGGCTGGACTACAATGTGGGTTTTAAAAAATCATGTGTGTAAATTATTTTGATAAAAGTTAAATTGAAAATGTGAAGACAAATTAGGTGCTCCCTGACATTATTTCAGAATATCTCCTTTCATTACATGAGCAAATTAAGTTTGTACTCCGCAAAGTTATTTTTACAGGCTCAGTATTTTTAAGGTCCTAATCTGTTTCAAGTTTCTCTTGACTACTTGCTGAAATGAATGTTGGCTGGACAAACAATTCCTAGCCACACTGTGTGCTTTAAGGTTTCAGTGAGATGATGCTGAGGGTTTTGTTTTGTTTTAATATTTTATTTATTGTTTTCAGAGAAAGGAGAGAGAGACAGAGAAAAGGGTGGGGAGGAGTGGGAAGCATCAACTGGTAGTAGTTGCTTCTCATATGTGCCTTGACTGGTCAAGCCTGGAGTTTTGAGCCAGTGACCTCAGCATTCCAGGTGGATGCTTTATCCACTGTGCCACCACAGGTCAGGCGTTGCTGAGGTTTTGATCAAAAGTCTGTGGATAGCTTGATGGCTATTCTTCTACCATATCTTTTTATATTATTTTTGCCCATACAGTTCTTTCTTCATCTTTGAAAGATGGGCCTAAGGCTAGCAGCCCCTGAGTCAGTTATTTATAAACCACTTTGGGCCTTTTCGGTGGCTCAATTCACTTACTCATTTATTTTAGGAAAGTTTTTTTTTTGCCATTTTTTTCCTTGGAGCATTTGCTTCTGTCTTCAGGGACACAAATGACACATGTGTGGACCTCCTTTGTCTTCTGTGGCCTTTGACTTTAGAATTCTCTCAAACATTTGTCCTTCTCTCTTGCTTGGCTCAGTTGCTCAAGCCTAATAATCCCTACCAGCCTGAAGGATCGAGCAGAAATGGGTTCTGGTGAAGCTGGCTTGCTACCCTTTACCTGATTTTCTCTCAGGTTTTTCTCCTTTGCAGCTGATGAGCCGGTTAGCCGCTCAGTGCAGCTCCTTTTCTCCACATTGCCCTTGCTGTCCAGCCCTTCCTGTCTCTTCTTCAGTCTCTTACTTTGATAGACACCATGTTCTGTGAATTATCTGATTTCACAGAGAACCAGTAGCTTTTAATTGTATTCTTTGTCTATGGCTGCCATACAATGACTACAAATGTATTGGCTTAAAAAAAACAAAATAATTATATTATAGTTCTGCTGGTCTGAAGTCAAATTGTAAGGGGTTAAATTGCAATAATTTTTTGTAAGGGCAAGCCACAGAATTTCCTGGAAGGGGTTAAGGCACTGTAGATAACTAGAAGCTTAGTTCACAAACCTTAACCTTTACTTTATTGCCTAAGAAATACAGGGAGTTTCGTATTTTTGTCCTTTGGAAAAACACTCTTGCAGAATGTTCCCAGGGGTGCCAAACCCTGGCCATCCCAGAGCAATGTCAAGGATGCCAGACAGACCTGTGTCAGAGTCAGAAGGACATTCCAGGGAGGCATTCCTACAAACTGGACTCCTGCCTCCTGCACACTGCTATGTGACTAACTGCATAGACTTTGCCTCTTACACCATTACTAACAGCCCCTGAACCCCATAAAAACAGTCGGCTCCAGGAGAGTGGGGAGGCAGTTCTTTTGGATAGGAGTTCCCTGCCTTCTCAGACTGCTGACAATCTGAATAAAAGACATTTTTCTATACCACTCGGACCCTGATTCTATGACTCAGTGGCAATAAGCAACTCAAACCCTGGCTCATTCCAGTAACAAAATACAGGTCTCACTGGGCTAAACTCGTGGTGTCGGCAAGTTCTGTTCCTTTCTGGAGTTTTCTGGGAAGAATTGACTTTTTCTTTCTTTCTTTCTTTCTTTCTTTCTTTCTTTCTTTCTTTCTTTCTTTCTTTCTTTCTTTCCTTCCTTCCTTCCTTCCTTCCTTCCTTCCTTCCTTCCTTCCTTCCTTCCTTCCTTCCTTCCCTTTCTTTATTTCTTTCTTCTTTAAATTTTTTTTAATTTAATGATTGACTTGAGAGAGAGAGAAAGGGAGAGAGAAACATCAATTTGTTGTTTCACTTATGTGTGCATTCATTGGTAGATTCTTGTATGTGTCCTGACCGGGGATCAAACCAGCAACCTTTTTACATTTGGGAAACCAGTGAAAATAGGAGAATTATTTTGGGAACCTCTAAGTCAGAAATAAAAACCATTATTAGTATTTTGTGCATTATCTTTTAATTATAGTAATTTTAATTATAATACTCTAAAATGAAAGTCCTCTAAAATAACCAGATGAACAGTAAAAATAGCATATTTTTAATAAAATATAACTGCAATTTCTAGAGAGAACTGAGTTATTGATCCAGCAGTTACCATTATGGGGATCCTTATTTTCAGGGTGATAATGGTCAGAGTTTGGAACTAATGCCCTTAAACATTGACTTATTATATAAAATATGAATTTCTGGTTGATGTCTGCAGCAATCAGAAAGTCTTGGAAAAGTAGAAACATTTCTACATCTTCTTGCAAGCAACTTTCCCAAAGGACAAGTTTCTTTTTGAATGCATTCATCTTATTTCTTAATGCTGAAATGTTTGTGTTAAACCCCTGACAAGAAATACTAAGTTCAGCCTGACCTGTGGTGGTGCAGTGGATAAAGCGTCGACCTGGAAATGCTGAGGTCGCCGGTTCGAAACCCTGGGCTTGCCTGGTCAAGGCACATATGGGAGTTGATGCTTCCAGCTCTTCTCCCCCTCTCTCTCTCTGTCTCTCCTCTCTCTCTCTCTCTCTCTCTCTCTCTGTCTTTCCTTCTCCTCTCTAAAAATGAATAAATAAAAAAAAGTACTTTAAAAAAAAAAAAAAAAGAAATACTAAGTTCACTGAAGAGGCTAAAGGTATCTGCTATATATGCAAACTTTGCCGTCCATTCTTCATCCAACAAAAGCCCTAGTAATGCAGAGTTTTACTCTTGCAGAAACTGTTTCACTTTTTCTCTCAGCTCAAAAAGCCATGAAAGAACCCTTTCTCTGGAGAGCCACCTCACTTCCGTATAGAGGAGATGTTGGTGGTGTGACTCCATGCTTTCACATAGTGTTGTGAACAGTCTAGATCTCCACTGTTAATATCATTAATGATCTTCACTGTGTCACTCATCACTGTTCAATGCAGGGGAAAGTTTCTTTGCAACTAAATGCTGCCAGTAAATCATACAGTGTGTAGACAACATTTCTGGATGTGTAATGTCCTTTATTTTTGCAACTACCTCTGAGTGATGTCCAATCATGCTCACAGAATTTTCCATACATACTCTGACACACTTTCCCCAGTTGAAGCCCTCTGCTTGAGAGTACTCATTAGGAGAATTAAATATCTCTGAACTAGTAGTTCAACCAGGTAGATCAAGACAACATATTAGTTCAGTGGTCGGCAAACCGCAGCTTGCGAGCCACATGCGGCTCTTTGGCCCCTTGAGTATGGCTCTTCCACAAAATACCACGTGCAGGTGCTACCTCAATAAGGAATGTACCTACCTATATAGTTTAAGTTTAAAAAATTTGGCTCTCAACAGAAATTTCAATGGTTGTACTGTTGATATTTGGCTCTGTTGACTAATGAGTTTGCCCACCACTGGACTAGTTCTTCCCTAAAGTCTTTATCGTCAATATACTTCATGAAACAAAATAGAATAGCATGGTTACTCACATCAGTTGAGTCATAAAGCTGAATGGTGAAATATTTCAATTTCTGAATCCCCTCTACAATTTGCTCTTCAATATTATTGGCCATATCAACAATTCTCTGAATGGTATGGTCCTAAAGCAGTATAGCCTCAAGTTTGGTGTGGCATGAAGACCCAAAATTTCCCAAATGACATCCAATATGCAAGGTCTTAATTCTTTACTAATAGTAATTTTTTTTTCATTTTTTTAAAAAATGATTTTATTTTTTATTGATTTTATAGAGAAAGTAGTGGGGAGTGAGAAGTATCAATTCATAGTTCATAGTTGCTTCACTTTAGTTGTTCATAGCTTGCTTGTTGCTTGTCATATGTGCCTTGACCAGGCAAGCTAGGGGTTTTGAACTGGCAACCTCAGCATTCCAGGTTGATGCTCTATCCACCGCATCACCACAAGTGAGGCATTTTTATCATTTCTGATATTCGAAGGGTAGCTAAATAAGATGCTCAAAGCAGCAATTTATTATTAGTTATTATTGTTTTCATTTGAATTTTCTAACTTCTCATTTGGTTGTGTAACCTTTCTAAAAAATTCCAGTGGCTTCTCAGTAAAATCACTGTTTTAAATGCAAATGGTAAGTTTGAAAGCTTTCATTGTATCATTTCAAAGAATTTCAGAACATACTTGAAACAAGGGCTATGGCACTAATTCACTAACCAAATGCTACAGTGAAACAAAATTTTAAATACTCCTGTTATACTGCCTAACAAAGTTTCCTTTTTTGTTTTTTTTTAGTTTTTGTTGTACCTTCCAAATGATCAATTATCACCACATTTCTTTTTCTTTTTTTTTTACAGGGACAGAGAGAGAGTCAGAGAGAGGGATAGACAGACAGGAACAGAGAGAGATGAAAAGCATCAATCATCAGTTTTTTGTTGCGACACCTTAGTTGTTGATTGCTTTCTCATATGTGCCTTGACCGCGGGCCTTCAGCACACTGAGTAACCCCTTGTTCGAGCCAGAGACCTTGGGTCCAAGCTGGTGAGCATTTTTTTTTTTTTCTTTTCTGTATTTTTCTGAAGCCGGAAACAGGGAGAGACAGACAGACTCCCGCATGCGCCCGACCAGGATCCACCCGGCATGCCCACCAGGGGGAGACGCTCTGCCCACCAGGGGGCGATGCTCTGCCCCTCCGGGGCGTCGCTCTGTTGCGACCAGAGCCACTCTAGTGCCTGGGGCAGAGGCCAAGGAGCCATCCCCAGCGCCCGGGCCATCTTTGCTCCAGTGGAGCCTCGGCTGCGGGAGGGGAAGAGAGAGACAGAGAGGAAGGAGAGGGGGAGGGGTGGAGAAGCAGATGGGCGCCTCTCCTGTGTGCCCTGGCCAGGAATCGAAGCCGGGACTTCTGCACGCCAGGCCGACGCTCTACACTGAGCCAACCGGCCAGGGCCCTGGTGAGCTTTTTGCTCAAGCCAGATGAGCCTGCACTCAAGCTGGCGACCTCGGGGTCTCGAACCTGGGTCCTTCCTCACCCCAGTCTGACGCTCTATCTACTGCACCACTGCCTGGTCAGGCACCACATTTCTTTTTCATTGTTTCTTTTAAACTTGAAACACTAGTACTTGCTTTACTTTCTGTGTCATCAGTACTTTTTTTTAAAGATTTTATTTATTGATTTTTAGAGACGAGAGAGAGAGAGAGAAAGAGAGAGAGAGAGAGAGAAAGGTGAGTGTGGGAGGATCAGGAAGCATCAACTGGTAGCAGTTGTTTCTCTTATCTGCCTTGACTGGGCAAGCCCAGGGTGACCTCAGCAATCCAGGTGGATGCTTTATCCACTGAGCCACCACAAGTCAGGCAAGAGAGAAATTCTCTTAATAAAGTTCTCAATCTTAAAGATCAAGAAAAGAACTCTTTGATTTTTGAATTTTTAGAAGTTTGTCAAACATCAAAAATTTAAAAATATTTGGTCAAATAGAATCATAGATTGTTATGGAACAATATTTAAGTTACTTATTTCCATTGTGACCATTTTTTTTTTAATACTTGATATGTTTCTTTTTTTAAATTTTTTTTTAAATTTTATTTATTCATTTTTAGAGAGGAGAGAGAGAAGGAGAGAGAGAGAGACAGAGAGAGAGAAGGGGGGAGGAGCTGGAAGCATCAACTCCCATATGTGCCTTGACCAGGCAAGCCCAGGGTTTCGAACCAGCGACCTCAGCATTTCCAGATCGTTGCTTTATCCACTGCGCCACCACAGGTCAGGCCCCTTTGTGACAATTAAAGACACTAAGTGGCTCAGAAAGTTAAAGAGTAAGACTGGTCAGGCCAGAAGAAAGCAAACCCTCCACAGCATTGGAATCTGGACTCTGACTTCAATACCTATTTCCTTGGACACCCTGCCAGTGAGTCACCTCCCCATCACTTACCTGAATATTCTGTTACTTAGTCATTAATCACCACCTTCTCCCATTGTTTAATCACAACAGGTAACAGAAGTTTTTGCCCTATGGAGGGAAATTCTGCCAAACCCTGTCCTATATAGGCTAGGGCTTTTCTTCCTCTCACTGTTGAAGCCACTGGGGTCTCAGCCCATCTGTTTGCAGATGCATAAATAAGTTTCTTATAAAACTCATCAGGCCTTGTGCCTTCCTGCTTTGGTGACCTGACATTTGGTAATGAAACTTGGGAGAGTCCCACATGAGCAGGATCAGAGCAGCACTCTTGTTCCCTACAGTCTCAAATTTGCAACTCAGAGAGCAGTAGGCAGTGGTAGCTCACCCTGGGTTAACCTCTAAATCTTGCCTGGGGTCATGGAACTGATCTATACAGGAAGGCTCAAGGTCTGGCCAGGCCTTGGCCAAAGATCTAGCTTTCCTCTTTCTCCCAAACCCCATTGTCCTCCAATACAAAGATGACCTCCTCCTATGTAGCTCCATGGCACAAATTTCCCAATCTAACACACACCTCCTTCTCATCTACCTGGCCTCCCTTGGCCACTGGGTTTCCAGCCATAAGGCCCAGCAAAACCATAAGAGGGGATCCTACAGAGAGGAGTCCCAATGTGGGAAAAAGTCACATGGTATCTAGGGCAGGGAAATTCTGTGACTGCTAACATTACTTCTTTTCTTTGGACCCCATATTTTTAGTCTTTATTCCAATTTCATTCAAGACCACATTGGTGCCTTCACCAACAAAACCATTGGTGAGAGCATGGTACTACAAAATTACAACAGATACCAGCTGCTCCCACAAGACAGCTTATACCACCGTTTTTTCTCCCCTACTCAAAACGATGTTTATACTCACCAGGAAGCAGCTATAGAAGAAGAGACCTTTGCCTCTTTTCCAACATAAAATTTGAAAAAAAGGCTAGAATGTAAGGCTGGTCAGGCCAGAAGAAAGCAAACCCACCACAGCATTGAAATATGGCCTCTGGCTTTGATAACTGTTTCCTTGGACAACTTGCCAGTCAGCCACCTCCCCATCAATTATCTGAACATTTTGTTACTTAGTCAGTAATCACCCCCCTCTCTCATTGTTTAATTTCCACAGGTAATAGAAGTTTTCACCTTATGGAGGGAAATACCCCTAAACCCATTGTATGTAGACTAGGGCTTCTCTTCCTCTCACTGCTGAAATGATCAGGGTCTCAGTCCATCTGTTTGCAGATGCTAAATAAATTTTTTATAAAATTCATCAAGCCTTGTGCATCCCTGCTTTGATGATCTAACAAAGAGTTGTAAACAAAATTTAACTTTTTAAATGTATTTTATTTTTTATTTTTTAGCAAGAGAGACAGAAACAGAAAGAGACAGAGAGAGGGACAGATAGGGACAGACAGGCAGGAAGGGAGAGAGATGAGAAACTTCAATTCTCTGGTGAAGCACCTTAGTTGTTCATTTATTGCTTTCTCATGTGTTCCTTGACCTGGGGCGAGAGGTGCTTCAGTTGAGCCAGTGAACCTTTGCTCAAGCCAGCGACCTTGGGCTATGGCCAGCAACCTTTGGGCTCAAGCCAGCAATCATGAGGTCATGTCTTTGATCTCACGCTCAAGCCAGCGACCCCGCACTCAAGCTGCTGAGCCTGTGCTCAAGCCAGATGAGCCTTTGTTCAAGCTGGCAACCTTGGGGTTTTGAACCTGATTCCTCAGCATCCCAGGCCAATGCTCTATCACTGCACCACTGCCTGCTTAGGCTAGGTTTTTAAAATATTAAGACAACTCAATTTACTTAAGCAATTAAAAATCTGGTGATAAGAAGCCCAAGGAAGTCCTGGCTGGTTGGCTCAGTGGTAGAGCCTCAGCCTGGCGTGCAGGAGTCCCAGGTTCGATTCCCAGCCAGGGCACACAGGAGAAGCGCCCATCTGCTTCTCCACCTCTCCCCCTCTCCTTCCTCTCTATCTCTCTCTTCCCCTCCCGCAACCAAGGCTCCATTGGAGCAAAGTTGGCCGAGTGCTGAGGATGGCTCCATGGCCTCTGCCTCAGGCGCTAGAATGGCCCTGGTTGCAACAGAGCAATGCCCCAGATGGGCAGAGCATTGCCCGCTGGTGGGCATGCCAGGTGGATCCCGGTCGGGCGCATGCGGGAGTCTGTCTGACTGCCTCCCCGTTTCCAACTTCAGAAAAATACACAAAAAAAAGAAGCCCAAGGAATTGTTTAAAATATTAAAGTTTTGCTTTCCCTGTATAATCTCTTATTAAGAGCATACCATTAGTACAGGAAATTTTCATTCTTTTAATGGACAAGTAACATTCAGTTTTAGCTTTACATAAGTACATCACTGATATTAAAGCTTAGTTAAGTTTTAAAGCATTAATAAATCATTCAACTTTAGCCAGCTTAAAAATCTGAAATAACTAGGGCAAAATTATTTTTATTTTCCTTAATGAAAATGTTAGCACAGGCAGCTAGATATTAGTAAACAAAGGGAGCAATGGGATCAGACATTATTAAGCATAATAAACTAGAGAGCATATATCTGCTTCACTAGGAAGTTGGACAAGGGTTCCTTTTTCTCTACACCCTCTAACACTTGTTGTTTGTTGATTTACTGTTGATAGCTATTCTGACTGGTGTGAGGTGCTACCTCCTTGTGGTTTTAATTTGCATCTCTCTGATGATTAATGACATTGAGCATCTTTTCATATGTCTATCGGCCATCTGTATGTCCTCCTTGGAAAAGTTTCTATTTAGGTCCTCTGTCCATTTTTTAATTGGATTGTTTGTTTGCTGAAAAATTTTGCTATAAAACTTTTTACTTTATTTATATTTATTTAATTCATCAATTATTAACAAGTATGTTTAGGTTATCCACAAAAAGTTTTATGAAGTTATACCAAGTTATTGCTTTTGTTGACAAGTTTGTAAGCCTAGGTAGAATAAAAATACTATTCTTAAAAATTGATAACTTTAGGCCCTGGCCAGTTGGCTCAATGGTAGTGTGTCGGCCTGGCGTGCAGAGGTCCCGGGTTCAATTCCCGGCCAGGGCACACAGAAGAAGCTCCCATCTGCTTCTCCACCCCTCCCCCTCTCCTTCCTCTCTGTCTCTCTCTTCCCCTCCCATAGCGAGGCTCCATTGGAGCAAGGATGGCCCGGGCGCTGGGGATGGCTCCTTGGCCTCTGCCCCAGGCGCTGGAGTGGCTCTGGTTGCGACAGAGCGACGCCCTGGAGGGGCAGAGCATCGCCCCCTGGTGGGCAGAGCATCGCCCCCTGGTGGGCGTGCCGGGTGGATCCTGGTCGGGCGCATGCGGGAGTCTGTCTGACTGTCTCTCCCCGTTTCCAGCTTCAGGAAAATACAAAAAAATAAAAATAAAAATTGATAACTTTAAAGATGTGTCTGATTTAATTAAACAGACAAACCTAAATCAGTTTTAACATCAAATATTCTCCCAGATCACATGGTTCTGAAAAGCATTTGGGTTCATTTTTGTTATACTTTTAAATTTATATAAGCACATAATTTCTTTAAGCCAATTAAACAGCTTTTTAAAAATATATAAACCAATTTTATTAATATTCTCCAGAGGTATGAAAATACATGCATGTTAAAGAAAAAAAAAAAAGAATCATGACATAAGTACAATAAGGCAAAATACTACTAATTTGTAACAGTTGAAATCAGCTAAGTTTTTGCCATTCAGATAGCCAAGGCTTTACGGGTTTTTATTTGTTTGTTTGTTTGTTTGTTTATAGGGAGAGAGAGAAAGACAGAGACAGAGTACAAACAGACAGGAAGGGAGAGATTAGAAGCATCAACTCATAGTTGCAGCACGTTAGTTGTTCATTGATTGCTTTTTCTGATGTGCCTTGATGGGGGGCGGGGGTAGGGTGGGAGCAGCTGAACCAGTGAGCCCTTTCTCAAGCCAGTGACCTCTTGCTCAAGCCAGGGACCTTGGGCTTCAAGCCAGTGACCATGGGGTCATGTCTGTGATCCCATGCTCAAGCTGGTGACCCTGTGCTCAAACTGGTGAGCCCATGCTCAAACCTCAGAGTGCCTGGCACACACCAGGCACTCCACAAATGTTAGTCAAACAATTCAGTCAATGAGTCAGGAAATAGGGTTCGTGCCCATCCAAAAATAACAACAACAACAACAACAACAACAAAATAATCAGAATTTTGGAGAGATATCTGCATCTCTATGTTCATCGCCAAGCTAAGAACATGGAAGCAGACATGAAAAGAATAAAATCCTGCCATTTGCAACAACATGGATGGACCTAGAGGGCATTATGTAAGTGAAATAAGTCAGAAGCAAATACTGCATAACCTCACTTACACGTAAAATCTGAAGTAGTTAAGGTCAGGTACAGTTTCTGTTATGCAAGATGACTAAGTCTTGGTGGTCTACTGCACAGCATACTGCCTGTAGCTAATACTACTATATTGTGTGCTTACAATTTGCTAAAAGGGTAGACCTTGTGTTCAGGGTCCTCACCACACACACATTGTCCTCACCATCGTCATGTGGTAGGGAACTTTAAGAGACAATATATGTGTTTCTGGCCTGGATCGTTGTGGCTTTATAGTGCATGCTTACCTCAATACGGTGGTTGGAAAACGACAAATGATGGAGAGAACCTGTGCTGCCTACAGCTGCCTGCACACAGTGTCTTAGAGAGCACGGGATCTGTGGACCACACTCTCTATCTCCTACTCACTGGTTCCGGTGGACTGCCCACCCCACTCCTCTCTATCCTCTTCCCACCAACCCCATCACTCCTGTGGCGGCAGCGAGAGAGGAGAGAGGCCAGACTTCTCTGGCTGCTTCCAGGCCCTACTTTGAGAACACTGTTCTTTCCGTTTGGAAAACCCGGCGACGTGCGTAACCATTAGTCTCTGCCTGTACCTGTGATGCAATCTTGTTCACTCCACAGAACCCACATCCTTCCTGCCCTGCTGGCCGGTGATGACTATAAATTCTTCAAGTTTCCTCTTGGGCTGTTCCTGAGGCCAGAATCTGGGTGAGTACAGCTTCTGGGTGAGTCCAGTTCTGTGGAACAGGATGGCCAAATGGGCCTGGGGAAGAATGGGGAGAGTGTCTTCAAGACCAGAACTCGACTAAGGATTTCTCTGTCAGCTCCTGTCAGTCCCTCAATGACATTTCTGGTATGTTTTTTTTGTTTCTTAATTTTTATTTATTAATTTTAGTGATAAAGGGAGAGGAGGAGAGACAGAAAAAGAGAGAGAGAGAGAGACAAGAACATCGAGCTGTTCCTGTATGTGCCCTGACCAGGGATTGAGACAGCAACCTTTGTGCTTCAGGATGACACTCTAACCAACAAAAATATCTGGCCAAAGATGGAATGTTCTTTTATGTTTATCATTATATGGACTCTATGTGCACATGTGTGAGGGTGGGGTAGGGGGTGGGGACAGGAACAGCATCACAGTTTACACCCAGGACTGTCGCAGATTTGCCAAGCGGCCCCAGGGAGTGGATGGGTGGGATGAGCATCCTCAGAGCCCAACAGAAAGAAAAGGGAAATTTCAGAGTGAGTGCACCAGGGCTAAGAATAGGGGAGCATGAAGAAAAGCTGAAGTCCTGCTGTGGATGGGAAGGCTGGTGGGGCCAGCGATTTTCAACCTTTTTCATCTTGTGGCACACATAAATTAATTACTAAAATTCTGTGACACACCAAAAAATATATTTCTTGCTGATCTGACAAAATATAAGTATAATTTTGATTTATTTCCATTGGACAGCTACTGTTGTGTTGGCTGTTGACATTTTTTTTTTAATTTGACAGTCTAAGGGAAAAGAGGTCAGTGTCCCTAACTAAATAATCAGGTACTGCATACTTTAAAAATTCTTGCAGAATACTGGTTGAAAATCGCTGGTGGGGCAAATGTGGAGGGTCTGAACAGCTGGTGGATCTGTCTGAAGAAAATCACCCTCCCCAAATGCATAAGAAGATGGAGTTGGGTGGGCACGGGAGGAGAGAAGTGGAGAGGCAAGGATGGAGCTAAGGAGCAATGAGCACATTTGAGGTGCCGAACATCAAACTGTGGTTCAGTACAGATCCTGATTTGTCCACTTCCTCTGATATCGTCATTTTTGGTTTGGGCTGATGTGCTTTTCTCAACTCAATAATGTGAAAATATTGATCCCAAACAAAGCAACATGTGCATCCATCTAACACAGGGGTCCCCAAACTTTTTACACAGGGGGCCAGTTCACTGTCCCTCAGACTGTTGGAGGGCCGGACTATAAAAAAAACTATGAACAAATTCCTATGCACACTGCACATATCTTATTTTAAAGTAAAAAAACAAAACGGGAACAAATACAATATTTAAAATAAAGAACAAGTAAATTTAAAATAAAGAACAAGTAAAACTGAATATTGGTCAGTTTAAATCAACAAACTGACCAATATTTCTTTTTTTTTATTTTAATTTTTTTATTCATTTTAGAGAGGAGAGGGAGAGAGAGAGAGAGGAGAGACAGAGAGAGAGAAGGAAGGAGGAGCTGGAAGCAGCAACTCCCATATGTGCCTTGACCAGGCAAGCCCAGGGTTTCGAATCGGCGACCTCAGCATTTCCAGGTCGACGCTTTATCCACTGTGCCACCACAGGTCAGGCCTGACCAATATTTCAATGGGAACTATGCTCCTCTCACTGACCACCAATGAAAGAGGTACCCTTCCAGAAGTGCAGCGGGGGCCAGATAAATGGCCTAAGGGGGCCGCATGTGGCCCGTGGGCCGTAGTTTGGGGACCCCTGATCTAACACTTAGGAGCTGTGAGAGAGCTGATTTCCAGTCTTTGTGGAACTTGAAGTCTAATTAGAAAATCTGAGTCGACAGTGAAAGTCTGTGTATGTCGAGAGAGGCAGTCTGCCCTGGGCCCTGAATGTCTCCCCCACACCCTTGCTGAGTATGCCAAGAATAAAAGTTCTGGCTGCTCCTTATCTGGGCTATTTCTCAGAACAGTGAGGGTCCTTGAGATGAGGTCACCTCTCTCCCCAACCAAGGCCAGGCTTGTTTCTGCTTGCTATCAGAGTGTGAAGCCCTCAAGCTACGTGTGATACAAACCCACAGTGTACATGCATTATCCCCAGCGGACTTGGAGGACATAGGAAACCAATGCAAACCAGTGTCATGCTCATGCTTCTTGCTTTGCCAAAGGCTACAAAGGTCATCATCTATGACCCATGAATTTCATGTCTTTTGCCTGCATCCATGAAACCTTAACACACCTGTTTATTAAATTTTTAAGTAGGGTAAAATCCCAGATCCTTTATAGAACCTAACATAATTGTGCTTTCAAGTTCTGGGAAGAATATTAGCAAGGCATTACCATGGACCATTGAATGACTGTTAATTGTAGCTGGTCTTCCACATGGGGGTGCTCTGTTTACTATAATACAATCAAAGTGTTGGGAAAATCAAAGGGTGCAAATCAAGACATCCACCCTTGTCAATAGTATATTTTAGAAATACACTTTAAAAATCTCTCTGTGTACTTTACGTATAGATTTGTCAAAAATTTGGAGTAATAGATTTAATTCATTCAAGTTTTGGGAGTCTCTATTATTATAACCCGACTGTCAAAGCTGGTAAAGACTATAAAGATAGTCAAATTAATCTACCAAACTAAACATATTCAATTGAAAAAATAAAGAGAGTCTATATATGATAAAGGCTGGGAAAATATCTTTGCCTTTTAATGATCTATTTTACTGTCTTGATCTGAATGAGATAACTATTATAGTGAAGAAGTTGAACTGATGGTCTCACATGTTTTCAAGCTGTGAAACATGCAGTGTTGGGGGTACAAGCTCAGGAATCAATGAGTCTGGTCTCCTTCCTGGCTGTGCCTCTCTGACTTGGTCTTCACTTCCATCAAATGGGGCAAGGTACGTGTACATCTATCTCACAGGGCCTTGAGCAGGTGAGACAGGAGGGAGAGTCAGTGTCATGCCCAGCCCATGGGACACTCTCAGTCAGTGTGAGGTACACAGTTATTACAATCACAAATCCTATAGGAGGCATTAAAGAGATGTGTGTTCCTTGTTCCCCTGTGCACCTAACTGCATCTCACCAGTTTCTCCCCATCAATGGGCTGCCAGGTGGGCAGTTTGGGGCAATCCTTCCTCCACTTGCTGCATGCCCTCTCGTCTCTCCAGTATCCCCACCGTCACTCATTCCCTGGTGTCCTTTGGTTTCCCATCTATCTTTCCTCAAGTCAACAGAGACACAAGGAACCAGAGCCTTTCAGTTGGTCATTTACAAACCATGTTTTTTTCCACTCTGTCATTTTATAGGTGAGTAGAGTGAAGTTGAGGGACAATGAAATATTTGACTGAGTCTAGCCCAGTGTTCAGTGTGACTCACACTTTCCAGGTGGCCCACAGAGGTGGCGCCACGATGCAGTCCAGAACATCCACTACCTTGTTGGTGTGACTATGTGTGCCAGTTCAATTGTTTCTGTCACAAGGATGCCTTTCTTCTGTGGCACAGGACACTCTTGAATTGAGCCAGGAACAAAATTGTCTGGTAGGTATTTGATTCACTTATCAAAACTGCAGATAAAATTTGTTACATTTCATTGATACATTTTCCTTTTAGTCTTCCTACTTTTTGATCATTTAGGTCTCTCTGAAATGTCTCTTTGAAAGATATACTCTTTTTACCTATATGCTGTTTCCACTCCTACTTCCCAGAGTGGACCTACATCCCAAAGCCCTGACTTGAGTTCACACAAGCATGACCAGTGTCCGCTGCAAACTGGCGCACTACCTGGAGGACCTGCAGGACGTGGACTTGAAGAAGTTCAAGATGCACCTGGAAGACTATCCTCCTCAGAAGGGCTGCACTGCACTCCCTCGGGGCCAGACGGAGAAAGCAGATCCTGTGGACCTAGCCACTCTCATGATTGACTTCAATGGGGAGGAGAAGGCATGGGCCATGGCAGTCTGGATTTTTGCTGCAATCAACAGGAAAGACCTTCATGAGAAAGCCAAGAGGGATGAACCAGAATGGGGTGAGTGAAGGAAGACAGTGGTTTTTTTTTGTTGTTTTTTGGTTTTTTTTTTAAGTGGTGATAACACACACATAACATAAAATTTGTCATCTTAACCATATTTCATTTCACTAGTGTTCAACACATTCAGATTGCTATACAATCAATGGCCACAACTCCTTTTCATCTCACAAAACTATATACCCATTAAATATCAATAAATAATCCCTTTCCTTCAGCCCCTGGCAACCACCGTGTACTTTCTGTCTATGAATTTGACTCCTCTAGGAATCTCTTATAAGTGGAATTATTCAGGATTTGCCTTTTAGTGGTGACTGATTTATTTTATTTAGCATAATGTCCTCAGACCAGAGGCGGATTTAACAGTGGGTGCACCAGGCACGCACCCCGGGCAACGACATCTGAAGGGCCCTGCAAAACCCCAACTTTACACTTTTTTCTAATGTGAGGGGCCCAATGTTTTCTTTTGCACCCGAGGCCTCAACTTAATCCACCTCTGCCTCAAACATCACCCATGTTGTCACAGATGACAAGATTTCATTCCTTGTTAAGGTAGAGTAATATTCCACGGTATGTTTATACCACATTTTGTTTATCTATTACTCTATCCGTGGACATTCAGATTGCTTTCAGCTTTTCATTATTGTGAATAATGCTACTATGAACATGTACAAATTTCTTGGAGATCCTTCTTTCAATTCTTTTGAGTATATGCCCAGAAGTGGAATTACTGAATTATATGGTAGTTCTATGTTTTTTGAGAAATTTGCATACCATTTTTCATAGTGCCTGCACTATTTAACACTCCCACCAACAGTGCACAAAGATTCTAATTTCTCCACATTATTGCCAACAGTTATTTTATGTTTCTTTTTATAGTAGCTATCCTAATGAGTGTGAGACAACATCTCATTTTGGTTTTGATTAGCATTTCACTATTGGCTAGTGATAAGGAGTGCCTTTTCTTTTTTTTTTTTATTTTTTTTTATTTTTTATTTTTTATTTTTATTTTTATATAATTTTATTTTTTAATGGGGTGACATCAATAAATCAGGATACATATATTCAAAGATAACAAGTCCAGGTTATCTTGTCGTTCAATTATGTTGCATACCCACCACCCAAAGTCAGATTGTCCTCTGTCACCTTCTATCTTGTTTTCTTTGTGCCCCTCCCCACCCCCTATCCCTCTCCCATTCCCCCCTCCCCCCCGTAACCACCACACTCTTATAAATGTCTCTTAGTTTCACTATTATGTCCCACCTACGTATGGAATAATACAGTTCCTGTTTTTTTCTGATTTACTTATTTCGCTTCGTATCATGTTATCAAGATCCCACCATTTTGCTGTAAATGTTCCGATGTCATCATTTCTTATGGCTGAGTAGTATTCCATAGTGTATATGTGCCACATCTTCTTTATCCAGTCATCTGTTGACGGGATTTTTGGTTGTTTCCATGTCCTGGCCACTGTGAACAATGCTGCAATAAACATGGGGCTGCATGTGTCTTTACGTATCAATGTTTCTGAGTTTTTGGGATATATACCCAGTAGAGGGATTGCTGGGTCATAAGGTAGTTCTATTTTCAGTTTTTTGAGGAACCACCATACTTTCTTCCATAATGGTTGTACTACTTTACATTCCCACCAACAGTGTATGAGGGTTCCTTTTTCTCCACAGCCTCTCCAACATTTGCTGTTACCTGACTTGCTAATAACAGCTAATCGAACAGGTGTGAGGTGGTATCTCATTGCCGTTTTGATTTGCATTTCTCTAATAGCTAAAGAAGATGAGCATCTTTTCATATATCTGTTGGCCATTTGTATTTCTTCCTGGGAGAAGTGTCTATTCATATCCTCTTCCCATTTTTTTATTGGATTGTTTGTTTGTTTGTTGTTGAGTTTTATGAGTTCTTTGTATATTTTGGATATTAGGCCCTTATCTGAGCTGTCGTTTGAAAATATCATTTCCCATTTAGTTGGCTTTCTGTTTATTTTGTTATCAGTTTCTCTTGCTGAGCAAAAACTTCTTAGTCTGATGTAGTCCCATTCATTAATTTTTGCCTTCACTTCTCTTGCCATTGGAGTCAAATTCATAAAATGCTCTTTAAAACCCAGGTCCCTGAGTTGAGTACCTATGTCTTCTTCTATGTACTTAATTGTTTCAGGTCTTATGTTTAGATCTTTGATCCATTTTGAGTTAATTTTTGTACAGGGGGAGAGACTGTAGTCCAGTTTCATTCTTTTGCATGTGGCTTTCCAGTTTTCCCAGCACCATTTATTGAAGAGGCTTTCTTTTCTCCATTGTGTGTTGTTGGCCCCTTTATCAAAAATTATTTGACTATATATATGTGGTTTTATTTCTGGACTTTCTATTCTGTTCCATTGGTCTGAGTGTCTATTTTTCTGCCAATACCATGCTGTTTTGATTGTCGTGGCCCTATAATAGAGTTTGAAGTCAGGTATTGAAATGCCCCCAGCTTCATTCTTTTTCTTTAGGATTGCTTTGGCTATTCGGGGTTTTTTATAGTTCCATATAAATCTGATGATTTTTTGCTCTATTTCTTTAAAAAATGTCATTGGAAGTTTGATGGGAATTGCATTAAATTTGTATATTGCTTTGGGTAATATAGCCATCTTGATTATATTTATTCTTCCTAGCCAAGAACAAGGTATATTCTTCCATCTCATTATATCTTTTTCGATTTCCCTTAACAATGGTTTATAGTTTTCATTATATAAGTCCTTTACATTCTTTGTTATGTTTATTCCTAAGTATTTTATTTTTTTTGTTGCAATCGTGAAGGGGATTGTTCTTTTGAGTTCCTTCTCAGTTGTTTCATTGTTGGCATATAGAAAGGCTATTGACTTCTGTATGTTAATTTTGTATCCTGCGACCTTACTGTATTGGCTTATTGTTTCTAGTAGTCTTTTTGTGGATTCTTTGGGAGGAGTGCCTTTTCATGTGCTTGTTGGCTCTTTATCTTTGAAAAAAAAATGTCTATTTAAGCCCATTTAATTGACTTGCTTGTTTTTTGTTGTTGACTTTACAGGAGCTTTTTCTATATCTAGATATTAAGCCCTGATGAGATATATGATCTGCAGATATTTTCCCCCATTTCATTCATGGGTTGCCTTTTTACTATGTTACTTGTATCCTATGCATCAGAGTTGGTACATGTGTGTTTTAGTTATTTCTTTTACTTTTCTTGGCTTCATCCTCTTTCTTCCTCTCGTGATAGTGGTATGAGAAGATGGAAAAAAAAAACAGTCTGCTTTTGTTTCTAACTCCTTTAGAAACCCAAGTCAGGGCTCATGTACCCTCAGGAAACTTCACTGATTAGTTTCACTTTATCTAAATTTCTCCTGTGTCTGAAACTTGGCATTAGGTCTCAGTTACATCCCCTTAGTCAGGAGTTCCAGTTTTTGACACTTTGTATTTTTTTTTCCTTTCCTTTCCTTTTCAGAGAATGCACATGTTTCTGTGGTATGCCGGGAAGAAAGCCTGGAAGAAGAGTGGATGGGTTTATTGGGGTACCTTTCCAGAATCTCTATTTGTAAAAAAAGAAAAGGTAATCATGAGGGTGATGCTTTCAATTGGGTTTGGAGACTCAGTCTGGGAGGCATTGGAAAGCTGGGAATTCGTCATCCTAAGTACTCCTGCTCCTAGGGCTGAAAAGCATATTCCAGGAAATCCACCCCTGCTGAAAACACGAATACATTTTCACTTGGCTCCTTGCAATTCCCAAGCCAAGGAGAGGCCATTGAGTGTCTCAGATTTTTAAAAAAAATTATTTATTAGTCAGTTTTAGAGAGAAGGGTGAGAGAGAGAGAGAGAAAGAGAAAGAGAGAGAAACATCCATTTGTTTTCCACTTATTTATGTATATTCATTGATTGATTCCTGTATGTACACTGGCTGGGGATTGAACCTGCAATCCTTGGAGTATTGGGACAATGATCCAACCACCTAAGCTATCCATTCAGGGCCAGTGTTTCAGATTTTGAAAGGCAGGCACGGCCTGCAGACTTCCCAAATGAGTAAGACTGAATAAAAGAATTTTCTGGCTAGGGGCAGCACAAAGGCTGTTCTGCTCAAGATTTTGAAATCCCAGATTTATACCAAAGGAGTGGGGAAGAACCACACCCTCATCTGTTAGCCCGGTTGCCACGCCCTGTGCACCACAGGCCCCAGCTGAGAGCTCAAGTCATGTGGGTATGCTTGGGCTTCTCCTGGAGCCTAACTTGCTGTCTCTCCACAGATTACTGTAAGAAATACAGAAATTATATAAGAAGCAGATTCCAGTGTATGAAGGACAGGAATGCCCGTCTTGGTGAGAGTGTGAACCTCAATAAACGCTACACCAGGCTGCGTCTTGTCAAGGAACACCAGAGCCAGCAGCAGAGGGAGCACGAACTCCTGGCCATTGGCAAGACCGTGGCTAACATGGGGGACGGCCCTATGAATTCTGTGAACTTGGAATTGCTGTTTGAGCCTGAGGACCCATACTCTGAGCCTGTACACACAGTGGTGTTCCAGGGATCGGCAGGCATTGGGAAAACTATGCTGGCCAGGAAGATCATGTTGGACTGGGCATCAGAGAAACTTTACCAGGACAAGTTTGACTATTTGTTCTACATCCACTGTCGGGAAGTGAGCCTGGGGACACGGAGGAGCCTGAGGGACCTGATGGTCAGCTGCTTCCCTGACCCAAACCCACCCATAAGCAAGATCATGAAGAAGGCTTCCAAGATCCTCTTCCTCATGGACGGCTTTGATGAACTGCAAGGAGCCTTCGATGAGCACAGTGAGGCACTCTGCACAGACTGGCAGAAGGTGGAACGGGGAGACATTCTCCTGAGCAGCCTCATCAGGAAGAAGCTGCTTCCCGAGGCCTCGCTGCTCATCACCACAAGGCCCGTGGCCCTGGAGAAGCTGCATCACTTGCTGGATCATCCGCGGCATGTGGAGATACTGGGTTTCTCAGAGACCAAAAAGAAGGAATATTTCTTTAAGTATTTCTCAGATGAGCGGCAAGCCCAGGAAGCCTTCAGGCTGATTCAGGAGAATGAGGTCCTTTTCACCATGTGCTTCATTCCCTTGGTCTGCTGGATCGTGTGCACTGGGCTGAAGCAACAGATGGACAGTGGCAAGAGTCTCGCTCAGACATCCAAGACCACTACTGCCGTGTACATCTTCTTTCTCTCCAGTTTGTTGCAGTCGCAAGTAGAGAGCCAGAAGCGCCACGTGTCGGCCAACCTTCGGGGTCTTTGTTCGTTGGCTGCAGATGGGATCTGGAACCAGAAAATCCTGTTCGAGGAGGCAGACCTCAGGAACCATGGCCTGCAGAAGGCGGATGTGTCTGCTTTTCTGAGGGTGAACCTATTCCAAAAGGAAGTGGACTGTGAGAAGTTCTACAGCTTCATCCACATGACTTTCCAGGAGTTCTTTGCTGCCATATACTACTTGCTGGAAGAGGAGGAGCAGCGAGGGGTGACGGACGTACCACAGAGTCTTTTGGAACTCCCCAAACGAGATGTGACAGCTCTTCTCGAGAACTATGGCAAATTTGAAAAAGGATATCTGATTTTTGTTGTCCGTTTCCTCTTCGGCCTTATAAACCAAGAGAGAACCTCTTACTTGGAGAAAAAACTGAGTTGTAAGATCTCACAGCAAATCAGGCTAGAGCTGCTGAAATGGATCGAAGCTAAAGCTAAGGCTAAGATCCTGCAGATGCAGCCGAGCCAGCTGGAGTTGTTCTACTGCTTGTATGAAATGCAGGAGGAAGATTTTGTGCAAAGGGCCATGGGCCACTTCCCAAAAATTGAGATCACTCTCTCCACCAGAATGGACCATGTGGTTTCTTCTTTCTGTCTCAAGAATTGTCAAAACGTGCAATCCCTTTCCCTGAGGTTGCTCCATAACTCACCCAAAGAGGAAGAGGAAGAGGAGGAGGAGACAGCTCAACACTCTGATGTGGACCACTGTATCATCCCAGAACCTTTTTCTTATCGGTAAGGATACCAGCTTCAGGCAGGTGGTAGAACATGCCCTCCACTTTTTAGCCACCTTTATCTCAGCACTTGCTCCCTCTCCCCTCTTCTCAGCTGTCTCTCAAACACAATTGCCTCAGCTATATAGTAATGCAACCTCCACCATCTCTAGTAGATCCCTTCATTGGCAGAGACTGACCAGTGGAAGAAGGGTAGCTGGACAAGTGGGACAAGATAAAGCCAATGAAACAATAGAGAACTGAGTAAAAATGTTTGTCAACTCAAATTGCCTGTAATCAATCCACTTGGGGTTCTAGCCGGGTAATAGCCAGTCGATACCGAAGGGAGAAAACCAGCCCTGTGACTTGGTCTCAGGACCACAGAGGACAGAAGGCCCTTAGCACTGACTGCTGTATGGCGGTTTCACAGAGTGAAGTCTGAACCTCTCTGGACGAAGTGGTGGGACCTGGGTGAAGAGAGGAGAAGGTTAAAAGATTTGAGCAGTAGGGTCTGCTAAGAACAAGACGTGAATGTAGTCTGAGGAAAAGTGTGTGTAGAAAACAATGAGGAGAGACACGGCTTCATTGGAACCAATGTGATAAGGACCGTTGAGGAAATAAGGCTAGATGGCAGAGAATGCTCCCAGGCCTCACACAGTATTTGCAAGCAGGAGCTCAGCAGCAATACCTCCGCCACAGTCCATTCACCTCCTTGCAGCCCAAGCCCACCCCCTTGTGACTGCATTGGTACAGTTGCTACCTGACTGCTGAGGTCCCTGCATGGAACTGCCACAACCACAGTAGCTGTGGGAAGGTGGCCATTCTGTGAATGCGCGCATGTGACCTCTGTACAAGACAGTAGACACGGGACAAAATAAAGCAGAGAAGAAGCTGGACATGTTCAGCAGCAGCAATGAATTTTAAACTCCTTTTCTCTGTCTCCCTAGCACCTTCATTGGTTGGTCAACCAGGACCACCCTCTGGGGCTTCAGTGGTGGCTAAGACTCAGGTCCTGCTTACAGTGACTTAAGGTTCAGTTTTTTTTTTCTTTTTCTTTTTTTTTTTTTCTGAAGCTGGAAACGGGGAGAAACAGTCAGACAGACTCCCGCATGCGCCCGACTGGGATCCACCCGGCACGCCCACCAGGGGCGACGCTCTGCCCACCAGGGGGCGATGCTCTGCCGCGACCAGAGCCACTCCAGCGACTGGGGCAGAGGCCAAGGAGCCATCCCCAGCGCCCGGGCCATCTTTGCTCCAATGGAGCCTTGGCTGCGGGAGGGGAAGAGAGAGACAGAGAGGAAGGGGGGGGGGGTGTGGAGAAGCAAATGGGCGCTTCTCCTATGTGCCCTGGCTGGGAATTGAACCCGGGTCCCCCGCACGCCAGGCTGACGCTCTACCGCTGAGCCAACCGGCCAGGGCCAAGGTTCAGTTTTGGGGACCGTTAAGAAACACAGGCAGAATGAGGAAAATGGGCCACCGGAAGAACATTTGTAGAGTGCACCTGAAGGGGAGCCCTCAAATGGCGATCCTGGAGGGTGGGGCATGGGGGAGCCAAGCCAGGTGGGGGAGGGGCAGACAGAGGAACATGAGGATGAGAGTGGGAGGTGGAAAAGCAGGCTATAATTCCATGGTGGCCAGTATGTTAGAATAGCTAGAAAGAAGATGGGGAGGTGGAGAGAGAGAAGGAGTAAGAGAAAGTGGCAGAGATGCCCATCAAAGCCCTAAAAGCAAGGCTGAGAAAACAGGAGGCTTGACCCAGACCCCATAGTTGTGAGGAAGGCTCACAGGGACTCAGATGAAAATGCCTCAAGGAAAGCCTGATGCCATCTCTTCAGCTCCCAGCTCCCTTTCTCTGAGAGCAGGTGCTTGCTTTGTGTGTTCTAGAACCTTCTGGGACCAACCACGGGGACAAACCATTCAGTGCCAACTAGACATGCAGGCCCAACCCTAGAGCCATGGAGTCAGACTCTGAATTTGAACAAGAAGTGCACATTGGAATCACTTGGAAGTCTCAGGAATATTCATGTGTCTGATCCTATTTCCTGGAGTTTAACGTTATTCCCAGCGGGTGGCCTGGTCGCTGCATCACTGAGTGGAGGGACAGCTAACCAATGGGGGAGCGAGCAGGACACCTGAGGAAGGGCCCGAGGAGTTCGCTGTTAGCCAAAGCCACCGGCTCACACTATGCACCATACTGTGTGCAGAGCAACCTTACTAAGTCTCTGTGGGCTTCTTCGCTCCTCTGTGGGCAGTCTTTGGTTCAAGGACTCATTTCTTTATCCCTGGGAGGCCGTTGTCTCAACAGGTGCCAGCCACTCCTGACCCCTTCGCTTGTTTGCTCTTCTCACAGATTGATTTTCTTCTCGCCTTCTTCCTTCCTTCCATTTCTAGATTGGTGAACTGCTCTTTTACTTACATCTTTTGTTGGAGTCTCTTCTCTGTCCTGGGAACTAACCAGAATCTCATGGAACTGAACCTCAGTGACAGTCCTCTGGGGGACACAGGGATGAAGGTGTTATGTGAAATGCTCCAGAATCCTGGCTGTAATGTTCAGAGATTGTGGTAAGTGTGTGTGTGTGTGTGTGTGTGTGTGTGTGTGTGTGTGTGAGAAAGAGAGAAAGAGGGCTGGAGGAACACCTCAGGGACCACCAGATCAGTGGTTTATTAGTTCCTAGGGCTGCCATTAACAATGTACTACAGACTGGGGGCTTAAACAACAGAAATTTATTTTCTTGTGAGACTGTTCTGGAGGCTGGAAGTCTAAAATGAAAGTGTGAGCAGGGCTGTTTTCCACTGAAGCCTGACTTCTTGAATGTAGATGGCATCTTCTCTCTGCACATGTTTGATCCCCTCTCCTTACAAGGAAGCCAGTTATGTTGGATTAGGGCCTGCTTTAATGACCTCATTTTAATTTAATCACCTCTTTAAAGACCCCCATCTCCAAATACTGCCACATTCTGAGGTCCTAGCAGTTAAGACTTCAACATATTAATTTTTTTATGGGGGACATTGCAAGTAAGAAGGCAGAATGATTGGAGTCTGGTTGTTTGGGAGGTATTATATGGAGAAGTATGAAGGGGAACTGAAAACAGGCGATTTGTTGGTGGTGTGACAAAAATGCATGCCCTTCAGTATTTTCCATTTCCTCATGGCCATGTTGATAGAAGGGAATCTGAGAGTGTTGTCACAGACAGTGGTGGCTACTGGGCTG
This sequence comes from Saccopteryx leptura, assembly GCF_036850995.1. Lineage (NCBI taxonomy): Eukaryota > Metazoa > Chordata > Mammalia > Chiroptera > Emballonuridae > Saccopteryx > Saccopteryx leptura. Next base: position 269,642,488 of record NC_089503.1, on the reverse strand, counting down.
GAACCCACCAGGACATTTTGTATAGATTGGTTGTCCCAGGGAATCTCTGGTTGCCTTATTCTGAAGAGCTTGCTCTGAATCCACATGGGAATCAGACACTCATATTCTTAAGGTGAGTACATTGTATCTAAGCCATCCTTGCAGCCTTGTCCCACAATACATCTGAATTAGTGACAAGCCACACTCTAGGATGTCTTTCTACCTCTCTCTCATGCTCACTGTTCCCACCCCATCCCCAATCTTCCCAATTTTACCTACTTTATAAGCCATTGTCCACTCTCCTCATTCTTGCCAACCCAGGTTCAATAACCATGATCATATGCCTGAATATTACAATGGCTTCCAAGACAGTTGGCTTCCCAGGGCAAGGTTTGTGTTTGTGTTTGTCTTGCCATTCATTGTCTCTACAATGCCTGAACAAGTGTCTCAGCACACTTGAGTGCTCAAAAATGCACACTGAATAAACAGTGGCTGTTCTCCCTTCATCCACTTTTGTTACCCTCCGACCCCTCGTCCATGCAGAAGTCAGAGGGGTTAGAAAATTCTACCTTAATCATGATGTTCCACTTGCTTGAATGCTTTCTCTTTGCTCTTTTTTTTTTAATGAAATTAGGGGTTTTTTTAGATTTTATTTATTAATTTTAGAGAGAGGAGACAGAGAGAGAGAGAGAGAGAGAGAGAGAGAGAAGGGGGGAGGAGCAGAAAGCATCATCCCCCCTTGACCCATCCCATATGTGCCTTGACCAGGCAAGCCTGGGGTTTTGAACCAGTGACCTCAGCATTCCAGGTCAACGCTTTACCCACTGCGTCACCACAGGTCAATGCTTTACCCACTGTGTCACCACAGGTCAGGCGGAGTAAATTTTTTTAAAACTGAATTTATTGGGGTAGCATTGGTTAATAAAATACATAGGTTTCAGGTGTACAATTCTATGATACATTATCTGTATATTTTTTTTTAATTTTTTTAAATTCATTTTAGAGAGGAGGGGGGAGAGAGAAAGAGAGAGAGAGAGAGAGAGAGAGAGAGAGAGAGAGAGAGAAGAGGAGGAGCAGGAAGCATCAACTCCCATATGTGCCTTGACCAGGCAAGCCAGGGTTTTGAACCGGCAACCTCAGTGTTTCCAGGTTGACACTTTATCCACTGCGCCACCACAGGTCAGGCCATTATCTGTATATTGTGTTGTGTGTTCACCACCCAAGTCAAGTGTCCTTCTGTCACCATGTATCCCCCCTTTACCCTCTCCTACTCCCCCACCCCCTTTCCCTTTGTAATCACCATATTGTTGTCCATGTCTATGAGATTTTGTTTTGCTTGTAATCCATTTATGTTTTTCACTCATCCCCCAACCCCCTCTCTTCTGACAGCTATCAGTCTGTTCTCTGTATCTATGAGTCTTTCTATTTTTTTACTTTATTTTATTTATTAGATTCCACATATGAGTAAAATCATAGAATAGTTGTCTTTCTCTCACTGGCTTATTTCACTTAACATAATGCTCCCCAGGTCCATACATGCTGTTGCAAAGGGTAAGATTTCTTTTTTTATTTTTATGGCTGTGTAGTATCCTATTATGTAAACGTACCACAGCTTTCTTTATCCACTCATTTACTGATGAACACTTGGGCTGCTTCCATGTCTTGGCTATTGTAAATATACTGCTCACAAAAATTAGGGGATATTTCAAAATGAATACAAAGCTATAAAATATCCCCTAATTTTTGTGAGCAGTTTAGCACTGCAGAGAACATAGGGTACATCTTTTTGCTCTTTTGATAAATTATAAATGTTTTGTAATTTTTCCCTTGACGGTTCCTTCTTGTCTTGATGCTCTGGCTGGCTGGCTTTGGAACTTCACCTGCCTCTCTGCCCTCATCTCCAGCTACTGTCTCCATGACCCCATGGGTACCCCTGTGTGATTCCTGGGAAATGGATGACAATGAGATACTTTGCAGATCAACTAGAAGTCCATTTACTTCTAGTTGGTGTGAAGATTGGGGCAGGAAGGAAGGTGATCCATAAAGCTCAGGACATCTGCACTATTGGCCTGGGAAGGACCTGGGATACTGCTCTTGTTCCTTTGACAGGGACAAATTATTATTGTTGTTGTTGTTATTGGGAATGGTGTGTGCGTGTTTGTGCGTGTGTCTGTGTGTAAAACAAACCAAGAGCCAGGGCTTCTTGTACCTTCAGTGTGGATGAGGGTCTGAGGTTAAATCACTCAGCAGAACAGCGGGCGCATTGACCAAGGGAAGTGGACGGGTGCAACCCTAAAGAGGTGGGCATGTGTGTGAGGGAGTCTCAGCGGTTAGGGCACAGGGTGAACTGTGGGACTATGGATTCATTCCCTTTCCATTTACAGAACAGGCACGTGCCATTTATGTATTTGAGAGTTGGCCATTATTTATGAAGCAAGATCATTGCTTGCTGCTCAACAGCTATCTGTGGTCCCAGGCTGTGAGCTGGCCAACCCGGAGCTTACTTCCCTGGATGTCTCTTGGGAGTGTTCAGGAGTTCTGATAAGAGGCTGCTCTCCTCAATACTTCATTATGCTTTCCCCTTTGTCACATGAGGACACAAGTGCCCCTGTATGGGCTGAAGTCACAGGTATCCCTAGAGGGTAATCTGCCAGGCAGCGATGATCTGATGCTCTCTGCTTCTGTGCTCGGCACCCAGGTTGCGACGGTGCTGCCTTTCCCATCAGAGCTGCTTCCACCTCTCCTACGTCCTGAGCAGCAACCAGATGCTGGTGGAGCTGGACCTGAGCCACAACGCTCTGGAGGACTGTGGAGCCAGGCTCATATGCACGGGGCTGAAGCATATATTCTGCAGCCTGAAGAAGCTGTGGTGAGTGTGAGCTCATTCCCCTCATGAAGAAGCAAGAGCCGTGACTTCAATGAGCTCACACAGATGGGAGAGCTAGTATCCCAAAGACGGTCCTCATGCTCCTTCCAGGTGGTGGTCAGTAATTCCACCAGTTAGTGGTCACTGTGGGAGGAGCCCCATACTGAGTGCTGGTGGGAAACTCAGCAAGGGGAATTATGTTGTCTTTAGGGTATTCCCAGCCTAGCTGAACAAATTCAGCCGCTGCCATGCGATGCTCTAGCAGAGCCCTTGGTCTCCACGCTGGACAGGAACAGTGGTGCTGGAGCAATGCAGATACTGAAGGAAGCACTTGGAATGGCAGGGGTGACTTATACACATTAGGGTGGTTATCCTAAAAAAACAAAACAAAACAGAAAACAACAAATGTTAGTGAGAATGTGGAGGAAGCAGAAACCTCACACATGGCTGGTGGGAATGTTAAATGGTGCAGCTGCTGTGGAAAACAGGGTGTCAGTTCCTAAAAATAAAAAATTTAAACATAGAATTACCATGTGATTTAGCAATTTTATGTCTGGGGAAATACCCCAGAGAGTTGAAGTGAGGCACTCAAACATGTACTTGTACACCCAGCAGTGGTGTTCCCAACAGCCCACAGGTGGGGACAACCCAAGTGTCCGTCAATGCACAAGTAGATTTAAAAAATGTGATATATACACAAATATAGCCTTAAAAGGAATCTGACACATGCTGCAACATGGGTAAACCTTGAGGACATTGTATTAAGTGGAATAAGCCAGACACAAAAGGACAAATTCTATATGATCTGCTTACATGAATGAGGTCCCTAGTGTGGTCAAACTCATAGAGACAGGAAGTAGAAGGTTGGTTGCCATGGGCTGGGGAATTGGGAATTATTGTTTAATGGGGACAGAGTTTTAGTTTAGTACGATGAGGAAGTTCTGGAGATAGATGGTGGTGATGGTTGCACTACAGTGTGAGTATACTTCATGCCACTGAGCTGTACACTTACAGTGCCTACAATGGTAACTTGTATGTTGTGTGTAACTTGTAAATATATAAGCGAGAGAGAGAGAAAAAGATGTATATAGAGACAAAAAGAGAGAGATGAGAAGCATCAATTCGAAGTTGTGGCACTGTTAGTTGTTCATTCATTACTTCTCCTAAGTGCCTTGATGGGGTGGGCAGTGGGCCCAACAGAGCCAGTGACCCCTTGCTCAAGACAGCAAGCTTGGGTTCAAGCCAGCGACCTTTGGACTCAAGCCAGTGACCATTGACATGATCCCACACTCAAGCAGGTGACCCCACACTCAAGCTGGTGAGTCTGTGTTTCAGCCAGATGAACCTGTGCTCAAGCCAACAACCTCATAGTTTTAAAACTAGGATCTTGGTGTCATGGGTTGATACTCTACCCACCACTCCACCACTGGTCAGGCATATGCTGTATACATTTAACACAATAATAAATGTAGGGAGTGGGAAGGTGCAGAATTGGCATGGGGTTAGAAGGTGTTTACTTGCTAGTACAAAAACAGAAAAGGAAATAAAAAGTTAACATAGAACATAAACGTACTCTTTCCATGTGTGGATTAGACTAGGAGTGCTTCCTTGAATCACAGCAGAGGGAGTGAGAGGTATGTTAATGCTCTGCCATCTCTGCGTAAGGTTGGTCAACTGCTGTCTCACATCAGCGTGTTGTGTGGATATCGCATCTGTCCTGAGCATGAATCAGTCCCTGACCAGACTCTACTTGGGGGAGAATGCCCTAGGAGACTCAGGAGTTGGAGTTTTATGTGAAAGAGCAAAGCATCCACAATGTAAGCTTCAGAAACTGGGGTAAGTAAGTATTCATGGTGTCTCCTTTCAAGGATACATTATTGGGAAAATGTGGGTGTTACTCAGATGGAGTTGAGGGTGGAGAACAAAGGAGACAGTTTTTGTCCTCCCAATTCTCTACATGCTTCTAAGCTATTCATGGGGATAGTACCCACTTTATGTGTGAACATTTCCAAGCAAGTTGATCATTGCTGCACAATGTGGCCACTGCAGCAGGGGTGAGTTCTGATCCCAGCAGGGCACCTTCTTTGATTTCTGTGGATTAGCTTTGCTCCCAAGAGTCTGCCGAGGGGTGCTGATCTCAATTCCCAGAGAAAACACTCACTCTCTAGTCTTTTCATCTCAGCCCTCAATTAGGAGATAGATAGCTGAGCACCAACACCCACATAGTCATGTGGTCCTAATTAGGGACTGGTCTGTTAAAACTCATTACTTGCCAAATTTTTATTTCCGATTTTTTTTGGTGTATTTTGTTTGAAAATGGAATTAGGTAATGGAATTTAGGGGTCTGTATTGGAAAAAAATATTGATACCATTTGGGGTTCATGGACTGTCCTGTCACAAAAATTTTGAAAGAACAGATAATATTACACACACAAGACAAACTCATGTTCTATGCCAAACAGGAAAGCATTCGACATGGAGTCCTACATTACATTTCCTACACTGCTTGCACACATTTGTGCCACATACAGCACATTTTCTTTGCTTTCCCTCACAGGTCCTTCCAATACATGTCCAATTGGATCAAATCTAACATCTTCAGGTACACGGCTTTTCCTTGTCACGCTTGAACTGGGTCTTCCGATGACTTTAGGATTGGATAATAAGTCTGTTTTCATATATGTTCTTGCAATATTGTGTCTGAAGTCCTATAACGAGATGTTTTCATTTGAAGCAGTATAAAGAGCATGGGCGTTAACAACAGCAACATCAATGGCATTTGTAAAAAAGAGGAAAATACCACTTCTTTCCTCTAAATTTAATGCAATACTTTTGGACATTCCAGCCCAGCTTGTCAACATCACCTATATACTTGTTATATTGCCCTACAATGTGTGTTCTATCCACTCGACATTCTATCTTTTCTTTCTTAGAATACCTTTTCACTTTTTCTAAAGGTTGTACTCCTAAATAATTTGACATAACTTTGACACAGTTATTGTCATTCCAAATCAATGCAAAAATATTATTACTTTCATAATAATAGTAATCATATGCTCCATGTAGCTATCCTGTATAGCCTCTACAGACTCATCACTGACTGATGGCCTACCAGAACGGGGTTTCTCCACCAAACTGCTGGTTTCCTTCAACTGCTTATCCCAACGAGTAATGTTATTCCTACGTGGTGGCGCTTCATTATAAACACGCCGATATTCACGTTGCACTTTGGTCACGGATTCGAATTTAGCGAGCCACAGAACACACTGAACTTTCCTCTATACCGTCCACATCTCGACTGGCATGGCCGTGGGCTGCTCTGCTGTATACACGGTGTTACGTCATCATCTGTGCATGCGCACATGCTGCCACATCATCCTACAGAAACTGGGAGGGTTTTCCTTTTATTTGGTGCAGATTTCACATTTCTGTTGTCTTTTGTTGCTTTCCTGTGACCAGTCAAAAGTGCAACACTACTTTACAGACACACTGTACTTTGGGTTACTATGTAGTTTAACAAGTCTTCATCAAAAAATTCTTCAAATATGTCAACAGGTGATTTATTTTTCAAATGTTGAGTCATTTTTTATTTCAGTTCAGATACATTGTCGTACTGTAATGTACTACTGGAAAAGTTTATGTCCTGTTTTTTCCAGTCACTCTTTGGCAATACTTTACGTTTTGATTTTTGCATAGATGATGGATTGTCTTCTAAGGCACTAGAATGTACTTCTAATTGACCAGAAACATCCTGTGGAAGAGTGTCTTCTAAAATATTTTCATCAAGGTCTTTACAATCTGATACTGCATCCACATTATTGGGAGACAGTTCAACTATATCGATGGTTTCGTGTTCTAATTTGTCAAAAAGTTCGTCATTTCTGAGTATTTCTTCTATATCTCTAACACTAAGAAATTTTCTAGCAGCCATACTGCCCCCAAAACTGTGGAAGTAAAACAACAACTATGAATTACTAAAGTACCTAAATATTATCAATTTTTAACATAGCACATTCCATGAGCCCCAAATGGGGAACAACATATTTTATAGTATATTTTTTATAATAGGTATTATATGGACTTACATATTATTGTGCTGTCCACTAAAGAGATGTGTTAATAGTCTCACACATGAACCTGCCTAAAAAAACAAAAAATTAATAACAAAAATTTCGCTAGAAAACAACATAAATTTTAAAACTACATTTTACCTCACAAGTTATATATTTATATGTCAAATACTTTTACAGGTTAGGCAACATTGAAACAAAAATAATTTTGAAAGCTAGAAGGTATGTGTGTTTAAACGAGTACACATTTATTCATTATAACCATACTTTAAGTGAAAAAAAAATTAAAATTCCCACGTGAGACCCACGGCAGTTTAATACCCCATTTGAAGTGCAAATGCTCAGACCTGAAACTGACCTTCCAAGAGATGTGTGCTGGAGCTCTCTTCTTTTGCGTCCCTGTGCTGTCACTGGTGGGTTAGAACTCTTACCTTCTATGTCTCTGTGATGTCACTATTGGGTGGATCTGTCATCTTCTGATCTTGTGTGTCCCTGTCCTGTCACTAGTGTGGTGAAACTCTCATCTTCTGAATCTCTGTGCTTTCACTGGTGGGGTGGAGTTCTTATCTTCTGTGGCCCTGGGCTGTATTTGTTGAGCTAGTAGTTTGCTCATATTTCTGGCTCTCATGTCAGAATGTGAGTTGTTGGAATTTTTGAGCAAATAATAATAAAAATTCTGGGGTGTCCTTTAACACCAACAAGCAATTCTCTGGAAACACCAACTGGGTGTCTTACAGTCAATTTTATTTTGATGCTATCTACCTAGAGTCACCAGATCCCACTTGACAAAGGCTCTGTCCTACAAGACTGTCCTCTCCCCAGCAATGCTGGATGCTAATTGCAAATGCTGGATCCTTAGGTTACTCGCATTTCTTTCTTGGCTACGAATTGGGGGTTCCAATGACAGTCACCACAGGTTTAAAAATTTGCTACAATAGCTCACAGTAATCAGAAAAACCATTATTATGTTTATTATAAAGAATATTATAAAGAATACAAATAGCCATGTGAAGAGTCATGTAGGATGAGAACCAGAAGGTCCGGGGCTCAGGAGTGTCTGTTCCCATGGAGCTGGGGTGCCCCACTCTGCCAGCATGTGGATGTGCTCACTGTCCCAGAGAGTCTTCAAATCTTTCTTCAGGAGATTTTATTTTATTTATTTATTTATTTATTTATTTATTTATTTATTTATTTAAAGCTGGAAATGGGGAGAGACAGTCAGACAGACTCCTACATGCGCCCGACTGGGATCCACCCGGCATGCCCACCAGGGGCTACGCTCTGCCCACCAGGGGGCGATGCTCTGCCCCTCTGGGGCGTCGCTCTGCGGTGACCAGAGCCACTCTAGCGCCTGGGGCAGAGGCCAAGGAGCCATCCCCAGTGCCTGGGCCATCTTTGCTCCAATGGAGCCTTGGCTGCGGGAGGGGAAGAGAGAGACAGAGAGGAAGGAGGGGGGGTGGAGAAGCAAATGGGCGCTTCTCTTATGTGCCCTGGCCGGGAATCGAACCCGGGTCCCCCGCACGCCAGGCCAACGCTCTACCACTGAGCCAACCGGCCAGGGCTATTTTTTAATTAATTATTTATTTATTATTATTTTTTATTATTTTTTTTTTGTATTTTTCTGAAGCTGGAAATGGGGAGAGACAGTCAGACAGACTCCCGCATGCGCCCGACGGGGATCCACCCAGCATGCCCACCTGGGGGCGACGCTCTGCCCACCAGGGGGCGATGCTCTGCCCCTCCAGGGCGTCGCTCTGTTGCAACCAGAGCCACTCCAGCGCCTGGGGCAGAGGCCAAGGAGCCATCCCCAGCTCCCGGGCCATCTTTGCTCCAATGGAGCCTTGCTGCGGGAGGGGAAGAGAGAGACAGAGAGGAAGGAGAGGGGGAGGGGTGGAGAAGCAGATGGGCACTTCTCCTGTGTGCCCTGGCTGGGAATCGAACCGGGACTTCTGCACGCCAGACCGATGCTCTACCACTGAGCCAACCGGCCTGGGCCAATTATTCATTTATTTATTTTGGGAGGAATTAGTTCTTTATTTTTAAATTTTTAAATTGAATTTATTGGGGTGATATTGGAAAATAAAATAATACAAGTTTCAGATGCACAATTCTATCATACATCACCTGTTAAGTTGAATTGTGTGTTTACCACAACTAAGTCAAGTCACCCTCCATCATCATCTATCTCCCTCTATTCTCCTTTACCTCCCCAACCCCTTTCCCTCCAGCAACCCCACAGTGTTGTCTGTCTGAGTGTTTTTTTTTATTTTTTTATTATTTTTTACAGAGACAGAGAGTGAGTCAGAGAGAGGGATAGACAGGGACAGACAGACAGGAATGGAGAGAGATGAGAAGCATCAATCATTAGTTTTTCATTGCGCGCTGCAACACCTTAGTTGTTCATTGATTGCTTTCTCATATGTGCCTTGACCGCGGGCCTTCAGCAGACTGAGTAACCCCTTGCTGGAGCCAGCGACCTTGGGTTCAAGCTGGTGGGCTTTTGCTCAAACCAGATGAGCCCGCGCTCAAGCTGGCGACCTTGGGGTCTCGAACCTGGGTTTTCCGCATCCCAGTTCGACGCTCTATCCACTGTGCCACTGCCTGGTCAGGCTATGAGTGTTTTCTTAATCTTTTACCTTTTCTACTCAGCCCCCAAGCCCCAGTCTCCTCTGACAGCTCTCAGTCTCTTCTCTGCATCTTTGAGTCCATTAATTTATTTCATTCATTAGACTCCACATATAAGTGAATTTCATTGTGGTTTTAATTTGCATTTCTGTGATAATCAGTGATGTCGAGCATCTTTTCAAATGTCCAATGACTATTTGTATGTTTTCTTTGGAAAAATATCTATTCAGGTCCTTTGCCCAGGTCATTTTATTTTTTTAACTCAATTTTTTTTTACTTCAAAAATTTTATTTATTGATATTTAGAGAGAGATGAAAGGAGAGAGAGAAAGAGACAGAAACATTGATCTGTTTCTGTATGTGTCCTAACTGGGGATCAAATCTGCAACCTTTGCACATCAGGACAATGCTCCAACCAACAGAGCTATCCAGTCAGGACCCAATTCTTAATTGAATTGTTTGATTTTTGATATTTTGAAAGTTTTGAGTTTTAAAAGTTTCTTATAAATTTTAGGTATGAAGCCCTTATTAGAGGTATTGGCAAATATGTTCTTCCATTGAGTGGGTTTTCTTTTCATTTTGCAAAACATTTTAGTATGATGTAGTCCCATGTGTTTATTTTTTCTTTTGTTTCCCTTGCTTGCAGTGATATATCAGAGAAAAAGAATATTGCTATGAGAAACATCTGAAACTTTACTACCTATGTTTTCTCCTAGAATTTTTATGGTTTTGAGTCTCTAATATTTAAGTATTTAATAAATTTTGAGTTTATTCTTGTGTATAGTGTAAGCTGTCCAGTTTTATTTTTTCCATGTATCTGTCCCATTTTCCTACCCTTATTTATTGACTAGACTAGATTTACCCCATTGTATGTCCTTGCTTCCTTTGTCAAATATTAATTGACTATAAAGATGTGAGTTTATTTCTGGGATCTCTGTTCTGTTCCTTTGATCTATATGTCTGTTTTTATGCCACTACCATGCTGTTTTGATTACTATGGCCTTGTAGTATAGTTTGTTATTAGGTAGTGTGATTCTTCCAACTTTATACTTTTTTTTATTATCAAGATCACTATTGCTATTTGGGGTCTTCTGTGGTTTCATGTACATTTTTAGAATATTTATTTTAGTTCTGTGAAATGCTCCATTGGCATCTTGATAGGAATTTCACTGAATCTATACATTGTTTTGGTTCATTAAAATGAACATTTTAATCATGTTAATTTTTTCTATCTGTGTACATGGTACATGCTTCCACTTAATGTGTATCTTCTTCAGTTTCTTTCTTCCGTGTCTTAAATTTTCCAAGTACAGATATTTTACATCCTTGGTTAAATTTATTCTTACGTATTTTATTCTTTTTGAAGCAATTGTAAATGGAACTGTTTTCTTAATTTTTCTATTTCATAGTTCATTATTTGTGCATAAAAATGCAGCTGATTTCTGGATATTTATTAATTTTAATTTTTAGTAAGTAAATGAGAGAGACAGGAAGGAAGAGAGATGAGAAGCATCAACTCATAATTATGGCACTTTAGTGTTTCATTGATTGCTTCTCATATGTGCCTTGACAGAGGTGGGGAGAGGGCTCTAGCCAAGCCAGTGACCCCTTGCTCGAGACAGTGACCTTGGGGTTCAAGCTAGTGACCTCTGGGCTCAAGCCAGTGACCACGGGGTCACATCTATGATCCCACACTCAAGCTGGTGATTCCAAACTCAAGCCGGATGAGCCCATGCTCAAGTTGGTAACCTCAGAGTTTCAATCCTGGGTCTTAGCATCTTAGGTTGACGTTCTATCCACTGTGCCACCTCTTGGTCAGGCAGTTTCTGGATTTTTAGTTTGTATCTTGCTACTTTATTGAGTTAATTTATCAGTTCTTATAGTTTTTTCTGGAATCTATAGGGTTCTCCATATAAGGCATTATGTCATCTGCAAATAATGACAGCATCACTCTTTCTTTTCCAATTTGGATGCCTTTTGTTTCTTCTTTTCTGAATGCTGTGGCTAGACTTCCAGTAGAATGTTGAATAAGAGTGGTGCTAGGGAACATCCCTGTCTGGTTCCTGATCTTAAGGGAAACACTTTTAGTTTTTGTGCATGAAGTATAATGTTGGCTGTGGGTTTGTCATATATGGCCTTTATTATATTGAGGTATGTCCCTTCTACTCCCACTTTGGTGAGAGTTTTTATTGTAAATGAAGACTGGTTTTTATCAAATGCTTTTTCTGCATCTATTTATATGACCATGTGGTTTTTATCCTTAATTTAAAAAATGTGCATCATGTTCATTGATTTGCAGGAATTGTACCAACCTTGCATCCCTGGAATAAATCCCACTTGATTGTGGTATATGACTTTTTTTTAACGTATTACTGGATTCAGTTTGCTAATATTTTGCTGATGATTTTTAACAAGTATGTTCATTAGGGATATTGATGTCTAATTTTCTTTTTTTTGTAGTGTCTTTATTTAGTTTTGGAATTAGGATGATGCCATGTCCAAGGAAGGCTGGCATTGAGGACTCTCCTCCCCGTTTTTTCTATAGGCTGGTGAAGTCAGGCCTGACATCAGATTGTTGTCCAGCCCTGTCCTCAGTGCTGAGCACTAACTGGAACCTCACACACCTTTACTTACGGGGTAATGCTCTTGGAGACATGGGGGTGAAGCTGCTATGTAAGGGACTCTTGCACCCCAACTGCAAGCTTCAGATGTTGGAGTAAGTTTCTTAGGTTATTAGGGCGATGGGAATACATGGTGGGTAAGGGGGGAGTCAGGGGAAGTGATGATGAGATAATCTGTATCTCTGAAGTGATGGTGTCTTCTGAGGGTTTGGCTTTTTACAGAATCATGAGAGTAGGACAAATTAAATTCTACTTTCAGGTGGTGTAAAGGTAGAGACTGGAGCTGCTTTCCCCACATATCTTTCTACCACAAAGGAGTGGGGGAGGTATGGCTTTTGTGTTTTAAGGAAATTTGGGAAAGACATACAATTTGGGGAAAATCAATTCAGAAACCACTATTGCTAATTGGGTCTGGATAATCCAGTGGACCAGAAAAAATACTCCTCCGTGCAAAGAAAACAACTGTGGCACACACAACAGTTCTGGGCTTGCTGACAGTGCATTTCCACTTTATTTGAAACATCACAGGCTAAGAGACCTGGGTGGAGGGTAAGAGGACATTTGCTTTGATCACCCCCCCTTTTTTATTGCCTTTTATTTTTTTAAAGAGTTTAGAAATTTTTTTTTAATTTATTAATTTTAATGTGGTGACATTGATAAATCAAGGTACATATGTTCAGAGAAAACATCTCCACATTATTTTGACATTTGATTATGTTGCATACCCCTCACCCAAAGTCAAATTGACCCCCCCCCTTTTTTTTTGGCAGACTAGACAACTGCAGCCTGTCTTCACACTGCTGCTGGGATCTTTCCACACTTCTGACCTCCAACCAGAGCCTACGGCAGCTAAGCCTGGGCAGCAACGACCTGGGTGACCTTGGGGTCATGCTGTTCTGTGAGGTGCTGAAGCAACAGAGCTGCCTCCTGAAAAGCCTTCAGTAAGTGCCCCCTGCAGAGATGTGAGGGACAGGGCTCCGAGCACTAAGGAAAAGTGGCCAGTCACAGAATTCCAAGATGGTTTTTTTGCACTCAGTGTGAAGTTGGGCTTGGGCCAGGTGTTGCAGATATTTTAGGGTGAATGAGTCATGAACTTTATTCAGGCATTTAGAATGTTCCATGTTCAGTTGGGTGTGGAAAAGCCTTCCATCTATATTCCTAAAAGAAATGTAAGGCCCAATGCAAGTGGCCAAAGAGAGTTACATTTCTAGACAGAGGCTTGGACTTTGTAGAGCTAGACCTTGTCTATGGGTCATCCTGATTGCGAAGGTCTTGCCATAGAGGAGTGTTGTTGGCCTTATTTTTGAGGATTTCTAAATGGAGAGAGAGTGCTCCAGAGCCATCAAGATGAGAAATTCCATAAAATTCAGCCAGTGCCATGTGTTGGGACCCCTGGCTCCCTTCCATCACAGGGACAGCACTGAGGTGCTCATTACCTCCCAAAGTAAGAGCTTCCTGTTAATGTCCTGCCTTCAGTTCAACCTGCAGATTACACTCTGGACTTAACTATTACTGTTTGTTTTTTTAAATTTTCTGGAGAGATAGAAGAACAGACAGACAGGAGGAAGAGAGATGAGAAGCATCAATTCTTTGTTGCAGCATCTTTGTTGTTCATTGATTGCTTTTTTATATGTGCCTTGACCAGGGAGCTCCAGCAGAGTAAATGACCCCTTGCTCAAGCCAGTGACCTTGGGCTCAGGCCAGCAACCTTTGAGCTCAAGCCAGTGACCATGGGGTCATGTCTATTATCTCATGTTCAAGTTGGTGAGCCCATGCTCAAGGCTTGCATTCAAGCTGGTGACCTCGTGGCTTCAAACCTGGGTCCTCACCATCCCAGGTCAATACGCTATCCATTGTGCCACAGCCTGGTCAGGCTTCTCTAGACTTGAGTGGCAACACACTACCCTCTGGGGTTTCTCCTACTTCATTGGCTTGTTTCTGCTCTGTTTTATCTCTTGTTTCTCATTGACCTGATCTTTACAAACTGAATCCCTGAAACTCACCCATTGTCTAATTTTTCTTCATACTTTCCCCTTCATTTATACTGTCTAGTATACTGGCTTTTTCCACATATGTGATGAACACCCCAAATTATATTTCCCTGAATACCATGTCCAAATGCTGGTCTGACTTTTTCACTTAGGTTGTCTAATAAGCCTCCCAAACTTTGCATATTCAAATTGCAACCTGTGCTTTTCTACTTTGTCTGCAACCTGTTTCTTCCCCTTCTCAGTCAGTGGTAACTTATCTGAATCACTCTGGACAAAAAATCCTTATGTCCCCTTTGATGCCTCTTCTTGCTTATGTACGTACATTCTAGCAGCATGTCCTGTAAGAATATAAATTCTATTAGCCCAGGGACTTCCCTCCTTGTCCATGACCTCAAGGCAGAGAACTGACTGGAATGCATGTTTGAATAAATAGAAGTTTGACTCAGCATTGCATTCTTGGGATGACATAATAGAGCACATTTGTTATAGGAAAAGCCAGAATTCCCAGAGCTAAGTGAAACAGAGGAGCAAAGGACAGAACGGTGGGGGTGAAGCTGGGATATTGCTATACATGGGATCACTAATGGACACTCTGGGGATGAGGGACAAGCTCAAAATACACTTGGGAGTCCAAGGATGCCGTCAACCTGTCTTGTTGGCTTGGCTGTCATAACAAATTAGCACAGACTGCGTGCCTTAAGTGATGGACATTTGTTTCTCACAGTTCTGGAGGAAGGAATGTCCAAGATCTGCTGACTTGGTTTCTGGTGAAAGCTCTCTTCTGAACTGTCAGACAGTGCCCTTGTCCTGTGTTCTCACATGGCAGAGAGAGAGAGAGAGAGAGAGAGAGAGAGAGAAAGAGAG
The DNA here is from genome assembly GCF_036850995.1 of Saccopteryx leptura. Taxonomy (NCBI): domain Eukaryota; kingdom Metazoa; phylum Chordata; class Mammalia; order Chiroptera; family Emballonuridae; genus Saccopteryx; species Saccopteryx leptura. Next base: position 269,627,473 of record NC_089503.1, on the reverse strand, counting down.
AGAGCACTGCTATCTCTTCCTATAAGAACACTAATCCCATCGCAAGGACCTACCCTAATGACCTCATCTAACCCTAGTTGTATCCCAAAGGCCTTCTTTCCAAATACCATCCCATTGAGGGTTAAGGCTTCAACATACAAATTTTGGAAAAACATAAATTTTCAATCCAGAGCACAGTCAAATCAAGATTGTTAGACATGATACAGGACAAATGGTAGGATTTTTCAGTTAAGTGTCAAGGAAAAGAAAAGGGGCAATGACTTCTGTCACAGATGACTGAAGAGGCATACCAAGCAACTGCAGCATATGGACATGATTACATGAACATAATACTAAAAAATTATCAGACAGTTGACGAAATTTAAACATGTTGAATATGTGTTGAGATTAAAGAATTACTGTTAACTTTTTAAGCTGTGAGAATGCTACTGTGGTTATGTTTTTAAAAAGTCTTTGTGCTGCCCTGGCTGGTTGGCTCAGTGGTAGAGCGTTGGCCTGGCATGCAGAAGTCCCGGGTTCGATTCCAGGCCAGAGCACATAGGAGAAGTGCCCATCTGCTTCTCCACCCCTCCCCCTCTCCTTCCTCTCTGTCTCTCTCTTCCCCTCCCGCAGCCAAGGCTCCATTGGAGCAAAGTTGGCCCGGGCGCTGAGGATGGCTCTGTGGCTTCTGCCTCAGGCGCTAGAACGGCTCTGGTTGCAACAGAGCAACGCCCCAGATAGGCACAGCATTGCCTTCTGGTGGGCATGCCGGGTGGATCCCGGTTGGGTGCATGCGGGAGTCTGTCTGACTGCCTCCCCGTTTCCAACTTCAGAAAAAATACAATACAATAAAATAAAATAAGTAAAAAAAAAAAAAAATCTTTGCCCTGGCTGATTGACTCAGTGGTAGAGTGTTGGCCTGGCCTGTGGAAATCCTGGGTTTGATTCCTGGTCAGGGCACACAGGAGAAGTGACCATCTGCTTCTCCACCCTTCCCCCCCTGCTCCTTTCTCACTCTCTATTGGAGCAAAGTTGGCCCAGGTGCTGAGGATGGCACTGTGACCTCCACCTCAGGTGCTAAAATAGCTTGGTTGCCAAGCAATGGAACAGTGGCCCCAGATGGTTAGAGCATTGCCTGGTAGGGGGCTTGCCAGGCGGATCCCAGTCAGGGTGTATGCAGAAGTCTGTATCTCTGCCTCTCCTCTTCTGACTTTAAAAAAAAAAAAAAGAGTAAAAAGTCTTCTACATTTATTGTCGTACCATACGATATTTGTAGCATGTGTAACATGCTATGTTTAACTGAAACAAGATTGGCCACGGACTATTAATTGTCAAACTTACATCACAAGCATATGGGGATTCATTACACCATTCTCTGTACATTTACATATGTTGAAATATTTTTAAACTTGCAGGTTACAAATATAACATAAACCACATTAGGTATGAAGTGCAACACTGGGGAGCTTAGCAGTGTGTGAGAATAAGGGATGTGAGATGAGATTTTTAAGGCCAAAAACTCTGCACATGTTCATGTAAAGAATATAACTCAAGACTTTCTGTTTGCTTTTGCAGGTTGCGCAAAATGTATTTTAATTACGATACAATCTGTGCATTAGAAACACTTCAAGAAGAAAAGCCTGAGCTGACTGTTGTCTTTGAGCCCTGGCAGAAGTGATGGAAGCAGGGCTGGCAGACACCACTGCACTGTGGCCTGGCCATCTAAGTGTGACAAGTGTCAGTGAGCCCCTCCAGCCAGGGTTAAGACCACCACTATGCAGCCTTCTGGTCCCATGTGGGAGAAGGAGAATGTGAGCCCCTCCTCTACTCCTGGGTAAAACACCAAGTTAACAAAATTATCCACATGGTATGGTTCTCATCACAGCATTTTAGTCAGAGAGCTTGTTCCTCTTGGTGACTTCATCTAACTAACATTCAGTAAAGTACTTTTTTCTGCCTTTTTCTTGCTCTTCCTCTTTCTAAGTCTCTTTCCTTTCATATCCATGTCTCTTCTTTGTTCTGTTCACACCTGCCATCTTTCTCTTGGCTGACCATAACAGAAGGAGTTAACTATATATTATGTTGCAATTTTGTGGTAGTAACTTATTTATTTTTAATTTTTGTAACAGCGTTATTTTCTAATAAAATATTCATGTTTATTGAACCTGGTTGAAAATTCACAAAATATAGAAACTTTGTTGTATTTATGGAGTTAAATTGTTTTCTTTCTTAATTAAAAAAAAAAAGGTACCTAGAGATATTTTTACTTATTTATCTAAATTACTAAAGATAAATTAACTTGCTTTATGGAGCTTATTTATTTTTATTTTTAAAGGATTTTACATATTCATTTTAGAGAGAGGAAAGAGAGAGAGAGAGAGCCGTAGTGGGGGTGAAGGAAGCATCAACTCCCATATGTGCCTTGATTGGGCAAGCCCAGGGTTTCGAACTGGCAACCTCAGCATTCCAGGTTGACGCTCTATCTACTGTGCACCACAGGTCAGGCTTGCTTTATGCATTTAAAAAATCTCTTTGCCAAGTGATTCAATTGTAACGAATGGGGAAAAAAATCACCTTACCCTAACTCTGAAGGTTGAAATGTCAGCTCTGGTTGGAGATGCTGAAAATTATGCGAAGAAAAGTGTTAGAGTAGATGGAGCCTATACTCATAAATAGAAATGTGTAGAAGATGCATTTTCTTAGTTACAAGAAATCATCTAGGATTTATTTCATCCCCGCAGAACTTAATCTACCACACTTCACATAGTAGTAAATTATTGATTATTGTTTCTCTGCAACTCTGAACCACATGAAATTATACAGGATGGAAATACTAGTATTTCTGTCAAATGAGCCATCCAGACCTCTGTTATTCAAATTGTGGACTGTGGAATGTTGATGTAAAAAATTTGCATAAACATGTAAATCAATGACCTTACCAAGTATGCATTTTAGATAAGCTGACTCTTTTTTCATGGTAAGACTTTCTCATAAAGAAATGGTGTGTGATTGACATTCAGGTGCAAACTCTATCTAGTCTAAGGCCAGCACTTTAAATAACTCTGATCTAGATACTGGATTTTGCATCTCTGTGAAGGGAGCTATTACAGACTGCTTCCCTGGTACAAACACCTTGACATGCAAGATAAAATGTAGTTAAAAGCTATGTTGGAAAGAAAGAAAGAAAAAGTCCTGGGCACTTGGAACTTAAAGCTGAATTAAGAGCTTGCCCCTCAGTGATCCAGAGGACTATAAAGACTCCACAATGCAACTATTAATATAGAAACACTCACAAACTTTTCCATACTCATAGAAATAAAAAAATAAGTAAAGTTGCTGGATATAAGATCAATATATAAACATCAATGGAATGCAGTTGGGGAAAAAAATCATTATTTTCAACCATTATAGTGAAGATTGGGTCAGGTATGAGGAGCAGCAGATGCTGAAATCTAAGGGGAAATTTAAATGAAGAGCAGAATACTTGTCTAGTCTGAAAGTATCTTTTCACAGTTGGTTAATCAGTTGCACACAAAAAAAGTAGTAGCTATATAAAGAGCAGAAATTGGACAGTACCCTGACTTTCTAATAATAAAATATCAATGGGGGCAGATGAATATCTGCTTTCAGGTGAGATACCTTGAGAAGGAATCAATATTACCTATGTACAACTCTGGCTGAAAATGCATACCCTAGAACAGGGGTCCCCAAACTACGGCCCGCGGGCCGCATGCAGCCCGCTGAAGCCATTTATCCGGCCCCTGCCGCACTTCCAGAAGGGGCACCTCTTTCATTGGTGGTCAGTGAGAGGAGCATAGTTCTCATTGAAATACTGGTCAGTTTGTTGATTTAAATTTACTTGTTCTTTATTTTAAATATTGGATTTGTTCCTGTTTTGTTTTTTTACTTTAAAATAAGATATGTGCAGTGTGCATAGGGATTTGTTCATAGTTTTTTTTATAGTCCGGCCCTCCAACGGTCTGAGGGACAGTGAACTGGCCCCCTGTGTAAAAAGTTTGGGGACCCCTGCCTTAGGATATAATCACCAGGAAATACCAGACAAACTCCAAATAAGGAAATTCTATGGAAAAGGGTAAGGGGACTGTATTTTTCAAGAATTCCAATATCAGTGTTGACAGTGCATAATTATTGGGAGAACTAGTCTTTACACAATTCTCATTCTTGCATCTTTTCTGTATATATTGCATTATTTCCAAATAAAAAGTTAAAATATCAAAACAGCTAACAGTATTCTTAAGCACCTGCAATTTCAAATGTATAAAAATTCCTATTAATCATGGCAAAAAAAAATTATCAGGTACCTGAAATAAATCTTTCAAAAACTGCACAAAAAATCATACAAAATAAAGCCTAAATGATTGGAGAGCTGTGTCTTATTCCTGGATGGAAAGCTTCCATAGCATGCCAATGCCAGTCCCCAATATACTAAATCCAATGCAATTGCAGTTAACATACTAATGGGGATTTTTATAGAACTGAGCTACTGTCCTCACTGTCACTGCCATAAATGTTCTTGTTGCTGTCATTATAATGGGTGTGTGTTAAAAATCTTTCTATGCTTGATCCATGCCATGTTCTTTACAGCTCTGTGCTATGGGTGAAATTACATCCCCCAGACCTAATTTACATGGCAAGCCCTAGCTCCCAGTACCTTAGAATGTGACTGTATTTGAAGGTAGTCTTTAAAAAGGCAATTAAGATAAAATGAGATCATTAGGGTAGACCCTAGTCCTATTGGTTTCCTTCTAAGAAGAGGAGATTAGAACACATAGGTGGACGACAGGATGACCATGTGAAGAAAAATCTCCATAGCTTCATGTTGACCTCCAGAGCTGTGGGAAAGCAACTCTCCATTGTTTAACCACCCAGACTATGGCAGCTCTAGCACACTTTTATGGCTTCAGTGATGAATAGAAGTGTTAGCAAAACCCATGCCCTTGAACACTGCTCTAAGATCTAAATCACATACATAATAGCCACATGAGCCTGGGACAAATGATGCATGCCTGGACCAAATAAATGAAAACAAAATGTCATTATTGTAAGGTATTTTTCCCCGCGGAGAAGGAAGGAACGGGGCTCGGAGCCACGAAGTGTGGAATAACAAAAGGCTTTATTGAGTATAGAGTGCGCATCCTGCCCAGCGAGGTTCCCTGGCCCCGAGGAAAGATGGAGGCCAGGGAAGTCGCAAGGATTAAAGCACGTGGGAGATATTTAAAGGGGTCCCTCTAGGAAAGTCGAGCTAATATGACATGGTGAAATCTCACTGGCTGGCAGACGGTCGCTTTTTTCCAAATGGTTCCTGTGAAGCCTCTTTTGGCGCGCTTGGTTGTGGGCAGTCCTAGCCAAAGTTCACGGGTCTGGGTTCCCCACGTGACCATCCCCCATTATCCACCGACCTTACATTCTGACCTTTTGTGTTAAATAGAAAAGGGGTGCCGTTTATTTGTCTGGCTACTTCCTGCTGATTAGGGGCATTGTGGGGAGGGGGAGATCAGAAGGTGGTGGCTTTGAGAGGTGTCAGTAGGAACATCTGTGTGGCTGTTAGTTGAGAAACTTCGCAGATGCAGTCCTGTAAGGATTCAAAAAAAAAAAAAAAAAAAAAAAAAAGAGGAGTAATAGGGAGATTTGTAGGGTCCAGCCTTTTGGTGAGCTGGAAATGGATGGAGTCCAGTGGTTCCAACTGCCAGTGGTTCTGTAAGGAGGAAGCTTGAGGCAAAACTGCATGTCAGGAGTGGCATAAAAAGGGGAAAGGAAGGGGTCCCATCCATTCCCATAACCAAGACCTGTGAGGGAACTAGAGGTCCAGAGTGTGATGGCAAAACAGAGAAGGTAGCCCCAGTGTCCACAAGAAATGAGATGGACTTACCCACTTGTTGGTATTACCCTGGGTTCTCCAAGTCCAGGCCGTGTCCTAGGAGTTTGAGCGATGCACCCACCTGGCTGGATTGGCCTTCCCATTTGGGCGGCTTGTCCTCCACGTAGAGGTGCTGAGGAAAAACCTGTTGCCCAAAGGGGCAATCGCTCCGCCAGTGACTGGGCTGTTTGCAGTCAGGGCAGGGCTCAGTGGGCAGCCGCCGGCAGGGGCCCTGCCAGGACCAGTGGTCCTGCTTGCCACACTTAAAGCAAGCTGCTGGTGGCTCTGCTGGTCTCAGGGTTGCCACAAGAGCCGGGGTTTGGAGTGTTACCTTCTGCTGCATGCGGGCCTGGAACAGCCTTGGCCTATTTCTACTAGTTGGGACCATTAAAAACTTTAAATGCCGTGTTCACAGGTTCTGGATAGGGGTTTGGGGGATTGGGAATAAGAGGAGGAGGGCTCATGCGGAGCCCAGCACCCAGATCCTGCAGGAAACACTGGAGCCAAAGGCAGGACAGGGCCAGAACTTCTTGTAAGAAAATTGGGGTTGGACATCCTGAAAACCAGTGTAAGAGCCAATGCCAGTCTGAGAATGGCCTGACAGAGGAGGGGTTAAAGAACACAGTGAAGGGAGGGGCCCCTGGCCAGCAGGGGAGGAGAAAGAGATGGTAGTGGTGAATAAGAAACAGGTTTTTTAGAAGGGAGGGGAGGGGGCTCTCAGAGGGAAGAGACCCAAGCACAAAAGAGGTCCACAGAGGGACCAGAGAAAAGTCCCGAGAGAGGGGCGCCCGCAGGGGTCAGACAGGAGGGAGAGAGAGTTGGGAGTCTGCGGAGAAGGAAAGATTAGGAGTGGAGGTTTTAGGTGAGGTTTCTCTGGCCAGATAAAGGCCTGTGCAGTGGAACAGGCAGCACAGAGATTAAGGACAGGTGCGCAAATAATTAGAAGCCATGAATGAAAAGAGATCTCCAATCAGTTCCCAGCTTTTTTGGCAATAGTTAAATTGGTGAGGGTGTTAAAACCAAAAGTCCCTTCAGGAGGCTAATTGAGTGGGTTCTGTGGCCTGGCCACAGCAGAGAAGAAGAACAGTTTCTTCTTCTTTATGGAGGGAGATTCCTGTGCCCCCACAGCTGCCCTCAGTCCTCGGAGTGGTCAGATTTGAGTATTAGCATCCTAAAAACTCAAGGTCTGGCCACGGATGGAAAAGGTAAACTGGATATGCTCTGGATGTCTCCACAAGCACACGCACTCAGACGGAAAAGACTTCCCTGATGTAGCTATGGTTTCGGACAGGGAGTCTCGGAGGAAAGAACTGAGGGGAGGCTGGAGGCGGGGGACTTACCGCACCATGTGCCGAAGTGGGTGGAAGGTCGGAGATCCTGGTTCTTTCTCGGAGGGGATGAGGAAGAGGAGTGGTCCTTGTGGACTTCAACTCCTTCCGGGTTTTTGGCACAAAAATGTAAGGTATTTTTCCCTGCTGAGAAGGAAGGAAGAGGGCTTGGAGCCACAAAGTGTGGAATAGCAAAGGCTTTATTGAGTACAGCACGCGCATCCTGCCTGGTGAGGTTCCCTGGCTCCGAGGAAAGATGGAGGCCAGGGAATTCACAAGGATTAAACCGCGTGGGAGATATTTAAAGGGATCCCTCTAGGGAAGTCGAGCTAATATGACACGGTGAAATCCCACTGGCTGGCAGATGGTCGCTTTTTTCCAAACAGTTCCTGTGAAGCCTCTTTTGGCGCGCTTGGTTGTAGGCGGTCCTAGCCAAAGTTCGCGGGTCTGGGTTCCCCACGTGACCATCCCCCATTATCCACCGACCTTACAATTATCAAGCATATAAAGCAAATGATTAAAGAAATTTTAAGCCTTCCTTCCACTTCTCAAGGTAGATTTATTACATTCAGATGAGATCTAAGGTTAAACTATGAGGGGGACTGTGTCCAATGAACTTAGGCCCATTGTAGGAGAGCCTGAGGTACAGAGTAGTCATGATTCCAAGTCTCCTGCTGCCTTCTTTACCAAATTTCCGAGGTGGACAGAAGAGTTAAGAGTTAGAAATAGGGTAAGCATAAGGAATTTCCACTGCTTGGCCCACGGTCAAGGCACATATGAGAAAGCAATCAATGAACAACAAAAATGTCGCAATGCGCAACGAAAAACTAATGATTGATGCTTCTCATCTCTCCGTTCCTGTCTGTCTGCCCCTGTCTATCCCTCTCTCTGACTCTGTGACTCTGTAAAAAAAATAAAAACAAACAAACAAAACAACAATAACAACAACAACTCTGGACCTCTTTCACAATAGTCCAGTGGCCTGGGACACAGGCTTTAGAGGGGGAAGAGCTTTAGTTTCAGAGTCTTTAAAAGGCTGATAATAATAGAAATTTACTTCATAGTTTGTCATGAGGATTAAATACATCAGTGGATATAAAGTAACTTACAAAGTACCTACACATAATAAGCAGTCAGTACAATCATATTTTTTTTATAATTTATATTTCACTTTATTTTATTTCCATAAAATTACATTTCAATTGTTTTATGTCAACACAGCACAGTTCCATTAACCATTTCTTCTAAAACTAAACATTTGCTTAGTTTCCAAGCTTTTTTAAAATTTATTTTAATTTATTGTGTTTACATAGATTCTAGTGTTGCCCCGAATGCATCCCCCCTCCTCTGTCCCTTTGATCTCTCCTCTGTTTCAATTCCATTCCTCAGTTCACATTGTTCATTGGATTCCTCAAATGAGTGAGGTCATATGATATTTTTCTTTCTCTGACTGGCTTATTTCACTTAACATAATAGTTTCCAGGTCCATCCATGTTGTCGCAAAAGGTAAGATTTCCTTCTTTTTCATGGCCCCATAGTATTCCATTGTATATATGTACCACAGCTTTTTAGTCCACTCGTCCATTGACAGACACTTGGGCTATTTCAAGTTCTTCGCTATTGTGAACAATGCTGCCATAAACATGAAGGTGCATTTCTCCTTTTGAAACAGTGCTATGCTGTTCTTGGGGTATATTCCTAAAAGTGGGATAGCTGGGTCAAAAGGCAGTTCAATTTTAATTTTTTGAGGAATCTGCATATTGTTCTCCACAGTGGCTGCACCAGTCTGCATTCCCACCAGCAGTGTAGGAGGGTTCCCTTTTCTCCACATCCTCAACAGCACTTATTCTGTGTTGTTTTGTTGATGAGCACCATTCTGACTGCTGTGAGGTGATATCTCATTGTGGTTTTAATTTGCATTTCTCTAATGATTAGTGATGTTGAGCATTTTTTCATATGCCTATTGGCCATCTGTATGCCCTCTTTGGAGAAGTGTCTATTCATTTCTTTTGCCCATTTTTTGATTGGATTGTTTGTCTTCCTGGTGTTGAGTTTTACAAGTTCTTTATAAATTTTGGTTACTAACCCCTTATTAGACATATTGTCGAATATGTTCTCCCATTGTGTAGTTTGTCTTTTTATTCTGTTCCTATTGTCTTTAGCTGTACAAAAGTTTTTTAGTTTGATATAGTCCCATATTTTTATCCTGTCTTTTATTTCCCTTGCCTGTGGAGATATATCGGCAAATATATTGCTGTGAGAGATGTTGGAGAGCTTACTGCCTATGTTTTCTTCTAAGATGCTTATGGTTTCATGGCTTACATTTAAGTACTTTATCCATTTTGAGTTTATTTTTGTGAATGGTATAAGCTGGTGGTCTAGTTTCATATTTTTGCTGGTAGCTGTCCAATTTTCCCAACACCATTTGTTGAAGAGGTTGTTTTTACTCCATTGTATTTCCTTACCTCCTTTGTCAAATATCAGTTGTCCATAGAGCTGTGGGTTTATTTCTGGGTTCTCTGTTCTGTTCCATTGATCTATATGCCTGTTCTTATGCCATTACCAAGCTGTTTTGAGTACAATGGCCTTGTAGTATAACCTGATATCCGGGAGTGTGATACCTCCCACTTTATTCTTTCTTTTCAAGATTACTGAAGCTATTTGTGTTCTTTTTTGGTTCCATATAAATTTTTGGAATATGTGTTCTATATCTTTAAAGTATGTCATTGGTATTTTAATTGGTATTGCATTGAACTTATAAATTGCTTTGGGAAATATAGACATTTTAATGATGTTTATTCTTCCTAACGATGAGTACGGTATATGCTTCCCCTTGTTTGTATCTTCCTTGATTTCTTTTATCAATGTTATAATTTTCTGAGTACAAATCTCCCATCCTAGTACTAACCAGGCACGACCCTGCTTAGCTTCTGAGATCAGATGAGATCGGGTGCGTTCAGGGTGGTATGGCCTTAGACCTGAGTACAAATCTTTAATCTCCTTTGTTAAGTTTACTCCTAGGTACTTTATTTTTTTGGTTGTAATAGTGAAGGGGACTGTTTCCTTAATTTCTCTTTCTGACAGTTCATTGTTGGTGTATAAAAATGCCTCTGATTTCTGAGTATTAATTTTATATCCTGCCACCTTGCTGAATTCATTTAACAGGTCCAGTAGTTTTTTGGATGCCTTTTATTTCTTATTCTTGTCTGATTGCTGTGGCTAGGACTTCCAGGACTATGCTGAATAAGAGTGGTGAAAAGGGGCCCTGGCCGGTTGGCTCAGCGGTAGAGCATCAGCCTGGCATGCGGGGGACCCGGGTTCGATTCCCGGCCAGGGCACATAGGAGAAGCGCCCATTTGCTTCTCCACCCCCCCCTCCCCTCCTTCCTCTCTGTCTCTCTCTTCCCCTCCTGCAGCCAAGGCTCCATTGGAGCAAAGATGGCCCGGGCGCTGGGGAAGGCTCCTTGGCTTCTGCCCCAGGTGCTAGAGTGGCTCTGGTCGCGGCAGAGCGATGCCCCAGAGGGGCAGAGCATCGCCCCCTGGTGGGCGTGCTGGGTGGATCCCGGTCGGGCGCATGCGGGAGTCTGTCTGACTGTCTCTCCCCATTTCCAGCTTCAAAAAAATACAAAAAAAAAAAAAAAAAAAAAAAAAAGAAAAGAAAAAAGAGTGGTGAAAAGGGACATCCTTGCCTGTTCCTGATCTTAAGGGGATTGCTTTTAAATTTTGCCCATTGGGTATAATGTTGGCTGTGGGTTTGTCATAGATGGCCTTTATCATGTTGAGGTATGTTCCCTATATTCTCACTTTGCTGAGAGTTTTGATCATGAATGGGTGCTGGATTTTATCAAATGCTTTTTCTGCATCTATTGAAATTATTATGTGGTTTTTGTCCTTTTGTTTATGTGATGAATTATATTGATTGATTTGCAAATATTGTACCAGCCTTGCCTTCCCAGAATAAATCCCACTTGATCATAGTGTATGATTTTTTTCATATATTACTGGATCCGGTTTGCTAATATTTTGTTGAGGATTTTAACATCTAGATTCATCAGGGATATTGGCCTATAATTTTTTTGTGTTTGTTGTCTTTGCCAGGTTTTGGAATCAGAATTATGCTCACCTTATAAAAGAAGCTGGGAAGTCTTTCTTCCTCTTGAATTTTTTGAAATAGCTTGAGAAGGATAGGAGTTGGTTCTTCTTTGAATATTGGTAGAACTGTATTTCTTAAGGCTCCCTCTTTCTAAGTGACTCTGCTCTGAGTGCCGTGGAAGAGTTTGTTTGGCTGGTTTCCTGCTTCCCTTTGCTGGTATTGCTTGTTCCAGGGAAACATTCACTTCAAATTTGGGAAGCGACTCAGCCCAGGGGTTAGGGTGGCTGTCCCTCAAAGTGTTTCTTGCTGTGCCTCCTAGATTACTCTCTGTTCCTGCTACTCCGCTCCTCTCCTCTCTTCCTGTCTCCTGGAGCCCTGGGTAAGTGGTTGTGGAAGAGGTTTTCTGTGTGGTCCCTTTAAAAAGAATCCTGGGTCTGAGAAATTTCTTTCTAACAAACAGTATCCTTACTTGCTTCACAGCTAAATACTGTCCATACGCTTCTTCTAGGCTCTGGGGCTGCAGGCTGGGGCTTTGTTCATGGAGCCCAGGACCCTCCCCTCTCTGCTAAACTGACTTCCTGCCACGCGAGTCTCTCCAGGCTGCCATTTGCTCCTGGGTGCTGGGCCGCCCTCTCAGTTTCCGCTTTTCCTACCAGTCTCAGTGTGGCTTTTTTGGTGTTCCTTGGTTAAAGAGTCCTCTTAGTTTAGTCCAAAGTTGGTTTTTCCAGATGATGTTTTTTAAAATTAAGTTGTAATCAATTTTGATTCTGGGAGGTGGAAGTTGTTGGTATGTCCGCCTATCCATCGCCATCTTGCTGCTCCAATCATATTCTTTTAATGCTTTAATCAGAATTCTCTTGGGCAATGAGTCTAATAGGTGTTGCTCATGCATGGTAAAGTCAGTGATCATGAAACCAAACTCCAAGGCAAGCCCTCTAGACCTCACTGTTGTGCCTCTCCACTTCCATTTCAGAAATGCTAATACTTAAAAGATGCCAAGCATCATCAATTTTATTTTTAATTCAGTGAGAGGAGGGGAGGCAGAGACAGACTTCTACATGTGCCCCAACTGGGATCTACCCAGCAAGCCCACTAGGGGGCAATGCTCTGCCCATCTGGGGCGCTGCTCCATTGCTCTGCAATAGAGTTCTTTCTAGCACCTGAAGCAGAGGCCATGGAGCCATCCTCAGTGCCTGGGGCCAACTTACTCTAATCGAGCCATGGCTGCAGGAGGGGAAGAGATAGATAGATAGATAGATAGATAGACAGACAGACAAGAGGGTGAGTGATAGAGAAGTAGATGGGTGCTTCTCCTGTGTTCCCTGACCAGGAATCAAATTGGGGCATCCACATGTTGGGCTGATGCTCTACCACTGAGTCAACAAGCCAGGGCCTCAAATTTTTAACTATTACACAAAAATAAGAACGTTTAGTTTATAAGTGACATGTTTCCCTGTGTGAATTCCAGTTGCCACCTTTAAGAGCACACCATAAAACAGATAGCAGAAACAAAGAAGTTAGAAAAGAGATCGACATGCTTTTGTAGGAGGAAGAAAATTAAAGAAAATGAGTGGAAGGAAAGGTGGAATGAAGAACAGAAAAATAGAGCACCAAGATTATAGATGGTCAGAATGTTGGGCATTGCACTGGGGAGGTGATTTGCAGCTCCTCAAGCATTCTGAGATCAATGAACAGTTGAAAGTATAAAAGGGTAAGACCGAGTCTGGGGCACTTGAGGGATGCTGCATGTTTGCTGCAGGCTGATCCTGTGGCAGAGCTGTGCTTCCCAAGCAGCTATGCACACGTCCCTGGGGAACTGGCGACAATGCAGATTCAGGCTCAGAGTGGGGCGGGAACCGGAATTGTGCCTTTCTAACATGCTCCAGGTGGCACTAACACTGTTTACCTCATGCTGGGGCAGTGAGACTTCAGGGACAAGGAGAGAGATGTTTGAATGTGAAATAGGGTAAGGACTGCTCTTTCCTGAGGAGGATGTACTCACTTTCTTTTCTGCTGGGCAGAAGGGGCTGCATTATTAGCAGGTTGTATTTTAGTTGCTTCCTTAATTACATCAACAAAAAAACCAATTCCTGTCCAATACCACTTCTGTAAAGATGGATCTAGTTTTTCAACAGAAAACTGGGCACATTGTGTACACAGCAGACATAAGATTCAAAGTAGATAAGGAAGCAAATCAGTTGGAGACTTTAGGACCCAAGGAACCATATGGAGGTGTGCTTGCTGGGTTTGACTCAGATATTCCAGACCTAGAGCTGAAGAAGCTCTTTTCCTTTTTCTTTTTCTATTTCTGTTTCTCTTTCTTTTCTTCTATCTCTTCCTTCCTTCCTTCCTTCCTTCCTTCCTTCCTTCCTTCCTTCCTTCCTTCCTTCCTTCCTTCCTTCCTTCCTTTCTTCCTTCCTTCCTTCTGCCTTCCTCCCTTTCTCCCATCCCCTCCCCTCCCTCCCCTCCCGTCCCCTCCCCTCTTTTTCCTCCCTCCCTCCTTTCTTTCTTTCTTTCTTTCTTTCTTTCTTTCTTTCTTTCTTTCTTTCTTTCTTTCTTTCTTTCTTTCTTTCTAGCAAGAGAGAGTGATAGAGAAAAAGGGACAGACAGACAGGAAGAGAGAGATGAGAAGCATCAATTCTTTGTTGTGGCACCTTAGTTATTCATTGATTGTTTTCTCATATGTGCCTTGACCAAGCTGAGCTAGTGACCCCTTGCTCAAGTCATAAACCTTGGACTCAAGCCAGTGACCTTTGGGTAGAAGCCAGCAACCATGGGGTCATGTCTATGATCCCATGCTCAAGCTGGTGACCCTGCATTCAAGGCAGATGAAGCCATGCTCAAGCTGGCAACCTCTAGGTTTTGATCCTGGGTCCTCTGCATCCCAGACCAACGATCTATCCACTGTGCCACCACCTGGTCAGGCTGAAGTGTTGTGGTCCAGCCACAACAAGTCTATTACAGGGTCTCAAATGGAAAAAGGTATGGAATTAAATAAATGATAGACAGAGACTTAAAGATATATATACAACTGAGCTATCCTCAGTGCCTGAGGCCAATGCTAGAATCAGATCAGCATTGATGGGTTCAGGAGGATGGCACAGCAAACAGTCTCTACTGTTCCTGAGCTGTAACATGGCCGCTCTTCAAAGTGCATCAGTCTTTATTCAGGGAAAATACGTGGTCCATTAACAATTCAATTGTTTTCAAGACAACTCAAAGACAACCCCCACCATACCATTCAAATCTAAACTTTACACCAATCAGAAACTAGTTTCCAGCCTCTTCCAGAGAACATGGGGGGGGGGGGGACAAGCGAGACTCAGGTATAGCTCTTTGTTAACTAGGCAGGTGAGGTGGGGGGTTGGGCCCAACACCTCTGTCCCCAAGATATCCAGATTGTAAAAACACCCTGTGTATATTTTGGTTCCCAACACTGAAGAAGCCCTTTTCAACAAATGATGCTGGAGCAGTGGTCGGCAAACTCATTAGTCAACAGAGCCAAATATCAACAGTACAATGATTGAATTTTTTTTTTTTTTACAGCGACACGGAGAGAGTCAGAGAGAGGGATAGGCAGGGAGGGACAGACAGAAACGGAGAGATGAGAAGCATCAATCATTAATTTTTCGTTGCACGTTGCAACACCTTAGTTGTTCATTGATTGCTTTCTCATATGTGCCTTGACTGCGGACCTTCAGCAGACCGAGTAACCCCTTGCTCAAGCCAGTGACCTTGGGTCCAAGCTGGTGAGCTTTGCTCAAACCAGAGTAATCCGCGCTCAAGCTGGCGACCTCAGGGTCTCAAACGTGGGTCCTCCGCATCCCAGTCCGACGCTCTATCCACTGTGCCACTGCCTGGTCAGGCTGAATTTTTTTTTGAGAGCCAATATTTTTAAACTTAAACTATATAGATAGGTACATTCCTTATCGAGGTAGCACCTGCACGTGGTATTTTGTGGAAGAGCCACACTCAAGGGGCCGAAGAGCCGCATGTGGCTCATAAGCCTCAATTTGCCAATCACTGTGCTAGAGCAACAGAACACCTCATATAAATAGATAAATAAATAAATAAATAAATAAATGAACAAACCTTGACCTGAATCCTTAATCTTGTGCAAAATAACTCAAAATGGATTATGGCGTAAAGTGTAAAATAATAACACTTAAGAAAAACAACATGGGGCTCTGGCTGGTTAGCTCACTTGATAAAGCATCAGACTGGTATGTGGACATCCTGGGTTCAATCCCAGGTCAGGGCACACATGAGAAGCAACCATCTGCTTCTCTTTCCCTCCCTCTCCACCTTCTCTCTCTCTTTCCCTCTTGTAGCCAGTGGCTCAATTGGTTCTAGCATTGGCCTCAGGCACTGAGGATAGCTCGGTTGATTCAAGCATCATTGATTTGAGCATCGGCTCCAGACGCGGGTTGTTGGGTGGATCCCGGTCAGACACATGCAGGAGTCTGTCTCTCTATCTCTCCTCCTCTCACTTAAAAAAAAAATAAAAAAACACAGAGATTCCAAGACAGCAATGGAGTAAGTGGATGTTCCAACTGCCACCTCCTAAGACCAAATTGTATTACAACTTAATTTAAGATCAATCATCTTGAAAAACCAATTTTGGACTAAATGAAGAAGAGTCTATAACCAAGGATCACTGAATAATCTACACTGAGACTGGTAGGAAGGGCGGAGACGTGGAAAGGGCTTTTTCCTGCTCCTAGGAGAGAGCTGTGGTTGAGGGTCCGGAGGGACTCTCACAGCAGGGAGGGTCACCTGAGAGGTGTGAGTGCTCAGCCTCAGGCCTAGAGCCCTAGAACCTATAAGAAGTGCCCATACAGCATTTGGAGATGAAAAGAACCGGGTTTCTGTCTGTGAGAAAGAGACAGAGCTCTCAGAGATGCAGGCTCTGTCTTAAAGGGCCCACACAGAAAATCTTGTTCACACTCACTTAGTTGGGGCTCTGGTGGAGGGAGAGTTGAGAGGATTAGAGTTGAATGAGGAGAGTGTAAAGTTGGAGGCCCAGGTAGAGACACTGTGGGGGACGGCCACTGGAACCCCTGTGCTGAGTCATTGTCCAGTTGCCATCTTTCTTGGGTGGAGCAGTCCCCTCTCAGAGGCATCAGCCTTGGGAAAAGCAACTTCTCTGCCCTCAGAAGTCTCTCCTACCCCATTCATGGTGACAGGTTGTTTCTGAGAGGCCAGGAAGCAGGGGGTGCATCAGTGACTCAGTTTTCTGGTGTTGAGGCTGAAGCTTTCTCCTCACATGCTCCCGACTCTAAGACCAGCACTTTCACCTCCCAGGAGACTCAGTGGAAACAGTCTAGACCAGGGGTCTCAAACTCAACTCAGCATGTGGGCTGCAGAGCAAGATCACAGCCGTTCGGCGGGCTGCACTAGGTCTACAAAAGGCAACTGTTACGCAACACTTTTCTCACTGCAGTTGAAAACACACAAAAAAATCAGTACAACAAGCACAATCGTACATGCAGTTTACTCAGTGTCACAAAACGACCAGAAACGGTAGTTCGCATCACAACTGCTGTTAACTAAGCTAATATCTAGCTAGGATGCTAGAGAAATGAAAAATACAAGTAGGCCCCTAGGCTTACTTAATTTTATCCAAAATATTTTGAACTTTGTGGATTAGTCTGCGGGCCGCACAAAATTGTTCGACAGGCTGCATGTGGCCCACGGGCCACGAGTTTGAGACCCCTGGTCTAGACTGCAGACAGATCACACCACTGGGTCTCAGAGGCCACATACACCAGACTTCTGAGGCCACACCCTACTGAGGTCTGTGAAAAAAGTCTGGACAGCCTGACACCTGGGTCCGAGGGGTGAAGCCACACCCACCACCCTTCCTAATCCCTGAATTGTCACAGGCTGTAGACTGTGCCAGAGGTTTTTTCAGCAGCTGAGCTTAATAAGCATCCAGCAGACAGAGATTGCAAGAGGTGGGACTCAGTGAAACTTGGCTTTTTAAGTGGTCCTTTCCCAGGCTCAGTGTGATTAAAAGCCAGCCTAGGTGTGCAGCTTGGTATTTCCATGTGCACCTGGGCCCAGCAGAGGCAGCCACAAACTCTGGATTGTTTATAGCTCCAAGAAGGTTGCTGAGGGCCAGTTATGGGCAGTGTCTGCCACTGGTCAGCACTGGGTTCCTGACAGGGAGGCCCAGGGATGGCATATCCAGTGTCCAGCTATGGAAAACATCAGTTCAGGACCTAACAACCCTTGCTAGAGTGGTCTCCTAAGGAAGGGCTCCTCACACCTGGCCCAGTTGAGGCAAGTTCCGCTTTCTGTGATCAGCAGTGGCACAGCGGCTCATGTATGTTGGATAGAGTGGAGCTTCACAGTCAGCCAGCCTGGGTGCTGGATATCCTGCCCTGCTGTGCTAGATTCAACAGGGGAAGGGATAAATGCTTGGAACATGGACATTTATCATGCAGGTCCCTGTGAGCCTATTGTTGGATTTGGTCAAGGGGCTTAGCTACCTTAGAAAGGGGCACAGTCAGCCCCAGGAGAGGACTCTTTCAGTCTTCCTCCTGAGACCAGGATCTTACCAGCTCTAAGAACTTCTGCAGAGGGGACTGTCAGTCACACTCAATCTGAACCAGCTGCTCACCTTCTTGAGGAGAAATAAGATTTGAGTATCCAGCAGTGGCTGAGGGATTCAGTTCTAGAGTAGGGGCTACATCTCCATACTGAGCCCCTGATCAAAAAACCCCTGAAGTAGGGGATCCCACTAACATTGTATTCCCAACCTCAGCAGCCCTAACCCACCAACCGTGCAACCTATAGAGAGGTTGGTTGGGTGAGGCCAGTCTGAGCTCACACTACAGTCTTACTACAGAAGACTCTGTGAGAAGTCCAGGCAGCTTCAAGAGGAGAAGAAGCAGCTGAAAAGTAGAGACAAATCTTACAGAGCTTGAGGCTTTTATGGAGCTGCTGTCATCTTTAAGCAGGAGGAAACTGATCCTTATACAAAAGTCAACCCCTCTCACACTACCCAGGCACAGAATGTGCAGACACAAATAGTGAAAAGTGCAGTAGCTGAAGACAGGTTGCTCACAGTGGGTTACAAACAACAGCTGATGCCAACACAAGAAGATCTAGAGCCAACACTACTGGTAGTGGGTGGCAGACAGCACCAACCCTAGACTCAGTTAGCTACACAAGCAGCACACCCAAAGGAGGAATCTAGCAGGCACCAGACACTGTGGAGAATAAATACGCCCAACAGGAAAGACATTGCATAGTGTCCAATACACATGATGAAGGTTGACCCTTAGAACCAGCCAGCCTGAGGGATAACTGTACCCATGTAAGGACCAACTGCATTCAATACTCAAATACAACAAGAAGGAAAATAGTACACTCAAGAAGCATTTCTAGAACAAGAAAAACAAGTGGCCTGGAGGACAGTACCACTGAGTCCATCCTATTCATAAAGATGCCACAAAAATTTGTAAGTCAGATGGTGCTACCTAATACACAGACAAAATGAGCAGACAAAGAAATACAACCCAAATGAATCAACAAGAGAAATCCAAAGAAAAAGAACTAAATGAAATGGAAGTAACCAAACTACCAGTTGCAGAGTTTAAAATAAGATTTTAAGGATGCTCAAGGGTCTTAGAGCAACAGTGGATGGACATAATGGGCACCTAAACAAAGAGATAACAAGCATCAAAAAGGACATTGAAATTATAAAAAAGAACCAGTCAGAAATGGCAAATACAATATCAGAAATGAAGACTGTATTAGAAGGAATCAACAGCAGGCTGGATGAAGCAGAGGGTCAAATTGATGATTTAGAATACAAGATAAACATTAGCACAGAAATAGCACAGCAAAATGAAAAGAAGCTCAAAAAGACTGAGAAAACTCGTAGAGACCTCTGTGACAACATGAAGAAAATCAACATTTGTATCATAAGGGTTCCTGAAAGAGAAGAGAATGAACAAGAGATAGAGAACCTGTTTGAAGAAATCATAGCTGAAAACTTCCCTGAATTGATGAAGGAAAAAGTCATACAAATTCAAGTAGCACAGAGAGTTAGTTCCATTAAAGAGGAACCCAAGGAGGCCTACAGCAAGACACATCATAATTAAAGTGTCAAAGTTAAGAGACAAAGAAAGAATACTAAAAACTACAAGAGAAAAGCAGTTAATTACCTAAAGAAAAGCCCCCATAAGAATGACATCTGATTTCTCAACAGAAATACTTGAGACCAGAAGGGATTGGCAAGAAATATTCAAAGTGATGCAAAACAAGAACCTACAACCAAGACTTCTATATCCAGCAAGGCTATCATTTAAAATTGAAAGAGAAATAAAAAGCTTCCCAAACAAAATAAAAAAAAAACTCAAGGAATTCATTACAACCAAACCGGTACTGCAAGAAATGTTAAGAGGCCCACTGTAAAAAGAGCAAAAGAAATAAAAAAGAAATCGAGAAAAGAGGATTGTAGATTTAAAGAATAAAATGGCAATAAATAAGTACATGTCTTCATTAGAGATATTTTTACTACAGACCAATATCTCTAATGAATACAGATGCTAAAATACTAAACAAAATACTAGCAAATCGAATACAACAACACATTAAAAAATAATTCATCATGATCAGTGGGATTCATCCCAGAATCACAAGGATGGTTCAACATATGTAAAACGGTTAATGTAATACACCATATCAACAAAACAAAGAACAAAAACCACATGATCTTATCAATAGATGCAGAAAAGGCATTTGATAAAATACAACATCATTTTATGTTTAAAACACTGAACAAAATGGGTATAGAAGAAAAATATCTCAACATAATAAAGGCCATTTATGATAAACCATCAGCTAATATCATATTAAATGGCATAAAACTGAGGACATTTCCCCTAAAATCAGAAACAAGACAAGGTTGTCCACTCTCTCCACTCTTATTCAATGTAGTGCTGGAAGTTCTAGCCAGAGCAAGCAGACAAGAGAAAGAAATAAAAAGTATTCATATTGGGAAAGAAGAAGTAAAGGTTTCACTTTTTGCAGATCCTATACATCGAAAACCTCAAAGACTCCACAAAAAGACTACTAGAAACAATAAACCAATACAGTAAGGTTGCAGGATACAAAATTAATATACAAAAGTCCATTGCCTTCCTATATGCCAACAATAAAACATCAGAAAACGAGCAAAAAAAAAAAAATCCCCTTCATGGTTGCAACAACAACAAAAAAATACCTAGAAATAAACATAACAAAGAATGTAAAGGACCTATATAATAAAAACTACAAAGCATTGTTAAGGAAAATCAAAAAAGATATAATGAAATGGAAAAATATTTCTTGTTCTTGGATAGGAAGAATAAATATAGTCAAAATAACTATATCACCCACAGTGATATACAAATTTAATGCAATTTCCATCAAAATTCCAATGTCATTTTTTAAAGAAATGGAACAAAAAATCATCAGGTTTATATGGAACTATAAAAAACTCCGAATAGCCAAAGCAATCCTAAGGAAAAAGAATGAAGCTGGGGGCATTACAATACCTGGCATCAAAGTATATTATAGAGCCATGACAATCAAAACAGCATGGTATTGGCAGAAAAATAGACACTCAGACCAATGGAACAGAAAAGAAAACCCAGAAATAAAACCATATGTATATGGTCAAATAATTTTTGATAAAGGGGCCAACAACACACAATGGAGAAAAGAAAGCCTCTTCAACAAATGGTGCTGGGAAAACTAGAAACCCACATGCAAAAGAATGAAACTCGACTACAGTTTGTCCCCTTGTACTAAAATTAATTCAAAATGGATCAAAGACCTAAATATAAGACCTGAAACAATAAAATACATAGAAGAAAACATAAGTACTAAACTCATGGACCTTGGTTATAAAGAGCACTTTATGAGTTTGACTCCAAAGGCAAGGGAAGTGAAGGCAAAGATAAATGAATGGGACCACATCAGACTAAGAAGTTTTTGCACAGCAAGAGAAACTGACAACAAAACAGATAGCCAACTAAATGGGAGATGATATTTTCAAACAATAGCACAGATAAGGGCCTAATATCCAAAATATACAAAGAACTCATAAAACTCAACCACAAACAAACAAATAATTCAATAAAAAAATGGGAAGAGGACATGAACAGACACTTCTCCTAGGAAGAAATACAAATGGCCAACAGATATATGAAAAGATGCTCATCTTCATTAGCTATCAGAGAAATGCAAATCAAAACTACAATGAGATACCACCTCACACCTGTTAGATTAGCTATTATCAACAAAACAGGTCATAACAAGTGTTGGAGTGGCTGTGGAGAAAAAAGCACCCTCATCCACTGTTGGTGGGAATGTAAAGTAGTACAACCATTATGGAAGAAAGTGTGGTGGTTCTTCAAAAAATTAAAAATAGAACTACCATATGACCCAGCAATCCCTCTACTGGGTATATACCCCCAAAACTCAAAAACACTGGTACCTAAAGACACATGCAGCCCCATGTTCATTGCAGCATTGTTCACAGTGGCCAAGACACGGAAACAACCAAAAAGCCCTTTTTGGTAGATGATTGGATAAAGAAGATGTGGTACATATATACTATGGAATACTATATACTCAGTCATAAGAAATGATGACATCAAATCATTTACAACAACATGGATGGACCTTGATAACATTATACTGAGTGAAATAAGTAAATCAGAAAAAACTAAGAACTATATGATTCCATACATAGGTGGGACATAAAAATGAAACTCAGGGACATGGACAAGACTGTGGCGGTTACGGGGGGTGGGGGGAGAAGGTGGGGAGAGGGGAGGGGCACAAAGAAAACCAGATAGAAGGTGATGAAAGACAATTTGACTTTGGGTGATGGTATGCAACATAATCAAATGTCAAAATAACCTGGAGATGTTTTCTCTGAAACTATGTAACCTGATTGATCAATGTCACCCCATTAAAATTAATTAATAAATTAAAAAAAGAAAACTTTTGAATTAATGTATCTGAAAGTATGTTTTTGACCAACATTTTATTGAGGTATTTCTGAGAAGTTAGGTTTCTTACATCACATATGACTTAATATTCAGAATCTATAAATGCCTATCAAGCAATCACAATATTCTTTGCAGCTTTTTCTAACCCCCATGTCCCTTTCCAAAAGATTTTAGAAAGGGGGAAATGAATCAGAAAACTGATAGGATGTTGTAGGTTCAAGTATGTGTTTGTCTTTTCTCTGTAATAATAGTAGTATTTTATTTTGAAAATAAAATTTCAGAGAGGATAAAGTAATATAAACCCAGTTACAACCATTTGTCTTTTAAATGAAGTATATGGCTGTTTTATGATAAGTATATTGCAACATTAAGAATTTATATTTTTACTTGAGCCATATAAAGAATGGTTAAATAATATTATTTTGGTGGATTGATAGACAAAATTTTCTGAGCTTAAATGTAGATATGCTAAAACTGGTAAGCACTTTTAGATAATCATTTATACTTGCCATTTTAATTGTTGAAGACTGACTAACATGGGTCTTCCTTGCACACCCCTCACGGCCAGCTTGCCCTTCTGCTGTGACATCCTGCCTGCTTGCCCAGGGAAACACAGCCCTATTTCCCTAGATTTGATGTTTATAGTTGTATATGGAATAGTGAGACATGCCAGGCACAGTCTTTTTTTTTTTATAAATAAATTTTTATTTTAATGGGGTGATATCAATAAATCAGGGTACATATATTCAAAGAAAACATGTCCAGGTTATCTTGTCACTCAATTCTGTTGCATACCCATCACCCAAAGAGAGATTGTCCTCCGTCACCTTCTATCTAGTTTTCTTTGTACCCCTCCCCATCCCCCTCCCCCTCTTTCTTCTTCCCTCCCCCTGCCCCCCGTAACCACCATACTCTTGTCTATGTCTCTTAGTCTCGTTTTTATGTCCCACCAGTGTATGGAATCCTGCAGTTCTTGTTTTTTTTTTCTGATTTAATTATTTCACTCCGTATAATGTTATCAAGATCCCACCATTTGTTGTAAGTGATCTGATGTAATCATTTCTTATGGCTGAATAGTATACCATGGTGTGCCAGGCACAGTCTTGACTGCTTTGGGCAATTTCCATCTGCTTCTTGTGCAAGAGTGAGTAAAATAGGGGTGGAGAGGGAGGCATTTTATCAACAAGCTTTTAAAGTACAACACTTCTGCAATCTCTCTTTAATAGATTTTTGGTAAGGATAACCACTGATCCAGGTTCTAACCTATAGATTACGCTAGAGCAGGTGTATGTATGTGTGTATGAAATTTCATAAGACATCATAACATGTTCATATGTTTAATATTTGCTTAGTTTACCCACCTACTTACAAATTTTATTATTTTCCATTTTGTCTTATATCTGCAAGATTTATCTAGAATCATGTCTTTCTGTTTGAGAATCACTGTTTAGTATTTCCTTTAATGTAGTTTTACAGGTGATGACTTCTCTATTTGTTTTAGCCTGAAGATATTTTTACTTCAGCTTAATGCTGTATAGTATTTTCACTAGCATAGAAATCAATTCGTTTCTTTTAGTGCATTGAAGGCATCACTGAATTTTTTTTCTGATTATTACTCATTTGAAATTAGTATCTCTTTTTGGCAGTTTTTAAGACTGTCTTTTTATATGTGGTTTTGTAAAGTTTTGCTATAATATGTATGGTGGGTTACTTTGTGTTTTTCATGCTTGGACTTTTTAATTTCACGGATGATGTCTTTCATCAGTTTTGGAAAACTCACAGCCATTATCTTTTTCTTAAGTGAGAGGAGAAGAGATAAACAGATTCCTGCATGCACCCCAACCAGGATCACCTAGCAACCCCCTTCTGGGTCTGATTCTCGAATCAACCAACCTGTTTTTAGCACCTGAGGCTGAGCTTTTGGCAAGCAGGGACCATTTTATGCATTTTCCCCATATACACATATGTACTACCACTCACCCTCTACCCAAAATTCTAACTCAGAGATGAGATGTAAATAAACACAATTATATATTTGCTCACTTGATATTATAAATTCCAGAGTAAATTAACAGGAACAATTGGTTTTATTCTGTATTAAAATAAAATATAGTAAAAGCTGGTTAGAAAAAAAAATAAGTACATGTCAATAATAACAAATGTAAATGGATTAAATGCTCTAATCAAAAGATATAAGGTAGCTGCATAGATAAGAAAATAGGACCCATACATATGCTGTTACAAAAAACCCACCTCAGAACAAAAGATACACATAGACTGAAAGTGAAGGGATGGAAAAAATTATTTCACACAAATGGG
Organism: Saccopteryx leptura; assembly: GCF_036850995.1. Taxonomy (NCBI): domain Eukaryota; kingdom Metazoa; phylum Chordata; class Mammalia; order Chiroptera; family Emballonuridae; genus Saccopteryx; species Saccopteryx leptura. Next base: position 269,602,862 of record NC_089503.1, on the reverse strand, counting down.
AGTGAAAAAAAAAGCTGGGGTAGCAATACCTATATCTGACAAAAATAACCTTTAAAACAAAGGCTATAGTAAGGGATAAAAGTCACCACATAATGATAAAGGGAGCAAACCAACAGGAGGATATAACCATTATAAATATTTATGCACCTAATATAGGAGCACCTAAATATATAAAGCAGATTTTGATGGACATAAAGGGAGAGATCAACAACAATAGTATAATTATAGAGGATTTTAATACCGCACTAACATCAATGGGTAGATCCTCACGAAAGAAAATTAACAAAGAAACAGCAGCCTTAAATGACACACTAGATCAACTGGATTTAATTGATATCTTCAGAACCTTTCACCCTAAAGCAGCAGAATATACATTATTTTCAAGTGTTCATGGTACATTCTCTAGGATAGACCACATGTTAGGACACAAAACAAGTCTAAATAAATTTAAGAAGACTGAAATCATATCAAGCATCTTCTTGGATCACAATGGCATGAAACTAGAAATCAACTACAGTAGAAAAACTGAAAAACATTAAAACACTTGGAGGCTAAATAGCATGCTATTAAATAACAAATGGGTTAACTAAGAGATCAAGGAAGAAATAAAAAATTTCCTTGAAGCAAATGAAATTGAACATACAACAATTCAAAATTTATGGGACACAGCAAAAAGCAGTCTTGAGAGGGAAGTTCATAGCATTACAGACATATGTTAAGAAGCAAAAAAAAAAAAAAAAAAAAGCTTAAATAAACAACAACTTAACACTGCATCTAAAAGAACTAGAAAAAGAACAACAAATAAAGCTCAGAGGGAGTAGAAGGAAGAAAATAATAAAGATCAGAGTGGAAATGTATGACATAGAGGCTAATAAAATAATACAAAAGATCAATGAAACCAAGAGCTGGTTCTTTGAAAAGGTAAACAAGATTGATGAACCTTTAACCAGACTCATAAAAAAAAGAGAGAGGACTCAAAAAATTATAAACAAAAATGGAAAAGTAACAACTGACACCACAGAAATGCAAAGGATTGTAAGAAAATACTATGTAGTTCTAGATGCCAAAAATTTGGACAACCTAGGTGAAATTAATAAATTCCTAGAAACATACAATCTTCCAAAACTCAATCTGGAAGAATCAGAAAACCTAAACAGACCAATTACAACTAATGAAATTGAAACAGTTATCACAAGACTCCCAACAAACAAAAGTCCTGGACCAGATGGCTTCCCAGGCAAATTTTACCAAATAGTCAAAGAATAACTAACACCTATCCTTCACAAGCTATTTCAAAAAATTCAAGAGGAGGAAAGACTCCCAAGCTCCTTTTATGAGGCAAGCATTATCCTCATTCCAAAACCAGGTAAAGACACTACAAAGAAAGAAAACTATAGACCAATATCCCTGATGAACACAGATACTAAAATTCTCAACAAAATATTAACAAATCAGATCCAGCAATACATTAAAAAAGTCATACATCATTATCAAGTGGGATTTATTCCAGGGAGGCAAGGCTGGTACAATATTTGCAAACCAATCAATGTGACTTATCATATAAACAAAAGGAAGGATAAAAATAACATGATTATATCAATAGATGCAGAATAAGCATTTGATAAAATCCAGCACCCATTTATGATCAAAACTCTCAGCAAAGTGAGAATATAGGGAAGATACCTCAACATGATAAAGGCCATCTATGACAAACCCACTGCCAACATCATACTCAATGGGCAGAAATTAAAAGCAATCCCCTTAAGACCAGGAACAAGGCAGGGGTTCCCCCTTTCACCACTCTTATTCAACATAATTCTAGAAGTCCTAGCCACAGCAATCAGACAAGATGAAAAAATAAAAAGCATCCAAATTGGAAAAGAAGAAATAAAACTATCATTATTTGCTGATGACATGATACTGTACATAGGAAACCCTAAAGTCTCAAAAAACTACTAGACCTGAGAAATGAATTCAGCAAGGTGGCAGGATAAAAAATTAATATTCAAAAATCAGTGGCACTTTTATACACCAACAGTAAACTGTCTGACAGAGAAATTATGTAAAAAATCCCCTTCACTATTGCAACAACAACAAAAATAAAGTACCTAGGAGTAAATTTAACCCAGGAGGTAAAAGACTTATACTCAGAAAATGATAAGATGTTGAAAAAAGAAATCAAGGAAGATACAAACAAGTGGAACTATATACCATGTTCATGGATAGGAAGAAAAGACATCATTAAAATGTCTATATTACCCAAAGCAATCTATTAGTTCAATGCAGTTTCTATTAAAATACCAATGACATACATCAAAGATATAGAACAAATATTTCAAAAATTTATATGAAACTAGAAAAGAACATGAATAGCCTCAGCAATCTTGAAAATGAAGAAGAAAGTGGGAGGTATCACACTTCCTGATATCAAGTTATACTACAAGGCCATTGTACTCAAAACAGCTTGGTACTGGCATAGGATAGGCACACAGATCAATAAAACAGAACAAAGAACCAGAAATAGACCGACCCCTTTATGGTCAATTCATATTTGACAAAGAAGGCAAGAGCATACAGTGGAGTCAAGACAGTCTCTTTAATAAATGTTGGGAAAATTGGACAAATACATGCAAAAAAAAATGAAACTAGACCACCAACTTACACCATTCAAAAATATAAATTAAAAATGGATAAAAGACTTAAATGTAAGTCATGAAACCATAAACATCTTGGAAGAAAACATAGGCAGTAAAGTCTCTGATATCTCTTGTAGCAATATTTTTATGGATATATCTCCACAGGCAAGTGAAATAAAGGACAAAATAAATAAATGGGATTATATCAAACTAAAAAGCTTTTGCACAGTAAATGACACCATTAACAAAATAAAGGGACAGCCCACACAATGGGAGAATATATTCGCCAACACATCTGGTAAGGGGTTAATAATTAAAATTTATAAAGAACATCTAAAACTAAACACCAAGAATATAAATAATTCAATTAAAAATGGGCAAAAGAACTGAATAGACACTTCTCCAAAGAGGACATACAGATGACCAATAGGTATATGAAAAAATGTTCAATATCACTAATCATCAGAGAAATGCAAATTAAAACCACAATGAGATACCACCTCACACCTGTCAGAATGGCACTTATTAACAAAACAACACTCAATTGTTGTTCTGGTGAGGGTGTGGAGAAAAGGGAATCTTCCTACACTGCTGGTGGGAATGTAAACTTGTGCAATCACAGTGGAAAATAGTATGGAGTTTTCTCAAAAAATTAAAAATGGAACTGCCTTTTGACCCAGCTATCCCACTTTCAGGAATACATTCTAAGAATAGCAAATCACTGATTCAAAAGAAGATATGCTAATAAATTATTACTGCTTTTTTTTGTGGGGTGTTTTACCCTTTGGTTTGTTTTTTTTTACTTTTTACTCTTTATTAATTCTAATTAGTGCTATCAACAAGACCACCCTCAGATGCCAATAAGAAAGAGGAAATCAAATATTATGGATACAAAAGAAAGAGAGGTAACACAAATAGATGTGGAAAAATCTATGGAGAAAAGACTTAACATATTGGAAGCCTTGGAGCTAAATGACAGAGAATTTAAAATAGAAATCTTAAAAATACTCAGAGATCAGCGGTAGAGCGTCGGCCTAGCGTGCGGAGGACCCGGGTTCGATTCCCGGCCAGAGCACATAGGAGAAGCGCCCATTTGCTTCTCCACCCCTCCGCCGCGCTTTCCTCTCTGTCTCTCTCTTCCCCTCCCGCAGCCAAGGCTCCATTGGAGCAAAGATGGCCCGGGCGCTGGGCATGGCTCTGTGGCCTCTGCCTCAGGCGCTAGAGTGGCTCTGGTCGCAATACGGCGACGCCCAGGATGGGCAGAGCATCGTCCCCTGGGGGGCAGAGCACCGCCCCTGGTGGGCGTGCCGGGTGGATCCCGGTCGGGCGCATGCGGGAGTCTGTCTGACTGTCTCTCCCTGTTTCCAGCTTCAGAAAAATGAAAAAAAAAAATACTCAGAGATATACAAGAAAACACAGAAAGGCAATATAGGGAGATCAGAAAACAACTCAATGAACACAAAGAATATATTACCAAGGAAATTGAAACTATAAAAACAAATCAAACAGAAATGAAAAACTCAATTCACGAGCTGAAAAACGAGGTAACAAGCTTAGCTAGCAGAACAACCCAGATTGAAGATAGGATTAGTGAAATAGAAGACAAACAACTTGAGGCACAACAGAGAGAAGAAGAAAGAGACTCAAAAATAATAAAAAACGAGAAAGCCCTACAGGAATTATCTGACTCCATCAGAAAGAATAACATAAGAATAATAGGTATATCAGAGGGAGAAGAGAAAGAAAATGGAATGGAGAATATACTCAATCAAATAATAGACGAGAACTTCCCAAGCCTGTGGAAAGAACTAAAGCCTCAAATTCAAGAAGCAAACAGAACACCGAGTTTTCTTAACCCCAACAAACCCACTCCAAGGCACATCATAATAAAGATGACACAAACCAATGACAAAGAAAAAATTCTCAAGGCAGCCAGGGAAAAGAAGAGTACAACATATAAAGGAAGGCCTATTAGATTATCATCAGATTTCTCAGCAGAAACTCTACAAGCTAGAAGAGAGTGGACCCCAATATTTAAAGCCCTGAAAAAGAGGAACTTTCAGCCAAGAATACTATACCCATCAAAGCTATCCTTCAAGTATGAAGGAGATATAAAAACATTCACAAATACAGAAAAGATGAGAGAATTTATCAACAGAAAGCCCCCACTCCAGGAAATACTAAAGGGGGGTTTTCCAACCAGATTCAAAGAACAAAAGAAAACAACACCACAAGTAACAGCTCCACCAAGAACACAATAAAACCAAACTTAAACTGTGACAACAAAGGAAAAAAAAAGGGGGGGAGAGAATGGAGATTAACAGTAGCAAAGGACGATGAAGTGCAGAAATACTTATAAGATAGGGTACTACAATGAATATGGTAGGTACCCTTTTCATTACTTAATGGTAACCACCCTAGAAAAAACCACCACAAAAACACATGACTTAAAAAAGGTAGCAACAGAGGAAAGAAGTATGGAACACAAACAAACAGAAACAAATGATAGAAAAACAAAAGAGAAGAATCAAACTAGATACAAAACTAACAGAAAGCAATTTATAAAATGGCAGTAGGGAACCCACAAGTGTCAATAATTACACTAAATGTAAATGGATTAAACTTACCAATAAAAAGACACAGAGTAGCAGAATGGATTAAAAAAGAAAATCCAACTATATGCTGCCTACAAGAAACACATCTAAGCAACAAGGATAAAAACAAATTCAAAATGAAAGGCTGGAAAACAATACTCCAAGCAAACAACACCCAAAAAAAAGCAGGTGTAGCAATACTCATATCTGATAATGCTGACTACAAGACAGAAAAAGTACTCAGAGACAAAAATGGTCACTTCATAATGATTAAGGGGACACTGAATCAAGAAGACATAACAATCCTTAATATATATGCACCAAACCAAGGAGCACCAAAATATATAAGACAGCTACTTATTGACCTTAAAACAAAAACTAACAAAAATACAATCATACTTGGAGACCTCAATACTCCGCTGACGGCTCTAGATCGGTCATCCAAACAGAGAATCAATAAAGATATATTGGCCTTAAACGAAATACTAGAACACCTGGATATGATAGACATCTACAGGACACTTCATCCCAAAGCGACAGAGTATACATTTTTCTCTAGTGTACATGGAACATTCTCAAGAATTGACCATATGTTGGGCCACAAAGACAATATCAGCAAATTTAGAAAAATTGAAATTGTACCAAGCATATTTTCTGATCATAAAGCCTTGAAACTAGAATTCAACTGCAAAAAAGAGGGGAAAAAACCCACAAAAATGTGGAAACTAAACAACATACTTCTAAAAAATGAGTGGGTCAAAGAAGAAATAAGCGCAGAGATCAAAAGATACATACAGACAAATGAAAATGAAAATACGACATATCAGAATCTCTGGGATGCAGCAAAAGCAGTAATAAGAGGAAAGTTCATATCACTTCAGGCCTATATGAACAAACAAGAGAGAGCCGAAGTAAACCACTTAACTTCACACCTTAAGGAACTAGAAAAAGAAGAACAAAGACAACCCAAAACCAGCCGAAGAAAAGAGATAATAAAAATCAGAGCAGAAATAAATGAAATAGAGAACAGAAAAACTATAGAAAAAATCAATAAAACAAGGAGCTGGTTCTTTGAAAAGATCAACAAAATTGACAAACCCTTGGCAAGACTCACCAAGGAAAAAAGGCACAGGACTCAAATAAATAAAATCCAAAATGAAAGAGGAGAGATCACCACAGACATCATAGATATACAAAGAATTATTGTAGAATACTATGAAAAATTATATGCCACCAAATACAACAATCTAGAAGAAATGGATAAATTCCTAGAACAATACAACCTTCCTAGACTGAGTCATGAAGAAGCAGAAAGCCTAAACAGACCAATCAGCAGGGAGGAAATAGAAAAAACTATTAAAAACCTCCCCAAAAATAAAAGTCCAGGCCCAGACGGTTATACTAGTGAATTCTATCAAACATTCAAAGAAGACTTGGTTCCTATTCTACTCAAAGTCTTCCAAAAAATTGAAGAAGAAGCAATACTTCCAAACACATTTTATGAGGCCAACATAACCCTCATACCAAAACCTGGCAAGGATGGCACAAAGAAAGAAAACTACAGACCAATATCTCTAATGAATACAGATGCTAAAATTCTAAACAAAATACTGGCAAACCGAATACAACAACATATTAAAAAAATAATACATCATGATCAAGTGGGATTCATCCCAGAATCTCAAGGATGGTTCAACATACGCAAAACAGTTAACGTAATACACCATATCAACAAAACAAAGAACAAAAACCACATGATCTTATCAATAGATGCAGAAAAGGCTTTTGATAAAATACAACACAATTTTATGTTTAAGACTCTCAACAAAATGGGTATAGAAGGAAAATATCTCAACATGATAAAGGCCATATATGATAAACCATCAGCCAACATCATTTTAAACGGCATAAAACTGAGGACTTTCTACCTTAAATCAGGAACAAGACAGGGTTGTCCACTCTCTCCACTCTTATTTAACGTGGTGCTAGAAGTTCTGGCCAGAGCAATCAGACAAGACAAAGAAATAAAAGGCATCCATATTGGAAAAGAAGAAGTAAAGGTATCACTTTTTGCTGATGATATGATCCTATACATCGAAAACCCGAAGGACTCCACAAAAAGATTATTAGAAACAATAAACCAATACAGTAAGGTCGCAGGATACAAAATTAACATACAGAAGTCCATAGCCTTTCTCTATGCCAACAATGAAATATTAGAAAACGAACTCAAAAAAATAATCCCCTTCACGATTGCAACAAAAAAAATAAAATACCTAGGAATAAACATAACAAAGAATGTAAAGGACCTATATAATGAAAATTACAAAGCATTGTTAAGGGAAATCGAAAAAGATACAATGAGATGGAAAAATATTCCTTGTTCTTGGATAGGAAGAATAAATATAATCAAAATGGCCATATTACCCAAAGCAATATACAAATTTAATGCAATGCCCATCAAAATCCCTATGAGATTTTTTAAAGAAATGGAACAAAAAATCATCAGATTTATATGGAACTATAAAAAACCCCGAATAGCCAAAACAATCCTAAGGAAAAAGAATGAAGCTGGGGGCATTACAATACCTGACTTTAAACTATATTATTGGGCCACAATAATCAAAACAGCATGGTATTGGCAGAAAAATAGACACTCAGACCAATGGAACAGAATAGAAAGCCCAGAAATAAAACCACATATATATGGTCAAATAATCTTTGATAAAGGGGCCAACAACACACAATGGAGAAAAGAAAGCCTCTTCAACAAATGGTGTTGGGAAAACTGGAAAGCCACATGCAAAAGAATGAAACTCGACTACAGCCTGTCCCCGTGTACTAAAATTAATTCAAAATGGATCAAAGACCTAAATATAAGACCTGAAACAATAAAGTACATAGAAGAAGACATAGGTACTAAACTCATGGACCTGGGTTTTAAAGAACATTTTATGAACTTGACTCCAATGGCAAGAGAAGTGAAGGCAAAGATAAATGAATGGGACTACATCAGAATAAAAAGTTTTTGCTCAGCAAGAGAAACTGATATAAAAATAAACAGACAGCCAACTAAATGGGAAATGATATTTTCAAACAACAGCTCAGATAAGGGCCTAATTTCCAAAATTTACAAAGAACTCATAAAACTCAACAACAAACAAACAATCCAATAAAAAAATGGGAAGAAGACATGAATAGACACTTCTCCCAGGAAGAGATACAAATGGCCAACAGATATATGAAAAGATGCTCAGCTTCATTAGTTATTAGGGAAATGCAAATCAAAACTACAATGAGATACCACCTCACCCCTGTTAGATTAGCTATTATCAACAAGACGGGTAATAGCAAATGTTGGAGAGGCTGTGGAGAAAGAGGAACCCTCATTTACTGTTGGTGGGACTGTAAAGTAGTACAACCATTATGGAGGAAAGTATGGTGGTTCCTCAAAAAACTGCACTACCTTATGACCCAGCAATCCCTCTACTGGGTATATACCCCAAAACCTCAGAAACATTGATACGTGAAGACACATGTAGCCCCATGTTCATTGCAGCACTGTTCACAGTGGCCAAGACATGGAAACAACCAAAAAGCCCTTCAATAGAAGACTGGATAAAGAAGATGTGGCACATATACACTATGGAATACTACTCAGCCATAAGAAATGATGACATCAGATCATTTACAGCAAAATGGTGGGATCTTGATAACATTATAAGGAGTGAAATAAGTAAATCAGAAAAAAACAAGAACTACATGATTCCATACATTGGTGGAACATAAAAATGAGACTAAGAGACATGGACAAGTGTGTGGTGGTTACCAGGGGTCGGGGGAGGGAGGACAGGGGGAGAGTTAGGGGGAGGGGGAGGGGCACAGAGAACTAGATAGAGGGTGGCGAAGGACAATATGACTTTGGGCGAGGGGTATGCAACATAATTTAATGACAAGGTAACCTAGACATGTTTTCTTTGAACATATGTACCCTGATTTATTAATGTCATCCCATTACCATTAATAAAAATTTATTTAAAAAAAAAAAAAAGAAGATATGCATTCTTATGTTTACTGCAGCATTGTTTACAATAGCCAAAATCTGGAAACAGCCCAAATGTTCGTCAGTGGATGAGTGAATTAAAAAACAGTGGTACATATACACAACGGAATACTATGCGGCCATGAAAAAGAAGAAAATCTTTTCTTTTTTTGTGGCAGAGACAGAGAGAGTCAGAGAGAGTCAGAAAGAGAGACAGATAGGGACAGACAGACAGGAAGGGAGAGAGATGAGAAACATTAATTCTTTGTGTGGTTCTTCAGTTGTTCATTGATTGATTTCTTATATGTGCCTTGACCGGGGTGCTACAGTAAACTGAGTGACCCCTTGCTCAAGCCAGCAACCTTGGGCTCCAGCTGGTGAGCCTTGCTCAAACCAGATGAGCCTGCTCTCAAGCTGGCAACCTTGGGGTCTCGAACCTGGGTCCTCCACATCCCAGTCCGACGCTCTATCCTCTGCGCCGCTGCCTTGTCAGGCAAGAAGGAAATCTTACCTTTTGTAACAGCATGGATGGTCTTGGAGATTATTATGCTTAGTAAAATAAGTCAGGCAGAGAAAGACAAATATCATATTATCTCACTTACATGTGGAATCTAATGAACAAAGTGAACTGAGGAACGGAATAGAGGCAGAGGTGGGGTCACAGGGAGTAGAGGGACAGCTGTCAGAGGGAAGGAGGATGAGGGGATGGGATCAGAGAAGGTGAAGGGATTAGTGAAACTATATATACATAACACATAGATACAGATAACAGGACAGCAAATCCCAGAGGGAAGGGGAGAGGGAGGGGGGCTAAAGGGGTGTAATGGGGGAGACGAGGGTGGGAGGTGAGGGAGTTATATTGAGTGGGACACTTGAATCCATGTTAACACAATAAATTAAAATTAATAAAAATTAGAAAAAAGAAAAATCCTCACACATAACATGGAATAAAATTTTCATAGGTGAAGAGATTTTAAATATGACACCAAATGTGTGATTGATAAATGGAAAAATTGTTTGCTGTGTGATTTTGTTAAAATGGTGAAAATTCAATCTATGATATGGGGGAAAATATTCCTCAACTACATACATGTCTGATAGAAGACTTATACCTAGAATATACAAGGTAGTCTCTAACTAAAAAAAAAAAAAAAAAAAAAAAAGCCAATTAGAAAATAGGCAAAGTACAAGATACACTGAAAAAATTATGCTGATAAAAGATGAAAAATTGTTTATCATCAATAGCTATTAAGTAAATCCAAATTAAAACCACAATGAGACATCATTGCACATCTGTCAGAATGCCTAAAAAAAAAAATTAGTGATAACACCAAATGCTCATAAAGTTGCCGAGAAACTGGATTGCTCATATGTTGCTGGTGGATAAATAAATAAGTCCAGCCACACTGGAAAGGATATATCAGTTTCTTACAAAATTAGACATGCATTTACTATACAACTCAGCAATTACATTTCTGGGTATTTATTCGGGAGAAGTGCAATTCTAATGCTCATACAAAAGCCCGTGTATAAAGTGTTCATAGCAGCTTTGTTCATAATAGCCTCCAACTGGGAACAACCCAGATGTCCTTGGATAGGTGACTGATCAGAGAAACTGGTAAATCAATACTATGAAATACCATTTGACAATAAAAGAAACAGACTATTGATACACACCACCACTTGGATGAATCTGCAGAGAATTATGCGGAATGAAAAAAAGCTAATTCTGAAAGGTTACATACTGTATAATTCTATTTGTATAAAATAGTTGAATTGACAAAAACATAGAAACATAGAACAGATTAGTGATTGTCAGGACATAAGGGGTGTGATGGTGCTGTGAGGAACCAGGTGTGGCCTGTAAAAAATTAATATAAATATAAACACAGCCACTTCACAGCAGAGCCAGAGCTGCCACCCCACAAGAACTACCTTGCAGGTCTTGGGCCTCAAACCTTTGGAATGTTGCCTGACCAGGCAGTGGTGCAGTGGATAGAGTGTTGGCCTGGTAAACTGAGGACCCAGGATTGAAACTTCAAGGTTGCTGGCTTGAGTGAGGGCTTGCCAGCTTGAGAATGGGGTCGCAGGATCATAGATATGACCCTGTGGTCTCTGACTTGAGCCTAAAGGTCACTAACTTAAAGCCCAAGGTTGCTGGCTTGAGCAAGGGGTCACTGGCTCGGCTGGAGCCTCCTGGTCAAGGCACAAATGAGAAGCAATCAATGAACTAAAGTGCCGCAACAAAAAATTGATGCTTCTCACCTCTCTCCCTTCCTGACTGTCTGTTCCTACTGTCTGTCTCTCTAAAACACACACACACACACACACACACACACACACACACCCCTTTGGGATGTTAAAACTTGGCAAGAATAACCTTGGGGCAGGGCCTAAGCAACACTGTGTTTTCAAAGAACCGATGACAACAATAACCAGAAAGCACTCCTTATGACTACTGGATTGAAATTAACATTGTTTGGAATTAGCTCCCTATATTATGTTATCTGCACCAAAAGGAATCCCTTTCTTCTATGATGTAATTATCCCCTTCCATTTCTCATAAATACTCATTGCCTTCACCTCCCAATTGAAACATTGTTTGGGTTCCTGCCTGAATTAGTGCTTCCTAAAGAGCTATAATGTTCTGATTTTAAAAAGGCGAAAGATTTATACGATATGAAGAGAAACAAGAGTATGCGATGTTCTGATTTTAAATAAATGCTTGTGGCTTCTCACTTTGGCCTTTCATTTTTAGGTTCCGAGGCCATGAAGGGCAACATAAAGTATTCTTGGGATGGAAGTATTTTGTGTCTTGTGAGTATGGATGTCAACATGCTATTGCAAAGTGTGACCATTGGTGGACACTGGGATCTGTTTCTTCATTCTCACAGCTGCGTTGCATCTACAACGATCTCAAAATGCAGTTGTTATTTTAAAATACATCCCATGTAGCAGGTGCAGTGAGAATGCCTTTGTCATAAGATTGTAACCATTTTGAGATGATGGGCTTTCTTTAGAATATTTCATGAATGAGAACCCTTATACATCTGCTGCTGGTCATTATTCTGATTTTCACAGAGAGCTCATTCTCAACAGACATGTAGGGATGGTACTGAGTGGAATCCATGAGCGGACCGCCATCATGTCTTCCTAATTCTCTGAACTTTGTATTTGGGATTCCTTTGGTAATGTTGTGAGCTGTACAGTGGTTGAGCTGGTGTCTCGTGGCTCTAAACTCACACAGGTATCTGTCAGCTCTGTTTTTTTAAAAAAATAATTAATTAATTAAGTAATTAATTTTAATGGGGCGACATTGATAAATCAGGGTACATATGTTCAGAGAAAACATCTCCAGATTATTTTGACATTTGATTATGTTGCATACCCCTCACCTAAAGTCAAATTGTCTTCCATCATCTTCTATCTGGTTTTCTTTGTGCCCCTCCCCCCCCCACCCCCTACCTCTTCTCCTCCCCCCCCCATTCCCATCACATTCTTGTCTATGTCTCTGAGTCTCATTTTTACGTCCCATCTATGTATGTAATCATATAGTTCTTAGTTTTTGACGCACTGCTGGGAGTATGCAGGCCCTGTTTATGCTTTGCATGCAGATTGCTAATTAAGCTTGGCCACCTCGGTGGCTCAGACAGGTAGGCTGCAGGCTGATGCTGGGAAGCACACCAGTGCTTTCTTTTTCATTTCTGTTTGTTTTCTGTTCTTGCTCATTTGATCCTGACAATGTTTTTTCATCCTGCTGTGGCTGATGACTGGGTCAACAGCAATGAATCAGGCTGAGTTAGAATTCTGCATAACCAGTGTTCCCTGGGGGACAGCAGAACCCCAACCCCTAGCAATGCCCCCATCGCAGAAGCAAGAAGTCTAAGTGTTTTTCCTGGGGCCACTCCTCTAGGCCACCAGTTTTAACAACTCCAGCAGGAAGGTTATAGCTGCTTCCATGTGCCTTGCCCTCCTTCAAGAGCTAGTTAACAATGCCTTGTAATACATTCTTTTTTGAAATAATGGGAGTGTTGTGTGTTTCCTGCTGGCAGCCTGACTGGAGTGATGTGACACTTGCCTTTAAATTTAAGAAAACATCGCAGTGCACTTCATTTTATCTTTGCTGGGTCCACTGTCTGGACGACCAGCTGTTGGCCTCTAGCATCAGTGTTCTTAGATGAGAGTCCCACATGCATGAAAGCCACCCCTTAGTGCTGTGAGTGATTTACCAGCAAAACAACTGCTGTCTCTGAGGCTGAGTCCCCACTGTTGTGGTTAACCCATAAGTAATGGAACTAGAGCCCAAATTGATTAGGAATTTGGAGAGCTTTTATTCTCCAGCCGGTGGTCTGTCCGCTGTGCAGGGAAGCAATGAACAGCAAAGAACTCATGGGGAGGGGGGTACATATAGACAAAACCACAAGGTTACAGTTACTTCAGCACGTTTGTACAATATCTTTGCAAAAGCACACACTGTTCGAAGATACTATACCGCCTTCCTGCAATATCTGCAGGGCTGTCGCACAAGGAACGCATCCTGCCTCTGTTAGTAAGATTAGCAATGCTGAGGCCAAGAGAATTTTCTACTTTAGCTGTAGCTATAAGCTAAATTGGGTCAGGGGTCCTCCCCAGCATGGGCTGGCACGCCAGCACATTCCCCACTGGTTTTATAGGGGAAACAAATCATTGTTTCCTTATCGGTATGAACGGGCTGATAATGTGCCCCTAATACTAGAAACTTTATGGCTTGAATTCTTTTTCGTACATACTGTAAAATACGCGGACCAATGTTGGCCTCTACTGTAAGTAAAATGAGGGGTCCAGTTAGAGCAGTAAGTAACATAGTGAGTTAAGGGGATGAAGAGAATAAATTCTTATACTAATTTCTTTCTGCCTTGTGTTTTTCTTCTCTGTACAAACCTCCTACAACCTGTACAAACCTTCTGCAACTTATATAAACCTTTAAGTTTTATAAACTTTCTTAACTATTCAGAAATAACTGATTTTTATAAAAACTTACTTTCTTCCTTTTTCGTTTAAGAGTATTTCTATATCTTATACCTTGTAGCTTCCCTTCTAGCAAAGGGACTTATGTCTCCTTTCTGTATGACTCCTAGCAGTATCAACTCTTAAGACAACTTGCTCTGGCTTTCCTTTGACCTCAGTTTCCTTCACTCTCTAAGTCTAATTAAAAGGAGGTCCTCAGTGAGTTTCTTCAGGAATTAGCCATGCGTAGACCAGCCAGCTTCTGGTCTGTGGCTGGAGCAGGGCATGCTGTCCTTCTTAGGGTCAATTTACAGGGATTGGAGGGGTCAGTCTCCGCTGTCTACGAGGGTGTCTTTGCTGGGACTGCAGGCTTCAACTGGCTGTGGTGGACCCATCTATGTGGAAGTCAGTCCTTGTGTGGTGTACTTCTTTACCTAGACTGAGTCTACAGGCTGGAAGGGATGTACTAGATCCCCTGGCAGTGCTGGAGGTGCCTCTCAGTCTTTTGAACAGTCTGCTGAGTAATCTGTAGACCCTGTAAGTACTTAAGGAAGAAATGGTTACTTAACATAGCTTTTATTTCTTCTCCGAGTTTTGGTAGGAAGGGAGGGGGGTCTTCCAAACAATATCTTAAAAGGAGTGAATTCTTCCCTGTAGGGGGTGTATTTTGCCCTAAGGAGAGCTAAGGGAAGTAAGGTGGGCTACTTTTTACCGGTTTTAAAACAAATTTGGTTAAAGTTTCCTTTAGGATCCGATTCATGCATTCTACCTGCCCTGAACTTTGGGGCCTGTAGGCATAATGTAATTTGCAATTAATATGGAGTGCCTTTCCTACCTGTCAATTATTTTAGTAAAATCTATTTGGGCACAGATTAAACACTCGGACATTTTGCCTTCTATAATAGATTCTAAGTCTGTCTTTTCAAATTGGTTGCAAAAAACCTTTGCCAACAAGGGTTCTAGTAAAGTTAATAAAATTTCCTAAAAACCCACTGGTTTTAGGGCTACCTTATTGG